>NC_137011.1:18888535-19528535 GCF_032717465.1 Coenobita brevimanus | reverse complement strand
ATGAATAAAAGGAAGAGAGTTGGTGATAGGACAGAGCCCTGAGGAACACCACTGTTAATAGATCTAGGAGAAGAACAATGGCCGTCTACAACAGCGGCTATAGAACGACCAGAAAGGAAGCTAGAGATGAAGGCACAGATAGAAGGGTAGAAAACGTAAGAGGGCAGTTTGGAAATTAAAGATATAAGCCAGATTTGATCGAAAGCCTTTGAGATGTCAAGTGCAATGGCAAAGTTATCGCGAAAGTTCCGAAAGGAGGATGACCAGGAGTCCGAAAGGTAGATGAGAAGATCGCCTGTGGAGCGTACCTGTCGGAACCCATACTGACGATCAGAATGATGGTTGTGATAGGAAAGATGCTTAAAATTTTTTCTGTTAAGAATAGACTCAAAAACTTTTGAGATGCAGGATGTTAAAGCAATAGGACGATAGTTAGAGAGTTGGGAATGATCATCCTTCTTTGGGACTGGCTGAATGAGAGCAAACTTCCAGCAAGGGGAAATGGTACAAGTTGATAGACAAAGGCAAAAGAGCTTGCCTAGGCAGAGTGTAAGAACAGAAGCACAGTTCTTGAGAACAACAGGAGGGACTCCATCATGCCTATATGCCTTATTAGTATTGAGGCCTGTGATGGCAGAAAATACATCAGCTGAAGAAATTTTAATGTTAGCCGTGAGGAAGTCAGAGGGGGGAAGTAATGGAGGAACAGCACCGGAATCGTCTAAGGTGGAATTGGAAGAGAAAGTCTGAGCAAAAAGATCCACTTTATCAGTAGAAGAAATAGCTACAGAGCCATCAGAGAAGAAAAGAGGAGGGAAGGATGATGAGGTAAAGTGTTTAGAAAGGTTTTTGGCAAGGTGCCAGAAGGAGTGGGAAGAAATTGAGTTAGAGAGTTGAGAGCATTTTGTACTTATGAAATTATTTTTAGCATAGGGAAGAACAGCCTTAGCACGATTCCGGGCAGAAACGTATAAAAGATGCGATTCAGGGGTGGGTTGGCTCTGGTACCATTTATAGGCCCTCTCCTTGTTTCGGACAGCATTAGAACAAGCGTGATTAAACCAAGGCTTTCGTGCATTAGTCAAAGGAAATGAGAAGTGAATGTATGCTTCCATGCCTGAGAAAATAACCTCCGTAATGCGCAAGGCACACCCAGATTGCTCCTGGCCATGGAAGCAATAATCATTCCAAGGAAAATCAAAGTACTGCCAGAGGGCCTCCCAATCCGCAGCTCCAAAGTGCCACAGATGACCTTTCTTTGGAGGATCTGCAAGCCGTACCGAAGCGATAGGACAGGTGAAGGTGATAAGGTTGTGATCGGAGGAGCCCAACGGAGAGAAAAGATTAACAGCGTAAGCAGAATGATTAGTTGTAAGGATGAGGTCAAGTATGTTGGAGCTCTCTCCAAGGCAGTCAGGGATACAGGTAGGGTGCTGTACAAACTGTTCTAGGTCATTAAGGATAGAAAAGGTGTAGGCTTGTTCACCAGGTGGATCAGTGAAAGGAGAGGAGAGCCAAAGGTGGTGGTGAACATTGAAATCACCAAGAATGGAGATTTCAGAGAAAGGAGACATGGAGACAGTGTGTTTCATCGTAGAAGAGAGTCAAAGAATTTTTGATAGTCAGTAGAATTAGGAGATAAGTAAAAAGCACAGATATATTTAGGTAGTGTATGACAGGAAAGCCGAAGCCAGAGTATAGAAAATTCAGAAGAATCGAGTTCAGGAACACGAGAGCAAGATAAGTCGTTGCGCATGTATACACAACAGCCACCATTGGCCTTGAAATGAGTATAGAGAAAGTAGGAGGATGCAGAAAAGGGTCTGCTGTCAGTTGCCTCTGACAGCTGGGTCTCAGTTTGAAAAAGGTGAGGTTTAAAGAAGGAGAGGTGGTGCTCAACAGAGCAAAAGTTAGAGGAAAGGCCACGAATGTTGCAGAAATGAAGAAAAAGAGAGTCAGACAGTGGTTCCAGGCATCTGAGTCATCACCGGAGAGGGGCAGAAGGTGGGGGCATTTATGTTCCCCCCCCCCCCTGGGGACTTTGAGGCTACGTTATTCTACGCCATTTTTTTTTAAATTTGAAAAGGAAGTATGGTGTGTACTGCACGTGTAGTTTGGTGTTGATAGTTAGAGAAACTTGTATTGGAGAGCATGTTGGCCTACTCTCTGTGTTACTGAGACACTAAAAAATTTCAGCAAAGGTCAGGACCTAGCCCAGAGGGCTGACGAAATGGGAGTTCCAGCTCTCCTGGTCATCAGCTTTCCATCCACCTTGGCAATACTGCCCTGCTCGACCGGTGCTACAGTCTTCTCTTCTGAAATATATATATGTATATCTATCTATCTCTCTACCTATCTATCTATATACATATCTATGTATGTATTTGTATTGTTGCATCCCCATCCCACACTGCCACAGGCTCCAACAGCAGTAGTTCAGTACAGGAAGGACGTTGCCCAGTGAGTTGTTCTTCCTATGGTCAGGCCTCAGGTGTACGGTTCACAGGATTGGCTCAGGAGTCATAACTAATCACTGGGTTCTTAAGTTCAATGTCATTATTTTCCAAATAACTGAACTTAATGTTTTCCAACTTGATTGTTTTCACAAGCACTGGAGCTATACATACTTTACTAACTGTAATTACACTTAATGCCTGAATACACTTCATTGTTTTCATAAGTACTGATTATATACAG
Organism: Coenobita brevimanus; assembly: GCF_032717465.1. Taxonomy (NCBI): domain Eukaryota; kingdom Metazoa; phylum Arthropoda; class Malacostraca; order Decapoda; family Coenobitidae; genus Coenobita; species Coenobita brevimanus. Next base: position 19,525,838 of record NC_137011.1, on the reverse strand, counting down.
ACAGCACTACACTGACAACTAATGCTTGCCAATGACACTGCACTGACACTGAACTACACTCAAACTGAACTGAAAACCAACTGAACCTGAACTAGTCTCTTCCCCATCCTTATAATAAGCTTGCATTATTCGAGAATGATCTACTTCTCCACAGTTCTGGTATATTCCAGAGTGAGAGGACAGTTACAAACTCGGAGACAACCAAAACATGCCAGTTCTCTTACAGTACATAACACTATAAATTATTTAGTATACTGACTTAAATCATATTACACAGTTTGACAAACAGTCATGTAAATAAAACATTATTGAGAAAAAGAGCACAAAAATTAATGCATAACTTACGAAACATGAAAGCTCACAAACAGCAAGCAAACTGCCAACTCTGACTCCTACCGAAACTATGGTAAACCTAGGGAAACATCGAGAAATATTTTGGCTACCTAACTGGCAAATCTCACTTCTTAACACTACCCCCTCCCTATTTCTTTGTCGTCCCAACAAAACTACACAATATATACAAACATAAACCTTAAACCTAATGAAATATCCAACTATACACAGAAGAATCCTTCAGTTTATCAGGTTTTCTCCTATGCCAGTTCTGATGATGTCCTTGCTCCTCCACACAGTCCACTCCTCCAGGAAAGTCATGGTCCTCTTCCTAATTCACTACTTCTCTTGGGAAACTGTCACCATCCTCTTGCACTTCAGCTCCATGGTCCTCCTCAACATCCTCGGCTGCGGGAGAGCACATTTCCTCGGAGAAGTCCCAGCTGTACTGTCCTGGCCCATTGTACTGTCACAGACGGTTCATGTGTACCCCCTTTGGGCGACTTCCTGCCTCCCCGTATCCAATACGTTACGTCTGATAGGCGGTCCAACACAGTGTAAAGCCCGTCCCCTGGGCTCTGCAGCTTCGGTGACTGTCCCTTCTTTTGCTGAGGATTGTATAATCAAACTTGGTCACCATCCTTGAAGCTCACCTCACTTGCCTTGGCATCATACTTGCACTTCATCACTTCTCTTGAAAACTTAAGGGTTCCTTGCGCTAGACGATGTACCTCAGTCAGCCTTTCCTGAAGATACATTGCATAGCCAGTGGTGTCAATTGGCAGTTTTTCACCAGGTGGTCTTCCCATCAACAAGTCAATGGGTAAATGTAACTTGTGGCCCAACATCAGTTTTGCAGGGGTATAACCGGTAGACTCATGGGATACAGACCGATATGCCATCAGCAACACAGGTAACTTCTGGTCTCATTCTGTTTGTCAATCTACACAGTACTTGGCCAGTTCTTGTCCTAGGGTCCAGTTGAATTTCTCTACCATCCCATCTGACTGTGGCCTTACTGGGGTCGTCTTGGTCTTCTTGATCCCCAATAACTTGCAGCACTCACGGAACACAGCAGACTCGAAGTTTCTATCCTGGTCTGAGTGTAGCTCTTGTGGCATCCCAAAACAACAGAAAACTGATCAACCAACACCCGAGCAGTAGTTGCAGCCTCTTGATTAGGGTTGGCACAGGCTTCTGGCCACTTTGTGAAGTAGTCCATGGCAACACATATATACCGGTTTCCTCTTTCAGTCAGTTGCAGAGGTCCAGCAATGTCCACTGTGACTCTTTCCATCGGTGTACCCACTTGGTACAGCTGAAGAGGGCACAACCACGTTTCTTGGGTCCCTTCTTGGCACAACATACATCACAGGCCCGACACCAATCTTCACCATCCTGGCACATGCCAATTCAGTAGACCCTCTGTCGCAGCTGGCTTAGAGTTTTCTTCACTCCCAGGTGCCCACTAGTGATCTGCTTATGGGATTCATTCAAGATCTCAGACCTCATCTTCTTCGGAACCACCAGTTGCCAATACTTGCTGAGGAAATTGGGTGTCTCCCACTGATGCTCCAGTAGTCCATTGTTCAAACGAAGAAGATCCCACTGACTCCAGTGGCTCTTGGTCACAAGGCTTAACCTGGCAACTTCTTCCCAAGATGGTTGCACTGTACTCCACTGCAGCCACTCTAGCACTGGTTGTAAATCTGCATCCTCCATCTGCATTATCTTCAGGTCTTCTGCATTTGATGCTGGCCGTGTTTCAACCGTGCTGTGGCATTTCTTGCCAAGATTCCATTCCTACTGCACTCCTTGCTGTCTGTTCTTCCATCTTCTCACACACTATTCATCAAGGTTTTCCTGAATGTTTTCATTGGTGGGGATTCTTGGGAAGACTTGGCTGGTTGTTGTCTCTCGTTACCAGCCTTCACTAATTTACCCTCATCCTTATCATTTGGACACTCGTAGCTGAAGTGCCCCACCTCACCACATGTCCAACACCCGTTTGTTGCAATCAGGGATTTCCTAGCACTGTTCTGTTCTTGCTCCTTCATCCATTTGTAACAATCCACCTTCTTGTGTCCCAGCTTCCCGCAGAACCAGCAACCTCCTCTGGTCTTTTCCTATTCTCTCTTCGACCTGTTGCAATCCACTTTCCTGTGTCCTGGCTTTTCACAGTACCAGCCACTTCCCTCAAATTTTTCCATTTCACATACCAGCCCCTTTCTTTCCTTGAATACTATCTGCCTGAAAGGTGGATGTACTGGACCTGATGTACGACTCAAATTCTAGAGCTCTAGCTAGTGCTTCCTGAATGCTTCTGGGTTGTGCCTGCCTCACTTGCACTTTCAACTCTGCACTGTCAAGAGCATCGACAAACTGGTCACTCAGAAGAATAGCCAACAGGTTAGGTGCAGCTCCAGGGTATGCCTTATATGCCACACTCTCCAGATCATAAGCAATTTATTGTAGGGATTCTCCTCGAGCCCATACACAGCTCCGGAATCTTGCTTTGTAAACCTCAGTCTGGTACATGGTTCCATATCTGCACTCCAACACTTCTACTAGGGGCTGATAACTGTTTGTCTCCATCACTGATATCTGGTCCAGACTTTCCATTGTGGCACCCTTAAGGGTAGTAGGAAGCTGCCCTGTCCTCTGCCTATCATCACAACCATTCTGATCCGCAAGTAATTGAAACTGTGCACGGTAAGCTTCCCAAGATTCTCTACCATAAAATTCCTGAGGTTTCTCTTTAAATTAGGCCAGGACTTAAATCTCCTACGTTCTTATTATTCAACTCTGTAATGCTACCTTTAGATGCTTGGGATCCATCAAGATTCACGATACGCTGTCCAATCCTTTCATATGCTCCCTGTACACTAACCTGAGGCTCAGCAGTGCAATATTTCTCTCCAGCCTCCAGTTTCTCACTGATTATCATCACATGGTCGACTACATGCTTCAACTGGTTATCTACATGCTGTGTGCACTCCGTCACTATTTCATCACTAATTGTCTTCAACTAGCCATCTACATGTTGTTTGCACTGTGTCACATTATTGCTTACCTCATACTTCTGGTGCTGTAGGTCAGTGTATACCTCCTCCTTCAATTGTTCCTGTTCTTCCGTCATTTCCCCAATGAACGCATCTAGCTGTCCTTCCATCCTCAGTTGTAATTCCCTCTGTTGCCCCTGTAATGCCTCTTGACGTTGATCATATTCTTTTTGTTTTTTGTTCCGTGCCTGCAATTGTTGTTTGATTTAGTTCCTGAGGTCTTTCTGTTCTTCCCTTTGGACCTTTAATTGTTCTTGGAGTTCTTTCTGTCCTTTATTCTTTGCTTGTAGTTGGACACTTTGAGCTTACAACTGGACACTTTATGCTAGTCATCTTTCTTTGGTGGCTGCAATTGTCCACTTTGGGACTTTAATAACATCATAATTGTCGCAAGGGACATTTCATCATCCTGCCCAGCTCGAGACCTTGTCTGCACATATTCTGCTTCCATGTCGAAGGTTAGACTCACTGCAGCACTAAATAATCCTACTCCTGACACCAGTGTTATGTCCGCATCCCACACTGCCACAGGCTCCAACAGCAGTAGTTCAGTATAGGAAAGATGTTGCCCAGTGAGCTGTTCTTCCTTTGGTCAGCCATTAGGTGTACAGTACAAAGGATCGGCTCAGGTCTCGTAACTAAACACTGGCTTTTTAAGTTCACTGTCTTAATTTTCCATATAACTACACCTAATGCTTTCCAACTTCACTTCACTGTTTTCACACGCACTGGAGCTATACAAACTTTACTAACTGCAGTTACACGTATTGCCTGACAACACTGTTTTCATAAGTACTGAAAATATACAAACTGCACTGCACTGACAACTCATGCTTGCCACAAACACTACACTGACACTGAACTACACTCAAACTGAACTGAATACCAACTGAACCTGAACTAGTCTCTTCCCCATCCTTATATAAGCTTGCATTATTCGAGAATGATCTACTTCCACACAGTTCTGGTGTATTCTAGAGAGAGAGCACAATTACCAACCCGGAGACAACCAAAATATGCCAGTTCTCTTACAGTACATACCACTATAAACTATTTAGCACACAGACTTAAATCAAATTGCACAATTTAACAAACAGTCATGTAAATAAAACGTTATTGAGAAAAAGAGCACAAATATTAATGCATAACTTACCAAATAAATAGGCTAACAAAGAGCAGGCAAACTGGCAACTCTGACTCGTACAGAAGCAATGGTAAATTTGGGGAAACATCAAGAAACATTTCCGCTACCTAGCTGGCAAATCTTGCTTCTTAACAATATATATATATATATATATATATATATATATATATATATATATATATATATATATATATATATATAATGTCAGGAAGAAGGACCCAAAGGCCACGAGCACGCAATTATTGTTCCTTCCAGGAGAAAAACAAATTACAAGACAGAGCCATATTCAAGATCCGATCATTTTGAGGTGCATGAACACACTGCGTTTGAAAGATTGGAGATCATAGGAAGCATGGAACACAGACAGAGGGAGACAGTTCCAGAGTTGACCTGTTGCATAAATGAAGGACTGGGAGTAATGGTTAACTCTTGCATTGGAGAGTTGGACAGAAAAGGGACGAGGGTTTGCTGCTAGATGGGTGCTACACGCCCTTCATCGAGGTGGAGAAATGCATGCAGAGAGTTCAGAGGAGCAGTGACCATTGAAGTAGCGATAGAAAAGAAATAAAAATGCAACAGTGCAGCGAAGAGACAGAGGTTGAGGGGAGTCAGTAAGACGAGGAGAGTTAATGAGACGAAAAACCTTTGACTCCACCCTATTGAGAAGAGCTGTATGAGGGGAACCTCCCCACACATGAGAGTTGTACTCCACACAGGGGCATATAAAACTCGTGTATAGGGTCATCAGATGTCCAGGGGTAAAGAAGGAACAGAGTTGGCTTAGCATACTTTATCTCTTGGAAGCAGATTTTACAAGAGATGTAATATGATCTTTCCAAGATAAGTCCCTGAAACACCAAGCATGTTCAAGGATGATGCAGGATTGAGCTGGATATTATTAAACATTTGTGGGTATACCTGTGGAAGATTTTGTCGGGTTGATAGGCGTAAGAACTGAGTCTTTGATGCATTAAAAACAACCAGATTATTTTTACTTCAGTCAGAGATACGAGCCAAGTCAGACATTAGGTGTGCCATAGCCTCAACCCTTTTAAGTAACTACTGAGATGGGCATTCTGGGAACCGAATGGAAAGGTGAAGGGTGGAGTCATCAGCATATGAGTGGATAGGGTTAGATGTACGACTTAGGTCATTGATGAATAAAAGGAAGAGAATTGGTGATAGGACAGAGCCCTGTGGAACACCACTGTTAATAGATCTTGGAAAAGAACAATGGCCGTCTACAACAGCGGCTATAGAACGACCAGAAAGGAAGCTAGAGATGAGAACACAGATAGAAGGATAGAAACAGTAAGAGGGCAGTTGGAAATTTAAGATTTATGCCAGACTCGATCGAAAGCCTTTGAGATGTCGAGTGCAATAGCAAAGCTTTCACCAAAGTCCCAAAAGGAGGATGACCAGGAGTCTGAAAGGTAGGTGAGTAAATCACCAGTGGAGCGTCCCTGACGGAACCCATGCTGATGATCAGAAAGATGGTTGTGATAGGAAAGATGCTTTACAATTTTTCTATTAAGAATTGACTCGAATACTTTTGAGATACAGGATGTTAAAGCAATTGGACGATAGTTAAAGGGTTGGGAATGGTCACCCTTCTTTGGGAATGGCTGAATGAGAGCAAACTTCCAGCAAGAAGGAAAGGTACAAGTTGATAGAGAGAGGCAAAAGAGTTTGCCTAAGCAGGGTGTAAGCACAGAAGCACAGTTCTTGAGAACAACAGGAGGGACTCCATCGGGCCCATATGCCTTATTAGTACTGAGGCCTGTCATGGCAGAAAATACATCAGCTGAAGAAATTATAATGTCAGCTATAAGGAAGTCAGACGGGGGAAGTGATGGAGGAACAGTACCGGAATCATCTAAGGTGGAATTGGAGGAGAAAGACTGAGTGAAGAGATCTGCTTTACCGGTAGAAGAAATAGCTACAAAGCCATCAGAGTAGAAAACAGGAGGGAAGGATGATGAGGTAAAGTTGTTAGAAAGGTTTTTGGCAATATGCCACAATGAGCAGGAAGAATCCGAGTTGGAGAGTTGAGAGCATTTAACCCATTCACTGCGTCAGTCTTTTTTATACATGTACATCCCATGTGCGGCAGTTTCAAATATTTAGAAAAAAATATTAGAAAAAAATAATATTGTCAAAAAATAGAGAAAAAATCCCGAGTTCAATGGTATATAACACAATGTTGCAAACAAAAAAATAACCTCTGATACAGGTCCGTGAAGTTATTAACCCCTAAAACGCAGGGCGTCGCATTTGCGACGCTTACCGAAAAGGACATAATGGTGGAGCGTCGTGTTTGCGATTCAAGTTAATTTTTAATAAACGCGGGTAAGGATGTTCCAGCTGGTATTGTCTATCAGTACCACCACCCTTTAGCTACAATTAGCATATTTTACCTTTGTACTACTGACCTCCGTTGTTGCCAAGTATCGCGTTTTTCCCCCCTCCCCCCCCCACCACAGCCCGGCCAGCCTGGCTGTGATATATGGCAGCGTTCCGACTGCTCAGAACTGTAAATCTGCGCTCTCCTCTCACAAGCAGTTATGCTAATAGGAAACGCTTGTTTCCCCAGTTGTAACACTAGCTTTTTTTCGCACGGTTTGCCCCTGTTTAGCGTCAGTTTACCGCAGGCTTTCAAAGTGACATTATGGTGAGTTCTAGCTCTTACGAATCAGTGCGAGCGGCCGACAGGAACGAGAATAAAGTGACGGGGGTAAGGCAGAATAAAAAGCGCGCTGCGGTGATCTTTTGGGAAGTAATATGATTGAAAATAATGTAGTATATGTGTTTTTAGCTGTGAAAATGGAAATGTTTGTTGAGTGACAGGAAGACCGCTGCCGCGCTGCATGTCGGCCATACGCTTCATTGATTTTAGCCTTATTTTCAGTGCTTATTGTACAAATACGGATTCCAAACTACCTGTACGTTGTAGTATAAAGTTTACTGTGACAGAAAGAGGCTGTGGTAGAGGGGAAACCGGGTTGCTGGAGGTGTGAAAGTGAAGATTTGGTTACCCAACTTTGCAAGTCTCCACAAGTCCTTGGGTAGTCCAAGAAGGCTCAAAACCTGTCTCTGGAGAAAGCTGAATGTAAGTACTATCTGCCATACCAAGTATAATGTTCTAGGTTTAATCTCTGATTTCAGGCTAATATTTTCCTACAGGTACTCAGACCGCGATTGAACGCCGCCACCCGGGGGGAGGGGTCGGCTGTCGATGGCCGCGCATTAGGGGTTAATATTCCCTGTGCAGTGGTGCCAGGAGAACGATGTGTTATGGTTGAACTGTGTCGTCAGTGTCAATCTTGCGATCAGATAAGATGTAAAACATCTGAACTTCCCTTGTCATCATCTAACAACAAATCACTATCATTACTACACTCATCCAAAGATTTCATCCAATATTTGCTTGGGCTACTGCTAGCGGAGGCCTGGAGAAGATTTCATACCTTTACCTTCGGCATTTTGTAGGTAAGTGAGCTGAGCTCTGCACCTCGTAAAAATGCATAATCTATGTATGGCAATATTCTATAGGGTGCCATGAATTGCTAGCTGATTTATTTCTTGCCATTTCTGACGACGGAATTTTTGAAAGCAGGAAATCATATATGATACAGCTGCAGCGAGAGCCATTTGGACTCAGATATCATATATGATACAACTGCGGTCAATGGGTTAATATGGATGAAATTATTTTTAGCAGAGCAATGAACAGACTTAGCACGATTCCAGGCAGCAACGTATAAAAGATGTGATTCAGGGGTGAGTTGGCTCTGGTACCTTTTGTAGGCCCTCTCCTTGTTAAGGACAGCATTAGAATAAGTGTGATTAAATCAAGGCTTTCTTGCATTAGTCAAAGGATATAAGAAAGGAATGTATGCTTCCATGCCTGAGAGAATAACCTCCGTAATGAGCAAGGCACACTCAGATGGCTCCCGGCCATGGAAGCAATAATCATTCCAGGGAAAATCAAAGAAGTACTGCCTGAGGGCCTCCCAATCTGCAGCTCCAAAGTGCCACAGACAACGTTTCTTTCGAGGGTCCACAGGCCATACCGGAGTGATCGGACGGGTTATGGTGATAAGGTTGTGATCGGAGGAGCCCAACGAAGAGAAAAGATTGACAGTGTAAGCAGAAGGATTAGTTGTAAGGAAGAGGTCAAGTATGTTGGAGCTCTCTCCAAGGCGGTCAGGAATATGGGTAGGGTGCTGTACAAGCTGCTCTAGGTCATTAAGTATAGAAAAGGTGTAGGCTTGTTCACCAGGAGGATCAGTGAAAGGAGAGGAGAGCCAAAGGTAGTGGTGAACATTGAAATCTCCTAGAATTGAGATTTCAGAGAAAGGAGAAATGGATACAATGTGTTCCATCGCAGAAGTAAGATAGTCAAAGAATTTTTGATAATCAGTAGAATTAGGAGATAAGTAAACAGTGCAGATATGTTTAGTCAGAGAATGACAGGAAAGCCGAAGCCAGAATGCAGAGAACAGAGAATTCAGAAGAATCGAGTGCAGGAACAAGAGAGCAAGATAAGTCGTTGCGTTTATATACACAACAGCTACCTTTGGCTTTGAAATGAGTATATAGAAAGTAGGAGGATACAGAAAATGGTTTCCTGTCAGTTGCCTCAGACAGCTGAGTCTCAGTTAGGAAAAAAGGTGAGGTTTAGAGGAGGAGAGGTGGTGCTCAACAGAGCGAAAGCTGGAGGAAAGGCCACGAATGTTGCATATATGAAGTGGAATTAAAGAATTTTTTCTGTCTGTCTGTACACTAATTGCTAGACACCTTAGCATTCACATATAAAGTGTAATAAAGATTTTGCTTTCATGTGATGGAACTAAGGAAATCTCACAATTTAAAGTTTTTTTTGCTGTTTTATTAAGTTCGTTGATCCAATGATCATAAGTAGTAATGAGTCTCCTTGATCACTAGTTAAGCAACTTTTTACTCTGAATACACGTGGCCAGTAAGAAAGCTGAAAAGTGTTAGGGATCTTTGGTTTAATGCGAAAATGTGATAGTGTATGATCTTAAGTGAGGCTGAATTCGGCATTAGAACATACCAATACCACCCTCATGATAAGAACAGGTAGCATCCATATTCACATTAGGCGTTGATCCATGAGGAGAGCTGAATATGTTTGAGGCGCAGTTCAATCGACCGGTAAGAGAGATGTTGGAGTATACGACTGTCAGGGAATCCAAAACGTGGTTTGTCAATGTGAGGTTATGATAAAATAGATAGACAGATAGATTGAGAGAGAGAGAGAGAGAGAGAGAGAGAGAGAGTAATATTAGGTAGTCCTTAATTAGAGCCGCACAAAGACTGAAATTTCCTGCAACATTGGGTCTCTAGCGATGGCTTGAGCATACATTGCCTAAGCAAGTGATAAGAAGGCAACTGACTCAGTTTCTTACATACTTCCCCTTTTACTGAATTTTCATTTATTGTTTTCTATTATAACCTTTGGATGTGGCTCGAGAATGAATAAGAGAGAGGAACTGAAGTAAGAAGAGGATGAAAGGGAGGTGGAAAAGAGAAAAAAGGAAGAGGAAGAGTGGGAGAAAAATTGAGACGGGGAGAGAAGATAGGGAATAAGTCGTGTTTCTCAATGTGAAGTTATATGATGGAGAAACATATCCCTGTTCACACAGGGCCGGTATGCGCGATACCCTGAGTTTAGCAAGCCAAAAGCGACTGCATAAAGTGGTAACTGTACGAACACATACTTTTAGTATAAATAAATAAATCCTTCAGACACCCAGTACTCTTGATACAGACATTACAAATTTCATTTTATGTCTTTTATTAGCAGATTATATGTTTGTGAATGCTTGATGGGGGCTGGAATGCGTCTGCTATTTCTTGTAGAATTTATGTGAATAATTGCTTCCTAATCCGACAGAATCGATATTCCACTGCTGTCGTGGCCAAATTATTTCCTTTTACAACAATTTAGACCCACTAACTACATACATACTGTTATAGTAAATACAGACGTACCTTGCCTGTACTCACCATAACAGTATGTATGAATTTAGTGGGTCTAAATTATTGTAAAATGAAAATCTTGGGTTTACGTACGGGGTACCGTTCCTGGTACCAATTAGGATAAATTCCAGAGGTTCTGTGCTTTTGTTATTTATCAGTGTCGTTATCACATACTAGGTCAGTATCAATTATGCCCAATAACCTGGGGGTCACTGTATTACTTTTGTTTGAATAACATTTTAAAAGTGCAATTACTCCTCCACTCACACGACATACTGTGACTATTGTTCCACCGACAAATATCCATAACTACTAATGAATGGAACACAGAAAGCTAGAACAAATAGATAACACTTGGCTAGTCCTGATAGGCATGGGTAGTCAGTCTTATGAGCATTCCAGAATTGCAGCGGGTTGTTGACTTCCGAGGTGCAGAGGCCTTTAAGGAAGTTTTACAGTTCTGCTTCCACCGGTAATGAAGTGGGAAGAACTGGCTGAATATGTTTGGCCATAAAGCTAAACAGTCCACTTTTTTTTTTTTTTTAACCCCTACACCACGGGCTTGTTTACCAATGACTTGCATGTCCTGTGGGGTTATTTGGGCTCCGACAGACTCTCAAAAAATATTTGCCAAAAATCAGTTATTAGACCTAGAATAATAAAATTACATATGCTTATGGCACATACCTTCAGCTTTCTCCTGGAATGATTGTTGAGCCTTCGTCCGTTACCGTAGGACTTGTGGAGACCTCTGAATTAGGGAAACGAAGTCTCCACTTTACACTTCCCGACAACTCGTAATATGATTACCACAGCCAGATACAAACACTATAAACACTATTCTACAATTTTCAAGTAGTTTGGGATCCATACTAAAAAAAAAAAAAAACACTGTGAAAGCAATGGAAATTACGAGCGCGTCTGATCGTCGCACTGGCACTAGTTCGCTCTTGGTACTCTGTCATTTATTATTCATAAAACCTCTCACACTTTATATTTCTATTACTATATAACACTTATATATATCTACAGTCTTTATCCATAAGTTTCCTTCAGTAGTATTAGTTTATTGCCACTGTAGGGATTCAATTTCTTTCAGTAAAATACGTAGCATTCACTTTCTCGTCCTGTATACTAGCATTGAGAGTGAATGTCACTTTCATCTTCACTCTCATAACTCATAGCATTCAGACATGCTAGAGTGAAACTTTCACTTTCATTACTCCTAGGGTATATACTCGTATTCTTATAATACTACTCATTTACATTTCTATTTACGTTCTCTATTTTATTTACGTTATTTACATTTCTATTTTATTTGCACTGTGTTATGCACTGTCACTTGAAGTAACTTATAAAACTATTTTCCATTGTTCACGTATATTTACATTCATTACTTTCACTTGCTGTTTACACATTATTTACAATTCCACTTGCACTGTTTTACTCAATAGAAAGATCGTAGTCACTCTTTTATCAATTGTCAGCCCTTTACCTCTTTCCACACGAAGTTTAGTAGGGGGTAAAGGTCACAGGGCCCTTTGCATGGGGGTGAAAAAGTCCTTGAAGTCAGCAAGAAGAAACATACGTACCCTCACTTCGGAAGATGAGAGTAAACTGATAACGGAGGGCCGGGGTGGAGGCCTACTTAGGGGTTATTCAGAGCTACCAATGTTAGCTCTTGAAACAGCTATGTCTAGCACTGAAATGATTGGCAGGAAATCTAGACAATACATTATAAATTAGGTAGTTCCAGGTGAATGTAAATATCACTTAGGCTTCTCCCTTCCCTCCTTACATGTATATTTATTATGAAAATAGATTAGAGGCCTACTTAGGGGATATTCAGAGCTACCAATGTTAGCTCTTGAAACAGCTATGTCTAGGACTGAAATGATTGGCAGGAAATCTAGACAATACATTATAAATTAGGTAGTTCCAGGTGAATGTAAATATCACTTAGGCTTGTCCCTTCCCTCCTTACATGTATATTTATTACGAAAATAGATTATACGGCATATTTCAAGGGGAAAAAAACAGCGAAAATTAGCGAACGAGTGCACGTGAGGTGTTGTCAGGTGATAATTAGCCAATTCCAGGTGTATGGCACTCTCACTTACCTTATTTCTTTCTTGTATATATTATTTGGTATAAGAATAGGGCATAGGGCTTATTTCAATGGATGAAATCAGTGAAAAATTCCAGGGAAGATTTACTTAGCGTAGCACGGCCGGGCAGGTGAAAGGATAGGGTAATGGAGGGGGATAGGGAGGGGAGTCAAGAACGGGGAGAAATGGCTAAATTGTCAACAATGGATGGGAGTACAGATGAGATTAGGAGTGCTGACTAGTGTTGGACATTGGCAGTACTGATAGATGATACAAGCCCCCACTTGGAAGCCCGGGTGAATTCAAAATAACACAGAATCACAAAAGCGACGCCCCGCGGTATGATCTCTTGCTCCAAAGCGTCACGAAAGTGACGCCCTGCGGTTAAGGGGTTAACCTGGGGCTAAGGAGGAGTGGATTTCTTTTTCTTTTTTGTGAACTTAATGTGTCAGATGTAGTATGCTGCAGCTTTTCAGTTTCTTGCGATAACGACTTGCATGTACAGCCAAATGTACTGGATTATTAATGCACCAGTTAAGTTTGAACCTGGAGTCTAAGGCAGCAACTAAACAGAAGACAGAACGCTGCCCACAAGGTGACAGTCGAGTCTGGAATGACTGTTTATCTTTCGGTTCAAGATGACTGCTATACCTTGACAGCATATTAGTGAACTCAGATTTCTGCCATAAGGCACATGGTATGACATAGCTAAATGTGACAGTGTTCTGATTTTGTGTGAAATTTGTTGCATCAGCAAAAGGTGCCAAGACTGCTGCCAATTCAGTAAGCATAGACCAATCGTGATACGTAAGCTTATATACAGTGATTTCTAGCTTGTCCAACTTTTCTTCGGGAATTATCAGTATCATTTTCAGTATTCCATCTTGTTGGCGTAGCTGTCTGAAGTTTTGCCTCTCTCTCTCTCTAGCAAATCTTTTGCATGACAAAATTTTCTGGCATTTGCTACTGCTGTTGAGCTGACACCTTTGATAAAACCCTGTGTAGTGATCCAGCTTCCCTCATTCCATCTCTTACCTCAAGCTGCAGTGTGTGAATAACATGGGTCATGTTCAAGAAGAAACTGAATACATCATCTGAAGACTTCTGTACATTTTGAGATTCGCTAACTGATTCTGCGTCATTCTCTGAACTACTATCAGACTTAACCGGAGAATATGATTTTCTTCTTTGGGGGGCTTGGATCCAGATAAGGAGAAAGCTTTAATCATGTTTGATGCATTGTCTGCGACTGCATAAGACACTTTGTTGGTGATCTTATAGAAATTGACTACATCCTCAAACTGAGCAACGATATTCTCTGAGGTGTAACGTCCTATAAATCTCCGACAGGATAACATTGTTGGTCCAGCTTCCGGTAAAACATGGAGTGGGCATTCGCTCCTAGAACACTGTGAATTAATTTGTTACCCTAGGTAGCTACAGTAATATTAAAGTTTGGGACAAGCTTCATTATAGATATAGCACTTTCTGGGAGCTCTTCAAATTTGCGTATAAGTAAAGTTGTTGACAAATGGCAACGACTTGGGATAACATATCGAGGCTCCAATGTACTTATTAAATATTTACATTCCCCTTCTTCTACAAGTGACAGTGGTTGTTGAGTTCCAGAAATGAATGTGACAATTTTGTCAGTAATATGCTTCTGGCATCGATTTGACAGATTCTCTTTCCTTCTCAGTAGAAGGTATTGTGGATTGGAGAGGTTTTACTAAAACAACTGGACAAACTTCAGAACATAGCTATTGGAATTATTAACCCGCCCCATCCCGGCAACTTTTCGACCACTGGTACCCCCCAATCCCGGGCAATTTTCGACCTTTTTTTTTTTTGCTTAAACTTTCGCTTTTGGTCAGAAACAATGGCCGGTGGCAAAGAAAGTGGTCCCTGGGGTCCCTAATTAGCTTAACCAGGTATGCGATGGTCCCACCTGGCCCCGTATTCTCCCTATGCGGTGTGAGCATCAAACGTTTTCTATGGTATTATAAGTTTGGGAAACCAATGAAAGTAAGTAGAAATGAATTTATTACAAACATAAAAACATGTGATAAAAGAGTATATTGGATTTTATACAAAAATAGAGCAGAAATAACCATTGTACCATCGTGAGAAACGAGCAAAATCGGCCAACTTGGTTCCCATGAATCGCTAACATTCTAAAATCATGATACATATAATTTTTTTTACATACATAATACTTCTACAATAACATTATACCATTTTACATTATATTGAACTGTTTTTACGTATTCACAGGCCTTTTGATAACATTTAGTGTAATGCTAGCGCTAATTTACGTAGTGAGTGAACTCGCTGTGACTGATGTTTCAACTAGTATTGTGCATTTTCTACTAACATAATACCTTTCTAATATTATTATACACTTTTCAACTTTATAGAACTGTTTTGAGATTATTTCAGGCCTTACGTAAATATATAGCGTAATAATAGCGCATAGTAACACACACGGTGAAGTCGCTATGACAACTAATTCAACTTACAACCTATTTTTTTATTTATATAATTATTCTACACTAACATTGCACATGTAAACACTTGATATAATTGATATTACATCATTTCTGAACGTAAGATGGAACTTAGCGTCATATTTGCGCGTACTTACACAGGGAGTGTTATCGCGATATCATTTGTTTCATCTTACACAAGTAATCAACTTATAAAATACCTTACTACTAACATTACAACATCATCCACTGTATATAATTCCTATCACATACTTACTGACCAGAATGTGGGTGTAATCGTGACATCAATTATGACAACTTACAGTAATGTTCAACTTATACGTTTTATTCATGCTAACATTACACCCGTTTCCACTTTATTTCCTTGCTATCACATATTTACTGACCAGATTTACACAGTGGGTGTAGTTTTGATAACAATTCTTTCCACTTACACTAATTCTCATCTTATACATTACTTTTCTGAAAAATAAACACCCGTTTCAACTTTATATTTCACTTAGCACCTACTGACTGGCCTTACCATTATCATGAGCGTCATTTCGCCTTCCCACACAGTTTCAGAAGTGTACGAGATTATGGTATTCCTTGAAACAAGGCTGAAGGCACAACGCAACATTGCACTCGACACACTCGTATCTTGTGTCTTTTCTCTGCGTTGATGGTCTGACTGTCGAGTGCTTACATACATGGCAGCGACGCTGGGGTTTACGACGGTTTGGTTCGGAAGGGATTGCGCTGGGGTAGTGTCGGGCTGCAAGACGTAGGGGAGTCTGAGCAGCACGGGGGGCGCGGGGGCGGTGTGGGGGTCTTTCCTGGGCATGCTTGGCGATTATTTCACGTGCCAGCTCCCTCACAAACCCCTCAAAGGTCTCGGATACTCCGGTGGTCATTGCGTGCAGGTAGTGGGCGTTCAGGACCGTGATGTCGAGCAAGTGGAAAAAGAGTTTCTTGTACCACTTCATCGTTGTCCTGGCACAGTCAACACTTGAAATCATCGAGTCTGACTGATCAACTTGCCTCATGTTCAGATTATAGGCAAGTACAGACTCTGGTTTCCATACGTTGCGCCTCCTCTCGCTACGGTGATCCACGGAGTCTGTGCGGTGCATCAGGGGGCTGTGAACAGTTGATAGGAGGCAAACTTCCCTGTTGTGGTTCCACAGGGTTGCAAGGATGTTATTGGCCTGGAAGAAAACCACCTCATTCTTGTCAAGTTTCCTCCCTATCTTGACCATATGGCGACGGTTTCTCTTGACTGTACCACAGACTCCGGTGTCGTGTTGGTGGAGGAACCTAGCGAGAAGAGGGCTAGTGTACCAGTTGTCCAGGTACAAAACATGACCACGATGAAGGTACTCTTCTATCATTGTCTTCACCACGGCCCCAGAGAGTCCTATACTCCGATCTTCTATTATATCTGTTCTGTGCGCCCGTGTACAAGACTATGTCTTGCACATAACCAGTCTTACAGTCACACATAACAAAGATCTTGAACCCGAAACGGTGTCTCTTGCTGGGTATATACTGCCTAAAGGAAATATTGCCTCTCCACAACACAAGACTCTCGTCTATGACGAGGTCTCTGTAGGGATAAAATGAGGAGCGGAACATTTCCCGTAAATGATCAAATACCAGCCTAATTCTCCTCATTTTATCGGTGTTATTTGCATTGGCTGGATCATCTGCATCAAAAAAGTGGAGGCGGCCGAGAATAAACTGAAATCTATTACGACCCATCACCTTTCCAAAGAAAGGTGTTAGGATGATTGGGTCCGTTGTCCAATAGGCAGGAATTTGATTTTTCTTCACCACACCCATCAAGATTACCAGGGCCAAAAATAGGAACATCTCTGATATAGTCACGGGAAAGTCATACTGTTCTGCATGCTTGCTTGTGGTTCCTAGGCGTTCACTTTCAAGGCGCTGGGATTGTGAAAATATATTCGTCTGTTCTACTATGCGCCCAACAAACGCCTCATCAAAAAACAAATTGAAAAAATCTAAACGTGACGACCCAGCATTTACACCTGGAGCCGTGCAACCTGACCGCCACTCCTCAGTGAACTGGTGAATGATGGGAGTAAAATTACTCCCATCCTCCCAGTTCCACGTGACACCACCGTCTCCAGCCACGTCACCATCGTCCCCTTCGTCAGGGTGGGGAGGTGAGGGTGGTGGGGGAGGTTGGGGAGGTGGAGAGCGGCGCCTCTCATCACTCGCACTTCTCTTCCCTCTCCCTTTTCCTTTACCCTTTCCCTTCCCTTTCTTTCCTTTCCCCACATCCTGGGGCTGTGGGGAGGAAGTTTGGGCATATTCAGGGGCGAAAGAAGTGCTGGGGAGTGACTCAACCTCCTCTCCCCTAGGCCTACGAGCACCACGTGCTCGTGCTGCCTCCCTCCCACCAATGGCCCCTTCACCCCGCACTACCCCCACACCACTCTCACTTTCACCCCGCGCTGCCGCCACAACACTTTCCCTTTCTCCCAGCAATCCCACCACACCACTTGCTTCTTCCCCAGACAAAGTACTTGAACCATACCTTAGGTGTCGTCTCGCCCCACCTTCTGATCCACATGGTGATATTTTTTCCTTTCCCAACCACTCGGCGATATCACGTCCTAGCCCTCCGTCATCCTCATCGTCCTCATCCTCGTCCTGATCAGAATCGTGATGGAGAGATAGCTGTGCACGTGGTTGGGGAGCAGCCTGGCCTTCCCTTGCCTTACGGTATGTCACATACCGCATTTTTCGGGGCGAAGGGACCTCCTCATCACTGCTATTTATTTCTTCCTCTGGCTGGACGTAATCGCGATCCACCACGTCATCATCGAGTGGAGAATCACTGTCTCCAGTGAAGGCTTCCAGGACGGATGCAATTTGCTCATCTGAGAGACCTTTCCGCGCCATGTCTGACCTGGGTCACTGCTGGCAGGTGAGTGACCGAGACAAGGGCGAGCGCGGATCACGCAGGGTCTAGGACACTGCCCGCCTGGCGGCAGGTAGGGGAGGCTTGGGTACCCAGGCGAAACGAAAATCTCCCGCGAATTTTGAAATTTGTGGAAATTATGAACCTTGCAATTGCAGGACGTTGAAGTACGTCCTCGGGACTGGCTGTGACAAAACGTGAGGACGTGGAAGTACGTCCTCGGGACGGCGTGGGTTAATGACCCTACTATTACAAATAAACTACCTCCACTACAAGTAAGAAGGAATGTTGCCTCCCTTGCAATATTTTACAGATACTTTTATGGCAAATGCTCAGACGAAGTTGCATCCATTATGTCCTGTTCACGCCTTCCCCCGTGCCACATGGGCATCTGGTAGTGCTCATGAATGGTTTGTCACACTGCCATATTGCAGAACTTCTGCCTATCAGAATTCTTTTATTCCCAGAACTGAAACTCTTTGGAACTCGCATCCTTAGAGAGGTTGCCCCTCAAACTTCAACATAAGGTTGTTCAAGTCCAACTGTTATAGGTTTTTTATGAATAGACGACATTTGTAATCTTGTGTATGGGTTATTTTTATTGTTCTTTTGTTTTTCCTTCCTCTGTTCTGTTACTATAAAAAGAAAAAATGAAGGTCAGACCCCCTGCATTTCCAACACTGGTTTACAAGTGTAGTAGGTCTCATAATTTAGCTGTCGGTCATGGTTCCTGTTTGCAGCATTTCCTTATAGCTTTTTGACAGTTTTGTAGTTGTGTTATAGGCTAGATAATTACGAGTATATATCGGGTTTGCTGTGGTGTGGTGCAGAGGTGTTTTGTGTGGTGGATATATTGATACTCGCTTCAGCAGGCTGGTGATGGGCACCCTGCTACTGAGGCTGGGCTGAAGGCGTTGGGCTGAGGTTAGACTAAAGATGTTTGGTCACTTGAGGCTGAGGCTGGGCTGAAGACGCTGGGCTGAGGTCAGACTGATGGTGTTCGGTCACTCTGGGTTGAGGCTGGGCTGAACACTACCACGCCCAGGGTTAAGCCATTATCGTTAATGCCAACACTAATAAGCTATGGTGTAACCTAGTTCAAATCATCCCAAGTAAAACTAATGCCAGCACTAGACATAGCCCCGTAAGGAGAACACACCCTGCCAAACGGGGCAAGACTGGGTTATTCTTCAACCAGCCCACAATCCCTCTGAACCACTCAGACACCAACTCACTCACCTCAGGGGTGGGGGAGGGGAAGGGGCGGGGACGGGAGTGAGTAATGGCCAGGACGGGGCGGGGATGGGGACGGGAGTAGTCGATGGAGGGGTAGGTGTCGGTGGGGAAGGACGGGCTGTGGATATGGGGGAAGTCGGTGTGAGTGTGTGGGTCCCTACACATTAGCTTCCACGCCCACACTGAATGGGGGGATGTATGTGTGGGTGTGGGGGTGAATGAGGCCAACACCCACGCCTTAACCCCTCTGATCCCATCACACAACCTCCCCAACACCCTCCTCACCCTAACCATCCCGTCCCCACAAATACTTCCACGAACTGACATATGTTTCTCGCACATTTTTCGTTCTTTTATTTAATTTAATACCATTACTACTTGGCATCTAAAGTGCAGAGCGTTGAGGAAACGGTTGCGGTTGGTAATTGGGTTGGAAACAGTCGTTCAGGATTGGAGTAGGGCATGAAAGTTAATGAGCCTGAGCTACAAGGTAGGAATGAGTTTCCTTGGTTACAATAGTTCGTATCATTTATCAAGGCTTCTAACACGCCTGCATGTGTCGGCCTTGGTCGCATAATGGCGATTCTCCATGTTGCTTGATCTCTGGCAGCAATCCTATTCAGCCACTTATCCATCAGGTCATATCCTACGACTCACCCCACGTCTTTTTCTGTCTGCCTCTCGCAGCCCTTCCCTCGACGTTCACACTTCTCGTCTTCCTCACGAAATTGTCATCCTCCATCCTCACAACATGCCCAAACCATCTCAGTCTACCCCTCCTCGTCACGGTACCAATACATTCTAGTTCTATCTTTCCTTTCAGCTCGTTAATTGCAGTCCTAGCCCCCCAGGCCTTGCATTCAAGGACGCTCTATTTCCCCGACATGACCAAGACAATAGTCTGTGTTTTTATAAGACGGACTGGGCCATTTCCACGTCATGAATACTAAGTTGTGGTTACATCAAATTTGTCGAGCTTTAGTTATCAGGTCCTAATGAGTTTACTTGGTTACTAATCAAATCCACCCTTCATTCTGATTACTCTTGAACAGCAACTGAGCTGAGAAGGATCAGGGATCTTTATCAGGTGAAAACAGACTGACTATAGCAACAAGGCGTCACTGCTGACTGGGTTAACCACTAGGCTGTTTTCTTTTTTACCTAAATTTGGTCGTATTCCTAGTGGCTTTCTAGGTTTCCTACCAACTCATCCTTGGCGATTCATTCTGCATTACACTTCTATATTCTCTTACACATTGGCAAAACAAACTCTGTCCATATTAAATACAAATAACATAATACAACGCTGAGGTGTCGCCATCATCATCATCATCGTCATCATCATCATCAAACCTCTTCAGCCTCATTTTCCCCCTTATGGATGGGGTGAGGTATAGGCTACGGTCCAGACAGCATGGAAGAAGAAGGCATGATAAACGGAGAATTACCACCAGCACGTCCGGTGAAATAGGCCACACACTCATTCACTTCACCATTCCAGCTCCCGTAATCCTGGCTCTCGAGATTAATTTTGGTCAAGAAAGTAGTAGCCTGTGAGGTGGAGTCAGGATTCCCGGGGCTTGACTTGTGAGTGAATGAGTGTCTGGCCCATTTCACTGGACCTGCTCTTCGATGTTCTTCATCTATCACGCTTTGTCTTTCCTGGCTTCTAGACCTTACCTTACCCTAACTATAGATGGAAAAAAAAAAGTTGATTTAACTGACTGGTTGATGATGATTGATTGACATGATTGTCTGATGACTGATTGATCATTGTTGATCACGATGATGATTGATGATCATTATGCTGATGATTATTAATGAATTGAATTATTAAAAATAATCATAGCTCTGCAACGGCGTGGTCATATGGCGCCGTAAAGTAAGTAAAATAATAAAACGAGAATAAAAGTGAAATGAGAAGATTAGGAGAAATACGCTGAGGTGGTTTGGACATGTGGAGAGAATGGAGAATGAAAGACTGACTAAGAGGGTGTATGTAGGTGAGGTGGAGGGAGGGAGAGGGAGGGGTAGACCGAGGATGAGGTGGAGAGATGGAGTTGAGAGGTATATGAGGGAGGGGGGGTGAGGTGGGGGGAGGGTAGTCAAATGGTGGGTGACAGAGCGACTTGGAGGCATTTTGTCTGCGGCCACCCTTTGCGGGATTAGGGCGTCGGGCTATAGATAGATAGACAGAAAAACATAATGCAGTGACAAAAATAGCTATAACTCCTAGTACATCAATGAATTACAAATGGTGGACGACGCCTGCCTCCTCCAGAAAAGGAAACATCGACAAGTACAGCCACAGGACTCATGGGCGTCCGGAGGGGGGGGCAAGAGGGGGCAATTGCCCCCCGTGGAATTCCAAAGTTCTTCGGTTCTTGTTCAAGGATGATTGAGTGATTTGAGTCGATTCATGCATTCTGTCACTATGAATTTGATGTAAGGGATGTAACTCGTGTAAGTATATGCCTGTGCCTGTTTGGAGCGTGTGTATTATGACGTATTATAACCGCACATATATGTATAATTTCTATTATTTTCCCCCCCTTACAAAATATCCCGTGGTCGCCCCTGAAATGGACTCCCCAAGTAAGGAAGACAGTAGGAACCATCCGTCCCCTCTGCCTATGGAGAAACCCCCGGCAAAATTCACCCAGACTTGCCCCCCCCCCCCAGGTGACAGGCAGTAAGGCGAACCAGACTGATAAATGATGAGGATGAGGATTGATGTTGATTGATGAGGATTGATGATCATAATTGATGATGATTAATGATTGATAATGATGATGATGATGATGATTAACAGCACTTACTAACATACACATACGAAAGCATGAATAAATAAATAAAGAAAGAAACAAACACCAAAGGTAACCAAACAAACAAACAACAGCACAAGTAAACGAGCAACAACATGGGTAAACAAACAGACAGACAACAAATAGTATTGGTAAATAAGCAACAAGGGTAAACAAACAGACACAAACAACAAAGGTAACCAGCAATGGAACAGCATATGTAAACTCGAATTATAAAGGGTAAACAAACAAACAGCAACAAAGATAACCAAATAAAGAACAGCAGCAGAAGCATATATGCAACAACAAGGGTAAACAGACACATAAAAACAACAACAAAGATAACCAAACAAAGGAACAGCAGTACACAAGCAACCGAGGCAAATGAAGACAAGTAACGCAGGTAAAGGTAACTATACAGAGGAATGACAAAACAGGTAAATAAACGCCAGCAAGGGTAAACAAACAAAGTAACCAAACAAAGGAACAACGTGGATAAAGAAGCAACAAAGGTAAAAAAAAAATAGGGAGCCGATATCACATATTTGCAAGAATGAACAGTGGTAAGCAAACAACAAAGTAACCAGGCAAGAAAACATAGGTAAACAATTAACAAAGGTATACAAACAAACGTAAGTGGTCAACAGCAAAGTTAAACATGCAGTAACAATGGTAAACAAACAAAGTAACCAAAGGAAAAAGTAAGTAAACAAGCAACAAGTGTAAACACATACAAACAAGAAACGTAACCAACAACATCGATAAACAAGCAACAACTACCTATTGACATTGAGGGAGATCACTTTCTACAACAGCTGTGATTAGGGCTAAAATGAAACAGAATGAAATGTTTGAAGGGGTTTTCCAGGTGTATTATAACCAATACATTAATGATGATACTGCCTTCTTTTACCCTATCGTGGTGGGAGAAACTCTAGCCTTTTATTGCAGGTCAAACCACACGGCTTTATTCAGAAAACGAATGTATCATAGCCTGAGTCTTCATGAAAGTGTTTTGTGTGCTTTATTATTCTGTACACTTCTCTCACCAGATGATTAGATTTTGTTTATAGGACGTTTAGGATCGGAGGGCCTTAAAATATATCCTTCATTAAACCTTGTTAATACAGGTTATTCCGAGTTTAAACTAAAATCATCTGGATGTAGCCTGATGCAAAATAGTGAAGGAGTTATTGTGTTATTCCTCCAAACACGACGACCTCTTTCTGTTGTTAGTCTTTCTGTTACCACACGATTTTGTTCAGCCTCTAGACGAAAAGAAGTTAATGTAGGCTATATCTATCTCCTCCAGTTCGACAAGTCCTCTCTTTGCCGTATAAAGTAGTCTTGGGATGGCAAGACAAAATATAAGAAACGTCTTGGGGCTGAAACAATTAAAGGACGTCCTATAAAGCTTACTCTTGCTTCCTCCTACTATAATATTTAACTTGGAGAATTCTCAAATAGTGACAAGGTTAGTTAAGCAATTACTGTAATTCCTCTCCTCCATGGAAATGTAATTAACGGTCACCAGACTTTATGAAACACCACCGTAGGAATGCCTGGTTGTTTAGTAGTTAGAACGCCCCGGACTGAGTGACGGCCTTGCATAGGTTGGATGGTCAAGAGGTGAATGGAGGTATATCAATCACGTAATGCCACCAAGGAGAGCAGGTGGTCCTGTACCCTCAAGTGTACTGGATTGTGGTGGCCTAGCCCTGACCCCCTACACCTCTATTGCAGCAATATGGAATAGACTGTAAATATCACCATCGTAATGAACAAGAAGAATATTAATTACTTTTTAATGTCTGGTTACAGACTAAGTATTGAGTGGTGTTGGTGCATTCCCCATTTATTAATGCTGTCAGGCGTTTTGTTATTTATGCCTTAGTTCGCAACATGGAATTTGCTGCTAAAGTGTAAAAACAAAATTCCTACAATTTAAGGTAAACCTTAGTGTGAACGTTATTTATATATTTACTTTTTTTCTATTTTTTCCGAGCTTTATGGCCTTTTTGAAAAATAAATAACTGAATAAATACATTATCTTTTTCTTCCTTCTTTCCTTCCTTCCTCTTCCGTCATTCTTTCCGTCTTTCTGTCCTCTTCCATCTGTCCACGGGTGACTTTACAGTGAGTGACTAGCCAAATGGTTTCTTGTACACTAGGAAACCATTTACTAGGCTGGAGCGTAACCATATAACGAAATCATGGCGCCTGGTGGTTTAGTGGGTAGTCAAGGCACTCCGATCGGATTCAACCGTTGCAGGTTTATATCCAAGGGGTGGTTGTGGTTTATTGCTCACGTAATGTCACTCAGAGATGAGTAAGGCTGGTCACTCTTATCTTAAATGTCAGGACCAACTTGACTAGTCCCGGGCTTCTACGCTCTTCATGGGGCAACACAGAATTAAATGATGTATGTATGTGTGTAAATAAAAAGAAGCGGTGCCAAGACACAGCTAACCCGTCCCCGACAGTCATCTTAGCGCTGACGCATAAACGCAACAGGGTATATAATCAAAGACGTCACATATCAAATTTGGAGTATATAAAGCGGGTGAAAATTGACGATTTTATGCCCATTTGAAATTTTAGATCCGACCCACCTGACACTGACCCCCCTACCGCTAACTGGAGGGTGACCCCCCTGATGTAATGAGGCATGTTATAGGATGCAGATTTGAAAGATGTACACCCGCGAACCAAAGTTTCGGTACCCCCCTCGATGGAAGGAAGTGGAAGTCAGGGTTAGAGAGAGTGCAGGTGAACGGACAACCGTGAGTGGTACTTTGGAACTGAGCTACGAGGCGAATAGTGAGAAACCTAATGACACTGGATTCGAAACATTTCCATGCTATTCACCTGCAAAACATTATGCGTTCGTAACATACATACTGTAACATATAACATAGACTACTGTGTTATCATGGTGTCCTGTGATACTGACCCATCTGTTTCGGATCCTCATCACACAAATAAAGCACCGAGCCAGTTGTATATAAGTTGCAACTTGTCATTATAACTGCAGTCATAATTTCTGTGAATATTATCCCTGGATTGTCTATAGCTATAATATAGAATGATTGTGAATTTAATGTTGATTCTCACAGTAGTTGTGCGGATGGTTATAAATGTGGCAATTATTTTATGTGGATGACTAAACCACATTGTGATGGACAGCGGAGAGCATTCGCCATAATTTACCATAACCAGATGAAATTAGATGCAAACAACACAATACAGTATATTATGAGACAACGAAGACACAGCTGTGATATCCTGCTCCGCCTTGTTATCAAGGCCTTAACTGTGGCTTCACCTCATACGTGCATTATTTTCCTTCAGTCTCTGCCTCTTTTATTACTCTTACTTCCCGGTATCCTCTTACTGCGAGTCGTCATATTCCTTGGAGGGTTTCTTGTCGTCCGGTCCTATAACCCCTACTGTATTACATTATTCCTCGCATCATCACTCCCAGACAAACAACGTTAGCACAAGACTGCCGAATCTGTTAATACCATTATTGCCACTGCCACTACTACTGTAATCCCCCTTTTCCTATTGTGTCTAATTTCCCTCACAGTACTACTACTGCTGCTCCTATTACTACTCCACTATAAATCTGTATAATAATAAATATGATTGTCCTTATGTCTGTGTATCTGTTAATCATAATTATTGTCCCTGTCCCACCGTCGACAACTTGTCACTGACGCGGCACCGCTACTACAGTTCCCACCCACCATGGATTCTACTCCTCCCCCACTCCGACACCACATTACCCTTCACCTCATCCTTGGGCCAGAAGGCCTGTTGTTCACCCTTTACCGGTGAATATACGTGGCATGCATTAATAATAAAAAAGAAGGCATTTGAGAGCTAAACGGTAATCGCCCTTTGAAATATTCTGTTTGCCAAGTCCAAACTTTAGGCCATATTTTGATACCATGAAGGTTTTATGTTGATAGCTCAAGCCATTCATGAGATTTAATGGTGCTAAAGGCAGGCAATAAAAACTAGTTGACCTTTAGCAGTTAGTTTGGTGACCTTGACTCTGACCCCGAGTTGCCATTTTCGAACTCCTCCAAGATTTTGGCCATATCTTGATACGCTGAAGGCTTCATGTTGATAGCTCAAGCCGTTCATGAGATATAATAGGAACACACACACACACACACACACACACACACACACACACACACACACACACACACACACACACACACACACACACACACACACACACACACACACACACACACACACACACACACACACACACCACACACACACACACACACACACACACACACACACACACACACACACACACACACACACACACAGATGAAGTTAAAGACATGATTGCTCCGCCTTCTAAAGGTAGGCGATAATAATATAATAATAACAACAACATCGTAGATGTGTACTGTAGTGTTCCTAACATTACACTTAATAACTGCAGACCCAAACGTGCTTATATTACGGAGCACTGATATATTAACCACAAAACCTACCACAGACCGTTCTTATCATTACCACTGCACCTTCCCTATAGCACTTCACCATGGTAATACAACCCACTGTAGTCCTCTGTGAGATCGTTACAAGTGTTTGGGAAAAATAACAGTGCACAACATGCCTACAAACCGCTAAAATAAGCATATGATGTTTCACTGACATCCATCAAATAGCGTAGGGGAAGTTAGAGGACAAACAAACAAACGACTGGACACAGACAGAAGCAGAATGTCTCTCATCGGTATGTAACAACCTGACAAAACTCTTGTTATCCTGCATTGCAGGTGTCATCACAGTAATAATAATAATAATAATAATAATAATAATAATAATAATTAATCACATGTTATTAGGCACGATACTGAGAAGGACACACACTGGAATAGCATGTGTCGACGCAATGCAGAATCTGTTTGCCATGACAGAAGGTTGGGTTGCGGTCAAACATTAATTTAGTATTACTATAACCCTACCATTACAGCATATTATGGCACTGTTTGGTTTTACATGTCACAGCTGTTTTCACTTGTTTTATCAGGGAGAGTATGGTGTTTGTCCTCCTCTGTATCATGGATATTAACATGTGATTACTACTACTACTACTACTACTACTACTACTACTACTACTACTACTACTACTACTATTACTACTACTACTACTACTACTACTACTGCTGCTGCTACTACTACTACTACGATTATTAATATTAATATTATTATTATTATTATTATAACTATGATGACACCTACAAAGCAGGATCGTAATAGTTTTGTTAGGTTGTCATATACCGATGCGAGACATTCGGCCTCAGTCTATGTCCAGCCGTGTGTTTGTTTGTCCGCTAACTTCTAGGCAATTTAATGGATGTCAGTGAAACGTCACAGGTGTATTTTAATGGGTTGTAGGCATGTTGTGCAATGTTATTTTTCCCAAACATGTGTAGTGATCCCACAAAGGACTTCAGTGGGTTGTATTACTATGGTGAAGTGCTACAGGTAAGGTTCAGTGGCAATGATAGGAACCGTCTGTGGTCGGTTCTGTGGTTAATATATCAGAGCTCCGTAATATAGGCACGTCTGGGTCTGCGACTTTTATAATTATGTAATGTTCGGAATACTACAGATGTATGTTGTTGCTGTCAATTTTATAATTATTCTTATTAATGTATGCCACGTATATTCACCGGTAAAAGGTGAACAACAGGCCTGGTGGCCCAAGAAGGAGGTGAGGGGTAAAATGGTTCGGAGTGGGGGAGGAATAGAGCTCATAGCGGGTGGGAGGGAGAGGGGTGGGGTGCAACTGGGGTAGAGGTGCGGGGTAAGTGACGAGTTGTCGTCGGTGGGACAGGGACAATATGATTAACAGATACACAGACATAAGGACAATCATATGTATTATTATACAGATTTATAGTGGAGTAGTAATAGGGGTAGCAGTAGTAGTACTGTGAGGGGAATTGCAGTAGACACAATGAGGAAAGGGGGAATAGTAGTGGCAGTGGCAATAATGGTATTAACAGACTCGGCAGTCTTGGGCTAACGTTGTTTGTTTGGGAGTGATGATGCGAGGAATAATGTAATACAGTAGGGGTTATAGGACCGGACGACAAGAAACCCTCCAAGGAATATGACGACTCGCAGTAAGAGGATACCGGGAAGTAAGAGTAATAAAAGAGGCAGAGACTGAAGGAAAATAATGCACGTATGAGGTGAAGCCACGGTTAAGGCCTTGATAACAAGGCGGAGCAGGATATCACAGCTGTGTCTTCGTTGTCTCATAATATACTGTATTGTGTTGTTTCCATCTAATTTCATCTGGTTATGGTAAATTATTGGCGAATGCTCTCCGCTGTCCATCACAATGTGGTTTAGTCGTCCACATAAAATAATTGCCACATATATAACCATCCGCACAACTACTGTGAGAATCAACATTAAATTCACAATCATTCTATATTATAGCTATAGACAATCCAGGGATAACATTCACACAAATTATGACTGCAGTTATAATGACAAGTTGCAACTTATATACAACTGGCTCGGTGCTTTATTTGTGTGATGAGGATCCGAAACAGATGGGTCAGTATCACAGGACACCATGATAACACAGTAGTCTATGTTATATGTTACAGTATGTATGTTACGAACGCATAATGTTTTGCAGGTGAATAGCATGGAAATGTTTCGAATCCAGTGTCATTAGGTTTCTCACTATTCGCCTCGTAGCTCAGTTCCAAAGTACCACTCACGGTTGTCCGTTCACCTGCACTCTCTCTAACCCTGACTTCCACTTCCTTCCATCGAGGGGGGTACCGAAACTTTGGTTCGCGGGTGTACCTTTAGCTTTTGGTTTCATGTCGATATGACGAATTTGAAAGGAGCTATGGCGAAAAAACGATTAAAAAAAAAAAAAAAACATTATTGGGGGCCTACAGCCTGGGCCTTGACCCGATTTGGCCAAAAATTAGGTGATCAGAAGGTCATAGCCTATCATCCCTGTAATTTAGTCAATCGCACCAGTAGTTTTTGCGTAAAGTTGTTGAGAGACAGACAGACAAACCGGGTGAAAACAATTCCCGTCCCTGAGCCTGTCCGGGCAGAGAGGGGTAATAATGAAAGAAGGAAAGATATGACTTTGACTTTTAGTACACATTGTATACTGGACTCTCATCCGTAATTCGATTATTGGGGAGCGTGCCCCACCCCCCCAGTGAATCTTCGGGGGAGTCAGTTCCCCTCCAAAAAATAACAATATGAAATAGAGGCACGTGAGTACAAAGATTTCAAAGAAATTGGCATACTTACTATAGGACGGGTAGGCAGCTTTCATGTTCTCTTCAAATGCAGAAGAACCTGCACATATACATTATTCATAGCCTAACCCACTTTTATCACTTGCATTATTAAGGTCACACCTGTTCAGATAAACGACCAAGCAAAATACAGCCTTTCAGTACTGGGATCTGTCTATCTATTGTCAGACGCCTTAATCCACAAACAAATCACCTCCATCTGGCCCTGTCCCCCTCCATTTCACTGCCCTGCTCCCAGCTCACCCCCCCCCCCTCTCATATACTTCTCCACTCCAGCCCTCCATCGCATCCTTGGTCTCCCCCTCCCTCCCCCCTTCCACCTCACTCATATACACTCTTCTCGTCAGTCTTTCACTCTCCATCCTCTCCACATGGCCAAACACCCTCAAAGTGTTTCTCCTAACGCTTCCTATCACATCCACATCCACATCACAACGCTCCTTCACTTGCTCATTTGTCAGTCTGTCTCTCCATGTGACTCCACATGCTCCTTTCAAATAACTCATTTCCACTGCCCTCACTCTTGACTTCTGTCCCTCCAACAAGGTCCAAGCTTCACTTCCATATGTTAGAGTAGGTATAACAGTACTGTCCTGCAGTAACTTTTTCACTTCCATGCTCGCATCCCTGTTTCTTATAACTGCTTTCAAGGAACTGGGATACACTCTGTATTTTTTGTGGTTGCTGCTTGATGACTATATGGAGCTCAGAAAAGACTCTTCATTGTGAAGGAATTAGATACCATCCCAATTAATTTAGCTCGATTTTTTTTTTCTTTTAGAGGCAAAATGTACATCATTCCACCCTTTACTTCACCAGAAGCTTCACCACTGTATGTCGCCTTTTGGTCGTCTGGTACAACATTAATGATACGTTAGCCAGTTTCTTTTTACGCTAACAAATTTGTAAGGTAAGTGAATTATTTTGGTAATACATTTTGATATCTGTGCCATTCACATCACATTATGTATATAAAGTTTTAATACTGCCCTCTGAATAGCTTAAGTTACGCTATTGCATTTCTGTGCTGTACGCATTTCACGTCTCACAGCAGATTTAGACAGTAGTGGAAAATAGTTGATATTTTGTTAAAAAGATTAATATGAAAGATAATAAAAATCTACTATTAATTTACTGAATGCTAAAGTGATTTTTTTTTTTTTTACCATTATGCTTTATTTCCCTTGTGTATTCAGGCTCTCTTACAGACCACGGCTGCCTGTAGGACGAGTAATTCATTCCTCGCACAAGCACTTAGAGGTAGATGACCCAGATGTCCCAGGAGAGGGGAAAACCATTGTTCTTAGCCAGGATAATAGTCTCTTGGAGGCACTCGCTGTAGATATGAATTTTTCGTGAGATATTTGTTTTTCTGCTCTTTCTTTTCTGTAATGATGAGACAGTGGCTGATGAACAACGGATGCCAGATTGCAAGGATGTTAACTTTTTCTATAAGATGACGTGTGTAAATGGACCATTGCGACAAGTAGAAATGTTGACAGGGAGAGAGACACAGGATAGACCTTGAATTCTTTATTTGCTCTAACGTTTCAGGCTACACAGAACCCATCTTCAGTGCCAATAAATAAGAAGTGACTACTATAGGAGACTCATAGGTAAGGGTGCAACTTGGTGCAGATGTGTGAACGATGTCTTAGTAATTGTGCCGAAGGACGGGAATATTCCAAATAAAACTGAGAATGTTAAACAACGTGAGCGATGACATACAGTTCACTGTAGGACAAGATAAAGAGAAAAAATTCCCATTCTTAGGTACTGTGACAGACGAGGGAGCTAAATACTCTGTGTACCGTAAACCAACTAACAAAGATGACTTTAACCACTATCTCTCTGCACTCAGTGAAATGACCAAAGCTGGAGTTGTCATTCCTATTGGCATACAGGATTTGCAGTAGTGAGTTCACAGAGCAAGATATTTAATACATAACTGGATCCTTTAAGAAGCTATGCTATATGGCAGGCATTTTGTTAAAACTAGAAAGGAAGACAGTTGATATCTTTAAAAAGAAAATAGATAATGCTAATGTTCAATCAAATGATGACAGTTATGTATCTGTCCCCAACTCACCCAAAAGCATTGATTGTCAACAAATACTTAGAAAAAATAGTCCTTAGGATCGCAGCATCCTCAGGACGTAAAATAGAAGTAGTCAATACAAAAGTGAAGGGAAGTAAAAGTAATAGTGTAATATACAGCAAACCAAGCAGTGTATGCACGAAAACGTACACAAGGGAAACAGGACCAACAATGGATACAAGGACAGCAGAACACAAAGTAGATAGATGGCGTCACAGAGTATCTACTTCCCCAGTGTTTTAAATATATCAGCCCAATCATTTCCCCAGGTGGGAAGAAACTACAATTATTAAGAAATGTTTAAGTAAAGAAATGAGAAAGATGCTGGAAACAACTTACATTTGTGTAAAAATGTAACTAACCATAGGGAGGAATTTTTCAACCTATGTAGGTATACTACAAGGATATCATTTATGGCGCAATCAGCAGTGGGGTATGACGACAGAATTATCCTAGAGGCAACATTCAGGCCGTGACGCGAGAAGAGAGAGGAAACTATGGGTCCGAATGTCTCAGATCTATCACTTCTTGTTCAGTCTCTCTGAAAATGGGTTCTGTGTAGTCCGAAATGTTAGAGAAACTAAAGAATTCAAACTCTAACCTGTGTCTCTCTCACACGCAACATTTCTCTGATGACTTGTATTACTGGTTTATTCTTGTTATCTCCAGACCTTTTAGGTCAACTTAAGATAGTACTGAAGAGTTTAATACTTTATCAGTTCTATTTATTATGAACAAAGTAGAAACTACGTCATTTGAATGAAGGGGTGCCAAACAATTTGTATGAGCTACCAGTATGATCAATCGCAACTCATACGAGTCATGTTTCATTAAGTTGTGAATTGTGAAAATGTCTGAATTATATTGATATACTGAAAATGAATATATTGTCAGCATACAGCAGTTTCTGTCCAACTTGGACCCTCTTCAGCATCCAGTATCCAAAGTCGGACCAACAATGCAGATCATCAAAATATGGTATTGTAGTATGTATGAGTAATTCATCCACAGGCTTAACATACTATATAATATGACAACTGACAGAGTCTTGCTGGATGTGTTGTTATTGAATAATATCATCATTACCGACTGCTACAGAATCCAGTATGTAACTCCGGGGAATGGGGTACAATGCTCCTGGACGGGCATGATTGACGAGCTGCACTGACAAGCCAGGAGAAATAACTTCAATAGGAGAGAATATGAGGGTGAAGGCAGTTGTCTTAATAGAACTGAGAGTGCCGACCGGAGAGGCAAAGCTCTAAGTTGCCTTGTTCAGAACTAAGTCAAAGAAAACTAAAAGGCTAAAAGGCTTCAATAAGCACAGAACTGCTGGCCAAATAAGTGTAATGCGCAATGTAATTATGTAGATTATGTATACAGTACATAATATATAGTATATACCGTTCTCTTTCTCTCTCTCTCTCTCTCTCTCTCTCTCTCTTGTGTGTGTGTGTGTGTGTGTGTGTGTGTGTGTGTGTGTGTGTGTGTGTGTGTGTGTGTGTGTGTGTGTGAAACCTTCTTAAATATACATGTACAGTACGTAGTTTAACAATATATTTATGCATTTTTAGGAGGTGGAAATAAGGCTTGGATTATTTACAATGACTCTAGAACGTAGCAAGGCAGTCACCTTTACTCATTCTGCAACTATTTTCTTCCTACGTATCCTTTCGGCTCGAGGGAGTCCTGAAATTGACCAGTGCTGCTTCTTATTGCCCATAACCCCTTTAGTATGGGGGCTGATCCTGGCCTCACTGGTGGGGGTGCTGGCTGGCATGACGCTGTTCCTTTTTTGCCTTCCCATCATAACATGGAATGGGTTCCCGGTTTACACAGACAATGTGGTTCGGGTGCTGTTATAGCAAGTTGTGAATACCTACGTTTCATTTCTTCTTCCGTAACACGAACAAAGTAAAAACGTGCATTGTTCATACAGCCATTTTTCATTCATTTACCAGAGGTGCATCTACCAAAGTTTTTTTGATAAAACAGATGTGAGTGATGATGGGTGGTGGTGGTGGTTGATGTGTGTGGTGCTGGGGATATGGATGCTGATGACGCTGGTGCTGACACGGAGTTATGCCGGTAACCTCATGTCCCAGTTCGATGTCTGATACATCCCTCAGCCCTTACAGACACTCCAAGACCTGGTGGATAACCCGGTCATTGTTTTCATAAACAAGGGCACATCAGATGAACAAGCTTTTATGGTATTATCCTCTATATTTTTATTGTTTTGGATTGTTAGCACATACTGGTAATCAAGCGTGCTGAAAGAGTGAAAAGTTAGTATCATTGTTCGATAAGAGACTATAAAATGGACTGAGGAGCTGCAATAACTGTATGCATTCCAGTATTATTAAATTAATTTTTTGTAACATAAATTCACTTCCAGGTGCTTTTCATGTTCCCGAGTTCTTCAGATTGATTCGAAACTGAGATGTCTTTTAAGTAAATTAAATACATGTATTCCATAATTAATTTTTAACCACTAAACTCCAAGATTTCCATAAATCGAGAAACTAATATATATATATATATATATATATATATATATATAAACACACATAAAGCATACAAAAATACACATTTATCAGTAGAACATTTATACAGATTTATGGACTAAATATTCAGAAATTTTATGAGCTCTCTTAATTCTGTTATCCTCTCATAATAACTTAAGCAATATTTCATCTAGTTTATATAAACGATCATTCGAATTCATGCAGTTATTTGTCTTAATTACAGTTGTTTCTGCAGTTAACCCTTTCATACTCATTGGCGCTTTAGTCGTCCCTAAGGTCTGGCTGCGAAAATATGCATTAACGCTTTTGACATCTTTAAAAAAAAAAAAAAACATTAACTAGAAAGTAGGTTTTTGGTCAATTGGCATCATTTTGGGAGGCGTCATAGCTTGCCCGGCACTCGTCAAAAATAATGAGTTGGCAACTGTGGGTCCTGAGACACGCGGTAGTGTGGACAGGTTATTAGTACCACACCGGCTGTGAGGGGGGGAAGGTAGCGCGCAGTGGTGTCCCTTTAAACCCTCCTCTATTATCCCCGTCCCCGGCATGCGTCATATTTCATTATACCAATAGTTCTTGTGTCTATTTTTTGGACACTATTGTGATTAGATTTGGTGTTTTCAATAGGAAATTAGGTGTTTGTGAATCATTCCTGGCGGTTATTAGCCACTGGCCCAAAGAAGATTGTGCTACCATTTTTCACTGTGGCCCAACAACTACACTGCCTCTACCCTGCACCAAATGTGAGTATTGAACTAATTAACAATAGTGACAGTGAATCAGGTGAATATAGTGTGCAATAGCTAGTGAGCAAGGAAATGGTGAAATATCCAGCAGCTTTAGGGGGAAGCAGGAAACCGCCTTATGACATGGCGTTATCATGAACAGAATAATTGGCAAAGTGTTGATGAAATCATTGCTTTATGCTGATATACATTATGTTGGATACTGTTATAGTGCAATAAATAGGAGTACAGTGCAACGAGTGTAATAAAATATTGGCTAGGGCATGAGTCAGGTACACCTTACAGCCACAGCATGCCGTTGTCATGAGGACATAAAATAGAGAAGGTTTAGGGATATTTCATTTTATTATATTGTTATATTTATTCCGTATGCCTATTGTGTGAAATAAAGCATGAGTCTTATAGTGATATGTGTATCGTATGCTTATGTGGAAGAACGTAAACAGTGCACCACGTGCTCGTCAGATAATATCGTCTGCGATATCTTAGGTATGCCAGATCTGACCTACAGGGCACATTCATGTACTGTTATGGTGAAATATACTGTTTCTCATAAGGTGAAAGAATTGGTTATGTCTCACATGAAATACAAGCGTAAACAGTGCAGCATGTTCTCGTAAGTAAAATATCATCAGCTACAACTTAGCGCACAGGTAGGGGCCACCTACTTGAGCTACGGAACACGTGCATGTACTTGTAGTGATGAAATGTACTGTTTTTCTTATGAACTGATAGATTTGGTTATGTGTAATGTGAAAAGAAAATGAAAGAGTGAACCACTTGCTTGTAAGAAGAAAAGTGTCTCCTACACCTGACTTTATAGCGGAAAAATAGCAAAACCAAACGTGACATACGGAACATGTGCACGTACTTGCAGTGGTAAAATATACGGTGTTTCTCATAAGGTGAAAAATTTGGTTATGTCGCATGTGAAATAAAGCATAAACAGTGCAGCATGCTCTATATCGTTTGCTACACCTTAGCGCACAGGTGGGGGCCACCTACATGACCTACGGAACATGTGCATCTACTTGTAGTGGAGAAATGTACTGTGCTTCTTATAAATACATAGATTTAGTTATGTGTAATATGAAAAGAAAATGAAAGTGAACCACGTGTTAGTAAGAAGAACAGCGTGTCCTACAACTGACTTAGCAGAAAGGTAGCGAAACCCAGCATGACATACGAAACACATGCATGTACTTCTGGTGGTGAAATATACTGTGTTTCTCATAAGGTGATAGATTTAGTTATGTCTCATGTGAAATAAAAACGTAAACAGTGCAGCATGTTCTTGTAAGGAAAATATCGTCTACTACACCTTTGCGCACAGGTAGGGGCCACCTACGTGACCTAAGGAACACGTGCATGTACTTGTAGTGTGAAATCTATCTATCTATCGCCTCCATGTTGCCCTGTCCCTGACCATTTCACTGCCCTGCTCATACCCCCCCTCTCTCATATACCTCTCCACTCCATCCCTCCATCTCATCCTTGGCCTCCCCTCCCTCTCACTCACATACGCGTTCCTTGCCAGTCTCTCACTATTCATCCTCTCAACATGGCCAAAGCACCTCAAGGTGTTTCTCCTAACGCTTCCTATCACATCCACATCCACACCACAATGCTCTTTCACATCCTCATTTGTCAGTCTGTCTCTCCATGTGACTCCACAGGCTCCTATCAAACAACTCATTTCCACTGCATTCACTCTTGAATTGTGTCCCTCCAACAACATCCAAGTTTCACTTCCATACATTAGAGTTGGTATCACAATACTGCCATGTAATAACTTTATCACTTCCATGCTCACTTCCCTGTTTCTTATCACAGCCTTCAAGGAACCAGCAGCCTTTCTTCCTTGTTATACCCATTCAAGCACTGCACCCTCCAAACTTCCATCCATACTCATCACACTACCCAAGTACTTAAACATACTCACATTATCCACTTCCTCATCATCCAGCCTCACTGTACATTCACTGACTTCACCTCTCTCAAAGACCATATCTTTACTCTTCCCTACATTCACCTTTAGATTCCGTTTCTTACAGACTCTCCCAAACTCATCCACCAAGCCTTGCAGCTCCCCTTCATCTTCCCTTAACCCGCCCCGTCCCGTCAACGTATGGGTACGTTGCAACGTTTTGCATTTGCCAGTCCCGGCGACGTACCGGTACGTCGTGCAATTGCAAAGTGCATAATTTCCACAATTTTCAAATTTTGCGCTTGATTTTTGGTATGTATCCTCGCTTGACCTTCCCCTACCTGCCACCAGGCGGGGACACTCGGCGACCCCACGCGACCCGCGCTAACCTGCAGCTCATCCACTCACCTGTTAGCAATGGTCCTGCTCAGACATGGCTATGAGAGGTCTCTCAGAGGTCGAAATTCAAGCCGCCCTGGACGCCTTTACAGGCGACAGTGATTCCCCACTGGACGACGAGGTTGTTGACAAAGATTATGTGCAGCCAGAGGAGGAGGAAACCACCAGCAGTGATGAACAAGTCCCGTCCCCCAGGAAGCGGCAGTACGTGACTTACTGTACTGCTAGAGAGGGGCAGCCGGCCAAGAAACCACGTGCAACATCCTACGCCCAGCCCCAACATGATGTGGAACCCGAATTTGATGACGAGGACGAGGACGAGGATGAGGACGGAGTCGTGGGACGTCCTGCCACGTGGCATGGACGTTAGGTGATTACTCATCGTGGCCCCGAGCACACACCACGTTGGACGAGCAGGTATGGGCCTAGTATTTTGTCTGGGGAGGTATGAAGTGCCGTGGAGGGAGTGGGGAGTGAAAGGGAAAGTGCAGGGAGGAGTATGGAAAGTGAGAGTGGCATGAGTGAGTCATTGATTTCCCTAGGTAGTGTGAGGCGGCGGGGTGTATCACGTGGGCGAGTGCAGGTGCGTTCTGTATCACCTGGGGTTGTGATGGAGGGGGAAGGTGGGGAGGAACCACTCCCAAGCACGTCTTATGCTCCCCAATATTCCCCAACTTCATCCCCACAGCCCCCTAATGTTCCTCAAGGCCGTAAAGGTTAGGGAAAGGAAAAGGGTAAAGGCAGAGGGAAGAGGAGTAAGAGTGGGGTAGCCCTCCGCACTCCTTCTCCCCAACCTCCCCCACCAGCATCTCCTCCCCACCCAGATGAAGGCGGTGATGGGGATGATGGGGACGAGGGATTTGTGGGATGGAATTGGGAGGATGGGAGTGATTTTTCTCCCCTCATTCACCCCTTCACTGAGCATGGGCGTGCTGGCTGCATTGCTCCCGGAATTCACCGTAATTCCACCAGGTTGGATTTTTTCCACCTGTTTTTTAGTGAGGCATTCGTGGAGCAGATTGTTAACCAAACCAACCTTTTTGCAAGCACCCAGAGCCTTGAGAGTGAAAGATTGGGAACAAGGAGTAGGCATTCTATCATATATAATTACCCTGTCTCCCTTTCAGAAATGTTAATATTTTTTTTCCCTGGTCCTTTTGATGGGTATTATACGAAAAAACAGAATTCTGGCTTACTGGACAAGGGACCTTGTTATGTTTACACCAATATTTGGGCAAGTCATGAGCCGTAATTGGTTTCAACAAATTCTAAGTCGCCTCCATTTCTATGATGCTCATGATCCTGCAAATGCGAACGACACAGATAAGATGAGGCGAATTAGGTTGGTCTTTGATCACCTGAGGCAAACCTTTCTTTCATCATTTTATCCCTATAGAGACCTCGTCATAGACGAGAGTCTCGTGTTGTGGAGAGGTAATATTTCATTTAGGCAGTAAAAGGCACCATTTTGGGTTCAAGATCTTTGTTATGTGTGACTGTAGGACTGGATACGTGAAAGACATAGTCTTGTACACCGGTGCACAGACAGACATAATAGAAGATTGGAGTATTGGACTGTCGGGAGCAGTGGTAAAGACAATGATAGAAGACTACCTTCATGGTGGTCACGTCCTCTACCTGGACAACTGGTACAATAGCCCTCTTCTCGCTCGTTATCTTCACATGCATGAAACGGGAATCTGTGGAACCGTGAAGGTGAACTGGCATCACATGGCCAAGGTAGGGTGCAAACTTGACAGGAATGAGGTTGTCTTCTTCAAAGCCAACAACATCCTTGCAACTGTGCGGAACCATAATAGAGAAGTAAGCCTCTTGTCAACGGTTCACTGCCCCTTGATGCACCGTACTGATTCCATTGATTACCAGAGCGAGAACAGGCATCACATTTGGAAAC
This sequence comes from Coenobita brevimanus, assembly GCF_032717465.1. NCBI lineage: Eukaryota > Metazoa > Arthropoda > Malacostraca > Decapoda > Coenobitidae > Coenobita > Coenobita brevimanus. Next base: position 19,486,753 of record NC_137011.1, on the reverse strand, counting down.
CTGAGTGTGTCATGGACTATAACATAAACATGCGCCTGGTGGACCAGTCAGACTCCATGATATCGACGGTAGAGTGTGCCAGGACCACGATGAAGTGGTATAAGAAACTGTTCTTTCACTTGCTAGACATCACTACTCTGAATTGCCACCACCTTCACGCCATGACAACAGGAGTTCAGGAAACATTTGAAGGGTTTGTGAGGGAGCTCACAAGAGAGATGTTTGCACGGTATGCTGTTGAAAGGCCCCAACATCGCACCCGCACTGCCCCTATTGCCCAAACTCCCCTGAGAATATCCGGCCGCCATTTCCCCACTCCTATCCCTCCCCAGCCAAACAGACCTAGGCCCCAACGCAGGTGTCACGTGTGTAGCAATTCCCGGGTGAGACTCACCACACAGAGGAAGGACACCCGTTATGACTGCGTCGAGTGTGATGTGGGTGTCTGTATTCACCCATGTTTCAGCGAATATCACACCTTGATGCAATTCTAATATGGTGTGAATGCGATAGGACGCTGAAACTATAAAGTAAATGCGACAAACAGACGCTCAGTGAAATTATCAGTCATGTTGATCTGAAAATATTAGTATAAAGTGCATACGTGTATAACATAAGTGCAAAAGTTGTATGTAAGTGTATAAATATGCTGTAAGTGGAAACATACCTAGCGAGGGTTCTTTTATGCGATATTCTGTCGCTCAGTACAATAAATAAGGCCCATAAATATGTAAATATTATTATTGGAAATGCAAATGGATATAAGTTCAAATTATTGTAAGTGCTGAAATATATTCGAAGTCAAAATATAACTAGCGTGTGTATAGAGATGCGATATCCTGACGCTCAGTTGAATGAATAAGGCCCGTAATTATGAAAATAGAAGTCAACAAGTGGGAAAGTGTGTAATATATGTGAAGAATTTGTATGTAAGTGTTTGAGTATTATGTTGGTCGAAACATTCATTGCGAGGGTATTTTCATGCGATATTCTGACGCCCACTTGAATAAATAATGCCAGTAACCATGTATAGTGCAGTATAGGGGTGTAAACGTGTGTAATGTAAGTGGGAAAGTACAATTGGAGTGAAAAAATAAAGTAGAAGATGAAACACGAGTGTTTGAGATTGTGCTTGCTACGTGAATATGCGTTAGCATTTCGCTAAATGCCCTTTTAATGAATGTAAATAATTGAAAACATTTACAGTGGTGGAGGAAAGGTTCTATGTAAAGGAAAAAATAATAGGAAAGTGATAAAACAATTGGGTATGTTGAAATACGAGTCATAGCGAGTGCGCTTAGTAAGCCGATGTGCACTAAACTTATGCTGCATGTCATCATAATGAATGAAAACATCTGAAAACATTTACAAACAGTAAAAATAGGTAAAATGTCAATGAAACAGAAGTATACAAGTAGAAAAAATGATATGTTAACTGATACAAGAAACTTAGCATATAGCATGTTACCACTCGGACCTAACTCGCTATGCTTGAGCGATGGTACAATGCTTATTTTTCATATATATGTGTTTCAAATCCATTATATTGCTACTCTTATTGTTTATTAGTTCAAATTCAATAAATATAGGGGTGTTGTTTGTTGTTTCTCGCAATATTTCCTACCATAGAAAATGTGAGCGCCTCACACGTCAATGATAGAATACGATACCTAGCACGGGGGACCTCACCTGTTCCGACCACTTATGGACCACGGTAAGCCCTTCTTGGTGATTTTCCTTTGTTTCTCAACCAAAGCGGAAGTTTTAGCCAAAAAAGATTTTTTCCAAAATAGCTCGGGATTGGGGGATGTCGGAGGTGAGGAAAACTTTGGGACATGACGGGTTAACAACACAGTATCATTTGCAAAGAAAAGTATTGAGAGTTTCCAAAAACTGCCCTCTCTCAATAGGGCCACTCCAACATCCACTGCCCTACCTTGCATCTGTTTTATAACCCCACCCATATACAGACTGAACAACCATGGAGACATGACACATCCATGCTTCAACCCAACATTCAAATAGAAAAATTTACTTAGTTCACTATTCACACGCACTGCAGCCTTAGCACCCTTGTACATACTCTTCACAGCATTCAACAACTTCCCATGTGCACCACATATTCTTATTACTTTCCACAATCCTTATCTATCCACCCTGTCATATGCTTTCTCCAAATCCATGAAGGCTGCATACAGCTTCTTTTCCTTCTCTAGAAACTTTTCCACTGAAGATCTAAGAATGAATATCTGATTTACACAACCTCTTCCCTTCCTAAAGCCTCCCTGTTCTTCTCCCACTAAATCCCTTGTTATTTCCCTAACTCTGTCAATAAGTATCCTATTACACTAAGAAGACAAATGCCCCTATGATTACCACACACTTCTTGTTCCCCGTTCCCTTTGCACAAGGGAATAATTATACCTGATTTCCAATCCTGCGGGACTCTAACTTCCTCCCAGACCAATCTGCACATCTTCCACATCCATTTTACTAGTATCTCTCCCCCATGCTGCAGCATTTCATCATACACTCCATCAATTCCTGGGGCTTACACCATTTTGACTTTCTTCAATGCTTCAACAACTTCCATCTTACTGATTTCTTACTGTCTTCTCATCTCCTTCCTTCTCCCAGCCATTCGCCATCCACTTATACTCACATTACTTTCATTCTATATGTTCAATAATTCCTTAAAGTGTTCTCTCCATCTGCTCACTTTTTCTCCCTTCCCCGCTAGTAATCTACCATTTTTATCTTTCACTCCCCTTCTAGCTTCATTGCCACTCTGTCTGACTCTCTTTACCTCTTTCCAGAACATTTTCATACAGTCCCTCCACTTTACACTCAAATTCCTTCCAAACTCCTCATCCACTCTCCTCTTACTTTCTTTTTTAACTGACATTTTCACCTCTCCCTTCCTTTCTACATATATCTCTCCCTTCCATATCTCACTTTCTTCCACGCCCCTCTTTCTCATCCAGTCATTATGTGCTTTCTTCTTTGGGCCACAGTCTGTCTCACCTTTTCATTCCACCATGCTGGGCCTTACACCCCCTTTCCTCTTCTATTCACCCCACACACCACATCACGTCTGCACAGATTTCTTCTGTGAATATCTTGCATACACCTTCCACGTCCCCCATCTGCTCGAAATGATATTTACCCACTCGTTCCTCCACTTTTCTCTTATATTCTGCCTTTTTCTTATCCGCTTGAAATGTTTCCACTTTCCTTGCATCTATTCCTTCCTCCCATCCTTCCCTTCTATTTCTCCATTTTACTTGGACCTTGATTCTGACCACCATCAAGTGGTGGTCAGAAAGTCCACTTCCCCAACCTCTGTATGCTCTTGCATCCATTACACATCTTTGCATCCTTTCATCCACACACACATAATCATTCATTGTCTTCCTTTCATTCAGTTCACCACTCACCTTTCTCATCACTCGCCATGTATACCTGTAGATCATTTTGTGCCTGAAGAGCGTATTAGCTATCACCAACCCCCTCCCAGCACATATGTCTACTAAAGCACTGCCATTCTCATCTACAGCAGGTGCACCCCACTCACCAACTACTCCATCCACCTTCACATTCCCTACTTTACCATTCATATCATCAGTCAAAAACACTCTCTCATTCCTTTCAAACTTTTCCATGCACACTCCCACATTTATGCAGAACTCTTCCCTCACTCTGCTTGCACGATCTTGTGTTGGCACATACACACACACACAATCGCCCACATTTGTATTCCAACTTTCAGTCTTACCCACACAATCCTTTATCCAACTGATCCATACTCTCTTATATTCTCCTTCCCACTGCTACTCACAACAATACCCACTCCTTCTTTTGCACTCTCATTCTCACCTACTCCTGCACATATACCCCATCCATACTCCCATTCTGTCACACACTCTCCTCTCCATTTAGTTTCAGTTAAGCCACATACATCCACTTTCGCTTCCTCAAGTACCTCGACAACCTCTCTCTCTCTCTTTCACCTCATCATTTACACCCCTTACATTCCACATCGCCACCCATATCATGTCCTTTGTTCGGTCCTTAGTCGTCATCTTTTGGTCAGTCCTAGTCCGAGGCTTCTTGTTCGTATTTTTAGTTAGTTGTTTTCCAGGGAGGGGCATTAACCCTCTGCCAACCCACTTGTTGTCACATAGAGAACACGTAATAAGGTTGCCACGTAGCGCTGTAAATGCTTTCCTGGTTTACAGGAAATCATTTCGCTTGCCACTCAATGTAGAGCTACCCTGAAAACTGAGTACCACTACACTAAGTCTCGATAGCGTGGTGTAAAGTATTTGTAGAGGGCAATCGATGATGGATTGTTAAGCTCAGCCAGAATAAAGCAGTGAGACGTAGTGTCAACGAGGTGAGTTACAGCTCTTTTGGGTTACTAATTTTATTGAACACAGTTATAAAAAGTGAGTTACAGTTTAGCAGAGCATGACCCTAATGTCGGACCTTCTCCCAAGCCCTTCTCTCCCCTTTCTCTCTCTAACCCCTTCTCACTGTATCTGATCCTCGTGTTAACGGGCCTACTCTCCAACCCTTTCTTTTGATCTGAAGGGAATCTCTCCGACATTATATACAGTGTGGGGAGAATGTGTATGTCTGGCAAATTTCCTATCACGTGGACTACCTGGCTAGGGCTGCTTACTCCACGTGTTTCAATACGTCATGAAATTCTTGGTCATCTGGACTATGAGGAAGTTTGAAATACATCGAATGGTTAGGAATTCTTGATGGTCTGGGACAACAAAGGTTGTGGATTAACCCTTTAGCACGGACTACTCTTCTTTATCATCCAAATTGGTTTGTTCTTATAGAACTTAACAATTTTGATCTAAAACTGAGAATTATGCATGTTTTTTTCAATTTTGCTCCTCCAATAAGGAAATATGGCACGCCCATTTAAATGGGCTCTATGGAGCAGTCCCTCTTGGTGTGACTCTCAATTTTCATCACTGTGCATTGATATGATAAAATTTATTGATGGATCTGGATTAAATGGAAGAATTATGTGTTGAACCATCTCATTTAATAAATATTTGTTGTAAAGAGAGTAATTAAAAAAAAGAAAATGTATAGCTAATGAAATTATTACAAGAATCTGCCGCATAAATATAAAGTAGCAGTCTATAATAAGATTCATAGCAGTTAAAAAAGAATTCTAGGAAAGCTTACTCCTATATATTTTGAAGCATAAATTCATGAGACTGAGAAATTATGACTGTATATTATTTGCAGGCAATAGCCTACTAAGAGCTTTGACATAGGCTTTTACATCAGTTGACTGAAAAATACGCATTCCTATTTCTTTGTGTGATACTCCACAAAGCACTGGATGTGCAGTGCCACATCACATTTGAAGCACTTAGGCTTCACATTCTTCTTACACACACCACACCGCCATTGAGTATCTCCCATCACAACATAATGATCTGTTCTGTCGTAGCATACATGCTCAGGTGAAGTTAGGGGCACAAGTCTACGAGGTTTCTCTGATGGTTTTAGCAGAACATTGACAATTTCCCTCAGAAACTCTAGCTGTGACACCTTGTGAATCTTTCTGTAGAGAATCCACCCATTTACAATTGAGCCATTCAGGAGAAAGTGGAAAAGAGGAAAGTTCCACACTCGCTTCCTAAATGACACTCTATACTTTCCCCTAAATTGATCAAACAGATCTACTCCTCCCATTCCTTTGTTATAAAGCTTCACAATGTTTGGGTGAGAGATTACTACCACTTCTTTCATCTTTATTGACCACCGTTTGCATTTGCCCATTGAGAGAGATGCACTTTCACTTCTGTTTGTTGCCACCCTAACATCGCTGTTGTCATTCCATGTACAAATAGCAATCTTCTTTTCTTTTTCCTGAAACAACTCTGCTTCCCCTCTCTCATTTTTCTTGATGTCTGACACTGGGACATCCTTGACTCTGTCCTTACGAATTGTACCTGTCAGACTAATATTAGCTTCCTGGAAAAACTGGAGAAGAGGCAGTGTTGTAAAAAAGTTGTCAACATATCCACTGCTACCCTTAGGTACTGTTTCTTTGGCCAATGCATGGACTACAGATTCACCCATAGGCATTCCTTCCTCAAACCCAGAGTCTTTTCCTTCATACAAGCGGAAATTCATTAACAGTCCTTCATGGGAGCATAGACACCAAAACTTGTAGCCAAATCTCATGGGCTTTCCTCTAATGAATTGTTTGAATCCATGTCGCCCATAATATGGTTCCATGGCTTCATCAATAGCCCATGTCATAGGAAGTGGTTGAGCGATATCCATGAAGAGCTTGTTGAAATGTTCAAAAAGAGGGCGAATCTTAAAGATCTTATCATCCGAAGGCTTCTTTGAGTTGTCCACAAAGTGCAGGCTTCACACGATCTCCTCAAATCGGTTTCTTGTCATTCCACACTGAGTTACAGCCAGATTTCGGGTGGCCGCCTGCTTCGTCCAATACAGCCGTCGGTTTGGAACTGGGTTATATCATGAGAGAAGAAAGATGCCAAGTACCTGATGCAGTTCTTCTTCGGTAACACATAAATCTTTCCCAATTTTAACTTGATGATAACGGTTTGTCTCTGTCTTGATCACCTCAATCAATTCTTTGTCCCAAAAGTATCTAAATATGTCCACAGGTGTAAATCCTTCATCTGCCCATTTTTCTACAATAGATGGTTTATGTACTTCATGTAAGCTTAGGGCATCACCTCGGGTGTGTTACCCGAGAATACATTGTAATATTGAGAAAAGACCCAGTTATTATATACATTAGTAAAAGTAAAAATATATTACGCAACAAAAATTTTTTTAGGATCCTAAATATATATTCATACACATATTGACCCTTGGGGATAAGAATATATCAGATATAATCAAAATAAAGTAACACAAGCATTAAAAGTGAACAAGTATTTTGATTCAAGTATTCTCCTTAGGCACCAGTGCCCTGACTGAGCTCCATAGAGCCCATTTAAATTGGCATCATATTTTCACTGATAATAAAAGTGACAGAATGTGGTTTTCCCTCAAATCAATAATTTCACACATTAAAACAAGTCTTTATGTGTCATTTTCACCATCACTCACTATAAGAAGTTCCATATGCAGCAATGTATAGACAATAACTTACTTATGTCCAGACATTTTGGTAGAAGCAATGAAGTAGCTCTCCTTCCTTCCCTCATTTACTTGTTGTTTACAAAGTAAGTTAGAATATGAATCACCAGCTAAGAAATGTTACGTTTTCTTTACATCCTGCAACAAGAAGAACGTAAATTCTCTGGTAAACTTAGATAAAATTAGTGTTTCTAAAAAGTAAAATTTCCGCCCATTTAATTGGGCTCTATGCGTTCGTGGGTTAACATTATGTGAATGGACATTCCTTGTTTCTCTAGGGAAGGGGAAGTGTTCTCTAACTCTTCCTGGAAGACTCAGACATAACTACCTGTTTTACATATCTAATATACTATAGCACTAGCCGTGTGTGTGTGTGTGTGTGTGTGTGTGTGTGTGTGTGTGTGTGTGTGTGTGTATTTTGGGCAGCCGAAACTACACATTCAAATCGCACCAATATTGGCACAAAAATCACAAAAAATTTGCTGATGTGAAAAAGCTTGGTCCTATCACGATTGAAAAACTTTTACACTATTTAACCAGCCCCATCCCGACCACTTTTCCACCACTGACTCCCCCCAATCCCGACCATTTTTGGAAAAAAATTTTTTTGGCTCAAACCTCCGCTTTTGGTGAGAAACATCGAAAATTCATAGAGAAATCGCTCACCTGAGGTTTGAAATACTCGATCCAGGTAGGAGTACCTCCTTACCTTACAGGGTTTTCTATCAGGCTGGCTGCAAAGAAAACGAGTTCTATGGGAGGATAACTATTCCACACCACTCATAAACGGTATTTATTTATTTATTTGGTACGAATTTATATGTAGTACGAGAGTATATTGGTTTTCAAATGGTAATATAGGCATTATAAGCATTGTTTCACTCACTAACTCATCACCATTCCTGCCCTTTTTTGCCACATTACCTGATCATCATTTCTGACTGTTTCTTCCTCTAATGTTTCTCCTCCACATTGTCATCGATTGGGGAACCACTCTGGCCCTGAATTTCATACTGTGGCATGACATGGCTTTACTGGCCAGGTCACTGATAACAGGTGAATTGCTGAGAAAAGGGCATGCAGGGGGGGGAGGAGGTCATGCTGGGTAAGACATTGTCCCTGCCTGGCATCTTGTAGAGGAAGGTGTCCCATGTATACGTGCCAAAAATCACTAGCGAAAATTGAAAATTGTGCAAATTAGGGACCTTGCAATTGATTCACGTTTATGTACGTCGACGGGAATGGCAGTGACAAAACGTGTGGACGTTAATTCACGTCGACGGGACGCCGCGGGTTAATAAACGATCACATTTTGACCAAAAATCGCAGCTCCTGGTACCCGGCATAGGATCTCCGTAGAATTTTTTGCCCACAGCTATAACTAAAATATATTACAGCAGCGCGAGAGCCCTCTGCAGGAACAAGTGCTAGGGGCCCAAAGGGCCCACAAGCACTTGTTGTTACCTATAGCTTTAATATACAGTATTGTGTTATATTATACTTACATAAGCAGGTGAACGATGGACGCCCCCACCTACCACAGATGTACTGCATTTCTTATAAACTGATCGATTTGGTTATGTGTAATGTGGAAAGATAATGAAAGAGGGAACCATGTGCTCTGTAAGGAAAATATCGTCTCCTTCACCTGACTTAGCATGAAGGTAGCGAAATGCAACGTGACTTACAGAACACGTGCATGTACTTTAGTGGTACAGTATACTGTATTTCTCATAAAATTATGGGTTTGGTTATGTCTCATGTGAACAAAACACGTAAAAAGTGCAGCATGTTCTTGTAAGGATTTAATGCAAACATAGTGCTACCTGTCTTGCACACGAGAATTTCTTACAAGCACGCGATGTGCTGTTTATGTGTTGTTTACACATGAGACATAACCAAATTAACCACTCTATGAGAAATTTACAGTATGTTTCACCAACTACATGCACGTGTTCTGTTGGTCACATTACATTTCTCTGCCTTTGCGCAAACTCAGGTGTACAGTAGGAGACGATATTTTCATTACGAGAACACTCTGCACTGTTTATGTTTTTTTCACGAGACAACCAGATCTATCACTTTATGAGAAATACAGTATATTTCACCACTAAAGTACATGCACATGTTCTGTAGGTCATGTAGGTGGCCCCTACCTGTACTCTAAGTCAGGTGCAGGAGACGATGTTTTTCAAGGACATACATATATATCATGAATCCTTGCATTGTGCCAGTGTTGAGCAAAGTTCTTGGCTGGCTATGAATACAGTATCTTGATTTCTTGATTTCACCTTACATCCTTAGCACAGCAATTAATTCTCCAGTTGGCTTGCATCAACAGCAGTCCATTGCAAAGATGAAACGAGGGTTGGCACCAGAGCAGTGAAGAAGACTCCTCGACAAAATTGGGTCGGAGAGCAACAGTGAGAGCGACCATTCTGGGGTGGAGGAGACTGAGGTCAAGACTTCCAGCCAACAAGTGGAGCTGCCCTGCTGCCTTCCACCATGGGAAACAACACCACCATCTGCAGCGGGCCTCACCAGAGAGCACTCCTAACCTCTAGGACCTGCCTGTCCCACCGCTCTCTTCGTCAGCTCTCCATCTCCAGGCCCCTCTGCCCCCTTGGCCGAGCCAGTGTCACTGGAAGCCAGGACATCATACGTCACCAAGGCCCCTCCACCCGCGTCTGCTGTTCAGGATGCTACAGTGACATCTGCACTGGCCAGACCGAGGACAATGGTGTCCCCAGAGCTCTCTGTCTCATTCTCGTCTGAGCCATCCCCTCCTAGACGAGGGCACCGTGGTCCACTGCCTGGACATGGGGGAGGTCCAAGGGGTTAGAGGGCAGGCCAAAGGGTGTCAGCAGGCTGACCTGCTGCCGCTGCCGCCACCGCTACTGAAGAGGAGCCTGGATGGAGCAGTGGCCCTTTCACACCAAACCATGAGTTGTTCACTGGCTCCCCAGGGATCAAACTGGATATCCCAACAACTCCACTGTAGTTCTTCCAGCTCTTCTTCTCTCGGGAGTTGTTGTCTTATCTCACCATGGAAACCAACCAGTACGCCACATTCCCGGGGACTCAGCTGGATGCCTGGTTCACCTGTAATGAAGAGGAGATGGGCAAGCTCCTGGGGTTGTACCTGTTCATCGAGGTCGTGCACATTCTGACCATCAGGCACTATTGGAGGAGCACCGAGCTGCACGACTACCCAAGGTTGAGGCGAGCGACGAGTGGAAGGTGCTTCAGTGCCATTGTGAAGCACTTGCACACCTTCAAATCGTTCCCCATATCCTGGGACAACCAAGATCGGCTCATCCGCATTCGCATGGTCAAGGAGTACCTCCTTCAGCTGTTCCAGTCAATGTACCAACCCATGGAGCAGCTCAGCCTCGATAAGGGCTCTCTGGGATGGAAGGGCAGGCTGTTCTTCCACATCTACAACACCCAGAAGCCCACCAAGTATGCCATCAAGCTCTACATGGTGGCTGAATCATCCTTGGGCTACATCTGGAACCTTGAAGTCTACACGGGGATGCAGAGGATCCTCAAGAACACCGTCTGTGGCCTCGTGGAACCATTTTTTTTCTATGCTTCGAAGAAAGAACCAAAGGCCACGAGCCTGCATTAACCCTTCCTTCCAAGAGAAAACAAAATACAAGAGAGAGCCAAATTCAAGATCTGATCATCTCAAGATGCCTGGACACATTGCATTTGAATGACTGGAGATCATAGCTAGCAGGAAATACAGACAGAGGGAGACAGTTCCAGAGATGATCTGTTGCATAAATGAAGGACTGGGAGTAACAGTTAACTCTTGCATTAGAGAGCTGGACAGAAAAGGGGTGAGAGTTTGCTGCTAAATGGGTGCAAAGCACCTGTCATAGAAGTGGAGGAATGCAAGCAGACAGTTCAGAGGAGCAGCGACCATTGAAGTAGCAAGAGAAAAGAGATAAAGATGCAACAGTGCAGCAAAGAGAGAGGTTGAAGGAAGCCAGTACGAGGAGGAGAGTTAATGAGACGAAAAACCTTTGACTCCACCCTATTGAGAAGAGCTGTATGTGGGGAGCCTCCCCATACATGAGAGTTGTACTCTACACAGGGGCAGATAAAACCCGTGTATAGAGTCAACAATTGTGCAGGCGTAAAGAAGGAATGGATTTGGCTTACCACACCTAATCTCTTAGAAGCAGATTATACAAGAGATGTAATATGATCTTTCCAAGACAAGTCCTGGGTGAATGAAACCCCAAGCATATTCAAGGATGATGTAGGATTAAGATGAATATTATTAAACCTTAGTGGGTACACCTGTGGAAGATTTTGTCGGGTTGACAGGTGTAAGAACTTAATATTCGGTGCTTAAATACCACAAGATTATTTTTACCCCAGTCAGAGATACGAGCCAAGTCAGACATTAGGTGTGCCATAGCCTCATCCCTTGTTTATTAAAGTAACTGCTGAGATGGACGTTGTGGGAACCGAATGGAAAGATGAAGAGAGGAGTCACCAGCATACGAGCATAGGGTTAGATGTACAGCTTACAAGGTCATTGATGAATAAACGGAGGAGAGTTGGTGATAGGACAGAGCCCTGAGGAACACCACTGTTGATAGATCTAGGAGAAGAACGATGGCCGTCGATAGTGCGACCAGAAGGGAAGCTATAGATGAAGGCACAGAGAGAATGATAGACAGTAAAAGGGCAGTTTTGAAATTAAAGATTTATGCCAGACTCGATCGAAAGCCTTTGAGTTGTCAAGTGCAATGGCAAAGCTTTCGTCAAAGTCCCGAAAGGAGGATGACAAGGAGTCTGAGAGGTAGGTGAGAAGATCACCAGTGGAGCATCCCTGACAGAACCCATGCTGACAATCAGAAAGAAGGTTGTGATAAGAGAGATGCTTTACAATATTTCTATTAAGAATTCACTCGAAAACTTTTGAGATACAGGATGTTAAAGCACACACACACACACACACACACACACACACACACACACACACACACACAGAGGGAGTCATCCGAGGCAGACGTCTGACATCGGCGCTCCGTACCGAACCAACACGGCCAGTGGCATTACCTAAATTAGTATCTTTGTATGAGTCAAGCTCTGTACCAGGTTAGACTAAATGATTTTTCATTATTAAAAGGAAAAAAATAATAAGTTTAAACAAGACTTGTTCAAACAGAAAAAAGGACCACGAGGAAAAAATGCGCTGAGTCAGATGAGGTTTGTTTAGACTACAGCAACACGGGGAAACTGTACATACTCTGTAAGTACATACTCTGTTCTTTTAGTATTGCAAAACGGATACATACTCTAGTAAAGCAAATTTGGAAAAGAAAAGGGATAAAAGTAAAAAGCAAAATGATGATTTCTACCAAGAACTGGTTGAAGTGGAGACTCACAATAGACTGGTTGAACGTGTACACAAACTAGAAATTGCTTTCAAAAATGAAAATTGATGAAATAAAGAAGCAAATGCACTTGCAAAAGGAAGAAATAGAAAAACTAGGAAGGGAGGCCAATAAGAAAGACACAACCATCAGTGAACTAACAGTGGAATTGAAAATGCTTAGGAAGAAAGTGAGTGAAATGGCAAGTACAGTAGTCAATCACGAGAGTGTTATGGAAGAGTTCAAAAATGACACAGAGACAATTAGCCAAGCAAGCAGTCTTATGGACCAGAGCAGTGATATTGAGGAGAAGATAACACAGGTGTATGAAGCTGTGCAAGGCTACAAAAATGATGTAGAAACCACGTATGCTGAAATGGTGAAAGTAAAGAAAGACTTAGAACAAGGGTGGAGGAAAAAAGCATTAAAAAGGAAGTGAAAAGAATAATCCAAAACAATCCAAAGTTAGTCAGAGATTCAGTAGATATAAAGAAATTAATAGTAATCACTGGTATAGAAGAGGAAGAATTAAAAAACAAGATCACAAGAGACAAAAAGGATATGGCAAATGTAATGAGCTTACTGAAAGAAGTATCAGAGGAAATCTGTAATAAAGACATAGAGGAACACAAAAGGTTAGGGAAATACGAGAAAAGCAAGACAAGACCTCTATAGGTGACTTTCCAGAGTGTAAACACTGTGGAAGAGATGCTAAAAAATGCAAAGAATCTTATGGAAAAAGAGGAGTTCAAAAATGTATGGATAAAAAGATGCCTAACACAAGAGGAACTGGAATTACTGAAAGAGAAAATGGAGGAAGCAAAAATAAAAAATGAGGGAAGATCAGAAGAGGAGAAGAAGAATTTTTTTTACAAAGTAATAGGATTGCAGGTACGAAAGTGGTACACAAACAGGATGGAAGAAAAAGGAGCAAGGTAGTAGAACCATGTCATGACAAGTATATAAACAAGATGATAAAGTTGATGTACTCAAATGTGGATGGAATGGTATCTAAATTACTAGAGATGAATGACTATGTCAGAGAAAATGAACCACAAATAATATGCCTAACTGAAACAAAATTAACACCAAGGATATCCAATGACATACTAAACTTAGAGGAATACAATATATGGAGAAGAGACAGAAATTTTAAAAAAAGGAGGAGGAATTATAATATTAACTAAGAAAAATCTAAAAGTCAATGAAATAAAACTAGATATACCATCACAAGTAGAACTGATTGCAGTAGAGATCAACACATCTGAAGGTAAAATAATTGTAGCCAATTTGTACATGCCACCCAGATCAAACACATGGGAAAGAGACGAAAATGAGGACCTGGCAGAGAGTACAAATCAGAGTATAAGATCATTACTACATAAAATGGAAGAGAAATCGGAAAGAATTATACTAACTGGGGATTTCAATTCAAATATAAATTGGAATACTCTAGATATAATTAGCCAAGAAAGCTGTTGGGACCAAAAGCTCCTGGATCTAGGAGTCCAGAAGTACATCCCACAGCACAAAGAAGCAGATAAGAATATATAGAAATGGTTGAATACAGAATGTAAAAAATCAAAAGAAAGAAGAGATTTGTTGTGGAATAGATACGGAAGACACAATAGTGAAAAGGCGTATAATAATTACAAACAGGCAAGAAACGGTTATACAAGAATAAGGAGGGAAGCCCAAAAACAGTTTGAGGAAGATATAATAAATAAAAGTAGTGATCAACCAAAGCTGTTTTACAGCTATATCAGAAGCAAAACCAAAGTAAAAGATATAATACAATCCATTACGGACGAGGGAATCACTTATACACAAGAGAAAGATATTTGTGAAGCACTATATAAGAATTTCCAATTAGTTTTTACAGAAGAAAAAATTTTGAGAGGGACTATGTGGAACACGCATGTCCACACATACTACCAGATATACAAATAGCAGAAAAAGTAATACAGGAGGAGTTAAGTAGATTAGACAGAAGAAAAGCAAGTGGTCCTGATGAAATTTCATGTTGGGTATTACGAGAATGTGCAAAGGAGTTAAGTAAACCATTATTTTTCATTTTCAAGAAATCCTTGAGTCAAGGTAAACTACCTGATATTTGGAAAAAAGCAAATATTGTCCCCTTATTCAAGAAAGGAAATAGACAAAATCCACTCAACTACCGACCAGAATCACTGACCAGTGTTGTAAGCAAGGTATTAGAAAAGCTAATAAGAATAGCTTGGGTAAATCTTCTAGAAGAAAACAGTATGATAACAGAAAGAAAGTTTGGTTTCAGAAAAGGAAAATCATGTGTTACTAATCTGTTGAGCTACTATGACAGAGTAACAAACACAATACAGGAGAGGGAAGGATGGGTGGACAGTATCTATTTAGATTTCAAGAAAGCTTTTGACACAGTACCACACCAAAGACTTTTATGGAAACTGTACCATCAAGGAGGAATTCGAGGCAAACTGTTTTGTTGGATGCAAGACTTTCTCATAAAAAGAGAAATGAGAACAGTACTAAGAGGAAACTACTCATCATGGAAAGAAGTGACTAGTGGAGTACCACAGGGTTCAGTGCTGGCACCAATCATGTTTTTAGTGTATATAAATGATATAAACAGTAACACTGGAAATGAGAGCTATCTGAATATGTTTGCAGATGATGCAAAAATACAAAGGAGAATTACTAACACAGACTCTTGTAAAGAGCTACAAGAAGAATTAAATAAACTTCATGAATGGAGTAGTACATGGCAAATGGAATTCAATGTGGACAAGTGTCATGTAATCAAGCTTGGTAAAAGTGGAAAAAGACCTGATTGGGATTATAAGTTAGGAAATAAAACCCTATACACATCAGAAAGAGAGAAAGACCTAGGTGTGATTATCAATAACAGACTATCTCCGGCTGACCACATCAGCGAGAAGGTACGAAACATGTATACACTGCTTGCAAATATGAGAATAGCATTCACATACATAAATGAAGACATGCTAAGAAGGATAATAACATCATTCATTAGACCAACCCTGGAATATGCATCAGTAGTCTGGAGTCCTCATCTCAAAAAGCATATAGACAAGATTGAAAAAGTTCAAAGGGCCGCTACAAGATGGATACCAAGCTTAAGGGACCTGAGCTACGAAGAAAGACTAAATAAACTGAATCTACCAACACTACAGGAGAGAAGGAAAAGAGGTGACATGATAATGCTATATAAGTGCATATCAGGGAAGGAGAAAATAGACATAAATGATTACTTAACATATGGAGAAGCATCAGCAAGAGGACACTGCAAAAAACTACATAAGAAGAGGGGTGATAAAGACGTAAGGAAGTTCAGTTTCCCAAACAGAGCAATTGATCAATGGAATGCACTACCGAATGAAATAGTGTGTGCCAAAACAATTCACAAATTTAAGGATATGTACGATAAATATGGTTTAAGACACGGGGGCAGTACGAGCTTGACTCATTCCTGTAAAGATACAATTAGGTAAGAACACACACACACTCAAACACCCCCACACAGTACAAAACTCCTCACCTCCGAACCCATCTGGTCCTGCAGGAAGAGCATCGCCACTGGAGAAGTAAGTGATTTTCTTTTCTTACATATCTATTTACCTATCTTTATGTCAGTATGTTTACACATACATATATATTGTTCTTTACCTCAACACAAATGACAGGGAAATAAGTACAGCTTCAGTTTTATTACTAGCAACAGGTGCAGTGTTCATGTGTAGTTTCTGAGAGGACTAAAAAAAAAAAAGTAATTTTATAATTGCTGTTGGTACAAAACCAAGAAAAGCCTAGCTAGCAAGCACTGGCAATCCATCTCCACTGCCTACTCCAGCACCCTTTGCAGAGATCAAGCCAGAGTGGTGGAGCTGGAGACATTGACCACTAGACCACTATGGATTGTGTAATGTACAGTACATTACAGTACTGTACTATACGGTGTACAACTCTACCAACCATCGATACCAACATTTGGTGAGTACATACAATAGTACACTATGTACAGTTCAGCATTGTATTACTGTATTGTATCAGTACTCTATTTTATATACATTTTACTCAAGGAAAATTTTTTAGGATAGATGGTCAGTACGGATAGAATCACAATATGCAATATTTATACAGTATATATATATATATATATATATATATATATATATATATATATATATATATATATCATCATCATCATCATCCAATCCTACATTACCCCATGAGGAGCGTAGGAGCCCGGGGCTAGGCAGTTGGTCCCGACATTTAAGATGAGAGTGACCAGCCTCACTCATCCCCGAGTGGCATTACATGAGCAATCAACCCCAACCATCCCTTGGATATAAACCTTCACTGGCTCGATCCGATTGGAACACAATAATTATCCACTATATCACCAGGCGCCAAAATTTGGTTATATGGTTACCACCCAGCTTAATAAATGGTTTCCTGGTGCACAGGAAACCATTTGGCTTGTCACTCAGTGTATGGTCACCCACAGGCTGAAGGAAGTGGAAAGGCTGAAGGAAAGAAAGACAGAAGAGGGAGTGTAAAGTCACCCATAGGCAGAAGCATGTGGAAAGACTGAAGGAAAGACAGAAGAGGGAGTGTAAAGTCACCCGTAGGCAGAAGGACAAGGAAAGAATGAAGGAAAGAAAGACAGAAGAGAATGAAAGGAAAGAAGGATGGAGAGGAAAGGGCCGACACCCGAGAGCAGCACTACATCGAGTGAGTGGATGGTGAGCGCCCCCACCTACCACAATTACATATATATATATATATATATATATATATATTGATAGATAGATAAATATATATATATATATATATATATATATATATATATATATATATATATATATATATATGTAGATAGATAGATAATAGATAGATAGATAGATAGATAGATGGATAGATAGATAGATAGATAGATATAGATAGATAGATGGATAGATAGATATAGATAGATAGATAGATAAACAGATAGACAGAGACAGATAGATAGATATGGATAGATAGATAGATAGATATATAGATATAGAAATATATATATATATATATATATATATATATATATATATAAACAAACATATCAATGTAATGTGATGCTGTATGGTATGAAAAATGCCCCAGCAACGTTCCAGCGATTAATGAACATGTTTGTCAGTGGTATGAAGTACTGTGTGGTATACTTGGATGATGTAGTAGTCTGTACCGATGATTGGGAAAGCCACTTAAGAGAACTAGGTGTTTTGCTGTCCAGGCTTTCTTAGGCTCGCCTTGTAGTGAATTTAAAGAAGTGCGAGTTTGTTTGTGCAGAGTTCAATACCTTGGTTATGTGGTTGGTCATGGTTGTGTACGCCCCCCTGACTGTAAGGTGGAGGCAATAAAGAATTTTCAGGCACCAAAAAACAGGTGCAAGCTTTGGAGATTCCTTGGCAGGATTGGTTACTACCATCGTTTATTGTCATTGCAGATTGTTTGTCCTGTTCTTAAGAATGAATTTTCCTAAGGGAAAATTCTTTCTTAGATGTAAGCTTGTTACGTTTGTAAGAGTGTATACAGTAAACCCTTGTTATACGATGGCTCGGTATACAATATTTTGCTTATAAGATGTCACCATTTTAGTACCCTACGCTCACTATATGATGGAAATGAATCACTACAGCGATGGATCATCTGCAGCTCAGTGGATAGTGAGCGCGGGAACATAGCATCCCTGCACGGTCAGGGCAGGAAAACACACTCTCATCCACTCTCTCCCGCGCTCTCCTTGTGTTAAGACGTGCTGCTCTTGTTCTCAGCCGCCCACATGGTGCACTTTTGCCTGCCCAGTTTTCCTTGATATTGTGCCTATTCTCAGTGTTAATGATGGCTTGTAAGCGCCCAGCCTCTACTGTGTTTGCTGACAAGGCTAAACGCTCCAGGAAAAGCCTATCTCTGGAGGCTAACCTTGACATCGTACGACACCATGAGGGAGGTGAAGGAGCCAGCTCTATCACCAGGACCATAGGGCTTGGGCAGTCGACTGTGTCTACAGTAATAAAGAATGCCACCACCGTGAAGAAGGCTGGGGAGACAGCAACTACACTGATGGAGAAGAGGATAACTCGCAGTCGAGAGACGGTTTTGGAGGAGATGGAGAGGCTACTGACCTTGTGAACTGATGAGCAAACTCGGCGCTGCATGCCTTTGTCTACAAGTCTGGTGTCCACCAAGGCCTTGTCTCTCTTTGAAGACCTGAAGAGCAAACAGGAGATGGAGCCTGATATTACCTTCAAGGCTAGCAAGGGCTGGTTTGATCGCTTCAAGCAGCGTGCAGGACTTCACAACATCAAGAAAACAGGTATGTAATAATAATTACAGTATACAATCTAGTATGTGGCAGCCAAGGCTTAGGTAACCTGCATAGGTAAAAGGTCATATCTAAAACTGTTTTTTTCCATGATTTCCAAACATATTGAAAGTAGAATAATGAGTAATTTGTGGTTATTTATATAACTTTGTACATGTGGAAGGCAGCCTGTGCTGAAGTGATCATACATGAGGCGGACATAACCTGCATGAAAGTGATGTGAAACAAAAACTATTTTTATAGATGCTTTACATGTGTATGTTAAAATGAGTGAGCTACAGCATAGTGCCCCCAGAAACTCACTGACAGGTAACATGCGCGAGCTACAGCATAGTGCCCCCGGAAACTCACCTACACCCCCACCCGGACCCTACGGAGTAGCCACAGCTGAACCACAGGATGCAATACAACAACGGCACAAGTCAGCCCGGGCCATGCGCCCCTATAGCACTCAGCCTCCTCATCATCGCCCTAGCAGGAAGGCAACACAACCTTCAGGAAGAGGGACCGCCAGATCAGATCGGGGTGGAGCTGTCTGTCCAGCTCCAAGTAGCGCCCCTCAGGAGACGGCCGATAGCCGCTCCCGCCTTCTACAGGAGTGCGCCCATAGCCACTCCTGCCTTCTACAGGAGTGCACCCATAGCCGCTCCGAAGGTGCCTACGCTTTAGGGACGGCCAATAGCCGCCCACCCCTCGTAAGGGAATCGGTGTCTCACTGACCTGAGGGTAATCAGGAGATGGCCGATAGCCTCTCCCACCTTAGTCAGAAGGTGTCCTTCCTGGGACGGCCGATAGCCGCCCAACACCCCCTCCTGCAGGAGACGGCCGATAGCCACCCAACACCCCCCCCTGCAGGAGACGGCCGATAGCCGTTCCTCCCTCTGGCAGAAGGAGACGGCAAGTGGCTGCTCCCGCCTTTGCCAAAAGGCTGATAGCCGCTCCGAAAATGCTGCCCCCGAGTCGGACGATAGCCGCTCTTCCCTCCGGCAGAAGGAGATGGCAAGTGGCCGCTCCCGCCTTCGTCAGACGGCCAATAGCCGCCCTGAAGGTGCTACCCCTGAGTCGGCCGATAGCCGCTCATTCCTCTGGCAGAAGGAGACGGCAAGAGGCTGCTTTCTCCTTCACCAGATGGACGATAGCTGCTCCAAAGGTGCTGCCCCCGAGTCGGCTGATAGCCGCTCACCCCTCCAGCAGAAGGAGATGGCAAGAGGCTGCTCCCACCTTCGTCAGATGGCCGATAGCCAGTCCGAAGGTGCTACCCCCGAGTCGGCCTATAGCTGCTCCCCCTCCCTCCTGCAGGAGACAGCAAGAGGCCGCTCCCGCCTTCAGCAGACAGCTGATAGCCACTCTGAAGGTGTCCAGAGGTGCGCTGATTCCCCCACTCAGGCCACAGCCAATAGCTGGGCCTTGGTGCCCTATAGTTGCGCCCTTGGCCAGCCACAGCCAATGGCCGGGCCCCATGGCCAGAGAGAGGTGAAAGCAGTGTCATCGTCCCAGCGTGAGACAGGTGCTCGGACCTCCAGCGCAGAAGGACCCCAGAGAGGCCCTACAGCTTCCCCCGGCCTCTGCTCTTTACGCCTGGCCCTGGAGAAGACCCACCTGATGGACACTAATTCAAGTCGGTGCCACAGCCACTACCTGACAGCCCCCCTTGACTCTGGGGGCCGCAGTCCTAGGGTACTCCAGGCCCTCCCCAGGACGCCCGGGCGTGATCTCTCCACACCCCGATGGTGGAAGACCTCCACCTCCAGCCGAGACCTGAGCCAGAGATTCCTGGACCTGTTTGGCCCCAGTCCTGAGGGCCACACTCCTGTACCCAGTCCGAAGACTACAGGCCCCTTCGCCACCTGCAGCCCTGGACAAGAGAGGACGCCCCTGCGAGTCGTCCCGTGCCCTCTCGGCACGCCCTCCCCTGGCGGTGCCCCTATTCCGGCAGAGTTGTCGCCGGCGTGTCTCCCCACTGCCCCCTCTATATAAGTGACTTATGTTAAGTGTGATGTTGCCCCAAAATTAGTGTAACAGTGATACAGTGACTTAGTGTATGTTGAATACCAGGGCAAGTGATATCACGGCGTGGATTAATAAGGACGAGTGCAGAGACTAAGTTCTGGTGAATCAGACTCACGAGTGGAGCCCTTGTATGAAATCAGTACGACTCCTAGCACGAGAGATTCTCCTTAGTAAAATATCCAAACGTCCCTTGGTACCAGGAAACAGTGGAGAAAAAGAGTTAGTAATATCCTCCTGCTTGCATTACCACAAACATAGCAAACTCGCGGTGTCTTCTACCCTCCCTCAATAAATCTCCTCTCGGTAGTCAGTGCGTATGTAAGAACCTGGACTAGCAATATAATCAATCACCTTGGTATCAGAAAATACTAAGTCAGAATCCGCAACATCAATTCCATCCCAATATTACTATAACTTTGATCTGACCCTCCGCGCGTCACCCCTCGCCCTCTCCCCTCCGTGTAAGACCCGCTCCTACTCTCCCACGCGTACTGCGACCCTGTGTTCCAAGTACACCTGTGCACTAAACCTAGAGTATTAGCATCAGTGTCTGTTAAGCTAGTATCCTGTGAGATACTAATTATCTAGTTAAGGTTTTATTTTCTACCATATACTGTGTTGTATTTTCTGCTGTTTTTGTCCTGTGTCTGACTGTGGTAATATACGTGTAAAGGTTATTGCCTGGAGTTTTTGTGTCCTACCTCTCTTTATTGCACTAAGCCCCGGTCTCGAAAGATGACCCCGCTACACGTTAGGTGTTCTAGGACCGAGGAGTAGGGCCTTTTTCACCTACCATTACATATGTGTTGTGTGTAACACCAAAAAATCACATAGGTGAGGCTGCTAGTGCTGATAAGTCTGCTGGTGATGCTTTTCTTCCTGCACTTAACCTGCCCTGTCCCGTCGACGTATGGGTACGTTGCAACGTTTTTGCATTTGCCAGTCCCGACGACGTACTGGTACATCGTGCAATTGCAAGGTCCCTAATTTGCTCAATTTTCAATTTTCGTGCATGATTTTTGGTACATATACACGGGACACCTTCCTCTATTCCTCTACAAGATGCCAAGCAGGGACAATGCCTTACACAGCTTAACCTCCCCCCTCCCCCCCCACACCATTGTCTCGGCAGTTCACCTGTTACCAGTGACCTGGCCAGTAAAGACATTCAGGGCCAGAGTGATTCCCCAATCGATGACAATGTGGAGGACAAAGTTTACATAGCATTAGAGAAAGAAAGAGTCAGAAATAATGATCAGGTAATGTGGCAAAAGAAGGTCAGGTGTGGTGATGAGTTAGTGAGTGAAACAATGCTTATAATGCCTATATTACTGTTTGAAAACCAATATACTCTCGTACTACATATAAATTCGTACCAAGTAAATAAATGAATACCGTTTATGAGTGGTGTGAAATAGTTACCCTCCCATAGAACTCGTTTTCTTTGGTGCCAGCCTGTTAGAAAACCCAGTCAGGTAAGGAGGTACTGGTACCTGGATCGAGTATTTTAAACCTCAGGTGAGCGATTTCTCTATGAATTTTCGATGTTTCTCACCAAAAGCTGAGGTTTTAGCCAAAAAAAAAAAAAAAAAAAATCGAAAATGCCTCGGGATTGGGGGGTGTCAGAGGTGCGAAATAGCTTGAGACGTGACAGGTTAAGGCAGCGATTAAGGATGGTGGCTACTGCAGTAAGCAGGTCAGTACTGTATTACTGCATTTTTTTTTTTTTTTGTGGTTAGGTTAGCTTAAGTTAGGTTATGTGTGATAAGCCTACTGGTGACGCTTTTCTTCCCGTGCTCTGGGTTGCGATTAAGGATGGTGGCTACTGCAGTAGGCAGGTGTACTGTATTACTGCGGTGTTTTTTTTGGTTAGGTTAACTGAGGTTAGGTTATGTGGGATGTTGCAGTAGTGGCCCAGCAAAAGTAAAAATTTTTCATCAGTTCATGAACTCAGAACAAAGTAGGAAAAATAAACCAGTTTTTTTTTTTTGTTACCGTCCAGTACTTTCCTTAATCTAAAATTTGTAATGCTGCTAGGCTCACTAAATTAATTTTATTTGTGCTGCTGACGATTTTATTTCTGTGCTGAAGGCGGCGATTAAGGATGGTGGCTACTGCAGTAAGTAGGTGTACTGTATTACTGCGGTTTACATTGGTTAGGTTAACTGAGGTTAGGTTATGTGGGATGTTGCAGTAGTGACCCAGCAGAATTAAAAAATGTTTCATCATTTCTTGAACTAAGAACAGACAAAGTAGGAAAAATAAGGCATTGTTTTTCTTTTTTTTTTTTTGGTTATTGTCCAGTACTTTCCTTAATCTAAAATTTGTAATGCTGCTGGGCTCACTAAATTAATTTTATTTGTGCTGCTGACGATTTTGTTTCTGTGCTGAAGGCGGCGATTAAGGATAGTGGCTACTGCAGTAAGTAGGTGTACTGTATTACTGCGGTTTGCATTGGTTAGGTTAACTGAGGTTGGGTTATGTGGGATGTTGCAGTAGTGGCCCAGCAAAATTAAAAATGTTTCATCAGTTCATGAACTCAGAACAAAGTGGGAAAAGTATAGTATTTTTTTTTTTTTATGTTACTACACAGTACTTTCCTTAATCTAAAATTTGTAATTCTGTTGGGTTTACTAGATTACTTTTATTTGTGGTTAAACATGATCAGTCCTTAATACAGTACTGTATTACAGAAATTTTCATTTTCTTATTTCTTTATGGGGTTTGTAAGTAGTATATGTAGGTTAAGCAAGTATGGTGTTTTACGAGTAGCAACGCTGAATAAAAATTTCGCGTACAGATACTTAATTATGATGAGACTGGGCTATATTGGAAGAGGATGTCTTCCAAGAATTTTGTTGCAAAAGATAAAAGACTGCGCTAGGATTTAAACCATCAAAGGATCGTTTCACCCTGCCACTTGGGGGGAATGCAGCAGGCGATTTGAAGTTCAAGCCCTTGTTAAGTTATCATTCTGAGAACCCCCGAGCACTCAAGGGCGTCTGCAAGGACTTACTTCCTGTCGTTTGGAGATCAAACAAGAAAGCTTGGTTTACGACTTCCATCAACCAGTCTTAGGTCTCAGGCTACCTCTCGCCCATGCCGAAGGAGTATGCGCGAAAGCAGAACATCTCCATCTGCTTCCTACTCTTATGTGATAATGCCCGAAGCCACCCAGACACCATGGCTGATTGGGTCAACAACATCAAGGTGATGTTCCTTCCCCCCAACACCACATCACTCATTCAACCCATGGACCAAGGCATCATTAGGAATCTGAAGGCCCTGTATCAGAGGCATACTATGAATCAGCTCCTTGACTTCCTTGAAGTCCCTGATAAACCCACCATCAAAGAGTTCTGGGCTGGATACAACACTAAAAAAGCTATTCACAACGTCAATGCAGCCTGGCGTGAGGTAGCGGAATCGACCATGAACACTTGCTGGCGAAAACTGTGGCCTGAGTGTGTGAATGATTTCAGCAGGTTTTCCGACGACATCAGTGAGGTGCACAGGGATATTGTCAGGATTTCTCACGAGTGTGGATTTAATGAGGTGGATGAGGCTGATGTCGACGAACTGCTTGAGAGTCACGAGGAGCCACTATCTAATGAAGACCTAATGGAAATTGAGCAACAGAGGGCCTATATAGAACAGGAGAGTGAGGATGAAAAACCACAATCTGGCCTGGGCATGAAAATGCTAAGATTTTTCACTACGATACAGGCTGCCATGGATGATATTCAAGAGAACGACCCCAACCCTGAACGAAGTGCTGCAGCTGTACGAGACATTGAGAAGGCAATCAGTGTTTACAAGGAAATTTATAAAACGGAAAGTAGAGATGCTTGACAAACAAAAATCTCAAGCTTTTTCAAGGCAACGTCTGTCCGTCATGGTGAACCATCGACGTCTGTCACATCTCCTCGGCCATCCACGTCTCAAAATCCATCAAGCCATGCCCAGCCAGCTAGCCCACTCTTATCCATCGGTCCAGCCCCATAAGCCAGCCCCACCCAGCCAGCTAGCCCAGTCTCATCCGCCGGTCCAGACTCATCAGCCAGTCCCGTGCAGCTAGCCAGCCCTGCCCAGTCAGCCAGTTCTGACAGTGATGAGTGTGGGCTGTGAGATCCTAACTGTCCCTTAGCCTCGGAGGGGACATCAACAATCCTACTTGCTTAAGTAATGGTAAGAACTACTGTATACTGTAATTTTCATATTTTTTCCCTCTTTATTCATTATTAATGTGTTACTTTACGTGTTTAAACATAAGGATATTTCATGTATGTGACTGTTAAGGTGTGTGAATGTGCGAGTTTAGGCAAGTCTGGGAACGTATCCCCATTGGCTACATGTTATGACGGGTTCACTAAACGATGGATCGGTATACGATGGGGTTTTCAGGAACAGAACCCCATCGTACAACAAGGGATTACTGTATTATATTTTTGTGTTTATTATGTGTAATGCGTGTCACTGTGTATACGTGTGTGTATGTGTGTCGATGCCGTGTACGCCAGCATCCATGTTCAAGCACTTGCTCACGTTCTTGCCTGTTCAGTGCATGCACATTCATAAAGACTTAGTTATTTTTGTTTGCTATCTCAATGCGGGTGTGACTAAAATTGTTTTTAATACCAGTGACTTTGGTGGAGCTTGGACTGGCGCGACATAAAGATTTGTATTCAACAGCGTTATTTATAATAATTGCAGTGCAGGGGAGAAACTAAATTGCTTAATGCTTTTGTGTATGTTTCTTGTCTGGCCCCAACTGCGTGTTGTTGCATGCATGCGACCAGAGCTTATATAAGGCCGAAGATTTTGTATGGAGACGGACTTTTATGCATGGTCGTGGAGAGTGAAGATGTGTTTTTCTTGCTCTCCTCTAGTGCAGGGCTGCCTCACCGGCATCAGTTTTTTTTCTCTCTGCCACTAGGGCGTTTTTTAACCCTCCCCATCCCGACGTTTTCTGGGCAGTGGTATGCCCCAGTCCCGACATTTTTGGACCTTTTTTTTTTTTGGCTCAAACATCCGTTTTGGTGAGAAACATCGAAAATTCATAGAGAAATCGCTCACCTGAGATTTAAAATACTCGATTCAGGTACCAGTACCTCCTTACCTGACTGGGTTTTCTAACAGGCTGGCACCAAAGAAAACGAGTTCTATGGGAGGGTAACTATTTTATCCACTCATAAACAGTATTTATTTATTTACTTGGTACGAATTTATATGTAGTACAAGAGTATATTGGTTTTCAAACAGTAATATAGGCATTATAAGCATTGTTTCACTCACTAACTCATCACCATTCATGACCTTTTTTTCCCACATTACCTGATCATCATTTCTGACTGTTTCTTCCTCTAATACTATGTAAACTTTGTCCTCCACATTGTCATCGATTGGGGAATCACTCTGGCCCTGAATGTCTTTATTGGCCAGGTCACTGGTAATGTGAATTGCCGAGACAATGGCATGCAGGGGAGGGGGAGAGGTTATGCGGTGTAAGGCATTGTCCCTGCTTGGCATCTTGTAGAAGAATAGAGGAAGGTGTCCCGTGCATATGTGCCAAAAATCACTCGCGAATTCACTCGCGAAAATTGAAAATTGTACAAATTAGAGATCAAGCCAGAGTGGTGGAGCTGGAGACATTGACCACTAGACCACTAAGGATTGTGTAATGTACAGTACATTACAGTACTGTACTATACGGTGTACAACTCTACCAACCATCGATACCAACATTTGGTGAGTACATACAATAGTACACTATGTACAGTACAGCATTGTATTACTGTATTGTATCAGTACTCTATTTTATATACATTTTACTCAAGGAAAATTTTTTAGGATAGATGGTCAGTACGGATAGAATCACAATATGCAATATTTATACAGTATATATATATATATATATATATATATATATATATATATATATATATATATATATATATATATATATATATATATATATATATATATAATCATCATCATCATCCAATCCTACATTGCCCCATTAGGAGCGTAGGAGCCCGGGGCTAGGCATTTGGTCCCGACATTTAAGATGAGAGTGACCAGCCTCACTCATCCCCGAGTGGCATTACATGAGCAATCAACCCCAAACATCCCTTGGATATAAACACCTTCACTGGCTCGATCCGATTGGAACACAATAATTATCCACTATATCTCCAGGCGCCAAAATTTGGTTATATGGTTACCACCCAGCTTAATAAAGGGTTTCCTGGTGCACAGGAAACCATTTGGCTTGTCACTCAGTGTATGGTCACCCACAGGCTGAAGGAAGTGGAAAGACTGAAGGAAAGAAAGACAGAAGAGGGAGTGTAAAGTCACCCGTAGGCAGAAGCATGTGGAAAGACTGAAGGAAAGACAGAAGAGGGAGTGTAAAGTCACCCGTAGGCAGAAGGACAAGGAAAGAAAGACAGAAGAGAATGAAAGGAAAGAAGGATGGAGAGGAAAGGGCAGACACCCGAGAGCAGCACTACATCGAGTGAGTGGATGGTGAGCGCCCCTACCTACACAATTACATATATATATATATATATATATATATATTGATAGATAGATAAATATATATATATATATATATATATATATATATATATATATATATATATATATATATATATATATATGTAGATAGATAGATAATAGATAGATAGATAGATAGATAGATGGATAGATAGATAGATAGATAGATATAGATAGATAGATGGATAGATAGATATAGATAGATAGATAGATAAACAGATAGACAGAGACAGATAGATAGATATGGATAGATAGATAGATAGATATATATATATATATATATATATATATATATATATATATATATATATATATATATATATATAAACAAACATATCAATGTAATGTGATGCTGTATGGTATGAAAAATGCCCCAGCAACGTTCCAGCGATTAATGAACATGTTTGTCAGTGGTATGAAGTACTGTGTGGTATACTTGGATGATGTAGTAGTCTGTACCGATGATTGGGAAAGCCACTTAAGAGAACTAGGTGTTTTGCTGTCCAGGCTTTCTTAGGCTCGCCTTGTAGTGAATTTAAAGAAGTGCGAGTTTGTTTGTGCAGAGTTCAATACCTTGGTTATGTGGTTGGTCATGGTTGTGTACGCCCCCCTGACTGTAAGGTGGAGGCAATAAAGAATTTTCAGGCACCAAAAAACAGGTGCAAGCTTTGGAGATTCCTTGGCAGGATTGGTTACTACCATCGTTTATTGTCATTGCAGATTGTTTGTCCTGTTCTTAAGAATGAATTTTCCTAAGGGAAAATTCTTTCTTAGATGTAAGCTTGTTACGTTTGTAAGAGTGTATACAGTAAACCCTCGTTATACGATGGCTAGGTATACAATATTTTGCTTATAAGATGTCACCATTTTAGTACCCTACGCTCACTATATGATGGAAATGAATCACTACAGCGATGGATCATCTACAGCTCAGTGGATAGCGAGCGCGGGAACATAGCATCCCTGCACGGTCAGGGCAGGAAAACACACTCTCGTCCACTCTCTCCCGCGCTCTCCCTGTGTTAAGACGTGCTGCTCTTGTTCTCAGCCGCCCACATGGTGCACTTTTGCCTGCCCAGTTTTCCTTGATATTGTGCCTATTCTCAGTGTTAATGATGGCTTCTAAGCACCCAGCATCTACTGTGTTTGCTGACAAGGCTAAACGCTCCAGGAAAAGCCTGTCTCTGGAGGTTAACCTTGACATCGTACGACACCATGAGGGAGGTGAAGGAGCCAGCTCTATCACCAGGACCATAGGGGTTGGGCAGTCGACTGTGTCTACAGTAATAAAGAATGCCACGACCATGAAGAAGGCTGGGGAGACAGCAACTACACTGATGGCGAAGAGGATACCTCGCAGTCGAGAGACGGTTTTGGAGGAGATGGAGAGGCTACTGAGGTTGTGGACTGATGAGCAAACTCGGCGCTGCATGCCTTTGTCTACAAGTCTGGTGTCCACCAAGGCCTTGTCTCTCTTTGAAGACCTGAAGAGCAAACAGGAGATGGAGCCTGATATTACCTTCAAGGCTAGCAAGGGCTGGTTTGATCGCTTCAAGCAGCGTACAGGACTTCACAACATCAAGAAAACAGGTATGTAATAATAATTACAGTATAAAATCTAGTATGTGGCAGCCAAGGCTTAGGTAACCTGCATAGGGAAAAGGTCATATCTAACATAAACTGTTTTTTTCCATGATTTCCAAACATATTGAAACTAGAATAATGAGTAATTTGTGGTTATTTATATAACTTTGTACATGTGGAAGGCAGCCTGTGCTGAAGTGATCATACATGAGGCGGACATAACCTGCATGAAAGTGAGGTGAAACAAAAACTGTTTTTATAGATGCTTTACATGTGTATGTTAAAATGAGTGAGCTACAGCATAGTGCCCCCAGAAACTCACTGACAGGTAACATGTGCGAGCTACAGCATAGTGCCCCCGGAAACTCACCTACACCCCCACCCGGACCCTACGGAGTAGCCACAGCTGAACCACAGGATGCAATGCAACAACGGCACAAGTCAGCCCGGGCCATGCACCCCTATAGCACTCAGCCTCCTCATCATCACCCTAGCAGGAAGGCAACACAACCTTCGGGAAGAGGGACCGCCAGATCAGATCGGGGTGGAGCTGTCTGTCCAGCTCCAAGTAGCGCCCCTCAGGAGACGTCCGATAGCTGCTCCCGCTTTCTACAGGAGTGCCCCCATAGCCACTCCTGCCTTCTACAGGAGTGCACCCATAGCCGCTCCGAAGGTGCCTTCTCTTTAGGGACGGCCAATAGCCGCCCACCCCTCGTAAGGGAATCGGTGTCTCACTGACCTGAGGGTAATCAGGAGATGGCTGATAGCCTCTCCCGCCTTACTCAGAAGGTGTCCTTCCTGGGATGGCCGATAGCCGCCCAACACCCCCTCCTGCAGGAGATGGCCGATAGCCACCCAACACCCTCTCCTGCAGGAGACGGCTGATAGCCGTTCCTCCCTCTGACAGAAGGAGATGGCAAGTGGCTGCTCCCGCCCTTGCCAAAAGGCTGATAGCCGCTTCGAAAGTGCTGCCCCAGAGTCGGACGATAGCCGCTCTTCCCTCCAGCAGAAGGAGATGGCAAGTGGCCGCTCCCACCTTCGTCAGACGGCCAATAGCCGCCCTGAAGGTGCTACCCCCGAGTCGGCCGATAGCCGCTCATTCCTCCGGCAGAAGGAGATGGCAAGAGGCTGCTTCCGCCTTCACCAGACGGACGATAGCTGCTCCAAAGGTGCTGCCCCCAAGTTGGCTGATAGCCGCTCACCCCTCCAGCAGAAGGAGATGGCAAGAGGCTGCTCCCACCTTCGTCAGATGGCCGATAGCCAGTCCGAAGGTGCTACCCCCGAGTCGGCCTATAGCTGCTCCCCCTCCCTCCTGCAGGAGACAGCAAGAGGCCGCTCCCGCCTTCAGCAGACAGCTGATAGCCACTCTGAAGGTGTCCAGAGGTGCGCTGATTCCCCCACTCAGGCCACAGCCAATAGCTGGGCCTTGGTGCCCTATAGTTGCGCCCTTGGCCAGCCACAGCCAATGGCCGGGCCCCATGGCCAGAGAGAGGTGAAAGCAGTGTCATCGTCCCAGCATGAGACAAGTGCTCGGACCTCCAGCGCAGAAGGACCCCAGAGAGGCCCTGCAGCTTCCCCCGGCCTCTGCTCTTTACGCCTGGCCCTGGAGAAGACCCACCTGATGGACACTAATTCAAGTCGGTGCCACAGCCCCTACCTGACAGCCCCCCTTGACTCTGGGGGCCGCAGTCCTAGGGTACTCCAGGCCCTCCCCAGGACGCCCGGGCGTGATCTCTCCACACCCTGATGGCGGAAGACCTCCACCTCCAGCCAAGACCTGAGCCAGAGATTCCTGGATCTGTTTGGCCCCAGTCCTGAGGGCCACACTCCTGTACCCAGTCCGAAGACTACAGGCCCCTTCGCCACCTGCAGCCCTGGACAAGAGAGGACGCCCCTGCGAGTCGTCCCGTGCCCTCTCGGCACGCCCTCCCCTGGGGGTGCCCCTATTCCGGCAGAGTTGTCGCCAGCGTGTCTCCCCACTGCCCCCTCTATATAAGTGACTTATGTTAAGTGTGATGTTGCCCCCAAATTAGTGTAACAGTGATACAGTGACTTAGTGTATGTTGAATACCAGGGCAAGTGATATCACGGCGTGGATTAATAAGGACGAGTGCAGAGACTAAGTTCTGGTGAATCAGACTCACGAGTGGAGCCCTTGTATGAAATCAGTACGACTCCTAGCACGAGAGATTCTCCTTAGTAAAATATCCAAACGTCCCTTGGTACCAGGAAACAGTGGAGAAAAAGAGTTAGTAATATCCTCCTGCTTGCATTACCACAAACATAGCAAACTCGCGGTGTCTTCTACCCTCCCTCAATAAATCTCCTCTCGGTAGTCAGTGCGTATGTAAGAACCTGGACTAGCAATATAATCAATCACCTTGGTATCAGAAAATACTAAGTCAGAATCCGCAACATCAATTCCATCCCAATATTACTATAACTTTGATCTGACCCTCCGCGCGTCACCCCTCGCCCTCTCCCCTCCGCGTAAGACCCGCTCCTACTCTCCCACGCATACTGCGACCCTGTGTTCCAAGTACACCTGTGCACTAAACCTAGAGTGTTAGCATCAGTGTCTGTTAAGCTAGTATCCTGTGAGATACTAATTATCTAGTTAAGGTTTTATTTTCTACCATATACTGTGTTGTATTATCTGCTGTTTTTGTCCTGTGTCTGACTGTGGTAATATACATGTAAAGGTTATTGCCTGAAGTTTTTGTGTCCTACCTCTCTTTATTGCACTAAGCCCCGGTCTCGAAAGATGACCCCACTACACGTTAGGTGTTCTAGGACCGAGAAGTAGGGCCTTTTTCACCTAGCATTACATATGTGTTGCGTATAACACCAAAAAATCACATAGGTGAGGCTGCTAGTGCTGATAAGTCTGCTGGTGATGCTTTTCTTCCTGCACTTAACCTGCCCCGTCCCGTCGACGTATGGGTACGTTGCAACGTTTTTGCATTTGCCAGTCCCGACGACGTAGTGGTACATCGTGCAATTGCAAGGTCCCTAATTTGCTCAATTTTCAATTTTCGTGCATGATTTTTTGTACATATACACGGGACACCTTCGTCTATTCCTCTACAAGATGCCAAGCAGGGACAATGCCTTACACAGCTTAACCTCCCCCCTCCCCCCCCACACCATTGTCTCGGCAGTTCACCTGTTACCAGTGACCTGGCCAGTAAAGACATTCAGGGCCAGAGTGATTCCCCAATCGATGACAATGTGGAGGACAAAGTTTACATAGCATTAGAGAAAGAAAGAGTCAGAAATAATGATCAGGTAATGTGGCAAAAGAAGGTCAGGTGTGGTGATGAGTTAGTGAGTGAAACAATGCTTATAATGCCTATATTACTGTTTGAAAACCAATATACTCTCGTACTACATATAAATTCGTACCAAGTAAATAAATGAATACCGTTTATGAGTGGTGTGAAATAGTTACCCTCCCATAGAACTCGTTTTCTTTGGTGCCAGCCTGTTAGAAAACCCAGTCAGGTAAGGAGGTACTGGTACCTGGATCGAGTATTTTAAACCTCAGGTGAGCGATTTCTCTATGAATTTTCGATGTTTCTCACCAAAAGCGGAGGTTTTAGCCAAAAAAAAAAAAAAAAAATCGAAAATGCCTCGGGATTGGGGGGTGTCAGAGGTGCGAAATAGCTTGGGATGTGACAGGTTAAGGCAGCAGTTAAGGATGGTGGCTACTGCAGTAAGCAGGTCAGTACTGTATTACTGCATTTTTTTTTTTTTTTTTTTGGTTACGTTAGCTTAAGTTAGGTTATGTGTGATAAGCCTACTGGTGACGCTTTTCTTCCCGTGCTTTGGGTTGCGATTAAGGATGGTGGCTACTGCAGTAGGCAGGAGTACTGTATTACTGCGGTGTTTTTTTGGTTAGGGTAACTGAGGTTAGGTTATGTGGGATGTTGCAGTAGTGGCCCAGCAAAAGTAAAAAATTTTCATCAGTTCATGAACTCAGAACAAAGTAGGAAAAATAAACCATTTTTTTTTTTTTTTTTTTTTTTTGGTTACCGTCCAGTACTTTCCTTAATCTAAAATCTGTAATGCTGCTAGGCTCACTAAATTAATTTTATTTGTGCTGCTGACGATTTTATTTCTGTGCTGAAGGCAGCGATTAAGGATGGTGGCTACTGCAGTAAGTAGGTGTACTGTATTACTGCGGTTTACATTGGTTAGGTTAACTGAGGTTAGGTTATGTGGGATGTTGCAGTAGTGGCCCAGCAGAATTTAAAAATGTTTCATCATTTTTTGAACTAAGAACAGACAAAGTAGGAAAAATAAAGCATTGTTTTTCTTTTCTTTTCTTTTTTTTGGTTATTGTCCAGTACTTTCCTTAATCTAAAATTTGTAATGCTGCTGGGCTCACTAAATTAATTTTATTTGTGCTGCTGACGATTTTGTTTCTGTGCTGAAGGCGGCGATTAAGGATGGTGGCTACTGCAGTAAGTAGGTGTACTGTATTACTGCGGTTTGCATTGGTTAGGTTAACTGAGGTTAGGTTATGTGGGATGTTGCAGTAGTGGCCCAGCAGAATTAAAAATGTTTCATCAGTTCATGAACTCAGAACAAAGTGGGAAAAGTATAGTATTTTTCTTTTTATGTTACTACATAGTACTTTCCTTAATCTAAAATTTGTAATTCTGTTGGGTTTACTAGATTACTTTTATTTGTGGTTAAACATGATCAGTCCTTAATACAGTATTGTATTACAGTAATTTTCATTTTCTTATTTCTTTATGGGGTTTGTAAGTAGTATATGTAGGTTAAGCAAGTATGGTGTTTTACGAGTAGCAACGCTGAATAAAAATTTCGCGTACAGGTACTTAATTATGATGAGACTGGGCTATATTGGAAGAGGATGTCTTCCAAGAATTTTGTTGCAAAAGATAAAAGACTGCGCTAGGATTTAAACCATCAAAGGATCGTTTCACCCTGCCACTTGGGGGGAATGCAGCAGGCGATTTGAAGTTCAAGCCCTTGTTAAGTTATCATTCTGAGAACCCCCGAGCACTCAAGGGCGTCTGCAAGGACTTACTTCCTGTCGTTTGGAGATCAAACAAGAAAGCTTGGTTTACGACTTCCATCAACCAGTCTTAGGTCTCAGGCTACCTCTCGCCCATGCCGAAGGAGTATGCGCGAAAGCAGAACATCTCCATCTGCTTCCTACTCTTATGTGATAATGCCCGAAGCCACCCAGACACCATGGCTGATTGGGTCAACAACATCAAGGTGATGTTCCTTCCCCCCAACACCACATCACTCATTCAACCCATGGACCAAGGCATCATTAGGAATCTGAAGGCCCTGTATCAGAGGCATACTATGAATCAGCTCCTTGACTTCCTTGAAGTCCCTGATAAACCCACCATCAAAGAGTTCTGG
Source organism: Coenobita brevimanus (assembly GCF_032717465.1). NCBI lineage: Eukaryota > Metazoa > Arthropoda > Malacostraca > Decapoda > Coenobitidae > Coenobita > Coenobita brevimanus. The sequence continues at coordinate 19,452,268 of NC_137011.1, read as the reverse complement.
GCTGGATACAACACTAAAAAAGCTATTCACAACGTCAATGCAGCCTGGCGTGAGGTAGCGGAATCGACCATGAACACTTGCTGGCGAAAACTGTGGCCTGAGTGTGTGAATGATTTCAGCAGGTTTTCCGACGACATCAGTGAGGTGCACAGGGATATTGTCAGGATTTCTCACGAGTGTGGATTTAATGAGGTGGATGAGGCTGATGTCGACGAACTGCTTGAGAGTCACGAGGAGCCACTATCTAATGAAGACCTAATGGAAATTGAGCAACAGAGGGCCTATATAGAACAGGAGAGTGAGGATGAAAAACCACAATCTGGCCTGGGCATGAAAATGCTAAGATTTTTCACTACGATACAGGCTGCCATGGATGATATTCAAGAGAACGACCCCAACCCTGAACGAAGTGCTGCAGCTGTACGAGACATTGAGAAGGCAATCAGTGTTTACAAGGAAATTTATAAAACGGAAAGTAGAGATGCTTGACAAACAAAAATCTCAAGCTTTTTCAAGGCAACGTCTGTCCGTCATGGTGAACCATCGACGTCTGTCACATCTCCTCGGCCATCCACGTCTCAAAATCCATCAAGCCATGCCCAGCCAGCTAGCCCACTCTTATCCATCGGTCCAGCCCCATAAGCCAGCCCCACCCAGCCAGCTAGCCCAGTCTCATCCGCCGGTCCAGACTCATCAGCCAGTCCCGTGCAGCTAGCCAGCCCTGCCCAGTCAGCCAGTTCTGACAGTGATGAGTGTGGGCTGTGAGATCCTAACTGTCCCTTAGCCTCGGAGGGGACATCAACAATCCTACTTGCTTAAGTAATGGTAAGAACTACTGTATACTGTAATTTTCATATTTTTTCCCTCTTTATTCATTATTAATGTGTTACTTTACGTGTTTAAACATAAGGATATTTCATGTATGTGACTGTTAAGGTGTGTGAATGTGCGAGTTTAGGCAAGTCTGGGAACGTATCCCCATTGGCTACATGTTATGACGGGTTCACTAAACGATGGATCGGTATACGATGGGGTTTTCAGGAACAGAACCCCATCGTACAACAAGGGATTACTGTATTATATTTTTGTGTTTATTATGTGTAATGCGTGTCACTGTGTATACGTGTGTGTATGTGTGTCGATGCCGTGTACGCCAGCATCCATGTTCAAGCACTTGCTCACGTTCTTGCCTGTTCAGTGCATGCACATTCATAAAGACTTAGTTATTTTTTGTTTGCTATCTCAATGCGGGTGTGACTAAAATTGTTTTTAATACCAGTGACTTTGGTGGAGCTTGGACTGGCGCGACATAAAGATTTGTATTCAACAGCGTTATTTATAATAATTGCAGTGCAGGGGAGAAACTAAATTGCTTAATGCTTTTGTGTATGTTTCTTGTCTGGCCCCAACTGCGTGTTGTTGCATGCATGCGACCAGAGCTTATATAAGGCCGAAGATTTTGTATGGAGACGGACTTTTATGCATGGTCGTGGAGAGTGAAGATGTGTTTTTCTTGCTCTCCTCTAGTGCAGGGCTGCCTCACCGGCATCAGTTTTTTTTCTCTCTGCCACTAGGGCGTTTTTTAACCCTCCCCATCCCGACGTTTTCTGGGCAGTGGTATGCCCCAGTCCCGACATTTTTGGACCTTTTTTTTTTTTGGCTCAAACATCCGTTTTGGTGAGAAACATCGAAAATTCATAGAGAAATCGCTCACCTGAGATTTAAAATACTCGATTCAGGTACCAGTACCTCCTTACCTGACTGGGTTTTCTAACAGGCTGGCACCAAAGAAAACGAGTTCTATGGGAGGGTAACTATTTTATCCACTCATAAACAGTATTTATTTATTTACTTGGTACGAATTTATATGTAGTACAAGAGTATATTGGTTTTCAAACAGTAATATAGGCATTATAAGCATTGTTTCACTCACTAACTCATCACCATTCATGACCTTTTTTTCCCACATTACCTGATCATCATTTCTGACTGTTTCTTCCTCTAATACTATGTAAACTTTGTCCTCCACATTGTCATCGATTGGGGAATCACTCTGGCCCTGAATGTCTTTATTGGCCAGGTCACTGGTAATGTGAATTGCCGAGACAATGGCATGCAGGGGAGGGGGAGAGGTTATGCGGTGTAAGGCATTGTCCCTGCTTGGCATCTTGTAGAAGAATAGAGGAAGGTGTCCCGTGCATATGTGCCAAAAATCACTCGCGAATTCACTCGCGAAAATTGAAAATTGTACAAATTAGGGACCTTGCAATGTTGCCGCGTTAATTTACGTCTCCGGGATATGAGTGCACATCATGTGAGGACGTGAATTCACGTCTCCGGGATGCGGCGGGTTAGATAAAGTTAGGTTAGTTAGTTCTCATTTTCCTCCCCTCCTTCTAGCAAGGTAAAGTAGATGTCTGTACCGTTATACTGAGTTTATCTTGTTTATCGCCCACGGAGGGTCCCCCCCACTGATCACTCTGGGGCGTGAATGAACACGGTCGGGCCTCCCTGGAGTGGTGTGAAAGGGCAACCTCAGATTTAGGTGTTTTGCCCCTGGTTGTGGGTCCCTTGTTTGTCTTTCACCTTCCCACTTCCCCTGTTAGGGGGGAGTGGTACTATGGAGGACGCCCCTACTGCCTACCCCCCCATCAGGGGGGAGGTAGTCCTGACTGACCCCTGACTGACCAACAGACGGACTGTCCCCTGACTGAACGGCCCCGGACCAGAGCTCTAGATATAAGTGTACATAACGCCCAGTATGTCTTGATTCATGCGGATGGTTCCACTCCCCTGTCCAGCCTCAATCCCTTGATCATCAAGAAGGTGATTGATGGGTGTGCAGGAGAGGTGGAACAAGTGAAAAAACTTGCGAGTGGAGACCTTCTCGTAAAAACCAAGAATTCAGCCCAGGTCAAGGATTTGCTTAAACTGAGGAAGTTCCATTGTCACGATGTCCAAACAAAGATCCCCCACTCCATGAATTCTTGCAAGGGTGTTATCACCTGCAGGGATCTTGTGCTTATGGAAGAAGAAGAAATTGTGCAGGAACTTTCTCAGCAAGATGTCATAGAGGCGAGGTTCATTACCAGATTCTCAGAAGGCATAAGGACGAAGACCGCAACAATTGTTCTCACTTTTGGCAAAGTATCTCTTCCAGCCAATGTGAAGGTTGGATACGAAATTGTAAATGTTAGACCATTCATCCCGAACCCCCTTTGTTGTTCAAAATGTCAGCTTTATGGACACCATGAAAAGGCTTGTCAGGTTTCCAACATCGTGTGTGGCAAGTGCACGGCTGTAGGTCACTCTGCTGACAACTGTACATCTGAGACCGAGTGCTGCTTTCACTACAAGGATGCTCACTCCACTTCCTCTAGGGTTTGTCCCAAATGGAAGGAGAAGGAGGTCTGCACAGTAAAAGCGACACAGGGCATTTCCTTCTACGATGCTAAGAAGAAGGTGAAGGAGTTGCATGCAACTCCCAAGCCTAATATCTCCTATGCATCGGCGGTTGTGTCCCGACTCGTGATGTGCACCGTTGAGACACAGACTGACCTAACATTCGCTCCACATGCCCCACGCCCTACCTCTCAATCTAAGCCTCCTGTACGCTCCAACTCTCTGACGGACATCCCTGTTGCTACTTCCTACTTCCAGGCTGCCGCTGCTCCTTTGCAGTCAGTGCGGCCAAAATCGAAGCCAGACAAGTCTGACAAGATTAATTTGACCACCCTCACTAAACAGTCACGTCCTCATGTCCTTCCCGCTCCTGGTCCAGTGAGGGAGAGAAAGAATAGCTCTTCCTTGGTGGAGTCGGGAAGCCTTGTAATTGATGAGAATATGGAGGTTTCCATGAGTAAGAACCGGGAAAGGTCCCCCAGTAGCCACTCACCTGGTCGCAGGGAGCATAAAAAAACTGAGCACACTGGCCACCCTTGAAAATCTTAAACCACCGCATTCACAATACTACAGTGGAATTGTAGAGGTATTGGGAATAAGTTACACAATATAGCAATCTTGCTTTCTATACACAGGCCAGACGTTGTTTGTTTACAGGAGACGTGCCTGGAGGATCATCCTGATCCTCCATAGTTAAAACACTACCACTCGTATAGAAGATATGAAGGTCACGAAGTTGCCATTTACTCACACAAATCACACCCACAAACGGAATTGATTCTAAATTCTACTCTAGAAGCTGTAGCGTGCAGAGTAAAATTTAATAACACGTATCTGTCTATTTGCTCTCTGTACTGTCCTCCACACAGCCCCATTGATAGTGATGCTTTACATTCACTATTTGAACATCTGCCTGGGAATAAGTTAGTGATTTTAACGCCCATCACTATCATTGGGGTAGCTTGAGAATCGATGGTCGTGGGGAGCAAGTAGCCGACCTAATACTACAGTCCAACCTCTGTCTTCTGAACAATGGTAGAGCGACTCGTGTAGATGATCGTACTGGTAACTTTTCGGCCATTGACTTATCTTTGGCCTCCCCTGGTATACATCAAGATCTCTCATGGGACCCTTACGACAACTCCTTGGGAAGTGATCATTTACTCATCTGTCTTTCTTATACACGCGACATCGTTTCGGACCCTCCACCTCCAAGATTTAACTATAAGAAAGCAGATTGGGGATCCTTCTCAAGGATTGCCAATTTAGATATATCTGGGGAGACCATAGACGTTAAGGTCGAAAATTTAACCCAATCCATATTACACGCAGCTGAGGCTGCTATTCCCAAGACTTCTACAGTTCATGCGAAGCATAGAGCACATTGGTGGACGCTGGATTGCCGACAAGCATTAAGAAAACGCAATAGGAGATACAGGATTTTTGATAGTCAGCCCACTGAGGAAAATTTTGTTGCATACAAACAGGCACGGGCTGAGGCAAGGAGAATAATAAGAAGGGCCAAACGTGACTCCTGGCGGTCATCTGTGTCCACGGTGACTCATACAACACCATTAAGTAAAGTCTGGTCCACCATAAGAATATTAAATAATAAAGGCCCATACTTTCCAATTACCACCCTGAAAGTAAATAATAACATTTATGACGAGCCCGTGGACGTTGCTAACATCCTTGCCAGGACTTTTTCTCATGTAAGTAGCTCAGCCAAATACGACCCGTGTTTTCAACACCATAAATGCATGGCTGAGCTACAGATATTAGACTTTGCCACAGAAGACGTAGACTCCTCGTACAACCAAGAGTTTACGCTAGATGAACTGCTCCTTGCCCTTAAATCCTGTAAAGACACCAGCCCTGGACCAGACACCATCACGTACGGTATGATCCAGCATCTTAATCAGGACAACCTGATTAAGATGGTATCATCGTACAATGAGATTTAGGCATCTTGAACGTTCCCAAACTCATGGCACTTTGTGCACATCATACCGATACCCAAAGAGGCTGGTCATCTTATGAATCCCACTTCATTTCGTCCTATTGTGTTGACTTCTTGTCTATGTAAGGTCATGGAACCTATGGTAAACAATAGGCTTCTTTTTGTTTTAGAGTCGAAGAAGTTGTTAAATTATCAAAAATGTGGCTTCCGTAAATACAGAAGTTCACTAGGTCATTTAATAAATTTGGAGCATTGTATTGAAGAGGCATTTGCCAATAAAGAATTTATGATAGCGGTGTTCTTGGACATCCACAAAGCCTTTGACATGACATGGCGACACGGCATACTAATGAAGCTCTATGCTTTTGGTTTAAGAGGAAATTTGCCTATTTTTATTTCAAATTTCTTAAGGGACATGACTTTCTCTGTCAAATTGCCCCGTAACGTAACATCGGATATATTTATCCAGGAAAACGGGGTGCCACAGGGAAGTGTGCTTAGTCCTACTTTATTTAGTATTATGATCAATGATATTCTGTCATCAGCTCCCATCCCGAGGAATCTTAAATATTCGCTCTACGCTGATGATTGTGCAATATGGCACTCTTCCCGTAATGCACAATTTTCGGCTGGGCGGATTCAAGCAGTCCTTGACTCCGTCCACCTATGGGCCTTGCAGTGGGGATTAAGTTTTCCGTCCGTAAATGTGCCGCTGTAGTCTTCACTAATTGTAATGTACCTAATTTGTGCTTAACTTTGGATAATCAGGCGGTACCTTTACAAAATTCTGTAAGATTTTTAGGAATACATTTTGATAGTAGAATGAATTTTGAACTTCACGTTAATACTTTGCTTGCTTGTTGTGATAAACCGTTAAATGTCCTCAAGTACCTAGCGGGTACTACCTGGGGTGCTGACAGAAAATCTTTATTAATGGTGTATAAGTCCCTCATTTGATCGAAGCTAGACTATGGCGCACAGGTGTATGGCTCGGCATCTGATGCCACGCTGAAAGGATTGGATGTGCTACAGAATAAATGTTTGCGAATGTGTCTTGGAGACGTCCAGTGTACCCGTGTGGCTCGTACGGAAGTGGAGGCAAATGTGCCTCCCTTCCGTTTTCGCCGTGACCACCTGGCCTTGTCCTACGGCGTAAGGACATTTAGGAAAAGTAATATCGGCAATGTGGCCTGTACCCCCCTGCGTCAATACCACCACCTTCTGCGGGGGGTGCGTCAGCCACTTGCCATTCGCCTCCACTTACTGACTCGGGAGCTTGGTGTGGACCCCAGTGATTGTGACAAGTTGGTGTTAAAAAGTATAGCGCCTTGGGAGCCACCTGGCTTTACAGTTGATGTTACATGGCTCCCAGCACCAAAGGCCAAGGCGCCGGAGGCGGAGGTCCACCACTTGTTTCGTAACATCATCATTCGTCACTTGGGGTCCCACCACTTGTACACCGACGGCTCCAAGTCGAGTGAATGTGTGGGTGCAAGTGTGTGGTGGACTGAATATCCACTCAGGTATCGGTTGCCGACTCATACATCTGTGTTTACTTCAGAACTTTTTGCTATTGACAAAGCCATAGACTATGCTCTCAATTCTAGGCATGACTCATTTGTCATATTTTCAGATTCAAAATCAGCCCTTCAGGCAATTGCATCTTGCACTACGGACTCTCACGAGATCCAGGGCCGCATTGTTAATAAGTTGCATTCATGCAACAAGTCATTCACGCTGATCTGGGTGCCTGGTCATTGTCGTATCTACGGCAATGAGCAGGCTGACTTACTTGCAAAGTCGGCTGTAGAGCTCGAGGAGACTTGGGACGTTCCTCGTGATCTACGGTCGAGTCTCTCTCTCGGAAAGAAATGAATAAATCTTCTGTGGCAAGGTCAGTGGACCAGACTAAATATTCCAACTTGTAAGCTGTACCTGGGTGACTGGGACACCGCCAACCGTCCAAGTCGCCTAGAAGAAAAAGTGTTGGCATGGCTATGGTTCAATGCCACCATTTTAACTCACATGAAACCATATATGGAAAGACGCTTCCCACCACAGTGTGACATCTGTAATGCGGTGTTATCTATCAGTCATATCATCCTGCGCTGACAGCGATTTATTCGTGAACGTGCTTTACTTATAAATTACTGCGGCGCAGTAGACGTACCCTTCACACTTTCCACCATCCTGGGTGTTGGGGACATTCTTATGACTGATAAATTGATGGCTTTCTTGAGAGAGACCAGACTGATCAGAGTGATGTGACTTTTTTACTGTGAGGTTGTGGTTTTTATCAACGGTAAATATGTCTATATTGTAATATTAATTAGGGTTGACAGTTGACATATTTTAAATAGTTCCTCCTCCCACTGATCTATTTCTAATATAGATGTCCCCTACATTAAGCCAAGTTCCTCACCTGACAGTCACCAGCTGATGAGTGCAAGTGTGCAATATAGGAAGGTATTGGGCACTTGGAGTCGATGGTTGTCTGCTGGGCGAGGTTCTTCACTTTTTGTACAAATTATATAAATACATTATACTATCTTGCTTAAGTTATTCTAATTAGGGACGACAGCTGACGTATATGGAAATATTCCAGACTCGTCTGGTTCCCTTTCATATATTGATGTCCCCTATATTAGGTTGTGCCTCGACTGACAGTCACCAGGTGATGAGTGCAGGTATGTAATGTAGAAAGGCATTACATATCTGCAGTCGATGGTGTTCTCTTGGTCGAGGCTTTTTTACCATTAGTGTAGGTCTAGTTATTTGTCTTTTAGGAGTTAGTATAGGTTAGCGATTTGTCTGTTAGGTGGTTAGTTTTAGGGTATTTAGATTAGGTATTTTATATTATAAGTAATATAAGGTTAAAAATATAAAAAATTGAATAAAAATAATAAAAATTAAAATAAAAAAATAATAAAATAAAAATTAATATATATATATATATATATATATATATATATATATATATATATATATATATATATATATATATATATGTACGTGAGCATGAAAGTGTGTATGTTCATAAGCATCAATGTGTGTATGTATGTATGTATGTATATATATATATATTTATATATATATATATGTATATATATATATATATATATATATATATGAATATATATATATTTTTGTCTTAATGATCAGGGACTCCGGCCTCATTGGTCGATAGGAAAAAAAAAAAAAAAAAAGTATGGAGACAGATTTTTGTGGGTTGGCATCGAGAGAGGATATGTTTGACTGGAGAAGAGAGGGAGGAGAAGCAGTGTTTTGTGTATTGTTTATACTCGTACTTCTGAACATCTTTTTCACTTCATATCAGCATCCTATCGCAAGTATTCTATCTATCTATCTATCTATTGCCAGACGCCTCAATCCCGTTTGGGGTGGCCACAAACAATTACTGTATTATAATTATTATTATTATTATTATTATTTGTGGCAATTGAGTGCAGTTTAGTTATTTTTGAGTGATTTCCTCCATTAGGCTAGTTTTTTCCCAGACTTTAGTTTGATTACTCAGGGTATCATCAGGATGATTATTTTTTTTTTCATTCTTTTGTGTTTTTCATTATCTCATTGTGAATACTGTAAATATTATTAGCTTGTATTATATTAGGTATATTTTTCATTGTGTTTATTTTGCCCTTGCTAACGTCAACTCATTTTATTTACTTTCGGACCTGTGTTGTGAGATTGGAGTTAGTTTTTTTTTTTTATTGTTTTTCATCATTTAACCATTTGTTCAGTTCCATTTTCACTTTGTTTTTTCTCAGTTTTTATGCAGTCATATTGTTATCTTTTGTTGAGTACTCCCATCTCGTAACAATATATATATATATATATATATATATATATATATATATATATATATATATATATATATATATATATAGTAATCCCTCCAATATCCGATGTAATAGAGCCAAAGGCATGTCCGGACTGTGGGTCCGTCTGTATAGTGGGCCCCTGCCTCTTGGACTGGTACTTATGGACCCTAACCCTGCCTAACTCAGAAAGCCACCTACATAACTGTCTACCGGACATGCATAGCATCTATTTAAGATCCTATTCACACAAATATGGGACAGAAAGCATGAAATAAATTAAAAGGAACAAGAGAATGAGGATTTCAAATTGAGTACGGAAAATATTTAGCAGTGCTTGCGACACGTCTGTGGCTGTTCGTAACAAAGGTTAACCCGCCTCCTCTAAGGCCCTGGCAATGGTGACAATGCTCTTGAAGCACACGCAGTAATCCAGTGTTGTGCTGCACTTAATCCTTTGCATTACGAGTTATAACTGTTAACATTGCACATTCTGTTCTTAGTTGCACCACGCCAGTTTCAACTGCCAGTTTCAACTGCCAGTTTGCACTCTGTACTTAATCTTTGCGCTTTGAATTCCTATTTCATAACACTGCACAACACTGCAAATTCCCATGTGGTCTAGTGCTGAGGTATTGCAGTTTATTCACTGTTTATTCACAGAAACGAGCACATGCGGCATCCATTGCGATGAGCGTCTAGTCAGGATGGTAGTTAGGTGGAAACTGGGGAGGGGGAAGCAAGAGGCATGTGTAAACACAGCTGTTTGGCCCTGCGCACCAATTTCAAAATACAGTTGAGAAAAGTGTAGTTTTTTTTTTTTTTTTTACGTTTTTTTGCCATTTTGGGGTTCCAACGGTCCTGGCACAAAATGTCAGGATAGTGGGGAGTCTGGATAGTGGGTGTCTGGATAATAAAGGGGTTACTTATAAACTATATATATATATATATATATATATATATATATATATATATATATATATATATAACTTTCACCAGATGTCTCCCCTGTGATGACTATGACCACTTAAACGTAACAAGAATAATCCTTCCCAAACAATAATGTGATTTTTGTAATAATAATAATAATAATAATAGTAATAATAGTAATAAGCATAATAATAATAATAATAATAATAATAATAATAATAATAATCTATCTATCTATCTATTGCCAGATGCCATAATCCCATAAGGGGTGGCCATTTGACTGAGTTCTTTGTTTTACGGGGAGGGGCACTAACCCTCCACCAACCAACTTGCTGACATGTAGGGAGCACATATGGTTTGGTTATATGGTTACCACCCAGCATTGTAAATGGTTTCTTGGCTTACAGGCAACCATTTGGCTTGTCACTCAATGTAAACCCACCTGTAAAGGAAAGAAAAGCACTAAGAAGTGAGAAGAAAGATGGGAGAAATAGGAAGAGAGGAGGGCAGACACAGAAAAAGAATGCTAAAGGCTAAGGAAGATGTAGGTAGAACTACATCAAGTGATAATAATAATAATAATAATAATAATAATAAATATATATATATATATATATATATATATATATATATATATATATATATATATATATATATATATATTAGTTGGGTCAAGGATTGTGTGGGTAAGATTGAAAGTTGGAATATAAATGTGGGCGAATGAGTGCATGTATGTGCCAACGCCAGATCGTGCAAGGAGAGTGAGAGAAGAGTTCTGGACAAATGTGGAAGTGTGCATGGAAAAGTTTGGAAGGAATGAGAGAGTGTTTTTGATCGGTGATATGTATAGTAAAGTAGGGAATGTGAAGGTGGATGGAATAGTTGGTGAGTGGGATGTGCCTGCTGAGATAGATGAGAATGGCAGTGCGTTAGTGGACATTTGTGCTGGGAGGGGGTTGGTGATAGCCAATACTCTCATCAGGCATAAAATGATCCACAGTTATACATGGCAAGTGATAAGAAGGGTGGGTGGTGAACTGAATGAAAGGAAGGCAATGATTGATTATGTGTGTGTGGATGAAAGGATGCGATGATGTGTAATGGATTCAAGAGCTTATAGAGGTTGGGGGAGTGGACTTTCTGACCAATACTTGGTGGTGGCCAGAATCAAGATCCAAACAAGATGGAGAAATAGAAGAAGAGAAGGATGGGAAGAAGGAGTATTTGCAAAGAGAGTGGAGAGGTTACAAGAGGATAACGAGAAAAGGCAGAATATAGGAGAGAAGTGGATGAGCAATTAGCCAAGCATGAATTGGAGCAGATGGGGGACGTGGAAGGTGTGTGCAGGATATTCACTGAAGAAATATGTACAGCATGTGATGTGGTGTGTGGGATGAAGAGAAAACGGAGGGGGGTGCAAGGAACAGCTTGGTGGAATGAAGAGGTGAGACAGGCTGTGGCACAAAAGAAGAAAACATACAATGAGTGGATGGGAAATAGGGGCATGGAAGAAGTAGAGAGGCGGAAGAGAGAGTTATATGTAGAAAGGATGAGAGAGGTGAAAAGATTAGTAAAAGTGAGTAAGAAGAGAGTGGATGAGGAATTTGGAAGGAATTTGAGTGTAAACTGGAGGGACTGTAAGAAGATGTTCTAGAAAGAGGTGAAGAGAGTAAGACAGGGTGGAAATGAAGTTACAGGGGAGTGAAAGATAAAAATGGTAGATTACTAGTGGAGAAGGGAGAAAAAGTGAGCAGAAGGAGAGAACACTTTAAGGAATTATTGAACATACAGGATGGAAGTAATGCGAGTATAAGTGGCTGGGAGAAGGAAGGAGGTGAGAAGACAGGAAGAAATCAGTTGGATAGAAATTGTGAAAGCAATGAAGAAAGTTAAATTGGGGAAAGCCCCAGGAATTGATGGAGTGTTTGGTGAAATGCTGAAGCATGGGGGAGAGATAGTAATGGAATGGATGTGGAAGATGTGCAGATTGGCCTGGGAAGAAGGTAGAGTCCCGGAGGATTGAAAGTCAGGTATAATTATTCCCTTATTCAAAGGAAAAAAGAAGTGTGTGGTAATCATAGGGGCATCCGTCTTCTTAGTATAATAGGAAAAATGTAGGGTAGGATACTTATTGACAGGGTTAGAGAAAGAACAGAGGAATTAGTTGGAGAAGAACAGGGAGGCTTTAGGAAGGGAAGAGGTTGTGTAGATCAGATATTCATTCTTAGATCTTTAGTGGAAAAGTTTCTAGAGAAGGGAGAGAAGTTGTATGCGGCTTTCATGGATTTGGAGAAAGCATATGACAGGGTGGATAGACAAGGATTGTGGAAAGTATTAACAATATATGGAGTAGATGGGAAGTTGTTGAATGCTGTGAAGAGTATGTATGTTGGTGCTAAGGCTGCAGTGCATGTGGATGGTGAACTGAGTTAATTTTTCTCTTTGAATGTTGGTTTGAAACAGGGATGTGTCATGTCTCCATGGTTGTTCAATCTGTACATGGATGGGGTAATAAAAGAGGTATAAGGTGGGGTAGTGGATGTTGGAGTGGCCCTTGTGAGAAAGGGTAATGTTAAGAAACTCCCTGTACTGTTGTTTGCAGATGATACTGTGTTGTTGAGTTAAGACAAAGGGGAGCTGCAAGGCTTGGTGGATGAGTTTGGGAGAGAGTGTAAGAAACGGAATCTAAAGGTGAATGTAGGGAAGAGTAAAGTGATAGTCTTTGAGAGAGGTGAAGTCAGTGATTGTAGAGCGAGGTTGGATGGTGAGGAATTGGAAAATGTGGGTACGTTTAAGTACTTGGGTAGTGTGATGAGTAAGGATGGAGGTTTGGAGGGTGAAGTGCTTGAAAGGGTACAGCAGGGAAGAAAGGTTGCTGTGTCCTTGAAAGCAGTGATAAGAAACAGGAAAGTGAGCATGGAAGTGAAAAAGTTACTACATGACAGTATTGTAATACCAACTCTAACGTATGGAAGTGAAGCTTGGACGCTGTTGGAAGGAAACAAGTCAAGAGTGAGAGCAGTGGAAATGATTTATTTAAGAGGAGCCTGTGGAGTCACATGGAGAGAGAGGCTGACAAATGAAGATATACAGGAGCGTTGTAGTGTGGATTTGGATGTGATAGGAAGCGTTAGGAGGAATACAATGAGGTGGTTTGGCCATGTGGAGAGTATGGAGGGTGAAAGACTAACGAAGAGAGTGTATGTGAGTGAGGTGGAGGGGATGAGAGGGAGGGGAAGGCCGAGGATGAGATGGAGGAATGGGTTGGAGAGGTATATGAGAGAGGGGGGTGTGAGTTGGGAGCCGGGTAGTGAAATTGCGGGGGACAGGGCAACGTGGAGGCGATTTGCTTGTGGCCAACCCGAACGGGATTGAGGCGTCTGGCAATAGATAGATAGATAGATATAGATATAGATATTGATATAGATATATAGAAATATATACTGTACAGTATATATATATATATATATATATATATATATATATATATATATATATATACAGAGAGAGAGAGAGAGAGAGAGAGAGAAGATAGATAGATAGATAGATAGACAGAAAAACAGACGGAGACAAATTATATATATAGATAGATAGATAGATAGATAGATAGATATGGAGCCTCTGTGGTACAGTGGTAGAGTGTGCGTTTCGTACACGGGTGGACCAGGGTTCGCGCCCCACCAAGGTAATAAACTTTGTTAGTGTTCATCCGGCCATATACTGTATTGGCGGACGGAATGAGTGCTCTGGTTGAACCTGTGTCGGTTACTGTAAAGTATACTTGCACCCAGTCGGCTTGGGAGGGCCGATTACACTTGGTTCACAGACTACACACACATCCAAAGCCATTCCAACACTGCAATTACACTTACAAGCACTTCTCACCTTACATACAATCTCTACCAGACAGCCTAAGCCACTTGGTAGAGATACAGTGGCTGTATCGTCCCGACTGTGGTCGGGATAGGCCGGTCCTGCAGTGGATACTCAAACGGCTGATGATGATGATGATATATATATATATATATATATATATATATACAGAGAGAGAGGAATATTTAGATAAATTAATGGAAAGATACACAGATGAATAGATAGTGAAATAGATGGACAGATAGATAGATGGAGAGACAGATACATAGAAATAGACAGACAGATAGACAGATATACAGATGGAGATATATAATGTGTTAAGTAAGATGTCAGACACAACTGTAGTAAAAGTGAAATCACCAAAGTGTCACAAGTCGACAATCTGGTGTCCCAAAAGACTTAACTCACAATGTACTGCTTGCTATTGAGCATAATCTTCAAGTTGTGTTGGACTTATAAACCAAAATTAATTATTCAAGACGTAGTTTTAAAAATCCTTTTGTAACTAATACTGTCTTATGCTTGTTAATCGAGGTAGATGCAATCTGGAAAAAAAGCACATGCTCTCATTACCGCGTCATCTCACATGCTAATGAATACAACCAGAAATGCAAAGTTTGAAGTCACTGGTGGGAAGAAAATGATTACAAACTTTTCAAAATCTGCTGGAAAGATTCAGAAAATGGGACATACATTGTTCTGATAGCTGAGCAAGGTTCAACCAATACTGACCATGTTACCCAAACTTCATGTAAAGCTGTTGCCATTGCAGAGAGTATTTTGTATATATATATTCCTTCATCTACTACTGATTACGACAGGTACTGTACTTGGGTGTGATGATACTGCCGTTAACACTGGTTCTAAAGGAGCCATTGTACATTTCCTAAAGCAATGTCACGAATCAAGTTCGCGACATTTCCCTTTTGTGAGAAGCCACGAACTATTAGTGGAAAACTCACTGGTTATCGTTCAGTTAACCGCTCATTCGGACGGAAGCTTTGTCAGATCAATCTTTCATTGTCATACGTGATCGTCTCTGTGTGAGACATTAGCGCTTCCGCC
Organism: Coenobita brevimanus; assembly: GCF_032717465.1. Taxonomy (NCBI): domain Eukaryota; kingdom Metazoa; phylum Arthropoda; class Malacostraca; order Decapoda; family Coenobitidae; genus Coenobita; species Coenobita brevimanus. Next base: position 19,437,196 of record NC_137011.1, on the reverse strand, counting down.
GAGCGATTTGTTTTGGGCGCGTTTCGCTCACTTGACCGTTAGATAAATGCGGCCTACTGCTCCCCTTTTTTTCCCACGACTTGCTCAGTCTTGTGTTTGTTGTGACGGAGAGAGGTCCTGTGCTCAAGAAGTGTGAGAGGTCAGCTAGCACCCAAGCTCCACTAGTACAGTTGCCCAGTACTCCCCCCCCCCTCGGGTGATACACAGCATTCATCGACCGGTATTTCCTTTTTGTATAATCCTAGTTTTAAGAGTTTAGTTAAGGTGTTTTTCCTAGGCGTAAGTATTTAGCTTTTGTGTGAGTGAGTGAGTGCGTCTCATTGATTTGATTTGAAATGTAACGTTAAATTTATTTTTTGTAATCAATAAATTTAACAGTTCCTTTTCTTGAGCTTAATGTAAAGTAAAATATTGTTTCATTTCTCCAAATTAAGCTTATTTCCCACATAGCTCCTAGCTTGCATAGACGTTTTACTATTCATAACTGGTACTTAGACCAGTCTTGTATTAACTTAAAATCCGTTGTGCCAGATAGGAGTTAAGCATTGGCAATAACCTGATGTTAGTATTAGTTATTTATTGTCAGGGGTGAAGCAACTTTCTCCAGAGGCTAACAGTACTAATTCAGCATTTGTGAGTAATTAGTCTCTGCTGTGTACTGTTGAGAAAGTTTATAAATTCTCGTTCTTAGAGAATCGTGCACAAGTCAGCGTAAAGTAATCGTTGCATGATGTAGCAAGACAATCATTGTCAGTGCTCCTTAATATTATTGAATATTAATATCAATTAAATAATACATAGCATTTATTTTTAAAAACACAGTGATATTATAAAAACCCCGTGACAATTGGCGACCTCATTCCAGGATATTAACTCCTAGCTCTAAAGCTATTCACGAGATAGTGCTCACTCATTCATATTTAGGTATTTATAATTAAAGTTTATAGGCACAAGTTTACTGGTGTTTACCGTTAATTTAGCAAGTGAATTTTTGCTTTATTAATCCGTAGAGTACTTAACTCTATTTAGTACTTTATTTTTGGTAACGCCAGACGATTTTATTCGCTCCTGGGTAGTCGCTGTACCCATTGTGTTAATTTTTGAGTTCTCAGTTATTTGCATTTTTGCTTTAATCTTTGCCAGTTAACTAGATAAGACTGGTCACCACTAGCTTGTGTCTGTATTCTTTACTTGTGTTTATTAGTATTTGTCGCTAAGCAGTCAGTACTCAGTTTCGGTTACTTAGTAAATTGAGCTAGCAGCATGGCAGCCAGTGCTTATGTACAGGAAGCCAAAGATATGGGTCTCACAGACCCAGAGAAAATACAGAGTTACGTTCTCTCACGCTTCAATTACGAGCAAGAACGTGAGAAAGATGCTCGTGACGAGCATAGAATCCAACGCGAACACGAGCGAGAACAGTGCAAATACGAGCGAGAACAGCGCGAATACGAGCGAGAACAGCGCGAATACGAGCGTGAACAACGAGACAGAGAACGAGAACACAAACGTGCCGAGCGAAAAGCACGCGAAAAACATGAACTTGAAGTGCTGAAGCTCAAGCGAGATTCCTTGACTTCAGACACGTCTGGTGCAGTTGGTCCAAGCTCCACGAGCGTTCTCCCTGCACATGTCCTGGCGACCCCACGCATCAAGCTTCCTTCATACAAGGAAAGCGAGCGAATCGAGCCGTACATAGCTCGTTTTGAGGACATGGCAGACTTATATCAACTGGATGAGGCAGCTAAGCGGCTTCAGTTTCTTAGCCTATTTGAGGGCCCTGCCCTCGATATTCCCCACAGAATTCGTGGAGACAATCTCACATATGAGATGATGAAAGCTGCACTCATTAAGGCGTATGGTCTCACAGTGGACGACGCCAAAGTTCAGTTCATGCGAGCTCGTCTCCAAGACAAGGAGACAGCTGTTCAGTTCCTTGATCGTCTCACAGCTTACTTAAATGAGTGGAAGGAGAAAGATGAAACTCCTTCCATGCGTGAGGGGATAATTGACCTTATGCTGTGTACACAGCTAGAGAGGTCGTGGTCTGCTGAGCTCATAGCACAGCTTAAGATCTGCCAGGTGAAAGATGCCAGCCAAATGGCAGAAAAGGCTGACGCATTCTTTACTGCATACGGGTATCAAACTCGTAAGCAAAACACCTGGAACAGAAAAGATACTGCCAAGTCTGGGAAGCCGTCTCAGACTGAACCCCAGCAACAAGGCCATTCTCAGAGTAATGGCCAAGGTCCAAAACCACAGTGGAAGGACCAGGGGCAAAACACTCAGAAACATGAGTGGAAGAGGTACAACAAATACCCTAACCAGCAGCAGTATCAGCCACGCAACCGACCGTCGGGACAAACTTTTTCACCACCAGCTCAAAAGAGGCAGGAAGCGAATGCAGCCTTCATTCCTCAGCAGCAGCACGGTGGTCACGTCCCTACCAGTATGGGTACTTCCCCACAGTTCACTAGTCCCACAGTGACAGTGAACCCCCCTCCACAGATGGCCAATGTTCCATCTTCCCAATATAGTTGTCAAGGCACAATGTTTGCCGCATCAATTCAGCAGCCTCATGAGTGGCTAGCTGCTTCCTCCACAGGCCCTCCCACAGGTGACAGTACCTTCCTTGTACAGCCAGGGTTTGTGGGAGGCATTCCTGTGAAGGTCCTGAGAGACAATGGTTCCTCAGGTTGCTCTGTTAAACAGAGTTTAGTTCGGCCTGAGCAGTATACAGGTCGACAGATCCATGCAAACCTTATTGATGGATCAGTGAGATTGTTCCCTGAGGCATGTATCCAGGTGGCATCTCCATTTTATACTGGTACGACACTCGCAGTTGTCATGCCAGAGCCTCTATTTGACCTTATAGTAGGCAATATTCAAGGAGCCAAGGATAGTTGCTCCGATGATGGCGCTACTCAGACTTCGGCTGCTGGGGTAACACGAGCCATGACTGAGGCTCCAGACTGTGTCACCCCAGTGATCATTGAATCGCCGCAAGATCTGATGTGTAGTCAACTTGTTGTACAAGAACAACATTCTGACCCGACACTTGCTGCCGTGCGGAACAAACAAAAGGGTCGAGTGATTAAGTATTCATGGGGAGGTCGAGCCAAGTTCCTTTGCAAACAAGGACGGCTCTACCGTGAGTCACGAACACCCGAGGGCGAGGTTCGACTGCAGTTTGTCGTTCCTGCCAAGTACCGCCAAGCAGTGTTACAATGGGATCATTGTTCAGCCTCAGGAGGTCACATGGGCAAAAGGAAGACCCAGGGCCGTATCCGAGCTGACTTTTTCTGGCCAGGGATGGGACGAGATATAGATAGTTTTGTCCGTTCCTGCAGTGTGTGCCAAAGTATCACCACTAATCAGGGACATGCCCTTCCTGTGCCATTTGTAACCACACCTGTAATCTCTGAGACAGTTGAGAGACAGGGTAGTGGTGAAGTGGGTGCAGACCTGACGTCTCGCCCATTGGCCCCACAGGACACATTATGTCCAGGGCCTGTACATACATATTATATACCGTAAGTTAAGGGAGAAGACTGGGTGAATAATATTTCACCAGGGTTTCCAGCTTTTATTTGAGTAATCCAAGGACCAGCCTGGTTCCCAGTCAAAAGTGTAGACCTGACGTCTCACTTGTTGGCCCCACAGGACACAGTATGTCCAGGGCCTGTACATACACGTGTACTGTAGGTTAAGGGGGAAGTGAGAACTCTGCAGAGGCGACTTGAGGCTATGGAAGACCCGAGTTTGCACAAGGATTCTCAGCTCCCCGATACTAATATAAGTACTATAGGTTAAGGGGGAGTTCGAGAGAGAACTCCGCAGAGGCGACTCGAGGCTATGGAAGACCCGAGTTTGCACAGGGATTCTCAGCTCTCCGATACTAATATAAGCACTGTAGGTTAAGAGGGAAGTGAGAACTCTGCAGAGGCGACTTGAGGCTATGGAAGACCCGAGTTTGCACAAGGATTCTCAGCTCCCCGATACTAATATAAGTACTATAGGTTAAGGGGGAGTTCGAGAGAGAACTCCGCAGAGGCGACTTGAGGCTATGGAAGACCTGAGTTTGCACAAGGATTCTCAGCTCTCCGATACTAATATAAGTACTGTAGGTTAAGGCACAGGTTGAGGACCCGTGTGCAGTTCGAGGCTATGGAAGACCCGAGTTTGCACAAGGATTCTCAACTTGCCGACCATAATCGTGTGCTATAATTAATGGCGACCTCGAATGTACGTCGTAGCACTGACTGCTGGGCAGAGAGAGTAATTGTAACATAATAAAATTTTGTCTCATTGACACTTTTGATGCTCCACCTCAATTGGTTTTGCAGGTTCAGTAATGCGTGTAGCAGTTTTGCTGTGCGGGCCAGCTGATCGTCTGCCGCACGCTGCCGCCTCTTCTCCTCTGCCTTCGTCGTCGCCATATTATTTACTGTCATTTTGCACATAGGTACAGCCACACTACAACTGTCACACCTACACCGTGTATTACATACATCACACTACACAACAATTAGTTGTCAGTGTAAATGTAGCAACTTTTCGCTCAGTTTGACCTGAGTACAGGATTTTCACCGTCGTCACGGAGTTTTTCCCTCAAGCTTGCTTCTATTAACGTAAATACGAGGTTTTTTTTCGCTCACTGGCGACTGCGACTTTCTCCTGTAGCAGGATAGCACACACACCACAGTGAAAATCTTGTGTGAATGACTTAGGATGTGTACATATATATATATATCCACAAATTTTTTCCCATAAGGAAAAAATTTAATTTTGTAAGGGCATAATGTCATGAATCAAGTTCGCAACATTTCCATTTTGTGAGAAGCCACGAACTATTAGTGGAAAACTCACTGGTTATCGTTCAGTTAACCGCTCATTCGGACGGAAGCTTTGTCAAATCAATCTTTCATTGTCATACGTGATCGTCTCTGTGTGAGACATTAGCGCTTCCGCCGAGCGATTTGTTTTGGGCGCGTTTCGCTCACTTGACCGTTAGATAAATGCGGCCTTCTGCTCCCCCTTTTTTCCCATGACTTGCTCAGTCTAGTGTTTGTTGTGACGGAGAGAGGTCCTGTGCTCAAGAAGTGTGAGAGGTCAGCTAGCACCGAAGCTCCACTAGTACAGTTGCCCAGTATTCCCCCCCCCCCGGGTGATACACAGCATTCATCGACCAGTATTTCCTTTTTGTATAATCCTAGTTTTAAGAGTTTAGTTAAGGTGTTTTTCCTAGGCGTAAGTATTTAGCTTTTGTGTGAGTGAGTGAGTGCGTCTCATTGATTTGATTTGAAATGTAACGTTAAATTTATTTTTTGTAATCAATAAATTTAACAGTTCTTTTTCTTGAGCTTAATGTAAAGTAAAATCTTGTTTCATTTCTCCAAATTAAGCTTATTTCCCACATAGCTCCTAGCTTGCATAGACGTTTTACTATTCATAACTGGTACTTAGACCAGTCTTGTATTAACTTAAAATCCGTTGTGCCAGATAGGAGTTAAGCATCGGCAAGAACCTGATGTTAGTATTAGTTATTCATTGTCAGGGGTGAAGTAACTTTCTCCAGAGGCTAACAGTACTAATTCAGCATTTGTGAGTAATTAGTCTCTGCTGTGTACTGTTGAGAAAGTTTATAAATTCTCGTTCTTAGAGAATCGTGCACAAGTCAGCGTAAAGTAATCGTTGCTTGATGTAGAAAGACAATCATTGTCACTGCTCCTTAGTATTATTGAATATTAATATCAATTAAATAATACATAACATTTATTTTTAAAAACACAGTGATATTATAAAAACCCCATGACAAGCAACATTTTAAGACTTTACAACAGTTCATCCTTTATATTAGTTCATCTGCCTACTGTATGCTAATGAAATGCCTCTTCACTTGTTTACCAAGCTTGATAGAATGACACACGCATCCATTGCATTTACAGAATTGTTGGCAGTTTGCTAATGGAGTGCAATACTTTGGTTACTGATTTTAAGCCAATTCCTAGCCCTGTTTTACAAAAATGGACTTACCTCATTTGAATACTGGCCAGAAATATGTGTATGAAATGTAAGGATTAGCCACTACTGGTTACTTTGGCAAAAATCTGACAAACCTCTATCGTGGCTGCTCAGTACTTTAGTCTCACTGGTTAACAACTGCATGTAGCTTGTTGAGTTGGTACACTGAAATTAAGGATCCTTCATTCAGCTTAGTTACAGTTGCTAAGTACAGTATATTGTGGAAGATTATGTTCCGGTATGATCTGCACTGAAATCAAAGCCATTAGGTTCTGACTGTCCTCGCCATCCGTGGAAGTTTTGTCCAGCAAACAGATATATGCCTGATCATCTTCATCAGTTATAATACATTCTTCACTTAAAAAGACAAATATTTGCTAGCAATACTAGAGGAAAAATGCCCACAAATTCGAGAACTGGCTGTCTTGCCAGATGATCATTCACTCAGACTTCAAGAATAATAATTTGATCATTAGCTGGAAAAAAAAAAAAATTAGAGACACCTGTACCAAGAGGCATATAAAACTGACATGCTGTACGACGAGACCTTCTACATTCAGAGAGAAACACTGAGTTCACTTTCCGAGCTTTCCTTGTTGCACGCAAGCTGCTGAACATGGGATCAAGCTAATTATTGAAGCGTCAAGTTCGGTTCATGGCCAGGCACTACAGCACGGTTACGTTCTAGCAAAAATCTCTTCCCCGAGAGAGGTCTGAGAAAATTTCTGAGGGTAGGCCTATTCTTATATCAAGACACCATATATTAAAATTTAGTAACAGGAGACTCTTTGAATGAGTGGGTATACACGGACACCCTAACTTATCTATTATTATCTCCTTTATCCTAGCTAGTTCCCATTGATTTGGCCAATTATTAAAGGATACTTAGCTAGATAGCTCGGACTGACAGATAATGATAGGCTTGCGGTATTGGTTGTGTTGTGTGGGTCGAATCAAAGCGTCCTTATGCCTGCAACTGCAGCTGGCATTGTTACTGCACTGTATGATTTGGCAAGTCATACAAACCCTTGCGGGTTTAGGAACCTCCTCTTTGATCACCCTTGGACTAAGAACACTATGATGATTTCCTTTTTTGCACTTGAAACGAAGATTTAATTATATTTTTTACAGTCTTTGGATGTATGTCCTAAATTCACACACATCATACAACACCACAATTCATTCAGCCTCATTATTCTAGAGGCATAATCAGAATAATTCTGACAAAATACATTGGAATGTTGTTCACTACAAAATACACAACCAACTTTTCCTATACTTTACCTGGAAGTTTTTTCTTTATTATCATCCGCTTGTCGATTCTTTTTCCTTGGTAATTTCTCGTTTGATTTTAAGGAGCTAATAAAATAATCAATATCCTCTTTATTTGCAGGCTTAAATTCACGGCCAGCTGGTTAGTGGTCCTTTTCTTTACTTCAACATTCAGTTTGCTTTCAGCATGCTTCACTTTTTCTTGCAAAATCTTGCAAAGTTGCATTTAGCCATCCTCAATCTCCTTCCAGGAGATATGACCTTTCTGTTACCTACCATACAATGCAACATTGGTTTTAGATAATAATTTTCAGGATACAGTTCTAGAAAATACCTAATCTGCTGCTTTTACATCTTTGCAAGTACCTAAAGTTTTTAAATTACTACGCATTGCAATCCGAAAGTTTTCCAAAGAATAAAAATCATGTTTACACATGAGTAATTCAGTTGGAGTCTTTAGTAACTGGGTAATAACCTGCTCCATATCTTCATAATTCTGTCTAAGGATAGTCAAAACCGGCTCATAGTAATTCTCATCAACAGGTATATAATTCACTTATCAACTTATAAGGCGTGCCTTTGACCTGTCCTAATAGACTAGAGAATTTACTAACCTTGGAGGGGTCTATTCTGTCATGGACTAAGTATTTAAATTTATCCCAGAAGGATTTCCAATTTTGCTCCCCATCAAACTCTGGGAGCATCATCTCTGGTAGTGTGGTGTTACAACACAGGTCTAAACCTAGTGTTTCTGCACAAGAATTAGGTATTATTGTTTCACGCAACTTTATGATTTTTATATATTCCTCTAGGTTCTTTTCATACTTCGTACTTTCTGATTCACATATATCTTTAGCATCTACCTTCACAATAGCTGCTTCATCACTGGTATAACTATCAACATACTTAGTTCATCTGTCCTTTAAGATGTTCAAAAGACTACTTAATTTCTCTTTTGAGAGAAATACCACTTGTTAACATCGTTAACAGTGAAATGGACATTTTGGCTGATTACCTAAGTAAACATTACAGTCTTGGAATTCCTATAGTTTTACTTTAAATTTTGATGATTGTGGGGAAAGTTTAAACCAATCCCCCTGGGTTGTTAAACTGCTTAGGTTATACCTTTCTCCCTACGGTCATAACCCCACAAATAAATAACTAAATTACCTTGAGCCCTGAGGCAGTTTGTTTTCTTCTGTATTCTATTGGACCATCCAAGGTACGGTACAAAATTTCCCTCTTACATTGTATGTAGTTTTTGAATTTCAATAGCACATCCTCTCTACCTTGACGGTTCCAATGAATATCGTCAGCTTTAAGGGTTGCCTGGAATGGTATGGCATTAAAATGAATAAAGTCCCTTCCACTGAATATTCTCTGCAACTTCTTATTTACGGTCCTGCTGACCAAATTATATGTGCCAGAACTAACTGATGCATCATGTGGTAGATTTCTAGGCTCGTGGAAAGTTATGGCTACAGAGGGGTTACACGACCCATCAACAGCCCCAATCACTGCCATAATATTCTTCACTATTTCATTCACTTCCACATCCTCATAAATATCATTTCCTCCTCGGAAAATGATGCCATGGTGGTGTTCCCAATCCAATACAGAATTTAGCCGTTCATCACTTGAAAAAGAACTAGCTTTTCCATCGGCGGCTCGTTTATACGTATTTCTGTGCCTGGCACCTCTACCGTGCTCGGAGTAAAGCTGTGCCCCATGAATGCAACCTCATTTCTACTAAAGTCCTCTGCACACATCTGTACTCCTCACTCAGGGCACAAAAATATCATAAATTGTTTAAGGATATTCTTATATCAAGACACCAACAATTAAAATTAAGATATAGGAGTCTCTTTGAATGAGTGGGGTATGAACTGAATCCCTAACTCACATATTATTATCTCTTTATCCTAGCTGGCTTCTCTCAATTGGCCACATCTTAAAGGACACTAAGCTAAATAGGTCGGATTGACAGATAATGAAAAGCTTGCGGTATTGGTTCGGTTGACTGGATCGAAACCAAGTGCCCTGGTGTCGTCTGTATATACAGTGCAGTACTATCCCGTCAGCTAGCTTACTTGAACTGACTGAATATGGCACATCTCCTCCTTGATTGGATTCGGAGATGCCACATACTATTTAATTACAGTTTTTTAACAACAATAAATTACTTCATTGAATTTACAAGGAAGGTCTAAATTAACAAGTTAATTTTAATTAAAAGTAAAAACAAATAAAACATTTTCATATCATCTACGTTAATATGTACTCGTATAAGACCTTCCATTTTCCATCACCATACCATGCATGCGCAGTCATGTGCCCATGGAATACTCTCATAATTATAGGAAATTTATACAAGTATTTTATACACGTATTTACATTTTAGTTGTCCAGAAAAGGTTAAACCCAGTAATAATTAAATTATTAATAAAAAAAACTATTGAACAGAAAACTAGAGCAAATCTCTGGTTTATTAAACCAATTGGAACCAACGCTATATGTTCTCTGGTAATTTCAATGCTTTTAACAGGGACAGCTATGTTAAGGTGCACATATACCACTGCAAACAGGATACCTTCCTCTGGGGGAAATAGTTTCCACAAGATGTATTCCTTTGATACAAAGTATACTCATAAAAAAGTGTAAGCCATGATATGCATACGTATGGGTTGTGGGTACGCACGAGTGGAATTTGATATGGAGACACCTACTCCTGGTGAGAGTGAATTAAGCACGATTGATGCAAAACATTTTATATCAGCAAAGAGCTACATATAAAGAACAGTTTTTATAAGTAGTAGTATTTATAGTATATACAACCACTTCGTGGCTTTCTTAGGCCATTCGGCACTTTCTCAAATGACAGGCGAGTCTGCATCTCGCTTCGCATTGCTCGAAACCAACGATTTGTATTGTGACGCAAAAGTAAGTGCTTTGCAGCCCAATAGTTTGCTCCTGCAAATAATGGGACTAATTATGGGTCACAACGCCTCTTTAGAAGATTTCAGTCAACTGTAATTGAAACGGGCCCATCTGTGATCTACTTGCAACCATCCTGCCAGGTTTCATCAATTCCCATTTTCCAGTTTCGGCTGCACACACACACACACACACACACACACACACACACACACACACACACACGCACAAGCGCGCGCGCGCGCAGATGGATTAAACAACGTAGGATGATATTATGTTATTTGTGAAATTTAGAAGTCTTTGAAACCATCAAAGATGGACGGGGAGAACATTTTTATTTTAACACATCCTTCCAGTCCTTTGTAGCAACTTTTTGAAACCCATGGCACATGAAATTACTAAGATATCTTAAGTGCCTCTGTTTCACTCAACCCTAGTGGGTAAGTATATAGTTGGGTAGGCAGGTGGATGGGGGAATTTAAGTCCACTGGGGAAAAGCTCCATGGGGTAAATAGGTCCATGGTTGGAATAGGTCCATGTGAGAAAATAGAACCATGAGGAATACATTAGTGGGAAAAGTGGGTCCAAGAGGAAAAATATGTCCAATGTGTAAAAAAAGTCCGTGGAGGAAATAGGTCCATGGGAGAAAATACAGTAGGGCCATCAGGGGATTCAATGTACGCTTATGAGGAGAAACTAGGTCCACTGGAACAAATTATGTCCATAGAAAAATATATGCTTATGGAAATCGGCTCCATAGGGATATAGGTCCATGGGGATCATACATCAATGGAGGGAAATGGGTCCAAGAAAGTCAAACAGGCCCGTGGAAAGAACGGAGGTCCAATGGGGAGACTGCGTTTAGAGAAAATATTGGGGAAAACTGGTATATGCATGCAGGAAAATGGCCATGTGCAGTAAAACAAGGTCCATGTGAAAAACTGTTGACTAGATGAGACCTAAGTTGTGAAGCCAGAGTCAGGCTTCTGTTTTCAGGTTTAGTGGAGAGATGCACACACATTAGCTGAGAACTGTGACAGGGCACGAAAACCACTACAGCTTATTTTCAAGATGGTCAGGAATTCGGTACAACGCTCTCCTTCACCACACGCGCGCAAGTTCTTACCTAATTGTTCTTACCTAATTGTATCTTTACAGGAATGAGTCAAGCTCGTACTGTCCCGTGTCTTAAATCATATTTATCGTACATATCCTTAAATTTGTGAATTGTTTTGGCACACACTATTTCATTCGGTAGTGCATTCCATTGATCAATTGCTCTGTTTGGGAAACTGAATTTCCTTACGTCTTTATCACCTCTCTTCTTATGCAGTTTTTTGCAGTGTCCTCTTGCTGATGCTTCTCCATATGCTAAGTAATCATTTGTGTCTATTTTCTACTTCCCTGATATGCACTTTGTTACGGAACAGAGAAAGATAATGTACACTTTAAGTGAGAATACGAAGAGTCACTACTGTCCCGTAAATTTCCAGGTTCAAAACAAAAGAGTTAGGTAAAATTACAAGTTAAAGTTTAATGCTTAAATTAACAACAAAACATTCAGGACTCATAAGGATAATGTAATGGCAAAAACAGGTTAAATATATGATTAACTGCAATAGCCTCTATTAACACGAAATTAGCAAGAGTAAATTTATCTAAGTCAGCCCTGATAAAATGAGATACCAGATAATACTCAGTGAATGCCAGATAAATAATTACAGATACAAACTATTATAAAAAACGACTGACATAAAGAACCCCACACGAATTACAAAAACCTCACCAGGCCCACAAATTAAACTCATGCTACACAGCACAAGAAAAAATGCAACAACAGTTATACTCAAATTACACACAGCTGCTAGATGGTTGGAGATTTCTTGAGCACTCACAATAATAATATCTGTACAGGGGAGGACAGAGATGTGAACAAAATGAGGAGCAGATCTAAGTGGCAATGATGCAGAGACTGAGCTCATTATATAGGAGCCAGGAGAGCTTGATACAACTTGTAATAAGGACGCGCAAATGAAGCCATGGGGACATAGAGTTGACAATCCCGCTCTGGACAACAGAGAGAACGACTTACTCTACTATAACGGTAGAAGGGGGGGACTGAGGCAGAACACGCTCGTGATCAAACATGCAGCAACTGTGCGTTAAAATTACACAAAGGATGATGAAATCATAGGCTATGTAACACCTCCCCACAAAGAAAAAGAAATGTACAAAGGAAATTTCTTATTACTCTAAAACAATCTGTATATGGCATTACAGACCATGCAAAGGTCTTTCCTAATGTTACAAAAAATGAGATCTCCCTAGCACATTCAGTCATAGGTACTTGCCAGTATCCCTTTAACAAATCAAACTTACTTATGTACCTAGCCTTTCCGATCTTGTCTATGCAATCTTCCACGCGAGGGAGAGGGTAAGTGTCTGTTTTGGTTATCTGATTAACAGGTCTGTAGTCAATGCAAAGCCTCTGTGACCCACCTGGCTTAGGGACTAGAGTGACAGGAGAACTCCACTCGCTCTGACAGGGCTCAATCATCTTGTGGTCCAACAGGTAGCCAAGCTCCTTCTGGATGAGAGGAACTTTCACTGGGTTCACACGGTAAGGAGGCAATTTAATTGGCTTTGCGTCTCCAACATCGACATCATGCATCAACACAGTGGTTCTTCCTGGAGTGGCACGGAACACTTGCGGGTACTCCTGCAGTAATGCCGAAAACTCCTGCCTTTCCCTGGGTGGTAGATGAGAAAGCTTAGTCTGGAGATCATTCATGATATCAGGATTCTTCCCCAAACTATCACTCAGGTTCATACTGCATGGGAGAGCTTCACTTGCAGACTCGGGTGGAACAGCTACAGTGCAGACTGGGTTATTTTCGTCCCGCCTGTGATACAACTTTAGCATGTTGATGTGACATAGTTGCTTGTTCTTTCTACGATCTGGTGTGGCGATGACATAGTTGACATCACTGAGTTTCTTCTCCACGAAATAAGGACCACTAAACTTGGCTTGAAGAGGTTGCCCATGAACTGGTAGCAGAATCAAAACCTGATCTCCTGGCTGAAAGTGGCGTAACCTGGACTTCTTATCATACCAAGTCTTCATCTTCTCCTGAGCAGCTCCTAAATTCTCTCTCGCCAGCTGTAAAGCAGTGGACAGCCGTTCTTTGAAATTCATCACATACTCCAGCAGGTTGACGTCATCTTCCTCCGACAGCCAGCATTCCTTGAGTAGCTTAAGGGGTCCTCTTACTTCATGGCCAAACAGTAGTTCAAAAGGTGAGAAGCCCAGTGATTCATTTGGAGATTCTCTTGCAGCAAACACAACGAATGGAAGACCTTTATCCCAGTCTTTCTGATGTTCCAAACAGTATTTCTTGAGCATCGATTTGAGTGTTTGATGATATCTCTCCAACGCTCCTTGGGTCTGGGGATGGTAAGCTGAAGACGTGATCTGGGAGATGCCCAACTCTTTCAGAGACTGCTTGAAAACATTTGACATGAAATTACTTCCTCGGTCTGACTGTACCTCCTTGGGCAGACCAAACTTTGTGAAGAACCCTAGCATTTCCTTAACCACGTTCTTTGCTGAGATGTTTCTAAGTGGAATGGCTTCAGGATAACGAGTAGCCATATCAATCATGGTCAACACATAAGAAAATCCTGAAGAAGTCTTAGGAAGAGGGCCCACAATATCCACCAACACACGGGTGAAAGGCGCCTCAAAAGGAGGAATGGGAACTAGAGGTGCAACCTTTTCGGTCTGATTACACTTCCCCACAACTTGACAGGTGTGACAAGACTTACAATACCAGGAAACATCCCTGAAGATACCTGGCCAGTAGAAGTGTTTCAAAATGCGTGCCACAGTCTTCCTCACTCCAAGGTGTCCTGCCAAACTGGAATCATGAGCCACTCTAATGATATCCTGCCTACAAACACGAGGGATGACAACTTGATGTACAACCTCCCATTCACAGTCGGCTGATGCTGTTGGGGGTCTCCACTTCCTCATAAGTACTCCTGACTTTACATAATAACAAGTAGAAGCACCAGCTGACTCTTCCTCACTGCCAGCAGAGTTAGCTAGACCTTTCAACTCAGGGTCAGCAACCTGCAACTCAACCAACTCTTGACGAGACAAATTATCAACACTACGGGGTACTGCCTCATCTGGTGAGTGGTCCAAATTAGCAAGAAAAGTGTCAGCTAGGATAACATCATCATCATCATTATCATCTAAATCACCAGTAACTTTAGACTTAGCCCTAGTGACAGCACATGCAGGGAACACATCAGGGACATCACAATCCTGGGACGCAGCCACTGGCTCACTAGACAACTGAGGAGCTGGACACACTTGACTTCCACCAATATCATTTCCAAGTAAGAAAGTTACACCTGACATTGGGAGTGTCTCAACCAACCCAACCATAACGGAACCATTAACAAAACCAGACTCTAAATTCACTCTGCACAGAGGAACAGAGAAGTAATTATTCCCTACACCTTGTAAGATTACAGTTTCATCAGAGGAATTAAAATTAGAGCCTAGAACACTGGTCAGCATAAGGGATTGGCAAGCACCTGTATCACGACATATTTTAACTGATTTCCTGTCATTACTGTCCAGAGGACTGACAAAACCATCAGACAGGAAATTAGCACATGAACTCTTGAGAGTGTCACCCACGTTACTGCTCAAAAGAGGAGCTCCATCATGAGAATTTAAGTTACCCCTCAAAGCAGGTTCAGTTAACTCAGTTAAAGAATTCTGGGAACTCTCAAGAGTGGACACTAGACCAATTGACTGAATATTTAAAGACTCCTTTTTGTTCACATCACGCTGTCTCCTGAAACATCTCTCCGTAGTATGACCAAGCTTACTACAATAAGTACATTTACTTTTCTGAAATCTAGAGGTGAAGCTGGTATTTACTTCCTGAGAAACATCATCTTTATTCTCTTTACTGTTACCTGTACTCTGAGTAGAGGCAACGTACTTACTCTCAGCTTTCCCTTTTTCTCTAGAATATCTCTTGTGAGTGAGAACATACTCATCAGCTAAAACTGCAGCATCAGACAAATTATCTATTCTTTTCTCATCAAGATATAGGCTTACATCTTTATAAATACACCTTTTGAAGTCCTCCAGCAAAATCATCTGCTTAAATTTGTCAAAATCAGAATCCACATTCTTAGAATTTAACCACTGCTCTAACAGATCTTCTTTGATTTTTGCATACTCAACATGGGATTGCTTATCTTGCTTGTAAGTTGTCCTAAATTTTACTCTATAAGCTTCAGGAACAAGCTCATAGGCCTTAAGAATCAAGCTCTTAACTACATCATAATTATCAGACTGATCCTGAGGCAAAGATGCATAAGTTACTTGAGCTTTACCGGTGAGAACAGTTTGAAGGAGTACTGGCCAATACTCCTTAGGCCAATTAAAACCTGTAGCTACCCTCTCAAACAACTGAAAATACTTTGTTAAATCAGATTCATTAAAAGGAGGGACAAGTTTAACATTTTTAGCCACATCAAAATCATCAGAGCAAGATGATCCAGTTCCACCTTGTTTCATGCGATACTCATGGTCTGCCTGAATCCTAGCAAGTTCAACTTGTGCGTGAAACTCAGCCTCCTTAGCCTGTGCTTGAAATTCAGCTTCCTTCACACGAGACTCCGCCTCTTTAGCCTTAGCCTCCTACAGGGCTAGCTGTAACTTAGCTAATTCAATCTGCGTTTGCTCATTTGGAGGAGTTACATTAAACAAGCTTTTATTAATCATGCCAACAATTTGATCTTTAGAATGATGAGAGTGAACTGCAATTCCCAATTGTTGAGCAACAAGCTTAAGTTCATTCTTTGTTCTGTTTTGTATATCACACACTGTTTGCACATTTGACAAAAAATCTTTGGCTTCATCAAGTGTAGAAATAGTAGCCATCATGAATATATCACAGTCACAAAATATCAAACAATATCCTTATGATAATATCCTGAATATCCTGATATGAGGTCGCCAAATTTATGTTACGGAACAGAGAAAGATAATGTACACTTTAAGTGAGAATACGAAGAGTCACTACTGTCCCGTAAAGTTCCAGGTTCAAAACAAAAGAGTTAGGTAAAATTACAAGTTAAAGTTTAATGCTTAAATTAACAACAAAACATTCAGGACTCATAAGGATAATGTAATGGCAAAAACAGGTTAAATATATGGTTAACTGCAATAGCCTCTATTAACACGAAATTAGCAAGAGTAAATTTATCTAAGTCAGCCCTGATAAAATGAGATACCAGATAATACTCAGTGAATGCCAGATAAATAATTACAGATACAAACTATTATCAAAAACGACTGACATAAAGAACCCCACACGAATTACAAAAACCTCACCAGGCCCACAAATTAAACTCATGCTACACGGCACAAGAAAAAATGCAACAACAGTTATACTCAAATTACACACAGCTGCTAGATGGTTGGAGATTTCTTGAGCACTCACAATAATAATATCTGTACAGGGGAGGACAGAGATGTGAACAAAATGAGGAGCAGATCTAAGTGGCAATGATGCAGAGACTGAGCTCATTATATAGGAGCCGGAGAGCTTGATACAACTTGTAATAAGGACGCGCAAATGAAGCCATGGGGACATAGAGTTGACAATCACGCTCTGGACAACAGAGAGAACGACTTACTCTACTATAACGGTAGAAGGGGGGGACTGAGGCAGAACACACTCGTGATCAAACATGCAGCAACTGTGCGTTAAAATTACACAAAGGATGATGAAATCATAGGCTATGTAACAACTTATATAGCATTATCATGTCACCTCTTTTCCTTCTCTCCTGTAGTGTTGGTAGATTCAGTATATTTAGTCTTTCTTCGTAGCTTAGGTCCCTTAAGCTTGGTATCCATCTTGTAGCGGCCCTTTGAACTTTTTCAATCTTGTCTATGTGTTTTTTGAGATGAGGACTCCAGACTACTGATGCATATTCCAGGGTTGGTCTAATGAATGATGTTATTATCCTTCTTAGTATGTCTTCATTTATGTATGTGAATGCTATTCTCATATTTGCAAGCAGTGTATACATGTTCCGTACCTTCTCGCTGATGTGGTCAGCCGGAGATAGTCTGTTATTGATAATCACACCTAGGTCCTTCTCTCTTTCTGATGCGTATAGGGTTTTATTTCCTAACTTATAATTCCAATCAAGTCTTATTCCACTTTTACCAAACTTGATTACATGACACTTGTCAACATTGAATTCCATTTGCCATTTATTACTAAATTCATGAAGTTTATTTAAATCTTCTTGTAGCTCTTTACAAGAGTCTGTGTTAGTAATTCTCGTTTGTATTTTTGCATCATCTGCAAACATATTCAGATAGCTCTCATTTCCAGTGTTACTGTTTATATCATTTATATACACTAAAATCATGATTGGTGCCAACACAGAACCCTGTGGTACTCCACTAGTCACTTCTTTCCATGATGAGTAGTTTCCTCTTAGTACTGTTCTCATTTCTAATTTTATGAGAAAATCTTGCATCCAACAAAACAGTTTGCCTCGAATTCCTCCTTGATGGTACAGTTTCCATAAAAGTCTTTGGTGTGGTACTGTGTCAAAAGCCTTCTTGAAATCTAAATAGATACTGTCCACCCATCCTTCTCTTTCCTGTATTGTGTTTGTTACTCTGTCATAGTAGCTCAACAGATTAGTAACACATGATTTTCCTTTTCTGAAACCAAACTGTCTTTCTGTTATCATACTGTGTTCTTCTAGATGATTTACCAAAGCTTTTCTTATAAGCTTTTCTAATACCTTGCTTACAACACTGGTCAGTGATACTAGTCGGTAGTTGAGTGGATTTTGTCTATTTCCTTTCTTGAATACGGGGACAATATTTGCTTTTTTCCAAATATCAGGTAGTTTACCTTGACTCAAGGATTTCTTGAAAATTAAAAATAATGGTTTACTTAACTCCTTTGCACATTCTCGTGGTACCCAACATGAAATTTCATCAGGACCAATTGCTTTTCCTCTGTCTAATTTACTTAACTCCTCCTGTATTACTTTTTCTGCTATTTGTATATCTGGTAGTATGTGTGGATATGCATGTTCCACATAGTCCCTCTCAAAATTTTTTTCTTCTGTAAAAACTAATTGGAAATTCTTATTTAGTGCTTCACAAATATCTTTCTCTTGTGTATAAGTGATTCCCTCGTCCGTAATGGATTGTATTATATCTTTTACTTTGGTTTTGCTTCTGATGTAGCTGTAAAACAGCTTTGGTTGATCACTACTTTTATTTATTATATCCTCCTCAAACTGTTTTTGGGCTTCCCTCCTTATTCTTGTATAATCGTTTCTTGCCTGTTTGTAATTATTATACGCCCTTTCACTGCTGTGTCTTCTGTATCTATTCCACAACAAATCTCTTCTTTCTTTTGATTTTTTACATTCTGTATTGAACCATTTCTGTATTTACTTATCTGCTTCTTTGTGCTGTGGGATGTACTTCTGGACTCCTATTTCATAAAATTCACCGAATTTTTTATATACAGCATTTAAATCTTGTCCTCTAAGCTCATTTTCCCAATCAACTTCTAAGAAATACTTCTTTAGGTCTTGATAATTTCCCTTTTTATAGTTCAGGCTCTTTTTGTAAGTTTCATTGCTGTTAACTATGTCATATGCTATCCTGAAGTTCTAATTTAGTACTGCATGATCGCTTTTGCCGAGTGGAGGGTGATATATTAAACTGTCAATATCATTTTCTTCCCTAGTAAATATTAGATCTAGCACTGAAGGTACATTGAGTCCTCTTTTTCTGGTGGTTTCACTCACATGTTGCGTTAGGAAATACTCTTGCACGAGATCAAGGAGCTTTTGGTCCCAACAGCTTTCTTGGCTAATTGTATCTAGAGTATTCCAATTTATATTTGTATTAAAATCTGCAGTTAGTATAATTCTTTCCGATTTCTCTTCCATTTTATGTAGTAATGATCTTAAACTCTGAATTGTACTCTCTGCCAGGTCCTCATATTCATCTCTTTCCCATGTGTTTGATCTGGGTGGCCTGTACAAATTGGCTACAATTACTTTCCCTTCAGATGTGTTGATCTCTACTGCAATCATTTCTACTTGTGATGGTATAAGTAGTTTTATTTCATTGACTTTTTGTTATTTCTTAGTTAATATTATAATTCCTCCTCCTTTTTTTAAATTTCTGTCTTTTCTCCATATATTGTATTCCTCTAAGTTTAGTATGTCATTGGATATCCTCGGTGTTAATTTTGTTTCAGTTAGGCATATTATTTGTGGTTCATTTTCTCTGACAATCATTCATCTCTAGTAATTTAGATACCATTCCATCCACATTTGAGTACATCAACTTTATCACCTTGTTTATATACTTGTCATGACATGGTTTTACTACCTTCCTCCTTTTTATTCCATCCTGTTTGTGTACCACTTTCGTACCTGCAATCCTATTACTTTGTAAAAAAATTTCTTCTTCTCCTCTTCTGATCTTCCCTCATTTTTTGTTTTTGCTTCCTCCCTTTTCTCTTTCAGTAATTCCAGTTCCTCTTGTGTTAGGCATCTTTTTATCCATACATTTTTGAACTCCTCTTTTTCCATAAGATTCTTTGCATTTTTTACCACCTTTCACACACACACACACACACACACACACACACGAAAGCTGAGGTTCCCAAATCCGTCGCTATTTTTCTTCCTTAAGAATTACAAAAGCAAACCAGTACGATAGTGTGGTTATGGCTGGTGTACAATAAATACCGAGTCCCCAGGCTGGCTGACTCACTGCCTGCCTGATCCAGCCCTGCCGACTGCCTCACCCGCCGCTGCCTGACCTTCAACTCTCCGTTGGTAAATCTGTAGTGTCAGGCTCCGTGCTAGTGTGGCTGACAGAATTAGTGTTGTGTAGTGTGGCTGACGGTGTTAGTGATGCTGGTGTGGCTGACCGTGTTAGTGTGGTGTAGGTGTGGATGACGGTGTTAGTACGATGCTGGTGTGGCTGACGATGTTAGTGTGGTGGTAGTGTGGTTGACGGTGTTAGTATGATGCTGGCGTGGCTGACGGTGTTAGTGTGATGCTGGTGTGACTGACGGTGTTAGTGGTGTGCTGGTGTGGCTGACGGTGTTAATAGTGTTGTGCTGTGTGGCTGACGGTGTTAGTGTGATGCTGGTGTGGCTGACTGTGTTAGTGTGGTGGCAGTGTTGCTAACGCATAACGGTATTAGTGTAGCGAGGGTTTGGCTGCCGGTGTTAGTGTGGTGCTAGTGTGACTAATGGTATTAGTGTGGTGCTGGTGTGGCTGACAGTGTTAGTGTTGTGAGAGTTGGCTGACGGTCGGCGTTACTTTTATGCTGCTTTCATAATGTTTCAGGAAACGTAACTGAAATGTAGTTAACTGTATGGGAAGAATAAACAACTATCAAAAAAAAAAATCAACAGAACAGTATTAGGTCAACGCCATAACACTTTCATTCTACAGTAAAATGCATTGGTCGAAGACTTTTCCCACGAATCCTTATGTTCCTGTCTATGGACAGTTAGGAATGAGTCAGCTTCATTAAACCATCCATTAGAATCGGAGATGGTGTTACTGGGTAAATTTTGTAAACTAAGCTACATGTGTTGGAAGTGGGTCCGTGAAAAACGTGTAGGCAGGTAAAAAAAGAAAAAAAAAAACGGTTTCATAAAAAGAAAAAACATGTTTTAAATAAACTCCCAAAACATGTTTTTGGGTTTTTATGGCTTGTTTGGATTATATATATATATATATATATATATATACATTTCCTGTACTCAGGAATCCATTTACTACGCTGGATGGTAACCATTTAACAGGAGTTTCTGGCAGGGTTAAGTGTCCCCCAGATTCCTCTATCCAAAATCACTTAATAATAGCAGTCGTTTCAGAGAGCCTCGGAGGGCCCAATACCTGACCAGGGCCTCAACCAACTGGGCAGACTCGCGTGGCCATGTGGAATGTGAGAGGTGTGCATGAGGAGAGCAAGAGGGTGGAAGTGGTGAATGTGGTCAAGAGTGCGAAATGTGCTGATGGCACTATGTGAAACGGAGATGAAAGGGTGCGAATTGGAGGAGTGAGAGGGTGAGAAATGTGTAAGATCGGGAATGCATGGGAGAGGAAGATGTAAGGAAGGAGTTGCTCTGTTAATGCATGAGGTGTGGCGGAGTGGAGTGAGAAACTACAAATGTGTCAGCTCGCGTTGCATGTATGTCAAGTTCAAGTTGAGAAGATGAAAGTGGCAGTGATTGTAGCGTATGCATCGTGTGAGGACAGGAGTGAGAGAGAGAGAAAGACAGGTTTTGGGATGAGGTGGGTGAAGTAATGGGAGAGATGCCCAGGAGCTATAAAGTGATCGTGATGGGGGATAAGAATGGAAGAGTAGGCACTGGTCCTAAGGATGACATAATGGGTTGTTAGGGAGTACCAGGAGAAAATGATAATGGAAAGCGACTAAAGGATATGTGTCAGGGGAGAAGGTTGTCCATTTGTAACTCGTACTTCAAACACAGAGATGCACATAAATATAGATGGTATAGAGGAAACGGGGATCGTGCTGAAAGAAGCCTGGTTGGTTACGTGCTCGTAGAGAGCTCGATGATGAGAATGGTTGCTGATATCAGGGCCATGAGAGAACTATGTGTAGGTCTGTCAGATCATATGATTGTGGTATGCATGATCAAGCTGAGAGGAGTGAGGTGGATCCAGAGAGAGAGGAGCAGTCAGGGAGAAAGACTGAAAGTTGAGAAGCTGAGGATCAAAGAAATCGCAGATGACTACAGGACCAAAGTAGAGGAGGAGTTAGAATCAGTGAACTGGAATGAAATAGATCTGGACAGCCTGTGGAATGCATATGGGGATTGCTTAGTTGGGAATGCTAAAGTCGTGTGTGGTGTGGCAGGAGTAATAACAAAGAAGAAAGGTATGGCATGGTGGGATGAGGAGGCTAAGAGACCGGTGGAGGAAAAGAGGAAGAAATGGCTAAAGTGGTTAAAGGATGGGGGTACAGTTGAATTAAGAACTGAGTATATTGAGAGTAAGAAGCACGTATAGAGACTAGTGAAGAGGAAAAATAAGGAGGTAAATGATGATCTAGGAAGAAAAATGAATGCGAACTACTCTGAAAATAGGAAGTTATTCTGGAAAGAGGTGCGGAAATGTAGAAGAGAAAGCAGAAAGAGATGTAATGGTGTGATGGATGCAGGTGGTACTGTAGATTATTAACCAATGGAGATGAAGTAAGGACCAGATGGAAAGAATATTTTGAAAGCGTGATGAATGAATAGAGACAGCAATGACTGTAAACATGATTGGTTTTGGAGGTGTGCAGAGAAGGAATGCAGTGCCAGGAGACGTGACACTCGCACAGGTGAAGAGCATTGTGAAGCAGCTGAAAAATAGGAAAGCAGCTGGGGTTGATGAGGTACATGCAGAGATGCTTAAGTGTAGTGGAGAGAGTGGAATGTAGTGCTTGTTGAAGATATGTAAGAACAGATGGATGAATGAAACTGCCAGCAGAGTGGAAAAAGGCTATGATTGTACCCATGTACAAAAATAAAGGTGAGCCAATTGAGTGCAAGAATTATTGTGGTATAAATTTATTTAGTGCAGCAGGGAAGGTATATGGATGAATTATTAGGGAGAAACTAAGAGAGATATTAGAAGTCCTAGTGAGTGATGAACAGGGTGGCCTTAGGAGTGGCAGGGGATGTGTGGATCAAGTATTTGCAGTGAGACAGATAGCAGAGAAGGCTTGTGAGAAGGACCATAAGGTGTTTATGGCATTCATGGATCTGGAAAAATCATACGACAAAGTAGACAGAGAGGGACTGTGGAAAGTTTTGCGCATGCATGGTGTAGATGGTAAGCTGCTAGGTGCTGTCAAGAGTTTTTATGATGGAAGCGAAGAGTGTGAAAGGGTTAATGGGCATCTAAGTGAATGGTTGACGATCGGTGTGGGCGTGCGACAAGGTTGTGTGATATCCCCATGGTTGTTCAATATATATATGGATGTGGTGATAAGAGATGTGAAAACACGAGTAGTGGAGAGAGGGATGGCGTTGGTAAGGAATGGTGATGGATGGAATATCTCAGATTTGTTGTATGCTGATGATGCAGTACTGCTTGCAAGTACCGGACAAGAACTTGGTAGGGTAGTACTGAGTTTTGCTGATGTCTGTGAGCGTCGAGACTTGCGAGTAAATGTATAAAAGGGTAAAGTGATGGTTAGAGAGAGAGAAGGTGACTCCCAGTGTGTTGTTACAGTGAATGGAGAGAGACTGGAATTAGTGAGAGAGTTCAAATACTTGGGTACAGTGATAGAAAAGAGAGGAAAATGTGCAAAAGAAGTTGAAAGTAGAGTAACACAAGGAAGAAAAGTAGCTGGTGCAATGAAGGCCTTGATAAGAAGCAGAGGCTTGAGTGTTGTAGCTGCACGAGGCTTACATGAGGCAGTATTGGTGCCAACTTTAACATGTGGATGTGAGACTATGGTGTGGCATGAAAATGAAAAGTCAAGAGTAAGAGCAGTGGAGATGGGACTCCTGAGGAATGTATGTGGAGTACAAAGAGTGGAGAGGATACGAAATAATGTGATTCGTGAAAGGTGTGGAGTGAGGAAATCGTTGGACACCAGAATCGAAGAAAGTGTACTGAGATGGTAATTTCATGTGGAGAGAATGGATAACAATAGATTGATGAAAAAGGTATATCTGAGCGAATTTGAAGGAGGGGGGAGACGATGTAGGCCAAGGAGAAGGTGGAAAGATGTGGTGGATGAGTGTATGAGGAAGAAAGGTTTGGTAGTCGGTGAGGCTAGGGAACTGACAATAGATCAGGCTGGCTGGATGAATGTTGTGAGGACAAGTGCATGATCAGGGATTTTGGCACCCCTTTTTAAATGTGGCAGTGTCTGGATTGACTCAATCAGATATGTTTATGTGAAGCTACAGAATGTAGTGAATGTTTTTGGCGTATCTGATAGAGCCAGGATTCCTGGGGCTTGAATAATGAGTGAATGTAAGTATGACCTATTCGATTGGGCAAGTTTGGGCTGTCTGGACATTGCTACTCTTCACCCTGCCCTTGGGTGGGAAAAGGAGGTCTGGATAATGATAATGAAGATGATATATATATATATATATATATATATATATATATATATATATATATATATATATATATCCTATATATATATATATATATATATATATATATATATATATATATATATATATATATATATATATATATATATATATATATATATATATATATATATATATATATATATATATATATATATATATATATATATATATGTATATATATATATATATATATATATATATATATATATATATATATATATCCCATTGGATCCCAGAGCTGCTGGGTGAGGCACTGTACCGGAAGGGTACTAAGCGTACCACCCTCCGCCTATCGGCTCATAGTCGCGAAGCTCATAGGTCCCTACCCGGGGGCTCCCTACTTTACTAAGATTTGAAATTTCCCAGCTCTGTCCAAAACTGTGGACACTGGGCTCCAATGGGTTAAAGAAACAAAGATTTGCCAGTCATTAACCCATTGGATCCCAGAGCTGCTTGGTGAGGCACTGTACCGGGAGGGTACTAAGCGTACCGCCCTCCGCCTATCAGCTCATAGTCGCGAAGCTCATAGGTCCCTACCCAGGGGTTCCCTACTTTACTAACATTTGAAATTTTCTAGCTCTTTCCAAAACTGTGGACACTGGGCTCCAATAGGATATATATATATATATATATATATATATATATATATATATATATATATATATATATATATATATATATATATATATATATATATATATATATATATATATATATATATATATATATATATATATATATATATATATATATATATATATATATAATGTATCTATCTATCTCTATATATAATCTATCCATCAGTCTATCTATATATAATCTCTCTCTCTCTCTCTCTCTCTCTCTCTCCAAGTCTTTGGCAAGGAATACTACTTTTTTATCTTAATTTTTGTTCATATTGTTTTGTACGGAGACTGATTAATACTGGTATATGATTTTTGGCATTTACAATAAACTTTGTAAGTAAAGAACCTGCTCCAGTTCC
Organism: Coenobita brevimanus; assembly: GCF_032717465.1. Taxonomy (NCBI): domain Eukaryota; kingdom Metazoa; phylum Arthropoda; class Malacostraca; order Decapoda; family Coenobitidae; genus Coenobita; species Coenobita brevimanus. The sequence goes on along the minus strand of NC_137011.1, from coordinate 19,411,738 downwards.
AGAACTATATGTAGCTATATTGTATTATTTATGCACAAATAATGTTCACATATAGTTTTGTTTTAATGTTTGTTGTTTTTCCCCAGTTTTGAGATACAGGTGTGTCTTTTTCCATAATTAGATTGTGAAGTATTGTAGTAGGTATCAACAGCTACAGGTATATCTGAAATTAATAGCTCTACATCTTTAATAGAATTAGATGCTGGATGAAATGCAATATTTTGCATAACCGGTACCTAGTTTTGATCATTTACTGTAGTATCTATAATAATAATAATAATAATAATAATAATAACAATACAATATAGTTATAGGAATATCAGTTATCCCATTGCTAAAATGTTAACAAAACTTTAATTTGTCTAACATTTCTTGCAAAATTTCATAAAATAAATATTATGTAACAATTAACGTTGTATTACCCTGAAATTCCCTGAATAATATTTAGAGTCTGAAAATTTAAGGCAGGTATTTAAAAAGAATATCATTTGGTCTATAAAAGAAGAAAAAAAACATGGTTTAAACCACTTGGCTTAAGCCACTGATTTAAACTAATCAACCCTGGGAGTAGGACACAATTATTCTGAAATTATTTAATTGTATTCCAAAAATGTGATCTGAGAATTGTTGATTGCCATCTCTCATCCATTCAACTTGTAAATATATACTAAAGTAATCACTTCACTAATGAAAATTATTAAGCCTTATCTACTTCATACACCTATATTTTTTCAAGAAAAAAAAAAACAAAAATATAAAGAACGAAGCTGAATTTAATAAGGGTAACACAGAAAAAGTTATTAACCCACCCCATCCCGTTGACGTATGGGTACGTTGCAACGATTTGCATTTGCCAGTCCCGGCGACGTACCAGTACGTCGTGCAATTGCAAGGTCCCTAATTTGCACAATTTTCAATTTTCGCACGTGATTTTTCGTATGTATACACGGGACACCTTCCTCTATTCCTGTACAAGATACCAAGCAGGGACAATGCCTTACACTGCATAACCTCCCCCCTCCCCCCCTCACGACATTGTCTTGGCAAAGGACCTGTTACCAGTGACCTGGCTAGTAAAGTTATTCAGGGCCAGAGTGATTCCCCAATCGATGACAATGTGGAGGACAATGTTTACATAGCATTAGAAGAAGAAACAGCCAGAAATAATGATCAGGTAGTGTGGCAAAAATAGGTCAGGTATGGTGATTAGTTAGTGAGTGAAACAATGCTTATAATGCCTTTATTACTGCCTGAAAACCAATATACTGTCATACTACATATACATTCGTACCAAGTAAATAAATAAATACCGTTTATGAGTGGTTAAAATAGTTACCCTCCCATAGAACTCATTTTCTTTGATGCCAGCATGTTAGAAAACCCACTCAAGTAAGGAGGAACTCCTACCTGGATTGGGCACTTTAAACCTCAGGTGAGCGATTTCTCTATGAATTTTCGATGTTTCTCACTAAAAGCGAAGGTTTTAGCCAAAAAAAAAAAAATCGAAAATACCTTGGGACTGGAGGATGTCGGAGGTGCGGAAAACCTCGGGACGTGACGGGTTAACCTTGAGTTACCATAAAATTCCAGGTCTCATGATACGGTAACTATGTGGCAATGTCCAATGACCACTGCCGGCCAGCACACTCAAAAAATCACGTGTCACTAATCTGGCAATATGGCCTTGATTTTCTGTGCTTCTCAGGTATACATAGGTAATTGTAAATTATGCAAATTTACCTCATATTGCAGTAAGGTATTCAAATTCCTCAGTTCAGCATGATTGAGGTAATATCTAGATTAACACCTGATTTTAAATGTGTTTCATTTTTGAGGCACAGAAAGGTTTTAATGTCACTATTTTTACAATGCACAGGAAATGGAACTGGCAGAAAACAACAATTATAGGAAAACCGTGATGGCACAACGAGAATGTTTCTTGATGTTGAGAGCGGAAGGTCTGTCCCTGAGAGCTATAGCAGAGCAAATGGGCACATCCTACACCACTGTGTGCCGTTGGGTCAGACGATGGAGGAAGGAGGGCACATTGCTTTCCAGGAAGTCAGAAAGCAAAGTTTGTCGCCAGTTGTGCACCAGACCGGCAAACCATTCTGTCTTTTTATATGAGTATGAAGCCATGAGCATGAGACTGTATGAACTTGAGATTTTATACTTCAATACGTTGCACCACTACCTGCAATATTTACGCTCTCATAATTATATTCTAAGCTAGTTAGGGATGAATCATTGTGTAGTCGTTAATAGCCTGATTTAGTGTTGTATCAAATAAAGTGTGGAAAAAGCAGATATAAACCTTACTTCCGGTTTCTACAAACGATATATACCTACAGTGCAAAATAATAAAGGTCTTAACCAGAGACGTCCCTTCGACGTATGGGTACGTTGCAACATTTTGCATTTGCCAGTCCCGACGACGTACTGGTACATCGTGCAATTGCAAGGGGCCTAATTTGCACAATTTTCAATTTTCGCGCATGATTTTTCATACGTATACATGGGATACCTTACTCCATTCCTCTACAAGATCCCAAGCAGGGAGAATGCCTTACACCGCATAACCTTCCACCCCCGCACGCCAATGCCTCAGCAATTCACCTGTTACCAGTGACCTGGCCAATAAAGACATTCAGGGCTAGAGTGATTCCCTAATCGATGACAATGTGGAGGACAAAGTTTACATAGCATTAGAGGAAGAAACAGTCAGAAATGATGATCAGGTAATGTGGCAAAAGATGGTCAGGTATGGTGATGAATTATTGAGTGAAACAATGCTTATAATGCCCATATTACTGTTTGAAAACCAATATACTCTCGTACTACATATAAATTCGTACCAAGTAAATAAATAAATACCGTTTATGAGTGGTGTGAAATAGTTACCCTCCCATAGAACTCGTTCTCTTTGGTGCCAGCCTGTTAGAAAACCCAGTCAGGTAAGGAGGTACTGCTACCTGGATCGAGTATTTTAAACCTCAGGTGAGCGATTTCTCTATGAAATTTTGATGTTTCTCACCAAAAGCGGAGGTTTTAACCAAATTTTTTTTTTTCGAAAATACCTCGGGATTAGGGGGTGTCGGAGGTGCGAAATAGCTCGGGACGTGATGGGTTAAAACCTAAGGAAATACTTGAAAGGCAGTGGTCTCAACATTCCAGAGCATACTTACAGTATGCTTCTTATAAAGTGAGAGCTACGAATCAATGCATAAGATCATGCTACCTTCGGAAGCTAAACCTTGGCATGTAGTGCCCCGGGTAATTCTGATAAACCATCCAATCCATCCATCCATCCATCCATTGCCAGACGCCATGTATCCCAAACGGGGTGGTCAAGGGCTTAGAGTTAATTGTTTTACAGGGAGGGGCACTAATCCTCCACCAACCCCACTTGACACGTAGGGATGCCAACAGCATCTGGTGTTCCCAGGCGGTCACCCATCCAAGTACTAACCAGACCCAACGTTGCTTAACTTCGCTGATCGGACGGGAAGCGGTGTACTCAACATGGCATGGCCGTCTGATAAACCAATACCGGATATTTCCCTTGAAAGCCTGAGGGAGATGAAGTCTAGCACCATTTGTTTTATATGTATCAGATAAAAAAAGCCGTTAGTACTACTATAATATGACCAGATAAGCTGCTTTAAGTATAAAGCCAAGGAAGAATTGAAAAGACTTTGTTTGAAAGTACTGATCAATAAATAGCTAGTTCTTAATGTTTAAGTGTTTTTCAGTATTAACGAAACACCAGCAAGTCTGCAAAATATAATGAAAATAGATATGAAATGTAAATAACCCATGCACATGTTCCAGTGTGCATTAGAAATGCTGAAATGCATATCAATACACTATACGTTTATGATGAACAGTTTTAATGCCCCAGTTATGTAAAAGTGGTCACAAATATTCAGTTGTTAGACAACAATGGATCGCAGAAATAACTGTTAACCCCTCAAAGCTGATTGCAATGATGGTTGGGTACTTAGCACTGTTGACTGCGAAGCTGCCAGCCCGCCATTGCCAAAGCTCAAATCCTGGTACGGACAGAGGCCAACACTCGATTCAGGTGTTCATCCACCCTTTGTGAGTTTGTGTGTAAAATGAGTATTAAGAGTACTACCTTAATGGTCAGTATACCTACTGATGAGTAAGTAAAATGAGTATGAAGATGTTGCCCTTAACCCCCCAGGTGCCAGCAGACTTTGGACCCTCATGGAGCCATGGTGCCAGCCAATTATTGATTTTTGTTTTGTTTTGTTAGATAGGTTAGAAATGATGAGAAAATATAGAGAACAACCACAAAAGTACTCACAGAAGCCATTTAGGTCGATTTTGAGGTCGATTCTCCCAGACCTGGCGGCTGAAAACTTTGGAGTAACGCCTGTAGACTTTATTGGCCACCTCCAACAACAACTGAGTTGAAGAAGATCTTCGTTTACTTCATCTGTAACTATGCTATTCGAGCCAAAAACACTCCTGTTGGGTATATAGATGATACAGCAAGGCCTAGAGAGGCCTAGAAGGGCACGGAAGTACACCAGCAGATTTTTTTGCGCCTAATTTGAATGTTCGAATTTTTGCAAATATATCAAATTGCCGACGTACAAGCACAGTCAGGGAAAGTACCACATTACCCACTGTTCGGAGCATTGCTGGTCGACGAATAGTCACGAAGCAGCAGCCAGACCCAACATGTCTGGCAACATTGAGTGGGAGGGAGGGTGGCCGGGGGTGGGAGGGTTTGAAGAGTTGTTCGTGTCACAGAATCAATAGCCATTGATAATGCATCCGACGTACTCTCAAAGTGCAAAAGCGGTGCAGATGACCTGAGAATGGATCATCAACAACGGCAGGTAGCTCTCAGGGGACAAATAGTTGGTCTACGACAAGCTGGCACTCCATATTAGCGATTGCTCGCGAGGTAGGGGTTTCGATCTCCACAGTGAGGAAGTGGGCCAGGAGACGAGCCAAGACTCATAACCTCCACGACATAGGTGTGTGTTGATGAATAGCAGCTATTTGACATAAATGAGGAGTCATATATATATATATATATATATATATATATATATATATATATATATATATATATTGTTACGGAACAGAGAAAGATAATGTACACTTTAAGTGAGACTACTAAAAATCACTACTGTCCCGTAAAGTTCCAGGTTCAAAACAAAAGAGTTAGGTAAAATTACAAGTTAAAGTTTAATGCTCAAACTAACAACAAAACATTCAGGACTCATAAGGATAATGTAATGGCAAAAATAGGTTAAATATATGGTTAACTGCAATAGCCTCTATTAACACGAAATTAGTATGAGTAAATTTATCTAAGTCAGCCCTGATGAAATGAAAACACTGGGTAATGCTCAGTTAATCCAAGATAAATAATTACAGATACAAACTATTATTACCACTGGCTGACAAAATGAATTCTACACAATTTACAAAAACTTTCCAGGCCCAAGAATCAACCCCATGCTATACAGTACAAGAACAAAATGCAACAACACTTATACTCAAATCACACAGCTGCTAGATGGTTGGAGACTTCCTGAGAAATTCACAATAATAATAACTGTACAGGGGAGGACAAAGATGTGAACAAAATGAGGAGCAGATCTAAGTGGCAATGATGCAGAGACTGAGCTCATTATATAGGGGCCGGCAGAGCTTGATACAACTTGTAAGAAGGACGCGCAAATGAAGCCATGGGGACAAAGAGTTGACAATCCTTCTCTGAACTCTAGAAATGACGACTTACTCTACTATAACGGTAGAAGGGGGGGACTGAGGCAGAACACGCTCGTGATCAAACATGCAGCAACTGTGCGTTAAAATTACACAAAGGATGATGAAATCATAGGCTATGTAACACCTCCCCACAAAGAAAAAAGAAATTTACAAAGGAAATTTCTTATTACTCTAAAACAATCTGTATCTGGGATTACAGAACATGCAAAAGTCTTTCCTAGTGTTACAAAACATGAGATCTCCCTAGCACGTTCAGTCATAGGTACTTGCCAGTATCCCTTTAACAAATCAAACTTACGTATGTACCTAGCCTTTCCGATCTTGTCTATGCAATCTTCCACGTGAGGGAGAGGGTAAGTGTCTGTTTTGGTGATCTGATTAACACGTCTGTAGTCGATGCAAAGCCGCTGTGACCCACCTGGCTTAGGGACTAGAGTGACAGGAGAACTCCACTCGCTCTGACAGGGCTCAATCATCTTGTGGTCCAACAGGTAGCCAAGCTCCTTCTGGATGAGAGGAACTTTCACTGGGTTCACACAGTAAGAAGGCAGTTTAATTGGCTTTGCGTCTCCAACATCGACATCATGCATCAACACAGTGGTTCTTCCTGGAGTGGCACGGAACACTTGCGGGTACTCCTGCAGTAATGCCGAAAACTCCTGCCTTTACTCGGGAGGTAGATGAGAAAGCTTAGTCTGGAGATCATTCATGATATCAGGATTCTTCCACAAACTATCACTCAGGCTCATACTGCATGGGAGAGCTTCACTTGCAGACTCGGGTGGAACAGCTACAGTGCAGACTGGATTATTTTCGTCCCGCCTGTGATATAACCTTAGCATGTTGATGTGACAAAGTTGCTTGCTCTTTCTACGATCTGGTGTGGCGATGACATAGTTGACATCACTGAGTTTCTTCTCCACGAAATAAGGACCACTAAACTTGGCTTGAAGAGGTTGCCCATGAACTGGTAGCAGAATCAAAACCTGATCTCCTGGCTGAAAGTGGCGTAACCTGGACTTCTTATCATACCAAGTCTTCATCTTCTCCTGAGCAGCTCCTAAATTCTCTCTCGCCAGCTGTAAAGCAGTGGACAGCCGTTCTTTGAAATTCATCACATACTCCAGCAGGTTGACGTCATCTTCCTCCGACAGCCAGCATTCCTTGAGTAGCTTAAGGGGTCCTCTTACTTCATGGCCAAACAGTAGTTCAAAAGGTGAGAAGCCCAGTGATTCATTTGGAGATTCTCTTGCGGCAAATACAACGAATGGAAGACCTTTATCCCAGTCTTTCTGATGTTCCAAACAGTATTTCTTGAGCATCGATTTGAGTGTTTGATGATATCTCTCCAACCCTCCTTGGGTCTGGGGATGGTAAGCTGAAGACGTGATCTGGGTGATGCCCAACTCTTTCAGAGACTGCTTGAAAACGTTTGACATGAAATTACTTCCCTGGTCGGACTGTACCTCCTTGGGCAGACCAAACTTTGTGAAGAACCCTAGCATTTCCTTAACCACGTCCTTTGCTGAGATGTTTTTAAGTGGAATGGCTTCAGGATAACGAGTAGCCATATCAATCATGGTCAACACATAAGAAAATCCTGAAGAAGTCTTAGGAAGAGGGCCCACAATATCCACCAACACACGGGTGAAAGGCGCCTCAAAAGGAGGAATGGGAACTAGAGGTGCAACCTTTTCGGTCTGATTACACTTCCCCACAACTTGACAGGTGTGACAAGACTTACAATACCAGGAAACATCCCTGAAGATACCTGGGCAGTAGAAGTGTTTCAAAATGCGTGCCACAGTCTTCCTCACTCCAAGGTGTCCTGCCAAACTGGAATCATGAACCACTCTAATGATATCCTGCCTACAAACACGAGGGATGACAACTTGATGTATAACCTCCCATTCACAGTCGGCTGATGCTGTTGGGGGTCTCCACTTCCTCATAAGTACTCCTGACTTTACATAATAACAAGTAGAAGCACCAGCTGACTCTTCCTCACTGCCAGCAGAGTTAGCTAGACCTTTCAACTCAGGGTCAGCAACCTGCAACTCAACCAACTCTTGACGAGACAAATTATCAACACTACGGGGTACTGCCTCATCTGGTGAGTGGTCCAAATTAGCAAGAAAAGTGTCAGCTAGGATAACATCATCATCATCATTATCCTCTAAATCACCAGTAACTTTAGACTTAGCCCTAGTGACAGCACATGCAGGGAACACATCAGGGACATCACAATCCTGGGCCGCAGCCACTGGCTCACTAGACAACTGAGGAGCTGGACACACTTGACTTCCACCAATATCATTTCCAAGTAAGAAAGTTACACCTGACATTGGGAGTGTCTCAACCAACCCAACCATAACGGAACCATTAACAAAACCAGACTCTAAATTCACTCTGCACAGAGGGACAGAGAAGTAATTATTCCCTACACCTTGTAAGATTACAGTTTCATCAGAGGAATTAACATTAGAGCCTAGAACACTGGTCAGCATAAGGGATTGGCAAGCACCTGTATCACGATATATTTGAACTGATTTCCTGTCATTCCTGTCTAGAGGACTGACAAAACCATCAGACAGGAAATTAGCACATGAACTCTTGAGAGTGTCAACCACTTTACTGCTCAAAAGAGGAGCTCCATCATGATAATTTAAGTTACCCCTCAAAGCAGGTTCAGTTAACTCAGTTAAAGAATTCTGGGAACTCTCAAGGGTGGACACTAGACCAATTGACTGAACATTTAAAGACTCCTTTTTCTTCACATCACGCTGTCTCCTGAAACATTTCTCCGTAGTATGACCAAGCTTACTACAATAAGTACATTTACTTTTCTGAAATCTAGAGGTGAAGCTGGTATTTACTTCCTGAGAAACATCATCTTTATTCTCATTCCTGTTACCTGTACTCTGAGTAGAGGCAACGTACTTACTCTCAGCTTTCCTTTTTCCTCTAGAATATCTCTTGTGAGTGAGAACATATTCATCAGCTAAAACTGCAGCATCAGACAAATTATCTATTCTTTTCTCATCAAGATATAGGCTTACATCTTTATAAATACACCTCTTGAAGTCCTCCAGCAAAATCATCTGCTTAAATTTACCAAAATCAGAATCCACATTCTTAGAATTTAACCACTGCTCTAACAGATCTTCTTTGATTTTTGCATACTCAACATGGGATTGCTTATCTTGCTTGTAAGTTGTCCTAAATTTTACTCTATAGGCTTCAGGAACAAGCTCATAGGCCTTGAGAATCAAGCTCTTAACTACATCATATTATCAGATTGATCCTGAGGCAAAGATGCATAAGTTACTTGAGCTTTACCGGTGAGAACAGTTTGAAGGAGTACTGGCCAATACTTTTTAGGCCAATTAAAACCTGTAGCTACCCTCTCAAACAACTGAAAATACTTTGTTAAATCAGATTCATTAAAAGGAGGGACAAGTTTAACATTTTTAGCCACATCAAAATCATCAGAGCTAGATGATCCAGTTCCAACTTGTTTCATGCGATACTCATGGTCTGCCTGAATCCTAGCAAGTTTAATTTGTGCCTGAGCCTGTATTTGTGCCTCCTGAATCCGAGCCTGAGATTCAGCCTCCTTAGCATTTGCTTGAAATTCAGCCTCCTGAATACGAGCCTGAGACTCCGCCTCCTTAGCCTGAGACTCAGCCTCCTTAGCACGTGCCTGAAATTCAGCCTCCTTAACACGAGCCTCCTGCAGGGCTAGCTGTAACTTAGCTAATTCAATCTGAGTTTGCTCATTTGGAGGAGTTACATTAAACAAGCTTTTATTAATCATGCAAACAATTTGATCTTTAGAATGATGAGAGTGAACTGCAATTCCCAATTGTTGAGCAACAAGCTTAAGTTCATTCTTTGTTCTGTTTTCTACATCACACACTGTTTGCACATTTGACAAAAAATCTTTGGCTTCATCAAGTGTAGTAATAGTAGACATCATGAATAAGTAACAGTCACAAAATATCAAGCAATATCCTTATGATAATATCCTGAATATCCTGATAAGAGGTCGCCAAATTTATGTTACGGAACAGAGAAAGATAATGTACACTTTAAGTGAGACTACTAAAAATCACTACTGTCCCGTAAAGTTCCAGGTTCAAAACAAAAGAGTTAGGTAAAATTACAAGTTAAAGTTTAATGCTCAAACTAACAACAAAACATTCAGGACTCATAAGGATAATGTAATGGCAAAAACAGGTTAAATATATGGTTAACTGCAATAGCCTCTATTAACACGAAATTAGCATGAGTAAATTTATCTAAGTCAGCCCTGATGAAATGAAAACACTGGGTAATGCTCAGTTAATGCAAGATAAATAATTACAGATACAAACTATTATTACCACTGGCTGACAAAATGAATTCTACACAATTTACAAAAACTGTCCAGGCCCAAGAATCAACCCCATGCTATACAGTACAAGAACAAAATGCAACAACACATACTCAAATCACACAGCTCCTAGATGGTTGGAGACTTCCTGAGAAATTCACAATAATAATAACTGTACAGGGGAGGACAGAGATGTGAACAAAATGAGGAGCAGATCTAAGTGGCAATGATGCAGAGACTGAGCTCATTATATAGGGGCCGGCAGAGCTTGATACAACTTGTAAGAAGGATGCGCAAATGAAGCCATGGGGACAAAGAGTTGACAATCCTTCTCTGAACTCCAGAAATGACGACTTACTCTACTATAACGGTAGAAGGGGGGGACTGAGGCAGAACACGCTCGTGATCAAACATGCAGCAACTGTGCGTTAAAATTACACAAAGGATGTTGAAATCAAAGGCTATGTAACAATATATATATATATATATATATATATATATATATATATATATTTGCAGAGACTTCACTTCACCATGAAGATATGTATGCAAACTAACCACAGGAGAAATGAAAGGAGCGACAGTGAGTACTTTCGTATATTACATCTTCAGACAGAGTGAGACAGAAACGTAAAGGGTAGAGGTCTTTTATGCACACACGCAGCAGGTAGTGGCACACAGAACAATGGATGACCTGAATTTTTACCTGCAGCTTAACTTAGGGTCACCTGCAGCAGGAAGTGGAACACAACAAAGGATGACCTGAATCCAAAAATGGACGTGACAAAGGAGGAGGGAGTAGGAGGGGAGGAAAGGGGAGTGGGAGGGAGGGGGAAGGGGATAGGGGGGAGGGAGGAGGGGATAAATACTGCTGCTTAACTTAAGACCTAGAGGATTAATGCTTGGTGTGTCCCACACACTTATGACTACACACCACCGCAGGTAAAAATTCAGGTCATCCATTGTTCTGTGTGCCACTACCTGCTGCGGGTGTGCATAAAAAAACTCTACCCTTTACGTTTCTGTCTCACTCTGTCTGAAGATGCAATATACGAAAGTACTCACTGTCGCTCCTTTCATTTCTCCTGTGGTTAGTTTGCATATATATATATATATATATATATATATATATATATATATATATATATATATATATATATATATATATATATATACACAGAGAAAGAGAGAGAGAGAGAGAGAGAGAGAGAGAGAGACAGCAGCTTTGTTTTCGAGTCAACACAAAATATAAATATATTGTTTATCATTATATCGTTACGAATATCTCCGGCGAAACGTGTCATGTTAAAGCCGAAAAAGAATAAAGACCATTCAAACCTATGTCCGAACCCAGCAAACTTCCATAACTTCCCTGACAAGATTAACTCTACAGACATCTAAGTAATTTTTTTTTCATAAAGTGCTAGCAACATATTGTCATGATCGTCTATCCTTACTAAAATAATTCCAACACACTGTCCAAGTCATACATGGCAGACTTACACGTGATTCCCAACCTATCACAAACCCTCCTCTGTCTCCATTCCCCTTCTCCCCCTCCTTCACACTCACAGTTACCAGACATATGAGGTCTGGCTGCTGCTTCACATTCACCCGTCTCATAACAGTGCTTCAGGAGGTGGGTAATTCGGAACTTTCCCTAACTGTACATCACTGACATTGACCGTGCATATAGGGGCCAATGTAGTGTATGTGTACGTCGTTGCCACGGGGCGAGTTAATGCTCATTTTACCTTTTTTTTTATGCGCGGAAGAAGGAACCAAAGGCCGCGAGCCCGCAATTATTGTTCCTTCCAAGAGAAAAACAAAATACAAGAGAGAGCCAAATTCAAGATCCGATCATTTCGAGATGCCAGGACACACTGAGTTTGAAAGACTGGAGATCATAAGAAGCAGGAGATACAGACAGAGGGAGACAGTTCCAGACTTGACCTGTAGCATAAATGAAAGACTGGGAGTAAAAGTTAACTCTTGCATTAGAGAGTTGGACAGAAAAGGGATGAGAATTTGCTGCTAGACGGGTGCTACGCACCCGTCATAGAGGTGTAGGAATGCATGCAGACAGTTCAGAGGAGCAATGACCATTGAGGTAGCGATAGAAAAGAGATAAAGATGCAACAGTGCGACGAAGAGTCAGAGGTTGAAGGGAGTCAGTAAGAGGAGGAGGGTTATTCAGACGAAAAGCCTTTGGCTCCACCCTTTTCAGAAGAGCTGTATGTGGGGAGCCTCCCCACACATGAGAGTTGTACTCCATACAGGGGTGGATAAAACCCCTGTATAGAGTCAACAATTGTGCAGGGGTAAAGAAGGAAACGAGGCAGCTTAGTGGATATGGAAGCAGATTTTACAAGAGATGTAATATGATCTTTCCAAGATAAGTCCCGAGTAAATGAAACCCCAAGCATGTTCAAGGATGATGCAGGATTAAGCTGAATATTATTAAACATTGGTGGGTATACCTGCGGAATATTTTGCCGGGTTGATAGGTGTAAAGACTGAGTCTTTGATGCATTAAAAACAATTAGATTATTTTTACCCCAGTCAGAGGTACGAGCCAAGTCAGATATTAGGTGTGCCATAGCCTCGTCCCTTGTTTGTTGAGGTAACTGCTGAGATGGACATTGCGGGAACCGACTGGAGAAGTGAAGGGTGGAGTCATCAGCATATGAGTGGATAGGGTTAGATGTACAGCTTAGAAGGTCATTGATGAATAAAAGGCAGAGAGTTGGTGATAGGACAGAGCCCTGAGGAACACCACTGTTGAAAGATCTAGGAGAAGAACGATGGCCATCTACAATAGTGGCTTTAACGACCAGAAAGGAAGCTAGAGATAAAGGCACAGATAGAAGGATAGAAACCGTAAGAGGGCAGTTTGGAAATTAAAGATTTATGCCAGACTCGATCGAAAGCCTTTGAGATGTCAAGTGCAATGGCAAAGCTTTCGCCAAAGTCCCGAAAGGAGGATGACCAGGAGTCTGAAAGGTAGGTGAGAAGATCGCCAGTGAAGCGTCCCTGACAGAACCCGTACTGACAATCAGAAAGAAGGTTGTAATAGGAAAGATGCTTTAAAATTTTTCTATGAGGAATTGACTCGAAAACTTTTGAGGAACAGGATGTTAAAGCAATTGGATGATAGTTAGAGGGTTGGGAATGGTCACCCTTCTTTTGGACTGACTGAATGAGGGCAAACTTCCAGCCAGAAGGAAAGATATAAGTTGATAGACAAAGGCAAAAGAGTTTGCCTAGGCAGGGTGTTAACACAGAAGCACAGTTCTTGAGAACAACAGGAGGGACTCCATCAGGCCCATATGCCTTGTTTGTATTAAGGCCAGTGATGGCAGAAAATACATCAGCTGAAGAAATTTTAATGTCACCCATGAGGAAGTCAGAGGGGGGAAGTGATGGAGGAACAGCACCGGAATCGTCTAAGGTGGAATTGGAGGAGAAAGTCTGAGTGCAGAGATCTGCTTTATCAGAAGAAGAAATAGCTACAGAGCCATCAAAGTAAAAAAGAGGATGGAAGGATGATGAAGTTAAGTCGTTAAAAAGATTTTTGGCAAGGTGCCAGAAGGAGCGGGAAGAATTCGAGTTGGAGAGTTGAGAGCATTTAGTATGGATGAAATTATTTTTAGCAGAGCGAAGAACAGACTTAATACGATTCCGGGCAGAAACGTATAAAAGATGTGGTTCAGGGGCAGGTTGGCTCTGGTACCTTTTATAGGCCCTCTCCTTGTTGTGGACAGCATTAGAACAAGCGTGATTAAACCAAGGCTTTCTTACATTAGTCATAGGATATGAGAAAGGAATGTATGCTTCCATGCCTGAGAGAATAATCTCCGTAATGCGCAAGGCACACCCAGATGGCTCCCGGCTATGGAAGCAATAATCATTCCAGGGAAAATCAAAGAAGTACTGCCTGACTGCCTCCCAATCCGCAGCTCCAAAGTGTCACGGACGCCGTTTCTTTGGAGGGTCCATAGGCACTATCGGAACGATAGGACAGGTTAAGGAGATAAGGCTGTGATCCGAGGAGCCCAACAGAGAGAAATGATTAACAGTGTAAGCAGAAGGATTAGAAATAAGGAAGAGGTCAAGTATACTGGGGCTCTCTCCAAGACAGTCAGGGATACAGGTAGGGTGCTGTACAAGCTGCTCTAGGTCATTAAGGATAGAAAAGGTGTAGGCTAGTTCACCAGGTGGATCAGTGAAAGGAGAGGAGAGCCAAAGGTGGCGGTGAACATTGAAATCTCCTAGAATGGAGATTTCAGAGAAAGGAGAAATGGATACAATGTGTTCCATCGTAGAAGTAAGATAGTCAAAGAATTTTTGATAGTCAGTAGAATTAGGAGATAAGTAAACAGTGCAGATATATTTAGTCAGAGAATGACGGGAAAGCCGAAACCAGAGTGTAGAGAATTCAGAAGAATCGTGTTCAGGAACATGCGAACAAGATAGATCATTGCGTACATATACGCAACATCCACCTTTGGCTTTGAAATGAATATAGAGAAAGTAGGAGGATACAGAAAAGGGTGCGCTCTCAGTTACCTCAGACAGCTGAGTCTCAGTTAGAAAAAGAAGGTGAGGTTTAGAGAAGGAGAGGTGATGCTCAACAGAGCGAAAGTTAGAGGAAAGGCTGCGAATGTTGCAGAAATGAAGAAGAAGGGTCAGGCAGTGGTTCCAGGCAGCTCGAGTCGTCACCGGGAGAGGGGCAGAAGGTGGGGGCATTTATGACCCCCCCCCCCGCTGGGGACTCCGAGGCCACGTGTAGTGCTGCCATGACTTTTTTTTTTATTTTGGAAAAGGAAGTGTAGTGTGTACTGTGCATGTAGTTTGGTGTTGATAGAGAAACTTGTATTGGAGAGCATGCTGGCCTACTCTCTGTGTTACTGAGACATTGAAAAAGTTCAGGAAAGGGGGATGGTCGGGACCTAGTCCCGAGGGCTGATGAAACGGGAGCTCCAGCTCTCCCTGTCATCAGCTTTCCATCCACATTGGAAGTACTGCCCTGCTCGACTGGTGCTACAGTCTACTCATTGGTAGGTAAAATGAGTATTAAGGTATTATCTTAATACTAATTTCTTTGTGGCTGAATATTTATAAGAATGCTGGTTAGAGGATGCAGGTATAAAAAAAAAAAAAAACAGCAGAGTTGGTTTGCCCAGAGGTGGAAAATAAGATATCAATCTTGGTTTACACCATTCTGTATATTACTACAGTTATCTGGATACAAAATATGGCTGATCACTAAGTGTAGTGTAAGCTTCAAAACAGTTAAGTCAGTTGAAACAGATGTGTAAAAACTAATCCAACTATGAAATTAGAAATACACTGGACATCAGATATGGCTGATCACTGTAGCTAGGTACTGTAAGCTTCATAACCGTTAAGTCAGTTGAAACGATGTGTAAAAACTAATCCAACTCTGAAATTAGAAATACACTATCTTAAAGAATTAGCCACAAAAGTTTACCTTACATTGATGAAGTTGTGTGAATGCTAGTGATCGAACAGCTTTTAAAATATGCAACCAACTCCGCTAAACTATGAAAAAAAAAAAAAAAAACGTGTACGATTGCACCCAAAATTAATGCCTTACAGATTTGATATACGCTGGAACATTAAAGTGGGGTTGAGGGGACCCACCCCCCAGGAGGTGATAATACGGTCATGGGGAGATAAGAGACCCAGGGCACTGGGTCTCCCAGTACCTTGAGGCCACTGCAACCGCTCTTGAATGGAGGTAGTGTGATGCAGCTCACTTGTAGTTTGTATGCTGAAAAGTATGCTTGGGAGTAGCTCAACCCCACGTTAGTGTGCATAGGTCTTAGTTTTTTGGGGGAAATAATTGACAGGAACATAAATATTTTGAGATTAGCACATCTGTACACCAGTACATACATTGTTCACTCCTATGTACACTTGTACCTATTAGTTGAAATACAGGATATATGGTGTAACATAATATTATAGTCTTCATTTTGCATACGGAAAATTTTTCGTTTTTCAAACAAAAAAATATAATAATCCATAAGAATTCCTTTGAAATCAATGACTATAGCCTTGATGATCAATAATAAGTAGTTATTGTTCATTTACAGGTGTAAATATAGGTAAAAAGAAATCCATTGCACACTAGTCGTCCTTTGACTTAAAAAAAAAAAAAAAAAAAAAAAAAAAAAACTTTTTCGTCCCTCTCCCACACAGTTCCTAGTGCTGCCCTAAGACTCTGGGTACAATAGCAGAGGCTCCCACGACCAGGGTGTTTGTGTGCCCAGAGCCAAGCCCACAGCTACAGTCGTCTCCGTATACCATGGTCTTCAGTATAGTCATTAGTTAATCTTAGTATTTTTACACTTTTTTTTTTAGTTGTCCACCTTGTGTTAAGATTCAGTTTCAAGTCATTGGTTTTTCACTCAGATAGAAGTACAAAGGCCATATTTTCTATGTATGCTAAGGAATTGAATAAATTTTAAGAGTGTGGAGAGGGTGGAGGAATGGAATCTCGGACCATCACTTAGTGATGGCCAAGGTAAGGTTGCAAAGAAAATGGTTGAAGAGACGAAGGGGAAGACAGGAGGAAACAGCTCCTTTGAGAAGAGTGAAGAAATTGCAAGACAGTGAGAAAATGGCAGAATATAAAAGCATAGTGGAAGAAAGATTGGGAATGTATGAGTTAGAGCAGATGGAAGGGGTGGAAGATGTATATAAGATATTCACGGACGAGATAGGCGCAGCGTATGAGGTGGTTTGTGGAGTGAGGAGATGTACGGGTGTGCAAGGGACAGTATGGTGGAATGATGTGAAACGAGTTGTGAAACAAAAGAAGAAGGCATACAGTGAATGGCTAGCGAATAGAGGTAGGGAAGAAGATGAGAGAGAGAAGAGAGAGGTATGTGTGAGCAGGAGAAGGAAGGTGAAGAGATTGGTGAAGGAGTGTAAGAAGAAAGTGGATGAAGAGTTTAGGGGGAAACTGAGTGTGAAATGGAAGGGGAGTAAGAAATTGTTTTGGAAGGAGGTAAAGACAGTAAGACAGTGTGAAAGGGGTAATAGTAGGGTAGTGAAAGATAGGAATAATAGATTGTTGGTGGAGAAGGGAGAGAAATTGAGGAGATGGAAGGAGCACTTTGAGGATTTGCTGAATGTGGAGAGTGAGAGCAGTGCGAGTATAAGTGGTTGGGGAATGGCTGGGAGAAGAAGAGACGAGAGGAGGGAGGAAGAGATCAGTTGGGCGGAAATAGAGGATGCAGTGAAGAAGATCAAGATGGGACAGGCCCGAGGAATTGATGGAGTGTGTGGTGAAATGCTGAGGTACGGGGGTGAGATTGTAGTGGAGTGGATATGGAAGTTATGTAGATTGGCTTGGGAAGAGGAATGGGTTCCAGAGGACTGGAAATCAGGTATAATTGTTCCTTTATACTAAGAAAAAGGGGAGAGAGAAGTATGTGGTAACCATAGGGGTATTTGCCTTCTTAGTGTGACTGGAAAAATATACGGCAGAATACTCATTGATAGGGTTAAGCATATTATAGAGGAGCTAGTTGGAGAACAATGGGGATTTAGGAAGGGAAAAGGGTGTGTAGATCAGATATTTGTTCTAAGATGTTTAGTAGGGAAGTATCTAAAGAAGGGAAAGAAAGTGTATGCTGCCTTCATAGACTTGGAGAAAGCTCATGACAGAATAGATAGGCAAGGTATGGGGATGATGTTAAGAATATATGGAGTGAACGGGAAATTGTTGAGTGTTGTGAAGAATATGTATGAAGGAGCTAGGGCTACAGTGCGAGTGGATGGTGAGCTGAGTTCTTTGATCTCAGTGTGGGACTGAAACAGGGTTGTGTGATGTCTCCATGTCTGTTTAATATATACATGGATAGAGTTGTAACGGAGGTGCAAGGTAGGGCAGTGGATGTGGGGGTGGCCCTAATGAATGAGGGTGAGATTTGGAAGATTCCAGTGTTGTTGTTTACTGATGATACAGTATTGTTGAGTGAAGATGAATGGGAGTTGCAAGGTTTGGTGAATGAATTTGGGACAGTGTGTAGGAAAAGGAATCTGAAAGTTAATGTAAACAAGAGTAAAGTTATGGTGTTTGAGAGGAATGAAGTCACAGAATGCACGGTGAGGTTGGATGGCGAGGATATGGAGAATGTGAGTGCATTCAAGTACTTGGGTAGTGTGATGAGTAAGGATGGAACTTTGGGGGATGAAGTGTGTGAAAAGGTACAGCAAGGAAAGAAGGTTGTTGGTTCTCTGAAAGCAGTGATGAGAAATAGGGAGGTGAGTATGGAAGTTAAGAAGTCACTTTATGATAGTACTGTGATCCCTACCCTGACGTGTGGAAGCTAGGCATGGACCTTGCAAGAGGGGAACAAGTCAAGAGTGAGAGCAGTGGAAATGAGTTACTTGAGAGGAGCATGTGGAGTGACATGGAGGGACAGGTTGACGAATGAAGAAGTGAAAGAACTTTGTGGGGTGAATGTGGATGTGGTTGAGAAGATTAGGAGAAATACACTGAGATGGTTTGGACATGTGGAGAGAATGGAGAATAAAGGACTGACTAAGAGGGTGTAGGTAGGTGAGGTGGAGGGAGGGAGAGGGAGGGAAAGACCGAGGATGAGGTGGAGGGATGGAGTTGAGAGGTATATGAGGGAAGGGGGACTGAGTTGGGGGGAGGGTAGTCAAATGGTGGGTGACAGAGCGACTTGGAGGGGGTTTTGTCTGGGTCCACCCTTTGCAAGATTAGGGCGTTGGGCTATAGATAGATAGATGTTTCATTTTACGAAAATGAGGTTCAGTCAACCCCACGTTAGTGTTGGTGTAAGTCGGATCAAAGGTCAGTGTTCCAGGGTTAAGGCACAGTTCAAGATGCAGCAGACTGTCATGTGGCTTGAGTTTATTGCTGTAATTACACCACACAATACTGATCGCTCATATCCAGACAATTTTGATCAGATAAAAAGTTTATTAACTACAATTACAGGGTGAATAACTGATAATAGAAGCAACTTTGATGTATCACAGAGTGACAAAGTCTGCAAGCACACTGTGGGAGCATTTGGTGAAAAGGAAACAAATTGAAAATATTATTTTCACGTTGGCCATCTACTGAGAGCAACAATAGCAAAGAAACTAATATACTATAGCAGTAGTTGTGTGTGTGTGTGTGTGTGTGTGTGTGTGTGTGTATTTTGGGCAGCCGGAACTACACATTCAAATTGCACCAAAATTGGCGCAAAAATCGTAAAAAATTCGCTGATGTCAAAAACTTGGTCCCATAACGATTGAAACATTTTTACATTATTCAATGCGCGATCAAAATTTGACCAATAAACGCTGCTCCCAGCGCGCGATCGGTTGCCATGGCCGAGTGATTAATATCTCAGCCTTGCTTTTGGACAACTTGGGTTCCATTCCCGAAGCTGCAAATAACACAATCAATTGGTTAGCTGCAAAAAATCCAAGTGACAACGTTAGACTAGAATAGCACATAAACATACCATCATGGGCCCTTCGATGTCGCCTTGAAGGCCGAAAGTAAAACGTTAGACTAGAACAGCACATAAACATGACTTCGATTACCTGAAATGATTGCAACACGCGTGCGAAGCACGAGGAAACGAGTGAGAAGCATGAGAAAACAAGTGTGAAGCACGGGAAAGCAAGACGGCAGTGCGAGAGCCCTCTGCAGGAGCAAGTGCAACAGGGCCCGAAGGGCACACGAGCACTTGTCCTTACTATAAAAGCAACTGTGCCTCTCTCTGTTCTTGTGTGTCTGTGGAAACTTAAAAGATATCATGCTGGTGGAGTTTGGTGACCAGGTGAGAAGATGAGTGAGCAGGGTGACTCGGGTGGTGGGGTGGGTGGTCACGGTTGATTGGTTATCTGGGTGTGACGGACAGTGAGAGTGGATAGGTGGGTATGTGGAATGAATGAAACAGGGTGGAGGAGTTACGGGATGGCAAGGTGGGTAGTGTAGACAGATGAATGGGTAGGTGGGATACCTAGGTTAGTGTGGGAGGGTGGGTAGGATGGATGGGACAGGGTTGTTGGGTGGGTAAGTATGGGAGGGTGAGTGGGTAGTGGGAAAATCGTCTTTGGGGATGCGACTCAAGGTAGTAATAGGACCATGCAAGACGATACATCTGGTAGGTAATGTATCACTGAAGAGTTGGGCTCAAGGAGATGCATCTGCCAAGTGGATGGATAAAAATATGCCCAGTAGGTTCTTGTGTGGATTTGGTGATTTCCCAGGTGGAGAGCCTAGAACCATAAGAGATAGTAGGTCCTTAGGGAAAACAGATCCAAGAAGAAATAGGTCAAAGGGGCAAAATGTTTAAAAATGGCAAGTAGATCCACGGTGAAATATAGATTCCTGAGAAAAGTAGGTCTAATATCAATCTATGTATCTATTGCAAGACACCTTAAAACTGTAAGGGGTGGCCAAAAACAAATCGCCTCCATGTCGCCCTGTCCCCCGCCATTTCATTGCCCTGCTCCCAGCTCACGCCTCTTTCTCTCATATACCTCTCCACTCCGTCCCTCCATCCCATCCTTGGTCTCCCCCTCCCTCTCCCCCCTCCACCTTACTCGCATACACTTTCCTCGTCAATCTCTCACTCTCCATCCTCTCCACGTGGCCAAACCATCTCAATGTGTTTCTCGTAACGTTTCCTATCACATCCACATCCACACCACAACGCTCCATTTCCTCATATGTCAGTCTGTCTTTCCATGTAACTCCACTAGCTCCTCTGAAATAACTCATTTCCAATGCTTTCACTATTGACTTCCGTCTCTCCAACAAGGTCCAAGCTTCACTTCCATACATTAGAGTTGGTACCACAATACTGTCATGCAGTAACTTTTTCACTTCCATGGTCACTTCCCTGTTTCATATTACTGCTTTCAAGAAACCAGCAACCTTTCTTCCTTGTTGTACTCTTTCGAGCACTTCACCCTCTAAACTTCCATCCTTAATCATCACACTACCCAAGTACTTAAACACAATCACATTTTCCATTTCCTCCTCATCCAACTTCACTGTACATTCACTGAATTCACTTTTCTCAAAGACCATGACTTTACTCTTCCCTACAATCACCTTTAGATTCCGTTTCTTACACACTCTCCCAAACTCATCCACCAAGCCTTGCAGCTCCCCTTTGTCTTCACTTAACAATACAGTATCATCTGCAAACAACAGTACAGGGAGTTTCCAAACATTGCCCCCTCTCATTAGGACCACTCCAACATCCACTGCCCTACCTTGTATCTCTTTTATAACCCCATCTATGTACAGATTGAACAACCATGGCGACGTGACACATCACTGTTCCAATCCAACATTCAGATAGAAAAATTCACTCAGTTCACTATCCACACGCACTGCAGCCTTAACACCCTCATACATACTCTTCACAGCATTCAACAACCTCCCAGCTACGCCATACATTCATAATACTTTCCACAATCCTTGTCTATCCACCCTGTCATATGCTTTCTCCAAATCCATCAAGGCTGCATACAACTTCTTTCCCTTCTCTAGAAACATTTTCCACTAAAGGTCTAAGAATGAATACATGATCTACACAACCTCTTTCCTTCCTAAAATCTCCTTGTTCCTCTCCAACTAATTCCTCTGTTATTTCCCTAATGCTCTCAATAAGTATCCTACCATATACTTTTCCTTTTACACTAAGAAGACAAATGCCCCTGTGATTACACAAAGTTCATTTTCCCCTTTTCCATTGCACAGGGGAATAATTATACCTGACTTCCAATCCTCCGGGACTCTAGCTTCCTCCCAGGCCAATCTACTCATCTTCCACATCCATTCTACTATATCTCTCCCCCACGCTTCAGCATTTCACCACATACTTCACCAATTCCTTGGGCATACCGCATTTTGACTTTCTTCATTGCTTCCACAACTTCCATCCTATTGCTTTATTTTTCTCTTCTCACAGCCTCCGTCTCCAAGCCATTCCCCAGCCACTTCTATTGACATTACTTTCATTCTCTATGTTCAGCAATTCCTGAAAGTGATCTCTCCCTCTCCTCACTTTTTCTCCCTTCTCCACTAGTAATCTGCCATTTTTATCATTTCACTCCCCGACTAACTTCTCTTCCACCGTGTTTAACTCTGTTTACCTCTTTTCAAAACATTTTTTAACATTCCCTCCACTTTACAAATTCCTTCCAATTTCCTCATCCCTTCTTCTCTTACTCTCTCCTACTAATCTTTTCACCTCTCTGTTCCTCTCTACCTACTGTATAATTCTCTCTTCCACATCTCAGCTTCCTCCACGCCCGTGTTTCTCATCCACTCAGTATAAGCTTTCTTCTTTTGAGCTACAGCTTGTCTCACCTCTTCATTCCACCATGCTGTTCCCTGCACCTACTTTCGTCTTCTCTTCATTCCACCATGCTGTTCCCTGCACCCGCTTTCGTCTTCTCTTTACCCCACACACCACCTTACATGGTGCACAGATTTCTTGTGTGACTATCTTGTACACATCTTCCACGTCCCCCATCTGCTCCAATCCAAATTTACCCAATTGCTCCTCCACTTCTGTCTTATATTCTGCCTTTTTTCCATCCTCTTGAAACCTTTCCACCCTCATGGCGTGAACAACTTCCTCCTGTCTTTCCTTTCTATTTCTCCATTTCAATTGGACCTTGGTTCTGGTGGTGGTTAGAAAGTTCACTCCCCCAACCACTATATGCTATTGCATCCATTACACCCCTTCACATCCTCTCATCCACACACACATAATCAATGATTGCCTTCCATTCATTCAGTTCACCACCCATCCTTCTCATCACTCGTCACGTATATCTATGAATCATTTTGTGCCTGAAAAGGGTATTGGCTATCACCAACTCTCTCTCCCAGCACAAATGTCCACTAAAGCACTGCCATTCTGACAGGAAACCCTTTTCTGTATCCTCCCACTTTTTCTATACTCATTTCAAAGCCAAAGGTGACTGTTGTGTATATATACGCAACGACTTATTTTGCTCTCGTGTTTCTGAACTCGATTCTTCTGAATTCTCTACACTCTGGCTTCGGCTTTCCTGTCAGTCTCTGACTAAATATATCTGCACTGTTTACTGATCCCTTAATTCTACTGACTATCAAAAATTCTTTGACTATCTTACTTCTACGATGGAACACATTCTATCCATTTCTCCTTTCTCTGAAATCTCCATTCTAGGAGATTTCAATGTTCACCACCACCTTTGGCTCTGCTCTCCTTTCACTGATAAACCTGGTGAACAAGCGTACATCTTTTCTATCCTTAATGACTAAGAGCAGCTTGTACAGCACTCTAACCGTATCCCAGACTGCCTTGGAGAGAGCTCCAACATACTTGACCTCTTCCATACTACTAATCCTTCTGCTTACACGTTAATCTTTTCTCTTTATTGGGCTCCTCCGATCACAACCTTATCACCTTAACCTGTCCTATCACTCCGGTACGGCCTGTGGACCCTCCAGGGAAACGTCGCCTGAGGCATTTTGGAGCCGCGGATTGAGAGGCCCTCAGGCAGTACTTCTTTGATTTTCCCTGGAATGATTATTGCTTCCATGGCCGGGAGTCATCTGAGTGTGCCTTGCGCATTACGGAAGTTATTCTCTCGGGAATGGAAGCATACATTCCATTCTCAAATCCTTTGACTAACGCAAGAAAGCCTTGGTTTAATCACGCCTGTTCTAATGCTGTCCGCAACAAGGAGAGGGCCTACAAAAGGTACCGGAGCCAACCCACCCCTGAATCACATCATCTTTACATTTCTGCCCGGAATCGTGCTAAGTCTGTTCTTCGCTCTGCTAAAAATAATTTCATCTGTACTAAATGCTCTCAACTCTGCAACACGAATTCTTCCCGCTCCTTCTGGCACCTTGCCAAAAACCTTTCTAACAACTTTACCTCATCATCCTTCCCTCCTCTTTTCTACTCTGATGGTTCTCTAGCTATTTCTTCTACTGATAAAGCAGATCTCTTCACACAGTCTTTCTCCTTCAATTCCACCTTAGACGATTCCGGTGCTCTTCCTCCATCACTACCCGCTTCTGACTTCCTCATGGCTGATATTGAAATTTCTTCAGCTGATGTATTTTCTGCCATCACTGGCCTCAATACTAACAAGGCACATGGGCCTGATGGAGTCCTTCCTGTTGTTCTCAAGAACTGTGTTTCTATGCTTACACCCTGCCTAGGCAAACTCTTTTGTCGTTGTCTGTCAACTTGTACCTTTCCTTCTTGCTGGAAGTTTGCTCTCATTCAGCCAGTCCCAAAGAAGGGTGACCACTCCCAACCCTCCAACTATCATCCAATTGCTTTAACGTCCTGTACCTCAAAAGTTTTCAAGTCGTTTCCTCATCGAAAAATTTTAAGGCATCTTTCCTATCACAACCTTCTTTCTGATCGTCAGTACGGGTTCTGTCAGGGACGCTCCACTGGGGATCTTTTCACCTACATTTCAGACTCCTGGTCATCCTCCTTTCGGAACTTCGGCGAAAGTTTTGCCATTGCACTTGACATCTCAAAGGCTTTCGATCGAGTCTGGCATAAATCTTTAATTTCCACACTGCCCTCTTACGGTTTATATCCTTCTAACTGTGCCTTCATCGCTAGCTTTCTTGTCTGGTCGTTCTATAGCTGCTGTTGTAGACGGCCATCATTCTTCTTCTAGATCTATCAACAGTGGTGTTCCTCAGGGCTCTGTTCTATCACCAACTCTCTTTTTTTTACTCATCAATGACCTTCTAAGCTGTACATCTAACCCTATCCACTCATATGCTGATGACTCCACCCTTCACCTTTCCAATCGGTTCCCGCAATTCCCATCTCAGCAGTTACTTCAACAAACAAGGGATGAGGCTATGGCACACCTAATGTCTGAGCTCGTAAAAATAATCTTGTTGTTTTTAATGCATCTAAGACTCAGTTCATACACCTATCAACCCTTCAGAATCTTCAACAGTGATACCCACTAATGTTTAATAATATTCAGCTTAATCCTGCATCATCCTTGAACATGCTTGGGGTTTCATTTTCTCGGGACTTATCTTGGAAAGATCATATTACATTTCTTGTAAAATCTGCTTCCAAGAGATTGGGTGTGCTAAGCCGACTCCGTTCTTTCTCTACCTCTGCACAATTGTTGACTCTATACAGGGATTTTATCCGCCCCTGTGTAGAGTACAACTTTCAAGTGTGGGGAGGCTCCCCACATACAGCTTTTCTCAATAGGGTGGAGTCAAAGGCTTTTTGTCACATTAACTCTCCTCCTCTTACTGACTCCCTTCAACCTCTGTCTCTTCGTCGCACTGTTGCATCTTTATCTCTCTTCTATCGCTACTTTAATGGCCACTGCTCCTCTGAACTGTCTGCATTCATTCTTCCACCTCTACGATGGGCGCGTAGCACCTGTCTAGCAGCAAACTCTTATCCCATCTCTGTCCAGCTCTCTAATGCAAGAGTTAACCGTTACTCCCAGTCCTTCATTTATGCAACAGGTCAACTCTGGAACTGTCTCCATCTGTCTGTATTTCCTGCTGCATATGATCTTCAGTCTTTCAAACGCAGTGTGTCCAAGCATCTCGAAATGAATGGATCTTGAATTTGGCTCTCTCTTGTATTTTGTTTTTCTCTTAGAGGGAACTCTTATTGCAGGCTCATGGCCTTTGGTTCCTTCTTCCTCGCATAAAAAAAAAAAAATTCTCATCGATCTCTTCAGGCACAACCCACTCACCAACTACTCCATTCACCTTCACATTGCCTACTTTTCCATTCATATCTCGAATAAAAAACACGCTCTCATTCCTTTCAAGCTATTTCATGCATGCTTCCACAGTTGTCAGAACTTTTCTCTCACTCTGCTTGCATGATCTTTCATTGGCTCATACACGCATACAATCGCCCACATTTGTAGTCCACAATCCTTGAGCTAACTGATCCATACTCTCTTGTATTCTCCTTCCATCTGTTACTCAGAACAACACACTCCTTCTTTTGCCCTCTCAATGTCACCCACTCCTGCACATATACCACAGCCACACTCCCATTCTCTCACACTCTCACCTTGGCATTTAGTTTCAGTTAATCCACATACATCCACTTTCGCACCCTGAATCACCTGGACAAGCTCTGTTTCTTCCATCTCATCATTTGTGCCCCTTACATTTCACGTTGCAATCCGTACCATGTCCTTTGTTTGGTCTTTAGTCGTCACCTTTTGGTCAGTCCTGGTCTGAGGCTTCTTGTTCGTATTTTTAGTTAGTCGTCTTCCAGGGAAGGGCACTAACCTTCAGCCAACACACTTGCTGCCACGTAGGGAACCCACGTTGATTTGTTATAAGGTTACCACCCAGCACTGTAAATGCTTTGTTGGTTTACAGGACATTATTTGGCTTGCCACTCAGTGTAGAGCTACCCTAAAAACAGAGTACCACTACAGTAAGTGAGTGGATGATGGGCACCCCCATTTGCCATGGGGGAAATAAGGTCCTTGGAGAAAATTGATCCAAGGAGAAAATTCTGTACATGTCTATGAGAAAACAGGATAGTTTTGAAAGTGTATGCAAGGGTCAATGGAGAAACAGTGCATTGACGGAAAATAGGTGGGTGGGTGTTGGTACATTGGGGATGTAGCTGGAGTTGGGTCTATGTGCAAATCGTTTACAGTTTTAGCACTGTATGCCAATTATTACTATTTTGTACTTTTTTGGTTAATACCATGCTAATGAAATCCTATAACACTCACTAATTTAACAGTGTTATAATGTTGTGATTCTCAATCACCAGCATATTACAAATATGACGGAAGTGTATCCATCGGTACAAACCACAGTATCATACAAATTTTGCAGGGGTCTCTAAACCTAACTAACCTGAAGGTTGTTTTCTCAAAACAGTTTTCTATCTCATGTTTCAAAGAAACTTTAGATAGAATCTGCTCAAGTGTTTTCTGTCCAATTTTAGTTATCTTGTAATTAATTTCCTCTTAAATTTCTAACAGCTGGATTGCGGGCAATGTTTTCTACTTCCTTTATGGTTTACTCTTGTCTTGATCTAGGTTGCTAAAGTTTTGAACATAGTACAATACGTAGTTTTCAATTCCTCGTGAAGCCTTTATTCAATCAATCAATCAGTCATTTCCTGTGGCACCCCACGGGATTCACTGGGCCTCGATGAACTCTTTCCACCAATGTTTGTCTCCTGCCATCTCCTTCAGGTCCCACCAACACTCCTCTTCTGCTTCTCTTTTCATTGACCTCAACCACGTCTCCCTCGGCCTACCTCTGTCTCTACTTCCTCTAGCAGTCCACTCTGGCGCACTGTGTATTAAACTGCCCCAGCTAAGGACCTTATCCAGCGAGACAGTTTCACATATTCCTCAACTGTTTCCATTCTTGTAATATCCCTTACTCTTTCATTTGTAACTCTGTCTTGCCACTTTACCCCAGGAATCCTTCTCAACATTTTATTCTGAAATCCTAATACTTTCTGATCTGTTGCAACTGCATTGTACCATGACTCATGCCCATAAATTAAAATTGGTCTAACCATGGACTTGTAAAACTTTACTTTAATATGTACCGAAATCATATTATTATTCCGAACAGATTTCAACAGCTCGCCAAGCCTGTTCAACCCCTTAACTGCGGGGCGTCACTTTCGTGACGCTCGGCTACAATGGATCATACTGCAGGGCGTCACTTTTGTGATTCTGTGTTATTTTGAATTATCTCGGGCTCTCAAGTGGTGGCTTGTATCATCTATCAGTACTGCCAATGTCCAACACTAGTCAGCACTCCAAATCTCATCTGTACTCCCATCCATTGTTGACATTTTAGCTATTTTACCCCCTTCGTAACTCCCCTCCCTACCTGCCCTCCATTACCCTCTCCTCTCACCTCCCACGCCGCGCTGCACTACGGAAATTTCCCCCTTCTTTTTCCACAGATTTCATCCATTGAAATAAGCCCTATGCCCTATATTTTTACCAAATAATATATACCAAAAAAAAAACAGGTAAGTGATAGTGTTATACTCCAGAAATTGGCTAATTATCACCTGACAACACCTCACGTGCATTCATTCGCTACATTACCATGGTAATTTCCCCTTTGATTTATGCCTTGTAATCGATGTCTGTAATAAAAATATATATCAGAAAGGAAGGGAGAATCCTAATTGACATTTACATTCACCTGGAACAACCTATTTCTTTATTTATTGCCGAGATTTTCTACCTATAAACAATTAGCCTGTAAGTTAGCAGCAGTAAGCCTAAAGTGTCATTGTCAACCCTTCCCTTCTCAGATTTACCCCCTTCGTGACTCCCCTCCCTACCTGCCCTCCATTACTCTCTCCTCTCATCTCCCACGCCGCGCTGCGCTACGGAAATTTCCCCCTTCTTTTTCCACAGATTTCATCCATTGAAATAAGCCCTATGCCCTATATTTTTACCCAATAATATATACCAAAAAAAAAACAGGTAAGTGATAGTGTTATACTCCAGAAATTGGCTAATTATCACCTGACAAAACCTCACGTGCATTCATTCGCTACATTACCACGGTAATTTCCCCTTTGATTTATGCCTTGTAATCGATGTCTGTAATAAAAATATATATCAGAAAGGAAGGGAGAATCCTAATTGACATTTACATTCACCTGGAACTACCTATTTCTTTATTTATTGCTGAGATTTTCTACCTATAAAAAATTAGCCTGTAAGTTAGCAGCAGTCAGCCTAAAGTGTCACTGTCAACCCTTCCCTTCTCAGATAAGCCGCGGCATTTAGTTCCTTGTCCTCCACTGTAGAGACACCATGTTGCACTCACGCCCCGCCATTCCTGCCGCTTCTGCGCCCATTGCAAAGGGCCCCGTGACCTCTACACCAAAGAAAAGTGTTGAGGCAAGCAGGAAAGGCCTCAGTGACTCTGCAGTGGCACAAGAACTTGCAGAATTGTCCATGATAATGATGGACAGTGACTTTGACGATTCGGGTGAATCGTGTGATGAGCCGGGTGAGGTTATCACGCCAGAAACAGCGACAACAAGTGCTTCTACCAGTGAATTAGTGTCTAGCTCCAAGGGAAAGGAGCCTTTAGTGCAGGAAGGACAAGAATTTGGGAAGGGAGTGAAAAGGCGGCGTGTTAGCCCCAGAACAATGCCCCCACGTGACCCAGCCCGCCATGAGTCACGAGTGCATTCACCTCCCCGTTCTCCAAGCCCCGCTTTACTCATCTCGTCATCATTGTCGGCTGAGTTATCTCCGGAGTCTTCGTCGTCAGAGTCACCACCAGCATCAACAGTGAAGGCAGGCCGTAGAGGTAGAGGTAGATCTAAGAGAGTGAAAGTAGTGTAGCTAGTAGGGTAAGGGCTGCTAGTGCTGTACGGCAACCTAGGGTCAGTGAGAGTGACCTTGACAGAGATAAGCCTCCCTCTCAGCCAACCTCCACCACCACCACCACCACCACCAGCCCTCCACCGCCACACCAGGGAATCCTGGACACCTTCGCGTGGATGGAAGGGTCAGATTTTGTCCCCGAAAACCTGGTTTTCGATGAGAGCTCGTCAGGAGTTCAGCCTGCCTTCACTATGGACGAAAATGCTGAGTGTGTCGACTACCTTTTGGCCTTCCTAGATGATGAAGTCATGCAGCACATATGTGATGAGACCAACAGGTACGAATCACGTGCTACTAGTGGTACAGGTGCAGCCAAGATGCAACAGTGGACCATGCTGGGAGTGCAGAAGCTGTATGTGTTCTTTGCCCTCATGCTTCTTATGCCACACTCCAAGAAGCATGAGATGGAAGAATACTGGTCCATGGACCTCTTACTACCCTCACCGACCTTCAATAAGTACATGGCCAGAGATCGCTTCCGGAACATCATGAGAAACCTGCACTTTGCCGATAATGATGTACCTTCCCAAACCGACCCACTCTGGAAGATCCGGGAGATTCTGAACAGAATGAAGGATAAGTTCATGTCATTCTTCCACCCATTTCAGAAGGTTGTCATTGATGAATCCTTGGTTTTGTTCAGGGGACATCTTCGGTTTGTTCAGTACATTCCAAGCAAACGCCATCGCTTTGGAATTAAGTTCTTTGTACTGTGCGACTGTAAGACGGGGTACATCCTTGATTTCGTCATATATTCAGCCAGCACTGTCGATCTCGATAAAACTCACCCCCTTGGCTTCTCAGGCTGTGTAGTGAAAGTGCTCCTAGAAAAGTATTTTGGTGGGAATCATGTGCTGTATACAGACAACTACTATACAGCACCGAAACTTGCCAAATACCTTTCTGAGCATGGCATTGGCTCCTGCGGCACTGTGAAAAGTAATCGTGCCAACTTCCCCAAATTCCCAGGGGCGGAAAACTCGCAGCGAGGAGACGTGCACCTACGCAAGTGTGAGAAGATGCTGGCAATACGGTGGCATGACAAGAGAGTCGTGCACATGCTCACCACCGTACATAAGGGGGAGATGAGAGACAGTGGGAAGGTCGACCGTAGGACAGGCGAACCTGTAATGAAACTTGATGCTGTGTTGGACTATAATATCAACATGCGGCTGGTGGACAAGTCCGACATGATGATTGGTGAGATTGACTGCCTCAGGAAGAATACTAGGTGGTACAGGAAAGTTTTTCTGCATCTCATAGATATGACGATGCTGAACGCCTTCATCCTGTACAAGATGAAGGTAAAGCCACCCAAGTCCTTCTCCCTGAGGTTGTTCGCCAGGACTTGTGTCCAGCAGCTGCTGGAAAAATATGGTAGGTTGCAAGCAGCAACTCCAAGGCGCCATCCAGTTACACTTCCCGACCTACTTGAGCAGAGGGCGTATATGGATCGGCACAGACTTGAGCTAATGCCTGCCACAGGGAAAAGGAAGGCTGCGATTCGCAGGTGTCAGGTATGTGCGCATACCACACGCCGCACACCTGAGCATAAAAGCACCTCTTGGCAGTGCGCTGAATGCCAGGTTCCCCTCTGTGTAACCTGCTTCTTAGATTATCACAGCCAGAAGCAGTTCTAACAGTGCAAGTGTGGAAGGAGAATTATTTGGAAATAATGTGTAAATAATGTGTAAATAGCAGGTGAAAGCAATGGACGTTCAGTTCATATGATTGAACAGTGTATTATAGTTTTATCTTACTGAAAGTGACAGTGAATAACATAGTGTAAGTAAAATAGAAGGGTAAATATTGAAAATAGAATAGAAAATGTAAATAGTAATGTAAGTAATTAGTAATATAAGAATATGAGTACAAATAATTTATGTTATAACAGTGTGAGTGAATCCGTGGCTCTCTACGTATTTTACTGACTGAAAAATTGAATGACTTCAGTGACAATAAACTAATGCGACTGAAGGAAACTTATGGAGAAAGACTCCAGATATATATAAGTGTGATATAGTAATAGAGATATAAAGTGTGAGGGGTTTTATGAATAATAAATGACAGAGTGCCTAGAGCGAACTAGCGCAAGTGCGGCGATCAGACGCGCTCGTAATTTCCATTGCTTTCACAGTGTGTTTTTTTTAGTATGGATCCCAAACTACTTGAAAATGGTAGAATAGTGTTTATAGTGTTTGTATCTGGCTGTGGTAATCATACTACGGGTTGTCGGGAAGTGTAAAGTGGAGACTTAGTTACCCTACTTCAGAGGTCTCCACAAGTCCTACGGTAACCGACGAAGGCTCAACAATCATTCCAGGAGAAAGCTGAAGGTATGTGCAATAAGTATATGTAATTTTATTATTCTAGGACTAATAACTGATTTTTGGCAAATATTTTTTGAGAGTCTGTCGGAGCCCAAATAACCCCGCGGGACACGCAAGTCATTGGTAAACAAGCCCGCGGTGTAGGGGTTAATCCTCTCCTTAGTTTCATTGTTTAATGATCCATTAGATGATACAATCGTTCCCAGACTTTATTACTGAACTAAAAAAATCAGTAATTTATCATTCATATTGTTATGTCCCAGTCCCCACACTGCCACAGGCTTCAACAGCAGTAATACAGTACAGGAAGGACGTTGCCCAGTGAGTTGTTCTTCTTATGGTCAGCCTTTAGGTGTGCGGTACACAAGATCAGCTGAGGCGAAAATAAACACTGGCTCCTTAATGTTCACTGTCTTTATTTTCCAAATAATTCCACTTAATGCTTTTCAACTTCACTGTTCTCACAGGCACTGGAGCTATAATACACACTTTACTGATTGCCGTTACACAATGTTTAACAACACTTCACAGTTAGTAGTACACTTAATGCTTGCTAACACTTCACTTACTACACAAGTACTGAAAATAATCTTCACTGACAGTAATTACACTTAATACACTTCACTGTCTTCTCAAGTTCCACTGATATACAAACTTCAATAACCCGTCCTGTTTGCCACTGTTTTCACAAGTACCAAAAGTATACAACCTTCACCAAAACCGACTGCACTTCACACAAACTGACCTGAAACCCGACTAAACTCCAAACTGACTAACTAAGCTCCTCCCCATCCTTATATAAGCTTGCATTGTTCTAGAAACGTCCACTTCTCCAACATTCTAGGACATAAAGTCTTGCATCAGCCCCTGGCAACAACAGTTACCAACTACGAGACATCAACACATGCTAGAGTTGTCTTACATTACATAACACTCTAAATCATTAACCATACGAACTTAAATTACATAATTTAACAAGCAATTACTTAAATAAAACGTTATAAAGAAAAAGAGCACAAAAATAAATGAATGTTTAACTTACGAAATAACTACGCTCACAAACACCAGGCAAACTGGCAACTCTGACGACTCGTACTGAAACTTTTGGTACCAGAAACGTCTCGAAGATACGAGACTACCTAACTGGCAAATCCCCCTTCATAACACTACCCCCTCCCTAGTTCTTTGTCGTGCCGACAAAACTACACAGTATACACAAACATAAACATAAACCCTAATTCTAATGAAACATCTAACTATACACAAAATAATGCTTAAACTTATCAGGTCTTCTTCTATGCCGCTTCCGATGATGTCCTTGTTCCTCCACATAGTCCACTCCTCCAGGAAGGTCTTGGTCCTCTTCTTGATTCACTTCTTCCCTGGGGAAACTGTCACCATCTTCTTGCAATTCAGCTCCTTGGTCCTCAACATCCTCGGCTGTGGGTGAGCACAATATCCTCAGAGACATCCCAGCTGTACTGTCCTGGCCCATGGTACTGCCACAGACGATTCACGTGTACCATCTTTGGGCGAGACTTCCTACCTCCACGAATCTGATATGTTACGTCCGATAGGCGGTCCAACTCAGTGTAAGGCCCGTCCCATGGGCTCTGCAACTTTGGTGACTGTCCCTTCTTACGCTGAGGATTGTATAACCAGACTTGGTCACCATCCTTGAAGCTCACTTCACTTGCCTTGGCATCATACTTGCACTTCATCACTGTTCCTGAAAACCTGAGGGCTCCTCGCACTTGATGATGTACCTCAGTCAGCTTTTCCTGAAGGTGCTTCGCATACCTGGTGGTGTCTGTAGGCAGCTCTTCACCAGGTGGTCTTTCCATTAACAAGTCGACAGGTAAATGTAACTTGTGGCCCAACATCAGTTTTGCAGGAGTGTAGCCAGTAGACTCGTGGGATGCAGACCGATATGCCATCAGCAAAGCAGGTAATTTCTGGTCCCAGTCTGTTTGTCAATCAATGCAGTACTTGGCCAGTTCTTGCCCCAGGGTCCAGTTGAATTTCTCCACCATCCCATCTGACTGTGGCCTTAGGGTGGTCGTCCTGGTCTTCTTGATCCCCAATAACTTGTAGCACTCACGGAACACAGCAGACTCAAAGTTTCTACCCTGGTCTGAATGTAGCTCTTGTGGCATCCCAAAACGACAGAAAAAGTGATTAATTAACACCTGAGCAACAGTCGCAGCCTCTTGATTGGGGATGGCATAGGCTTCTGGCCACTTTGTGAAGTAGTCCATGGCGACACATATATACCGGTTTCCTCTCTCAGTGAATGGCAAAGGTCCAGCAATGTCTATCGTGACTCTTTCCATCAGTGCACCCACTTGGTACAGCTGAAGAGGGGCGCAACCACGTTTCTTGGGTCCCTTCTTGGCACAACACACATCACAGGCCCGACACCACTCTTCAACATCCTGACGCATGCCAATCCAGTAGAAAAATCTGTCACAGCAGGCTTAAAGTTTTCTTCACTCCCAGGTGCCCACTAGTGATCTTGTTATGGGACTCATCCAAGATCTCTGACCTCATCTTCTTCGGAACCACCAGTTGCCAATACTATTGAGGCCATCAGCTGTCTCCCACTGACGCTCAAGTAGTCCGTTGCTCAAGCGAAGAAGGTCCCACTGACTCCAGTAGCTCTTGGTCGCAGGGCTCAACCTGGAAACTTCTTCCCAACATGGTTGCACTGTACTCTGCTGCAGCCACTCTAGCACTGGCTGTAAATCTGCATCCTCCATCTGCATCCTCTGCAGGTCTTCATCTGATGCTGGCCCTGTCATTGCAGTACAGCTGCATTTCTTGCTATGATTCCCATTCCTACTATGCTGCATGTCATCTGTCCTGTCTTCTCGCACACTATTCATCAAGGTTCTCTTGCATTTCTTCAGTGGTGGGTCTTCTGCACCCTTCCTCTTATCAACCCAACCATTCTGATCCGCAAGTAACTCAAACTGTGCACGGTAAGCTTCCCAAAATACACCACCATCACTTTCTTGACGTTTCTTCCCAACTGGATCCCCATTATAGCCATGCACTTCACTAGTTTGGGGCGTAAAAACTGGGGCATCATAATTAAGTCGAGGACTTACAACTTCTGCATTCTGATTATTCAGCCCTGTAATGCCATCTTCAGATGCCCGGGATCCATCAAGATTCACCATACACTGTCCACTCCCTTCATACACTCCCTGTACACTAACCTATGGCTCAGCAGTGCAATATTTCTCTACAGCCTCAATTTTCTCACTAATTACCTTCTTATGATTGACTACATGCTTCAACTGGTTATCTACATGCCGTCTGCACTCCGTCAGTATTTCCTCACTAATTGACTTCAACTGGTCGTCTACATGCTGTCTGCACTCCACCACTATTCCCTCACTAATCTTCAGCTGGTTTTCCACATGCTGTTTGCACTTTGTCACTATTTCTTTATTAACTGTCTTCAATTGTTCATCTACATGCTGTTTACACTCTGTCACATTATTGCTTACCTCATACTTCTGCTGCTCTAGCTCAGCATCTACTTCCTCCTTAACCCCTACACCGCGGGCATGTTTACCGATGTTTTGTGTGTGCCGCGGGGTTATTTGGGCTCCGACAGACTCTCAAAAAGTATTTGCCAAAAATCAGTTATTAGTCCTCGAATATTAAAATTACATATGCTTATGGCACATACCTTCAGCTTTCTCCTGGAATGTTTGTTGAGCCTTCGTCGTTACCGTAGGACTTGTGGAGACCTCTAAAGTTGGGTAACGAAGTCTCCACTTTACACTTCCCGACAACCCGTAATATGATTACCACAGCCAGATATTAACACTATAAACACTACTCTATGATTTTCAAGTCGTTTGGGATCCATACTCCCCCCAAAAAAACCACTGTGAAAACAATGAAAATTATGAGCGCGTCTGACCGCCGTACTTGCGCTAGTTCGCTCTTGGTACTCTGTCATTTATTTTTCATAAAACCCCTCACATTTTATATTTCTATTACTATATAACACTTATATATATCTACAGTCTTTATCCATAAGTTTCCTTCAGTAGTATTAGTTTATTGTCACTTTAGGGATTCAATTTCTTTCAGTAAAATACGTAGCATTCACTTTCTCGTCCTGTATACTAGCATTGAGAGTGAATGTCACTTTCATCTTCACTCTCATAACTCATAGTATTCAGACATGCTATAGTGAAACTTTCACTTTCATTACTTCTAGGGTATATACTCGTATTCTTATAATACTACTCATTTACATTTCTATTTACGTTCTCTATTCTATTTACGTTATTTACATTTCTATTTTATTTACACTGTTATGCACTGTCACTTGAAGTAACTTATAAAACTATTTTCCATTGTTCACGTATATTTACATTCATTACTTTCACTTGCTGTTTACACATTATTTACAATTCCACTTGCACTGTTTTACTCAATAGAAAGATCATAGTCACTCTTTTATCAATTGTCAGCCCTTTACCTCTTTCCACACGAGGTTTAGTAGGGGATAAAGGTCACAGGGC
This sequence comes from Coenobita brevimanus, assembly GCF_032717465.1. Lineage (NCBI taxonomy): Eukaryota > Metazoa > Arthropoda > Malacostraca > Decapoda > Coenobitidae > Coenobita > Coenobita brevimanus. The sequence goes on along the minus strand of NC_137011.1, from coordinate 19,375,259 downwards.
CCTTTGCATGGGGGTGAAAAAGGCCCTGAAGTCAGCAAGAGGATGAGCCGTACCTCCTCTTCGGAAGATGAGAGAGAACTGATAAAGGAGGGCCGGCCCGGGTAGAGGCCTACTGAGGGGATATTCAGTACTACCAACGTAGCTCTTGAAACAGCTATGTATTTCACTGAAATGATTGGCAGGAAATCTAGACAATACATTATAAATTAGGTAGTTCCAGGTGAATGTAAATATCACTTAGGCTTCTCCCTTCCCTCTTTATATGTATATTTATTACGAAAATAGATTATATGGCATATTTCAAGGGGAAAAAACAGCGAAAATTAGCGAACGAGTGCACGTGAGGTGTTGTCAGGTGATAATTAGCCAATTCCAGGTGTATGGCACTCTCACTTACCTTATTTCTTTCTTGTATATATTATTTGGTATAAGAATAGGGCATAGGGCTTATTTCAATGGATGAAATCAGTGAAAAATTCCAGGGAAGATTTACTTAGCGTAGCACGGCCGTGCAGGCGAGAGGATAGGGTAATGGAGGGGAGTCAAGAACGGGGAGAAATGGCTAAATTGTCAACAATGGATGGGAGTACAGATGAGATTAGGAGTGCTGACTAGTGTTGGACATTGGCAGTACTGATAGATGATACAAGCCCCCACTTGGAAGCCCGGGTGAATTCAAAATAACACAGAATCACAAAAGCGACGCCCCGCGGTATGATCCCTTGCTCCCAAGCGTCACGAAAGTGACGCCCCGCTGTTAAGGGGTTAAGCTGTTGCTGTTCTTCCTTGTTTTCCCCAATTAATGCATCTGGCTGTCCTTGCATGGTCAGTTGTAATTCCCCCTGTTGCTCCTCTGATGCCTCTTGAAGTTGCTCATATCGTTCTTTTTGTTCTTCACGTTGTGCCTCTAATAGTTCTTTGAGTTCTTTCTCTGTTTCATTCAGTGAATGTAGTTGTTCTTTAATTTCATTTCTGAGCTTTTTCTTTTCTTCAATTATGGTCTGTAACAGTTTTCCGTGTTGTCGAATTTGTACTTGTATTAGCTCCAAAATTGCCGCCAAAAGGCACCTCGTCCTCCTGCCCAGCTGGAGATCTTGTTTTCACACCTTCTTCTTCCATGTCGAAGGTTAGACTCACTGCAGCCTTAAATAATAATCCCACTCCTGACACCAGTGTTACATCCCAGTCCCCACACTGCCACAGGCTCCAACAGCAGTAGTACAGTACAGGAAGGACGTTGCCCAGTGAGTTGTTCTTCTTATGGTCAGCCTTTAGGTGTGCAGTACACAAGATCAGCTGAGGCAAAAATAAACACTGGCTCCTTAAAGTTCACGGTCTTTATTTTCCAAATAATTCCACTTAATGCTTTTCAACTTCATTGTTCTCACAGGCACTGGAGCTATACACACTTTGCTGATTGCAGTTACACAATGTTAAACAACACTTCACAGTTAGTACACTTAATGCTTGCTAACACTTTACTTATTACACAAGTTCTGAAAATAATTTTCACTGACAGTAATTACACTTAATACACTTCACTGTCTTCTCAAGTTCCATTGATATACAAACTTCAATAACCCGTCACTGTTTGCCACTGTTTTCACAAGTACCAAAAATATACAACCTTCACCAAAACCGACTGCACTTCACACAAACTGACCTGAAACCCGACTAAACTCCAAACTGACTAACTAAGCTCTTCCCCATCCTTATATAAGCTTGCATTGTTCTAGAAACGTCCACTTCTCCAACATTCTAGGACATATTGTCTTGCATCAGCTCCTAGCAACAACAGTTACCAACTATGAGACATCAGAACATGCTAGAGTTGTCTTACATTACATAACACTCTAAATCATTAACCATACGAACTTAATTAACAAAATTTAATATGCAATTACTTAAATGAAACATTATAAAGAAAAAGGGCACAAAAATAAGTGAATGTTTAACTTACGAAATAACTACACTCACAAACACCAGGGAAACTGGCAACTCTGACGACTCGTACCGAAACTTACGGTACCAGAAACGTCTCGAAGGTACGAGACTACCTAACTGGCAAATCCCCCTTAATAACAATACACTGCTATTTCTAAAATAACATACTGCATTGTGTCAAGGTCACTTAGTAGTTTCTACATTAGACTGTGCACATACAGAAATGTAAAAAAAGAATGTATATGTATTTATTTGTCGTAGTACTATATTTATTAATAAAAAAATATTATTCATTGAGATTTTTTTTTTTTTTTGAAACATTATTTCCAGAATCAGGGATTTCATTAAATTCACTCATGGGAGCAATTGAGTAGGTCTAGACATTAAAGACATAAACTCTTTGAAATCTTTGAAAAGCAGGAGCTGCAGAATGCACTGTTAATACTTTCTCATCACATCATACTACTGTATAAGATAATGAAACTTAGGTCAGGGAGAGAATATAAATACAGTACATTGGAAGGAAATATGCTGAAACTAAACCGTGTTTTTGGATTCGAATTACGCGCAATTTGATTCTAATGTAGTATTTCAATTTTATATTCATTGCGCTATCATAGGCACTGAACCTGTTATGTATATGCCTACCTACTGCTTTAAGGAATCATCATCACATTAACTTATATCTGTCACTGTTTTCTTGATAATGGTAACAGTCCAACTGACTGGGAAAAGCTACCTTCAGCAGCCTACTATCATTTGACAGTAAACTAAATAAGCCACGTGAGAGGTATAAAAAAAAACTACTAGTATGTCTCTCAGAAATTAATGTAGTTTTTGTCTTAAAATTTAATGGTGGACCGAGAGTCCTGGAGCGTATTTGAAAAGATTTCTATTTAGTTACTGACACCTTTTTTATATACATTATTACAGCAGCACTGATTTCAACCAGATGGAGAAATCAGTATTATTACTGTGGTTGGTAATCACTGAAAATTTCATCCTGGTTGATGCGAGAAAAAACATTGCCCCAAGTAAGTAGAAAACGACGTATTATTGGGTTCCAAAGACTTGAAATAATGAAATAACGCATCATATGTTAGCAGGAATAAACTAAGAAAACTAATGGAATATAAATGTTTTAATTGAAGGAATGAGCAATAGCTCACGAACTATGGAGGCGCTGAACGCTGTCGTTGGTGCATTATTGCAACAGGAACATTTCCTTCTTGTCGTCAGGGACAGAAGCACATTGGTAAGTAATAAAACTTTTCATTTATTACTGCCTTTCCACTTTAAAAACATTTCATCATGTACTACATATTCGGCTGGATTGGTTACAGTTATGATTATTTAGTTAAACATCCGAAACACCATTTGAACCACATAAATTATCCATAATCTGTTAAGGTGGCATCTTTGATTACACCGTGCAGTGTAATATGACATCAGGTGTTGGTGTGACACTAGTATTATCATGCAGGTTTGAAGGATGGTCAATCAGTGAAAGAAGAATTCTTTGATAGTGATAGAACATAATCACAGTATCACGGGATCACAATGTATAAACACCTATATCGTAGTAGAAATGTGTGCTGTATACATTCTATTACTACGTTCTTCTCACAGCTGACAGCGAAATCTTTACATGATGTCACTTAGAACTGATCATTAAGTTCACTGTAAGGTACGGCAAGTTTTTTTTTTTTTCTTTTATCACAATGGACAATGTTGCGTAGGAGCACAGTGCTTCTCAGTAAATGGAGTTGCCATTCTAAGCAGCTCATTTCATTATGAAACTAATTTGTTCAGCTAGAGGCTGGGCACTGATTTAAGAGAAGTCCTACAGAAAGATTTCAAGTGACAATCCACTCTCCTTTGACTATATCTACACAGAGTATAAGTATAAATATGAATGGTTCAAGTGTTCATTCAACCCCTAAGCTCGACAATTTAGTGTCTAATTAACACAGAGAGTAAGCCTGCATACTCTCCTATATAACTTCCACTGTCAACACCAAACTACGAGTACATGGAGATCACACACTACATTTCCTATTCTAAATTCAGAAAAAGTGACATCTCAACCTCCAAGTCCCATGGGGGAGGGGGGGTCATAAAAGCCCCCAGCATCCATCCTACTCCAGGTGACGGCCAAGGAGATGCATGAAACTACTGTCTGACACCCTATAATTGTTGTTTCTGCAATATTCGTGGTCTTTTCTCTAACTTTATCTCTGCTAAACACCGCCTCTCTTCCTCTAAACCTCACCTACTCATCCACAAGGAGACTCAGCTATCAGAAGTACCTGATTGTAAACCCTTCTCTGTATCCTCCTACTTTCCATATACTCACTTCAAAGCCAAAGGTGGCTGTTATGTATATGAACCCAACAACATATCTTGGTCTCATGTTCCTGAACTTGAATCTTCTGAATTATCTACTCTCAGGCTTTGGCTATCCTGTCATTCCCTAACTAACTATATTTGTGCTGTGTACTTATCGCTAATTCTACTGACCGAAAAAATCTTTGACTATCTTACTTCTACGATGGAGCACATCAATTTCTCAATTATTTGAAATCTTTTTATCAGAAGATTTTAATGTTTACCACCATCTTCGGCACATCTAGCCTTATAGTGATCCACCTGGTAAGCAGGCCTACATCTTTTCTATCCTTAATGACCTAGAACAGCTTGGGCAGCACCCTACCCGTATCCTTGACCACCATGGAGAGACTTCCAACATATTCGACCTCTCCCTTACAGCTAATCCTTCTGCTTACGCTATTAATCCTTTCTCACTGTTGGGCTTCTCTGATGGCAACCTTATCACCGTAACCTGTCCTATCGTTCCAGGAAGGCCTATGGACCCTCCCACGAGGCAGCAGCTTTTTAACTTTGGAGATGCATATTGGACTGCCCTTATGCAGTACTTCTTTGATTTTCCTTGGAATTATTAGTGCTTCCATGGCCGGGAGCCATTTGTGTGTGCCTCGCACATTACGGTGGTTATTCTCTTGGACATGGAAGCATACATTCCTTTCTCTTAGCCTGTGACTAATGCAAAAAAACAAAAAAAATATTGGTTTAACCGCACTTGTTCTAGTGCTGTCCACTATAGGAAGAAAACGTACAAAAGATACTGGAACCAATCCACCCTTGCATCTCATCTGTTTTATGTCACTGCCCGCAGCCTTGCTAAGTCTGCTCTTCATTCTGCTAAAATTCATTATACTTGTACTAAAAGCTATGCACTCTTAGACTACCCTGTTCCTTCTGGCACCCTGCCAAAAACCTTTGAAACAGGATTACTTCAACATCCTTCCCTCCTCTTTTCTACTTTGAGAAAGCATAACTCTTTGATGAGACTTTCTTCTCCAATTCCACTTTAGATGAATCCAGTTCTGTTCCTCCATCATTGCTCCCCTGTGACTTCATCACGACTGACAAAATTTCTTCAGTTGTACTTTCTGCCATCACTGGCCTCTGTACTACAAGGCATACGGGCCTGATAGGGTCCCACCTGTTGTCCTCAAGAACTGTGCCTCTGTGCTTACACTTTGCCAAGGTAAACTCTTTCGCTTTTGTCTGTCAACTTGCATCTTTCCTTCTTGTTGGAAGTTTGCTCTCATTCATCCTTTCCCAAAGAAGGGTGACCATTCCCAGCCCTCTAAATACTGCCCACATTGTTTTAATATCTTGCATTTCTATGTGTTTGGATTAATTCATCGATTTTTGACAAAAATATTAATGCACATTTAATATAAAAAGGGTGAGTTCCACCGGGGATGCTGCACCGGCGATCTCACCATTTTTTCGGACTCCAGCTCATCCTCCTTTCAGGACTTCGGCGAAATCTTTGCCATTGCACTTGACATCTCAGAGGCTTTCGATCGAGTCTAGCATAAATCATTAACTTCCAAACTGCCCTCTTACGGTTTCTGTCCTTCTATGTATGCCTTCATCTGCAGCTTCCTTTCTGGTTTTTGTATAGCTGCTGTTGTAGAAGGCCACTGCTCTTCTCCTACAGTTATCAATAGTGGTGTTCATCAGGGTTATGTCCTATCACCTTATTTCTTCCTTCAATTCATTAATGACTTTCTAAGCAGTTTATCTTATCCTATCCACTCCTATGATGATGACTGCATCCTTCACCTTTTCATCTGTTTCTCATAGCGTCCACCTCAGCAGTTACTTCAACAAACAAGGGATGAGGCTATGGCGCACCTAATGTCTGACTTCGCTTGTATCTGTGACTGGGGTAAAAATAATCTTGTTGTTTTCAATGCATCTAAAACTCGGTTCTTTCATTTTTTCAACCTACCAAAATCTTCCACAGGCGTATCCTCTAATTTTTAACATAATCCAACTCAATTCTACATCCTCATTGAACATGCAATACTTGGGTTTTCATTCACTTGTAAAACCTGCTTACAGGAGATTAACTGTGCTAAGCTGACTCAGTTCCTTGTTTTCCCCTGCACAGTTGTTGACTTTGTAGAGTACAACTCTCATGTGTGGGGAGGCTCCCTACATACAGCTCTTCTGAACAAGGTGAAGTCAAAGACTTTTTGTTTCATTAACTTTCCTCCTCTTACTGTCTCCCTTCAACCTCTGCCTCTATGCCAGGCAGATGCACCTTTACCTGAATTCTGTCACCACTTCAATGGTCACTGCTTCTCTGAACTGTCTGCTTGTACCCCTCCACCAGTACAGCAGGTGCATAGCATCCATCTAGCAGCCAACTCTCATCCATTTTTTGTCCAGGTCTCTAAGGCAACAGTTAATCGTTAATCCCAGTCCTTCATGTATGTAACAGGTCATCTCTGGAACTGTCTTCCTCTGTTTGTATTTCCTACTGCCTCTGATTTCCAGTCTTTTAAATGTAGTGCATCCAGGCATCTCGAAATGAAAAGATCTTGAATTTGGCTGTCTCTTATTTTGTTTTTATATTTTTCTTGGAATGAACAATCTTGCGGATCTATGGCATTTAATTCCTTCTTCTTTGCATAAAGAAGGTCACAGACAATAAAAGGAATAATGTTTTTCAACAAACCAGTAAAAAGATGTTTCCCAAACAGTGTGATGTGTCCTAACTGTTTTGCAAACTGCGGGTTTCAGAGGTTACTACGTGCTACAAGTCTTCAAAAAATTAATGAGGATTAAATGTGAACAGTGTCAACGCGGGAAATATTATGTGAGTTCGTTCTTACACAAACCTGTTCTCTCCACATTATGATGGCAGCAGTAGGATGTATACAAGTTTTGCTGCCATAATTTGCAGTATTTTCTTTTTACATTAATTGCTACAGATTACTTGAGCCATGTGCCTATAACTGGCAGAGAAACAACTGGTACCGGTATAATTATCTTATGTCTTCTTATGATGACTTGAGGATTTATGAGTAACTCGCTGATAAAATGAGCACAGAGATTTCAAAGCAACATAATTGTTCTTTCAAAACAGACTAATCAGGTCAAGAAGGAGCATTAGAAATAATCTAGTTTGTGTGTGTGTGTGTGTGTGTGTGTGTGTGTGTGTGTGTGTGTGTGTGTGTGTGTGTGTGTGTGTGTGTGTGTGTGTGTGTGTGTGTGTGTGTGTGTGTGTGTGTGTGTGTGTGTGTGTGTGTGTGTGTGTGTGTGTGTGTGCAAGATCTTTGTTTTTAATCAATTCAGAGGGCTCTGATACATTTCCAGATAGGTAATGTCGGTGATGTTGCAGCACCATGGGGTGTTGCGGTGTTTGAGTTGGTGGGTGACGACCAGGACACTAATATGACGCAGGCCCAGTTCTCTGGAGTTGTAGACCAGGCTCGCAAGGTGGGTCACTCTCACGTTACTGCTTAAACCCTTAGGTTACTCCCACGTTACTGCCGACTCAGAAAGGTCAGTAAATTAAAACTGAATAGTGTTTTATCATGTTTTCGTTCCCAGCTGCAACAGGTGTCACAGTTCACATCAGTGGTGATGGTGAGCGACGACCCAGCCTTCCTGGCTGCCTTCGCCGAATTGTCTCTCAAAGTCCGCCTTCTGCAATGGTCGACGAGACTCCTTATCGTCACCCGTCTGCCACTCCAGCACCTCCAGGACATACGGAAGACACTTGCTATAACCAACTCGATGTTGATCACCCTCACTTATTATCCAGCTGGAAGGTCAGGCTTAACAGTGAGTACTGACTTTTTTATTGTTTACCGCTTATCTTATATAACATTAGTTGATTTTGAAACGAATAACAGTGCACTAAAATCACCATAAAAAAAACTTGTAATGACTGAAGAAACTCACACCTGATCATGTAAATGTCTTTAAAATGTTATTCCTGTCACAACAGTGTAAGTTTCTTCAAGCGATTTAGGAGGAGGGGAATATTTAAATGTCATAACTGATATAACTGATCATTGTTAAAATAGTATCCCAGAATTTAAAGTAATGGTAAGTTATTCAACTGGCGTGACTTTTTTTTTTTTTTTTAAATTACTGAATATATTAAATATAGCCAAGTGACTTCCGATACATTTTAAGTTAATAATGAGAATGAAGTTCAGAGAAATGAAAAAATGTAATGCTTAAATCAATATGCGAGTATATTTTACTCCTATTAAAGTACCGGTAAGTGACACCATAAAAGCAGGGCTTTCTAATTCATGCCTCTTTTCAATTTATTATTCAGAAAATGTGCGTCACATGGAATAATAACGTCACCCTCTTTTAAGTAAGATAAGAAATGTACAAAATTGACACGTGCCAATTCTCAGGGGCAGTGTACAGTATACATATTCCCACCCTTCACTCCTCCAGACGCAAAACCAGTGTCTGTAGCCTACTGGTCGCCTGATAAAGGATTAAAAATTCGTTCTGCAGTTACATTTTACGCTGATAAGTTTGCAATGTAAGTAAGGTCATTATTATTTCATTATAATTTGAAGGTACTAACATTCTCATAAAATAATTAGGGTATCTGTTCAAAGTATTTTTGAGATCTTACTTGCAGATCTTCAAGTTTTGTAGAAAATGTGTAAATTTTCTGAATATTTACTGCAACGATGACTTTGAAAATAGACTGATATTTATATCAATACCCTATTCTTACATTATTTCTAATACTACTTTCTTATTACTGTTATAATTTGTTTCCCTCCTTGCTTGTCTTCAGGTTTCCTCACAGGCCTCGCCTGTCTGTAGGACGAGTGATCCTGCCTACGGATGAACAAACACAAATGGACGACCCAGATGCACCAGGGGAGACAAAAATAATGGTTCTTAACCCAGAAAATATTCTTATGGAGACAATCGCTGAAGATATGAATTTCTCGTATGTATACGGTTTTCTGTCTGTCCCTTGTATTTAATAATGACAATAATGTATTGCTCTTTTCCTAATCCTGTATGATAAAGTAATATTTCGTAATAAATTCATTGCGGACTTCCTGGAACATTAAAGGTATCCGTGTAGCTAACGGTCTATTAGAACCAGAATTAAAATCCTGATGTGGGCAGCTGGCGTCACGTTTTGTGTGTTGATAAATAAACTGAGGACCTAGGGATGCACCTATGGGAGGTAACTGTGATAACCTGGATGATGTGGTAGCTTTGCATCGGAGAGAGGTAGTTGAATAAGTCACATCAGTCTCTAAGAGTAAATTATGGAGATGGATACCGTTGTTAAGCACCTCGCTTTTCCTTCCTCCTCCTTTACTTTTACCGTTCCCAGAACATTTTGCTGGGTGTCCCAGGACTAGTGTACTAACTTTAGATGATTCTTAGCTTAATTTTGAGCTTAAGAATGCTATATCAACATGAGTTCCATTTTCAGCCATTAGAGTGCAAAATTTACTGATGGCCATTTGGCCGAAATTATTGTCCGTCATAATTCACCCATCAGGTTATCATTAACTGTAGTTCGATATCCTTTGAGAGATGGATCCATGTTGACATAACATTTTTACTCAATTCATCCTTAAACTCACCTCTTGAAGCTAGTACGTCAGGTTCCTGGACACCCTCCACATAACGTTTGCTGATACGCTCTTCGTGGGTATCATTACTGTATCAGTATTTTTAACTCCTGCAGAACCAAGTATATCTCCCCAGCAGACAATCACTGGGGCATGTTGCTCCCTGATGGCTCCTGGACGGGCATGATTGGCCAGTTGCATCAACAGGTCAGTTCTAAAACTTTCATGACAGGATAATTAGTGAAACTGCAAGCTGTCTTGTTCATGATAAGATGTCCTTGAATTCTTCAATTTTAAAGGCAGCTGTAGCCATTGCTAAATAGTTTGTGATAGCATATATGTGTTCAGAAATATGGAACTACAGTAGCTGGGTTGAAACCGTACACCACTCAAACATATTTATAGAACATTTATTGAAGTGAATACATAGGTAAATTTTGTTCCCTTTATCTTTCACTGAAGTAACGTAAATTCATACCTATTTCGTTTTAGGATGTGGATATAAGTCTTGGATTATTTACAATGACACCAGAACGAAACACTGCAGTCAGCTTCACTCACCCCGCAGCCATCATTTTCTTACAAATTTTTTCGGCTCGTGGGAGTCCTGAGATTGATATTTGGGGTTTCTTGCTGCCCATAACCCCCTTAGTGTGGGGGTCCATCCTGGCATCACTGGTAGGGGTGCTGGCTGTCATGGCACTGTTACCATTCTGTCTTCCTGCCAATACAGGAAGTGGGTTCCTCACATACACCGACAGCTTGATCCGGGTGCTGCTGCAGCAAGGTTAGAGATTCTCACTTTTGCTGTACGAGTATTTAACCCTTACCTGTCAGAGATTTCCCTCTCTAAGAGAATAGCCTCTTTACTGACGAAAGCAATAGGCAGAGAATCCCTCCGCAGACAAAAGCCAAGAACCTGATGTCTGTCAGCTTCCACTAACTTTCTCATGATCTCACTGTGATCTCGCCATCACTCTTACCTTATTTAGGAGTTTGTTTCACCTAAAGATTGAAAGTTCACTGGCTTGTGACTTTTTGTTGGGGATGCCGATTATTTCTTTCGAGTGTATTTATTCTAGAGTCAAGTCCTCGGTGGGTTCTCTAGAAAAATATTATCTTTAACAGAACTGAGAAAGTTTTCGGTGACTTTATTATGGTATCTTTTCGACATACACAAAAAAAGTATTTCTTTTCATTCTTTCTTTTTTTCTTTTCTTTCTTTCTTTTTGTCTTAACAGAAATGAATAGTTTTGAGGGTTGGTGGTGGTGGGAGCGTGTGATATTGGGGGTCTGGATGCTGATGACTTTGGTGCTTACACGGAGTTACGCCGGGAACCTCATGTCACAGTTTGCTGTCAGATACATCCCTCAGCCCTTGCAGACACTCCAGGACCTGGTCGATAACCCAGTCACCGTCCTCATTCACAGGGGCACCTCTTACGAGCAAGCATTTAGGGTAGCTTCATATCTGTACCTCAAGTTTTGGAAATATTAGCAAACACTAGATTGTTAGGTCACCATGATGGTAATGCAATTGAAGGTAAAGCTTGAGCCACAAATTTGGTCATTAGAGACGTAGTAGCAAAATTAATGTAGATATTATGAAATGCAACCATTTACTGTTTTCAGTTTGATGGTTTTGCAACTGCAATGTGTGTGTGTGTGTGTGTGTGTGTGTGTGTGTGTGTGTGTGTGTGTGTGTGTGTGTGTGTGTGTGTGTGTGTGTGTGTGTGTGTGTGTGTGTGTGTGTGTGTGTGTGTGTGTGTGAAAAATACTTTTTCTTCGGTACATAGTTAAAATTAATGTTTTCCTTAATTCTTTTGCGCTAATCTAACTCCTCTCTTCTTTGTTGCTCTAATAAGTGTTTATAAATCGGAGTGAATATCATACATGTTAGGCATTCTTTACTGTAGAATAATTAGCGTAATCATCTTCTAACATAAATTAACTGTAGTTGGTTAATTCTATCTTGTCCCAAGTTTTTGTCCGTTACTGCTTATTTCACGTAGCTCAGTGGCAGAAAAAGACAGCATTAAAGCTTTATATCTCTAGCATAGTGCGAATGTGGATCTGATAAGAAGCGTTAGGAGAAAATTAATACACTGAGGTGGTTTGGCCATATGAAGAGGATGGAGAGTGAGAGACTGACGAGGAGACTGTGAATGAGGTGGAGGGGGGGAGGGAGGGGGAGGTCAAGGATGAAATGGAGGGATGGAGTGGAGAGGTATATGAGAGAGGGGTGTGTGAGCTAGGAGCAAGACAGTGAAATGGCGGGGGAAAGGGCGAAATGGAGGCGATTTGTTTCAGGCCACCCTTTACGGGATTAAGGCGTTTGGCAATAGATAGATAGAAAGATCACTTGCAAAGCACTTGTTCATGACTAAAACCATATTCTAGTGTAAAAACATTGTTTCATCTATGCAGTGATAAGGGAGAGATGGTAGTTTCAGGCCGAGTTATAGTAAAAAGAGTAGATTATACAGTAGTAAATTTAATTGTAGACTAGAAGCCAGAACACCTATAAATTACACAGTACTTGGCAACACACTGATATAGTATTGTAAGTGTAAAATTAAGCCAGAGGCCGACCAGAGCTGACAGAAAACCGTATTTATAATTGCCTCGGGAATTTCTTAACGCACGTTCATCAGTGATTTGCTCTGTATATTTTGCAGTTAGGCTTCGCGTCAGTAATATGCAAGCACACAGTCTGAGTGCTCTGGCCACGGTATAAAAACACGTGACATGAAATAGGTCGACTTTTATTTAAGAACTGCTAAAGAATTACCCCACTATCGTTCATGTTTGGTTAACGGTATGTTGAAATACATATCATTCTATGAACGTGCGTTGTTCTGAGAGTAAGGCAAGTATTTTTGGACAAATATATGAAAAACATCGTTGGAATCACAGGCCTATGACTTAGCATACTTCAAGTTTGATTCGATATTAGAACTCTCTAGGGAATAGCAGTTCGAGGACCCAAGTTTCACAAAATCGAGTTGTAAAAGAGTAGGAATTAGCAACAAATATACTTTGACAGGGGAAACAACCTACCACATATTGTTTGTGTGAACATGATGGTTGAAGAATATACATTTTTAAAACTTTTGTTACTATGAAGGCGGGCAACACCCTTAGAGATGATTTGAGTGATCCGCCGAATTACAATTTCCCCAGAACGTCAATGCAACCATCCCTGTGCATGCGCGCTTAGTATTGATGAGTAAGGTGGCGGTTTTGGCTCTATGGCGAGCGATGATTTTCAGTGCCTAGTCCAACCCTACAGAGAGAGAGAGAGAGAGAGAGAGAGAGAGAGAGAGAGAGATTTTTCCAAGAGCTTGGCGCTCTCACCCGCTGATTCGAACTGATATTGGGTTTTTAAAAATCTACTGAAAATTTCAGTATGATGTCTCTTTTTTAGGGTATACTCAAAGCCCTCCTTGTCATAAACTGTACAAAATATAGCTTTATCTCTACTGCAGGTGAAGCATGACTACTACGCAGGAAAAGAGTGAATTATATCTGCTAAAGAGCAGTGCCCAATATGTTGGAGGGCCGAAGCTTCCCTCCGAAGGTGATTCCTTCCGCCACTACTTGTTCGTCTTGAAAGACCTCGAGATGACCAAGAATGAAGCAGCCCAGGACGCCGTCTGAGTTGAAAGTCACATTGGTCAATGCTGGGATACCAATTCATCAACATCAGCATGCAGTTATCCAGCTTGAGAGATAGAAAGAAGTGTGGGAGAGCCTAAAGAAGAACAGGTGTTGTTGAAGTGAAATTCAGCTGAAGAAAGGGCAAACGTTTGTGGCAGAACTGGAAGACCTTTTTGATTTTTTTTTTTAATGTGTCCAACTTCTGGGCAAAGGCTTCAGAGTCTATCCCAAGGGCATATCCCCAAAGCCCAGTAGTCCTCCTACATCACATGTCACCACTGCGACGCTAACACCCACCATCCATATTGAATGTAAGCTACGATTGTCTCATTCAGGACAGGTGTATTGGCATTAACGGGGGTATTTTTACGAGGTGTCAGGAGGTCATGTGGTAGATCAGTAAAGTCTGATTTTATTTAATTCAAATCCATAAAATGTTCCCTGTCCTAGCAGGGATTTGACCCGGGGTCCGTTAGGCCTGCAGGCCACCTCTCCACTGTTTCAACCACTGCCTCATCAGACCTCTGAGGGATGGATTGAGAATGGACCAGGTCGTAAGCTCCTTCAACCTCAGAGGGAACCTGATCATCCTGGCTGTACAGTATGTCTGGGTTGGACAGTGTGATAATGCAGAAGGACAAAGAAAAGGCAGAGAGAGAGGCAGCAACTGTAAATAAGAAAAAATGCAAAAAGGAGAAATTCAGGTACTGCTGGGATGTCATTCTCAAAATGTCCTCATCTGCAAGTACTGAAGATACCAACAGTGACGTCTATCCACTCGGTGCTGTCGGATGGGCATGTTTCTACTGATAAGGAAGAAGAAAATCTTCACCCCTCATTTGTTGGCGGCGATGGATAGAATGAAGGTGAGTGACTGGAAAGTTCATACAATCGCAAGTGTTCTCCACGCAACTGGGCACGACGTCACTGAGCAGAGTGTGAGCTGCTCCTCGATTCAAAGACATTAAAAGATGTTTCGAGAACAATGTGCCCGAGATCTGAAAGAACAGTTCATTTGGAGAAGCCCCTAACACTTCATATTGACATGTATCTGATGGAAGATCTTACAGAGACTGAGAAATTAGATCAACTTCCAATCATAGTGACCCGATCAGGAGTTGAGCAGCTGCCAGCTATGCCATCACTTCCTCATAGTCAAGGAAAGACCATTGCCAACAAGTTGCTGGAAGCAGTGAACGACTGGAATATCGTGGACTGTGTGAAGGCACTCAGCTTCAACACAACAACCAGCAACATCAGCCTCCTTAGTGAAGCCTGGTACCTGTTCTCAAGAGCCGTTGGTTGGGACCTTCTCTTCTTTGCTTGCCGGCATAACATCTTCGAGATCTTACTGCAAGATGCCTTCATAACCATGATAGGCCTATCAAATGGTCCTGACATTCAGATCTTCAAGAGGTTCTTGGAATATAGGACCCATATCATCTTCACAGACTTCAAGGCTGGTGTGGAGGACGAAGATGTTCTTGTAGCCATCCAGGAGCAAAAGGAAGAACTCATCACATTCCTCTCACAACACCTGAACATCCTGCAACTTCGCAATGATCATCAAGAATTGTTGGAACTTTTTCTTAAGTTTCTTGGAGTGAAGTTTTTGATTGGACCCCTCTTCCATACACCTGGAGGATTGCACTGTGCACGATTCTTGGCTTGCCTCATCTACAGCTTAATGATCTTCATGCTTCGAGATACAGGATTCAAGTTTTCTGCAAGCCAGCTTTGAGGCCTGAAATAGTTCTGCATATTTAGAATCCTTTTCTATGCAAAACCTTGGTTCGAATCTCGTCTCGCTACTAAGACTCTTTTGACGGACTTGAATTTGTTACAGATTCTCCACAAGTCTTCCATCCCCTTAGCTAAAGAGGCATTGAAAAAATTGCTCAGACACTTGTGGTACTTGAGTGACCAACACGTAGCCTTCGCGTCCTTCTACCCATGTGTGGAAATAGTGAAGAAATGAACCATGCTTCAAAGCAGTGGGACGTGAGAAAGAAGAGGAGAAAATGCTGAAAAGAATCTCTATGCTCCCATCAGAGATGCCCGGGAAGACCCTCTCGGGATTTATCTCCTTCAGAAAGAAGAGTATCTTCAAGTGCCTGCAAATTCCTGATTCGTACCTTAACAATGATCCAGAAACCTGGCATGACAACAACCACTTCTTGGAGGCCCTATCGGTTGTTCTGGAGTTACGTGAGGTCAACTATACCGCTGAAAGGGCAGCTGCTTTGGTCCAAGAAAACAATGGACTCTTGATGAAGGACCCAGAGCAACACCAGATCCTCCTTCAAGTGGTCCATGACCATAGGAAGCAATTCCCAGGCACAAAAAAATCCACAATTGCAGGGAAACTTGTGTAAAGGGTTATAATGACAACATTATTTTTTTTGTTCATCGTCTCCTCCATGGGCGGCACCAAGAATTTTCGAACTGGGGAGAAATAAAAATTTGAATTTGCAACCTAAAAATAGTAAAAAACGAGCTAAAATAGTCCAATCTTATACACATAGCCTATCTCAGAAATACAAAGGTGGCTGGTGAAAAATAGGGGGCAGGCCCTTACAGGACCACCCCAGGTGCAACCGATGCTTCTTTCTAATTCTTATGTTCCTCAAGTCAAATAAAAAAATTATTTTTTCACTTAACATTACATTATCATTATTGCCAAACTTCGAACTTCCTGAGCATTCCTTTATATATGCTCATTCGGAGCCAAATTTTGTTTTGTTACTTTTCTTCTATAATGGAACAATTTGAGGGGGTAGGCACTGTAAAAATAAAATGTTTTTTTTTGGCGCATCCATTCATCCATCCACATATACTATCTCTCTCTCTCTCTCTCTCTCTCTCTCTCTCTCTCTATCTCTCTATATATATATATATATATATATATATATATATATATATATATATATATATACCAAGGCTTCTTTACCCAAGGAAAGGGAGGTAGCCGAGACAGGATGACAAACTCCCCATTTACTCACCAGTTCAAACACATTCATTCGCATATTAGCCCCAAAGAGGAGAAGGGACAGATCCTCACCGCACCACACTGCACAAGGGTCAACAGCACAGTGCAATCAGTGACATCCGCAGCAAGGCCTGACAGCAGAGCTGCTTTACCCCTGCCACATCATAACAGACCCATACCCTTACCCGCACCTGACCTGACTAGCTGATCAGTCCAAATGGGGGAGAATATCCCCTCAGGGCTGCGTCATCATTTATTCATTCACAATTTTTCTACATTTATTTCTGTCACGCACAGCCACTCTTCCTTGCTCAACAGACATCCCTCCCACATCCAGTGCTCTCTTTACACTGTCCATCCATCCTAGTGGTCTCCCTCTCAGCTTTACACCTCTCACATCAGATCTAGTTATCTTTTTCACCAATTGCTTATTATCCTTTCTCTCCATATGCCCAAACCATCGCAACACCCTCTACTCAACTCTATCAGCCATCTTCCGAACAACTTCAGTTCTCCTTCGCACTTCATCATTTCTCACTCGATCCATGCCGTCACTCCACACATACTCCTCAGACGCCTCATCTCCATTACATTCAAACTTTTCCTCTCTGCTACACCCATATTCCATGTTTCAGCCCCATATAACGCAGTCTGTACCACAACACCCTCGTACAGCCTTCTCTTTACATCAATTCTAAGCGAACGACATCTAAACACTTTTTTCATTCCTCCCAGCACCTTTCCTACTTCATTCATTGTAAACTTCACTTCTGCATCTATTCTTCCATCCACAGCAACATGTGACAATATATAATTAAAACACTCTACCTCCTCAAGCAACTCACCATTCAAAACTATATTCATCCCCCAACCATCTACCAACCTCGTACACTTCATCACTTTACTGTTATTCTCATTTACTTTCAATTTCCTCCTTTCACAAACCCTTCCAAATTCCTCTATCAACTGTCTCAATCTCTCCTCTGAATCAGCCACCAGTGCAGTATCATCTGCAAACAGCAGCTGCTTCAGATTCCACTCTCCACCATCAACATTCACCAGACTCAGACCTCCACCTATAACTCTTGCATTCACCTCCCTTACAACACCATCCATATAAATATTAAACAACAAAGACGACATCACACATCCCTGTCGCAGCCCCACTCTCACAGAAAACCAATCACTCACAGCATTTCCCACTCTTACACACGCTCTACTGTTTACATAAAAACTCTTCACCCCTTTTAGTAACCTACCATCAAGTCCATACAATCTTAAAACAGTCCACAAAGCCTCCTTATCAATTCTATCATACACTTTCCCTAAATCCATGAATGCCCAAAACATCCTTGCCTTTCGTTAAATACTTTTCACACACTTATCTCACAGCAAACACCTGATCCACACATCCTCTCCATCTCCTAAAGCCACACTGCTCATCACCAATTACTCCTTCTGTACCCTCTCTAACTCTCATAATTAACACTGTACCATACACCTTACCTACAACACTCAACAGACTTATACCCCTAAAGCTAGTACATTCCTACTTATCACCCTTGCCTTTATAAAACAGGACCACACAAGCATTTGCCCAGTCAAATGGCACCATACCTTTCACAAAGCACACATTCAACAATCTTACTAACAAGTCAACAACAGTCACTCCATCACCCTTCAGGCATTCCACAGCACACCCATCCATACCTGCAGCTTTCCCTGTTTTCATCTCCTTTACTGCCTTCTCCACTTCCTCCTTCGTGATCAAAGAATCATTCAACTCTCCCAACACATTTATTCCTTGCATCTTTCCATCCGCCACAATCTCAGCCACCCTTTCCTCCTCTACATTTAACAATCTTTCAAAATACTCTGCCCATCTCATCCTTACTGCATCCATCTCAATTAACATCCTTCCATCCTCTGCTTTTACTTGCTGTTCCTAAGACTCTCCCTTTCGTACCCTTTTCACCTCCTTCCAGAACATTTTCTTTTTCTGTTGAAAATTCTCAGTCAGTCGCCTACCCCACGTCTCATCTGCTGCCACTTTAGCATCACGCACAGCCTTTCTCGCCCTATTCCTCTTTTCCTTATACTTCTCATATGACACCTTATCCTTCCTCTGCAGCCACACTTCATATGCACGTCTCTTCTCAGCCACAGCCATACTTACTTCCTCACACTATCATTCACTTCCTTGTCTTACATCACCACCCACACGTCTCACACCACACACCTCTTCTGCATGCCCCACCACAGCACTCTTAAACAACTGCCATTCCTCCTCCACACTGCCATTTTCCTGATCTTTCACTGCGTTCCACTCATCTCTCTATTTCTCCTGATACTCTATTATTTTCTCTCTTTTATCCAACTCACTCACTTTCAAAACCTCCCTGCCACATCCAATCCTCCTAGCTCTCACCCATCTCTTACCTACTCTTAACTTTCCCTCCACCAAGTAGTGGTCAGACATACCTCCCCTCTCAGAACTCTCACATCCAACAATCTTCCTATTACATTCCTGGACACAACCACATAATCCATCAAAGCTCTATCAACAACTCTTCCACCCTCCTGTCTCACCCATGTATTCTTATAAATATCTTTCTTCTCAAACAGCGTATTTCCAATCACCATCTCTTGCTCAGCGCACATCCCTATCATTCTTTCCCCATTTTCATTTCTTCCAGGGACACCATGCACACGAACTACACCTTCAAATGTTACATTTTCCACTCTAGCATTCAGATCTCCCATCATTACCACATTCACATTCGCTCCAAAACTCTGCAGACACCTATCAACATCATTCCAGAAAGACTCCCTCTCTTCCTCATCTCTTTCACTGCCAGGCCCATATGCACTCACAAACACCCACAACTCACGTTCAAATTTCGTCTTCACCCACATCAGTCTCGATGACACCTCCTTTCATTCAATTACACACTGCTGTATTTCCGGACTCACTAACAAGGCCACACCTTCTCTTGCCCTTCCTCTATCAACACCTGACAATCTTCCATTCACACTTTCAAACATAGACTCACCCTTCCCTTTCATCTTCGTTTAACTCAAAGCTAACACATCCAACTTTCTTCTCACAAACATTCTCCCAATCTCCTCCCTTTTAGCCTCAGTCGTACTACATCCGTGCACATTCATAGACCCAATCTTCAGGGTACGGGGATAACTCAATCCCCCATCACTTTCTCTGGCCTGTCTCTTTTCAGGAACCAAGAAACAGAGGACGGGGTCCCTAGTCCCCTCACCCCGCCCCTTTTAGTCGCCTTTTATGACATGCAGGGAATACGTGATCAACATGGTAAGGGCTAGCCACACAAACATCTCCCGCACCTGCACAGGTATCCAGTCACGCATATGCATGCTCTTGCTGGCAGCCACATCCTGCCACAACACACACATCCCCTGGTGGAACTTATTTCCTCCATCCTGTACTGCTTGATAGCAGTAGTGAAAATAGCCCTGAATATACTGCTAATAGTCCAGGGCTTGGGGGGAAGCTCATCCTCCTGCACACCTACTCCCTCCTTGACAAACGCTGGCACAGATGGCTCAAAGCTGGCTCCATCTTCCCACACAAAGGTATCGACTCTACCCACATGTGATAGAGCCGGCCGTCTGTCATGTGCAGGACATTTCTTCTGTGTTCGTGCACATCCACGTGCACGCCCACGGGCAGGGGGTGAAGGGGAAGGAGAGAGAGAGGTGTGGGAGGTGGGGGAGTAAGTGGGGGATGACTCACCTAACGTGGGACTTGCCTGGGGAGATGCTCAGTGCTGAGTATCACAACGTGGGGCTCGTGGGGGATATACAACTTCTGAAGGGACCAGTTGTGGTGAATTTGCCCTTGAGGTGCTAGGCCATGGGCGGGCAACCTCTAGCCTGTAGGCCAGATCCGGCCTGAGAATATCTAACTTCTGGCCCGCCAACCTGCTCGACATAAGCATAGCCATCCGGCCCACAAAACCCCAGCCAAAACAAATTAAATTCTGACAAATAGTATCTGCCGGCCACATGCAGCTGGCAGATGTTATTTGGCAACTTGGCACTCCCCTCACCTTGCGTGATACAATCTTTCCACCATCCTGCCAGATGCCAGTGTCCATAGGACTTCCACACTGAGAAGAGGTATGTGTCACTGTTATGGGCAGTACTTGTTGCGTATCCATATATGTAGGACTTTTCAGGTTCATAGATATTTTGAGATCTAAACCCACGAGCTCAAACATGTTTCACCCCTTCAAGTGTGGAAGTCTATATCCTGATATCGATATAATTTGCATGTTTTCCAATAAAATTCTTGTATCTAGTCACTTTTGTGCTCTCATTTGTCACTCTGGCCCGTGGGCTGCAATTAAAAGTCTCAACTGGCCCTTGCTCTGAAAAGGTTCCCTGCCCCTGCACAAGGCTGAGGTGTAAGTGAGGGTAGTATGACAAGATGTTGGCAAGCTGGCAGTGAGAGTAGGAGAGATGGCTCTTTGGCTTTTATTTCGCTGATGACCGCCAGCTCCACACTCACCTGCCCAGTATTCCAGGTCATCTATCTCCTCCTCCTCCAACTCATCACTGTCGAAGGCCCTTTCTTCCTCCTGCAGGGGTTTCAGAGCCTTCTCTGGCGTCTGAGAGCAGCTAGGGGTCGGAGGGTGAGAGAGGTCACTCTCCACACGGTAACTCTTCCTCTCCTCCAAAGATGTGCTCTCAATAAGTGTCTGTGAGGACACAGTGTTGTCCAAGGCATGACAATGGCACTATCACTTAGCCCTTTTCCTGGCACTAAGGGTAGAACTCTCGTGAGGGTCGATGAGGCGATCAGTCCTTCATGTGGTGTTGCAGAATCAGATGATGAAGTATAAAACATGGCTCCTCAGGCTGCCAGTGCCATGTACAGACTGATTCGCACATCTGCGAGGTACCTGGGGGTCCTACCTACTCAGTGGGCATCATAGAACATGGTCACAAGTTCAAAGGGTAGTGGGAAGGTGAGTGAGGCATATGCCGTCAGGCGGCGGTGCTCCGTGCCCTGAATATGTGACAGCTATACACGTCAGCTGGCAGTAGGGGTTAAAGGAAAGCACAGTATTATACTTATTCGAAACCTTGACAAGCTACCAATATTCTCCATGATAACTATTAGTGTAGGTAACATATCTAGATTGAAAAGTGAATGAAAGTAGTGTCAAAGAAGGACTGGCTCTCATAAGGAAATGAAAATTATGAATTCATATGGGTGACAAAATGTAAAAACATTGATGAGTGAATGGAATGAGTGAGTATGGAGGTCAGGGTATGGCATCACTGCCTAATTGGTGGCCTGACTGAATGACCTGGTGAGAGTGGATCCATTACCGCCAGGTAAGGGCTTAGCTGCACATAAGTGTCAGTACTCTAAAATATCATAACACAATACATAATACCTAGTAATTTATATATGCAATATAGAGATTATATGAAAGTCATGCCTAGGGCTAGAGGAAGTGGTGTTCACACATTCTCAGTTACGAATGCCACACACAGCAAGGTGTGACGCCAGACTGGAAAGTCCCCAGGCATGAGAAGGTTCCACACAACCATGCTTTACACGAGATAACACTAGTCATATACAGGGGAAATGAGAGAGACAGGACAGAAGGGGTTATAGGAGAGAATCGAGACGCTGCAGAGAGTAAGGAGTTAGGAGAGAGATGACAGCAGAAGGGGTTAGGAGACAGAGAGGCACGCTGGGAATGGCCAGAGGAGAGCACACTGAGTTAGCAAGAATAAACTGCTCCCGCCTAAGTACTGCTCTTGTGAAGAACTTCCTGTGGAGAATAAAACTGAAGTCAATCCCCAGACTCATCTTTATCTTTCTCCTGCCATCTATGACAAGTATTATCCCACTGCTGCCACCCTGTATAATATATCATAATTGTTGATATATGTTGTAGTCGTCGCCGAGTTGTTGTAACAATGTGTTGATTTGTAGGGATTTTATGAAAGGAGAGAATGTTCATTGTACTTGTCATAGATGGCAGGAGAAAGATAAAAATGAGTCTGGGGTTTGACTGCAATTTTACTCCCCAGAGGAAGTTCTTCACAAGAGCAGCACTTAGGCGAGAGCGATTTTCGTTTCGTTTCGTTTTGTTTCATTGTTGAAGGCTCCAACATGCTTGCATGTATCAGCCTTGGTCACCTAATGGCAGCTTTCCATGCTGCTCGATCTATGGCTACCTCCCTGTTCGGTCCCTTAAACCTGAGGTCACAGTTAACCCCTCTGTGGCCGAAGGCCCGGAATTTTCCATGCAAGCCAGGCCGAAGCCGGGGCCATATTTTGAAGTTTCGAAAATTGATTTTTTGTTCTTGCCATATTGAAAAAGAAGTTCAGATGCTAGCTTCCTAGATGCATTTTATGGCTTGCAATGGAGTGCGGAAGTTGCAGAAATATCGGCAACCGATATCAGCCACCCAGGGGCGTAACGCAACTGGGCAGGTGTTGTTATTTTTTTTTTACCTCCCAAAACAATACGAATGGTGCTGAAATGTGCATATATGAGATATGATGATATCGAATGATTTCAGTACATAATCTGTTAGGAAGGGCTAGAAAAAAATTGTTATGAATACTTTTTCACGTTTTTGATATAAAATATGTTTATGGTAGTTTCGAGTCATTTTTTACGTTATCGTTGTGCCCATGCTTGGAAAAGGGAGCGAAAGAGTTGAATTGTCGGTCCTAAATGAGAAAACTGCACGTCCTCCATGGTTAGACTCTGCCACAGGAGAATAAAGTGGAGGGTCAGATCCGATTAGCAATGTGGAGGTTGAGTCGCAACTTCGAGCTCCCACACCACGAGCATGGCTAAAAATGGAATCGTAATGCAGTTTCAGAAGTCTAATTATTACGAATACAGATACAAAGCAGAAATAATTAAGTTTTCAGACGGGGGGAAAACGTATTTTTTCCGTAAGAACATGTTCATCTCTCTATCATTTTATGTTCACTTTTATCATTTTACCTTGTTATTTTCGCAATATATATTGCTGTCTCATGGGTGGTTGTATGTGTTTTGCAAGGGAGGAAAAAGATTGTATCTTCTGTCTGGGTCGAGATAATGGGTGTAACTACGTGTTTTTAGGCATGGCCACGAGAGAAAAAATCGTCTATCCACTCGTCATGACAGCAGGTGGTGAACTGACAGATGATACGTGAGAGGGTGAAGTCAAGGTCAGTCTCATGTCCCAGATTTTCGTTCACTTCCTGAAGGTTTTCACAGTCTTCTACAAGTTGCACTGCATCAAATGATCCAAATCATTACAGCAAACCTGAGCAAATACGTAAAGATACCAAGACAAAAATTTATTTTTCACATATTATCATGTTTTTTTTGTATGTGCCTGTATACTTCATAATCGTAAACAGGTGGTTGTGTGTGTTTTGCAAGAAAGGACAAACATGATATGTTCTGCCTGGGTCGAGATAATGGGTGTAGTTGTGCTTGTTTAGGCATGGCTATGAGCAAAAAAAATCGAAAATCCACTCATCAAAGCAGCAGGCTTTGAACTGCTTGATGAGGTGTATGGGAGTGTAGTTTAGGTCAGTGTGAAGTACGTTCGTTCGCATCCCAAAAATTTTTGCAGTTTTTTATAGGCCATGCTCAAACGACGCCTGCGGCCATTGATCGGCTAAACGTCATTCAACGCCGGCAGCCACGGATGGGTTAATGGCCTCATCCCACGTCTTTCTCGGTCTACTCCTCGCAATTCCACCCCCAGTATTAACACTTTTCACCTTCACCCAGCTATCATTCCCCATCTTCTGCACATGTCCAAACCATCTCAATCTACCTCTCTTCATCACAACACCAATACACTCCAGTCCCATCCTACCTCTCAACTCTTCTGTCATAAACCCAGCCCCTCCAGGCCTTGCATGCAGGGACGCACTGCACATTCACCAAATCATTGTCATTTCTGTATGAGCCTGCAAATATCCTCTTCCTTTACTGCCCAGGTCTCACTACCATACAGCATCACACTCCTAACACGTGCTGCATACAAAGACCCCTTAGCACGTAGGGAGAGTCCTCTCAGTATCAGGAGAGGCAACAGCTCCCTGAACTTCTTCCAATCACTTCTCACCCTAGCTAAAGAGCTAGTTCCAGCCCCACCTCCAGCACATAACATGTCTCCCAAATAACAAAACCCTTCCACACACTCAAGTGACTCACCAGCAAGTTCAATCCTTTCACGTCTGACAATCTCCACCTGCACTCCCCGATAGGCCGCACACATAAAGTCAGCATTATCTCACAGTCTACCTCTAATACCACTACAACTCTTGTGCACCCATTCATCACAAACACTGCACAAGATGAAGTTACTTCCTATGCCTTTGTGGCAAATTGCACATGGCCACTCTCCCTCTTCTTTGTACTGCCACCAACCCTAGATATCATCACTTTTGTTTTATCTGCATTTACCCTTAAGCCCTTGTGTCCCATACCATCTCTCCACTTCCTAAATCTTTCCTCCGCCTCCCTTCCATTCTCTGCAATCAACACCAAATCTTCAGCATGCTACATCTCCCACGGGAGTCCATTTCTAAAGTCACGTGACAGGGCTTCAAGTACCATGATAAACAACATGGGACTCAAAACTGACCTCTGATCTACACCAACATTCACGAAAACCTCATCACTCAAATCTCCATTCACTCTTATGGGTGCAAGCATCCACATACATGGTCATAACCAACCTAACCAACCACTCCTCCAGCCCAAGCTTTCTCATTGCCCACTTCACTAGCTCTCTTGGGACTCTGTCAAAGGCCTTTTCCAAATCAAGAAAAACAAAATCTAGATCCCTCTTCTTTCCGATATATTTTTCCTGAAGCTGACGAACAATGAATATGGCATCAGTGGTCCCCCTGCCTTCCATAAACCCAAATTGCATCTCATCAATATTCACTCTTTCTCTAATAATTCCTTCTAGAACTTTTTTCATTACCTTCAGTATCTGATCTAAAAGCTTTATACCTCTATAATTTTCTCTTTCCAGGGCATCACCCTTCCATTTGTACACATTTACAGTTACACTCTTGAGCCGATCATCTGGGACAACACACTCATATATAATCCTATTAATCAAGTCAGTGACTAACCTAACCCCTATATCTCCTGAGGCTTTCTACTTTTCGGTTGTCAACCCAGACACACTTGCTGCCTTCTCCACTTGCATCCTGCCAATTGTCTCACTCACAGTAGCAGTGTTAATCAAAGGCCAAGGGCCAAACGCTGGATCTGCTGCCTCCAAACCTTCCCTGTCCCAGTCAAACTCCTCATTCAACAACCGGCTATAATGCTCTCTCCATGCATCTTTAATAATCCCCACTGTTCACCACTATCCTTGCTTCATCATTCTTCACACACTGCTCACCTATACAGTAATATCCCAGTTATCCCTCTTCATCTGACTTGTCATCTTAAATATCATATTTTTCCTTTCCACATGATTTAGATTATCAAGTAAAAGTCTCTCTGACTCAAACTTCGTCCTGTATACCTCTTTTCTAGCCCTACTCTTGGCAGCCAAGTATTCCTTGTTACCACCCTTCTTCCATTCCCGAAAAGGCCTTCTTTACTCCTTAACTAAAGCTTCTACACCCTCATCCCACCACCAAGTTTCTTTATGTCTTGGTGGGTCTCTTGTCCAACTGCATATTGCATCAGTAACTGTCAATAGGTTGTTCTTGAGGGCTATGTACTGTTCATTAACCCCTCTGTCTACGGCTGTCTGTTCAGCCACCTCTCTCCTCATCTTGCTATGGAAGGCATCCCTTACTGCTTGGTTTTTCAGCTTCCATATTTTCCTCCTAGGTATATAAGTCCTCTTTTTGTCACTCGTTTTTTTAAAAACCATGTCACAAATCAATAGTTTGTGCTGCTAAACACACTCCTTGCTTCCTATATCTTTAACATCCCTCTAACCCTCACTAACCTCCTATCAGCCCTCTATGCACTCTCCTGCCTTTCCCACCGTGCCTCTCTCTCCTAACCCCTTCTGCTGCCTTCTCTCTCTTCCACAGGTGTATCCTCTAATGTTTAATAATATTCAGCTTAATCCTGCATCATCCTTGAACATACTTGGGGTTTCATTTACTCGGGACTTGTCTTGGAAAGATCATATTACATCTCTTGTAAAATCTGCCTCCAAGAGATTAGGTGTGCTAAGCCGACTCCATTCCTTCTTTATCCCTGCACAATTGTTGACTCTATACACGGGTTTTATCCACCCCTGTGTGGAGTACAACTCTCATGTGTAGGGAGGTTCCCCACATATAGCCCTTCTCAATAGTGTGGAGTCAAAGGCTTTTCGTCTCATTTACTCTCCTCTTACTGACTCCCTTCAATCTCTGTCTCTTTGCCGCACTATTTCCTCTTTATCTCTTTTCTATTGCTGCTTCAATGGTCACTGCTCCTCTGAACTGTCTGCTTGCATCCCTTCACCTCTACAACAGGTCTAGCAATAAACTCTCATCCCTTTTCTGTCCAACTCTCTAATGCAAGAGTTAACCGTTACTCCAGGTCTTTCATTTATGCAACGGGTCAACTCTGGAACTGTCTCCCTCTGTCTGTATTTCCTGCTTCCTATGATCTTCTGTCTTTCAAATGCAGTGTGTCCAGGCATCTTGAAATGATCAGATCTTGAATTTGTCTCTCTCTTGTATTCTGTTCTTCTCTTGGAAGGAACAGTTATTAAGGGCTCGTGGTCTTTGGTGCCTTTTTCCTCGCAAAAACAGAAAAAAAATCTTAATCTCTGTGCCGTCTCTATTCTCTCCTAAAACCCCTTCTGCCCTGTCTCACTCATTGGTCCTGCATATGACTGGTGGTATCACATGTAACGCATGGTTGTGTGGAACCTTCCCGAGCCTGGGGACTTCCCGATCAGGCGTCACACCGTGCTGTGTGTGACATTCCTAACTGGAAATGTGCAAACGCCACTTCCTCTAGCCCTAGGCATGACTTTCATCTAACCTCTATATTACATATATAAGTTACTTGCTATTGTGTATGACTTTCATCTAACCTCTATATCACATATATAAGTTACTTGCTGTTATGTATTGTGTAATATTTTAGAGTCCTGACATAAATAGTCAACAAGAGTGATAGCAGAAACATTCCTTTTGCTTCCGGATATGGTGTGGGTATGCATGCATGACACATTTCCCAGTGTTTGCAAGCACTTCTAATGATATGTTGGCCTTGCCATCACATCATGACCTCAGAAAAACACAAAACCTTATGTGTAAATTTACTATTTTTTTTTATTATTCATTAGGTTATTTATCTGTTTTATTTCATTTTCTTAGATTTGTCATGAACATGTTTAAAAATGGGGAATGTGTCGTCCTGTCTCGGCTACCTCCCTTTCCTTGGGGGAAGCAGCCTAGGTATATAGATAGATGGATAGATGTTTAAAAATGAGAGTGGAAGGATAACTTATGTTCAACATGGCTTCACATGTATTATTATAGAGAAAGATGGTATATAGCGTCCACAGTGTATCCTGTGCAGTATCATGTTTTCGAACACGAAATTAAAGCCATCAAAACTCAGTGAACATTTCCAGAACAAATTTGGCAGCAGGCATGCTGTGAACATCATTACAACATTAAAGGTCAAGTGGGCCATGGTCGTCTGTTCGTGCATATTGCCGACTTATGGATTTTTACCAACAGATAAGCTGTCTTCTTATCATGCTGCATGAGTCAGGATATTTTGGAGCAGGTTGTTGCTGATAATTACTTATATAAAGTCTAGTCCAGTAAAGGTCAGTCTACAAGGGAGTGAATCAAGAGATGTATCAAAATGTTGTCAGCTACTGGTAGTGGTCTACTACAGCTGCAGAAGCTACAGAAATTTCAAAATGATAAAGGAATATTGTTGACAAAACACCAACTGATGGGGCACCAGCCATGCTGGGCAATCGTTTAGGATTCGTAGCATTAATGACAAAAGAAATTCCTTTAAGTGAAGACACCCACTGTCCTCTGCACCAGTACACACTTGCAGGAACATCATTGCCTCGAAAAAAGAGGAAGACATTGGTCGTTCTTTGAATCACTGGCTGATTAATTTGTTTGCTAGGATGTGGGTCATGTTGACACTGTGCATTTGTACCATACAGAGGTGGGGTGACTGTCACATGGTTGTGTGCTGTCTCGTGTGTGCAAGTGCGAGATTAAAGTCAACAGTTTCTTCAAGGACTGGGACAAGGGTGTAGGGTCATAGTAGAGGAGTAACCAATAATCCGTATGTTTAACTTATGGCAGCATGATGGTAACTGAATCTTTATTCACCTGAATCCAAGAATACATTTCGGTTTCATATGTATTGCTTCATTACAATTAGTTTCATATGCTTGAGATAAATAATTCATAACAATGAACCCTCTAATGAAGTGTTTTATCCAATGACAACAGCAACCATGAAGCAGTAAGTAATACAAGGACAACCACAAGATTTAGAACCACAATATTTAGAACATTTAAAAACTACAAGTGCCTCCCAAATGATGTGAACCATAAGCATAATATCGACATGAGTCAGGATTTTTTGGAACAGGTTGTTGCTGATATTTACCTACATAAAGTCTAGTCCAGTAAAGATCAGCCTACAGGGGAGTGAATCAAGAAATGTATCAAAATGTTGTCAGCTACTTGTAGTGGTCTACTACAACTCCAGAAGCTACAGAAATTTCAATATGATAAAGGATTATTGTTGACAAAACACCAACTGATGGGGCACCAGCCATGCTGGGCAATCGTTTAGGGTTGGCAGCATTAATGACAAAAGAAATTCCTTTAACTGAAGACACCCACTGTCCTCTGCACCAGTACACACTTGCAGCAACATCATTGCCTCCAAAAATGAGGGAGACATTGGATGTTTGTGTGAAAGCAGGCTGTGAACATGATTCCAGTCGTTCTTTGAATCACTGGCTGGTTAATTTGTTTGCTAGTATGTGGGTCATGATGACACAGTGCATTTGTACCATACAGAGGTGGGGTGACTGTCACGTGGTCGTGTACTATCTCATGTGCTTGAAGTGCGAGATTAAAGTCAACAGTTTCTCCAAGGACTGGGACGAGGGATAGTTGAAGTATGCTTGCATCTTTGTCTGACTTATTCGCTACACTCAATGAGCTCAATTGCTTTTTTCAGGCAAGGGGACTCAATATTACAACTACAAGCAAGATGCTGCCTTCTTTCAAAGAAAAACTTGCTTTGTGAATTAGACGTGTAAGGAATGGAAAATCAGTAAATTATCCATCTCTAGACGGCATAGTCAGGGCAGATACTTCCTTACAACCTGACATCTGCAGGTGCTGTAAACTTCATTCAGTGGCAGCTTTTCGTGTGGAGATCTGCAAGTCTGTGAAAACAGGGTCAGGATCCTTATCTGTATAGTTTTCGAAAATATTCATGATGACACTGACATCACGGAAGTTCTCAACGATGTAAAAAGAGATCGTGCAAGTCAAATGGAGTTTACTGAGAACCAGCTAGAACACTTCTGGGCTTCTTAGCTGGAAATAATACTTATAATAGCAAGAAACTCTTGCTGTGCTGGTGTCATTCGCGATTAATGTGCAGAAATTGGTTGGATGTTCGGCACTACATGACAGTAACGCTGAGCACCAACATGCCAAGGTTCAATGCCAAAACAGAATAAACAACACCAGTAAACTCAATAAGTTTGGAAGGAAAACATTATCTCTCACAATACCTCATCCAATGAAGAAATGAGTGAATAATTGTAATGAATCATTTAATTATCAGTTATATATCTGTGAGTAGATATGGGCCTGGTAGTGAAAGGGATGAAGAAGAGAGGGAGTCTTTCTGGAATGCAGTTGATGAGTGTCTGCAGAGTTTTGGAGTGAATGTGATTGTGATGATGATGGGAGATCTGAATGCTAGAGTGGGAAATATAGCAGTTGAAGGTGTAGTTGGTATGTATGGTGTGCCTGGAAGAAATGAAAATGGGGAACGAATGATAGGGATGTGCGTTGAGCAAGAGATGGTGATTGGAAATACCTTGTTTAAGAAGAAACATATTTATAAGTATACATGGGTGAGACAGAAGGGTGGAAGGGTCGTTGATGGAGCAGTGATGGACTATGGTTGTGTCCAGGAATGTAATAGGGAGATTGTTGGATGTGAGAGTTCTGAGGGGAGGGCGGTGATGGTTCGGACATTTTTAAAAAATATATTTATAAAAATTCAGGTTTAAGCAAGAGAGTAATCTGCTTTACGTTAAAATGTTGCCACATCATTTGGCTCTTAAGGCTGATAATATAAAATTCTTAGCTCTTTTCAGCTTTAAGCTATAGTTAACGAAACACAAGTGACTAAATCGTCCGAACCATCCCTACCAGTGGTGATGGTTCAGACAGAAGGGTGGAATGGTTCGGCCACAGGTTTAACTCAGCATATTTTAAAAAATTATGTGAATTGGATTGGATAAAACCAAACATTTATCACATCAAACACATTTCATTTTCCTCTATCTATCTATAGCCCGACGCCCTAATCCCGCAAAGGGTGGCCGCAGACAAAACGCCTCCAAGTCACTCTGTCACCCACCATTTGACTCCCCTCCCCCCAACTCACCCCCCCCTCCCTCATATACCTCTCAACTCCATCCCTCCACCTCCTCCTCGGTCTACCCCTCCCTCTCCCTCCCTCCACCTCACCTACATACACCCTCTTAGTCAGTCTTTCATTCTCCATTCTCTCCACATGTCCAAACCACCTCAGTGTATTTCTCCTAATCTTTTCAACCACATCCACATCTACCCCACAACGTTCCTTCACTTCTTCATTCGTCAACCTGTCCCTCCACGTCACTCCACATGCTCCTCTCAAGTAACTCATTTTCCTAAAGTACAATATTAAACTTCAGAATCTTAATGAACCACTTGATATTTGTTTTGAAAAAATAATACTTTATAAGTGAAATAACCTTCACCAGATTTATTAATAACTGAATTAACCTCTTACTTTCTGCTTCAAAATTATGCATAATTAGCCTCCCCCCCCCTCTCTCTCTCTCTCTCTCTGGAATATTGACTTCATTTTTCATTTTCTAGGTCTTATTTCAAACTGACTAACTTATCGCTTTTAAAGCATATTGCAGCCTGCAAAACTGAAATAGAAGTTGTAATACCCTTCCACCTTTTTACACTTTGAGAAATAGGTTAAATAAACAAAACTATAAATATATATTCCCTGGTAACTATAAAGAATGCTGTTCACTATGAGTTCAAATATAAAAGATCAAAAGTAGCGTTATCCTTTGATAAGGTCATGACTTGGTAGTAACGGAGGGATAGTTCAAACTGTCCGAATCATCCTGAATCTATGTAGTTAATTGACGAGTACTTTCAAGTTTCACACGAGAGAGTTTAACATTCGCTTTTCATAGCAATATATTCTACATGCAACACAGATTCACCCTGACAATACACAGTTCGATGCCTGGCATATTCATTAAGGTAGAGCTTACGATTTACACCCAAAGTATAACATAAGAGATGCAAAAAAACATAAAATCTGACCTGCATCAAAAAGTGAGGGGTTTGTAGCTTGGAGGTTCCGTGTGATCTCCCACTTTCACGCAAGATCACACGGCCCTAGGTCCCATACGTTTCACAGGGAATGCACTGTCCGAACCATCACCGCCCTTCCCTACCTGGTGGAGGAAAAGTTAAGAGTAGGTAAGAGATGGGTGAAAGATAGGAGAGTTAAGTGTGGCAGGGAGGTTTTGAAAGTGAGTGAATTGGATAAAACAGAGAAAATGATAGTGTATCAGGAGAAATTGAAAGATTAGTGAACACAGTGAAAGATCAGGAAAATGGCGGTGTGGAGGAGGAATGACAGTTGTTTAAGAGTGCTGTGGTGGGGCATGTGGAACAGGTGTTTGGTGTGAGATGAATGGGTGGTGCTGTATGAAAAGGAAGTGAATTGTGGTGCGAGGAAGTAAGTATGGCTGTGGCTGAGAAGACGTGCATATGAAGTGTGGCTGCAGAGGAAGGATGAGGTGTCATATGAGAGGTATAAGGAAAAGAGAAATATTTCGTGAAGGGCTGTGTGTGATGCTAAAGTGGAAGCAGATGAGAGGTGGGGTAGGCGGTTGACTGAGAATTTTTAACAGAATTAGAAAATGTTTTTGGAAGGGTGACCCAAGGCCACTACCACAGCCACTGGTAAGCTGGTGGACTAGGGGTCCCAGGTCCATTGCCTGGACCTGGGACTGTACAGTGAGTGGGGCCTGTGCTATGTCTATACCCCTTTATTAAGACTGAAGATGACAAAACAAAATAAGTTTCAAAGCAAGCCTGAGGACAGTTAATCACCCAAGGGGAAGAGGGTAGGTTCATGGAATGTGGGAAGTTTGAGGGGAAGAGCGGGGGAAGTCGTTGAGGCATTCAGTAGGAGGTGGGTGGATGTGGCGTGTTTGCAGGAAGTCCGGTACAGGGGTGGATCAGCCAGAAAGATTGTTGGGAAGGACTGTTGCTATAAGTTGTTTTGGCAAGGGTGGACAGACGGATATGGAGGTGTTGGTGTGATGGTTGCGGAGAAATGGGTGGAATATGTTATGAATGTTTTGAGAGTAAGTGATAGGATATTGGTAGTGAAAATTCTTTTGGGTAGAAAGATAGCTGCGATTATATCGGCTTATGCTTCACAGGAAGGATTAGATGTAGCAGAGAAAGATAGATTTTGGGATGATTTAATATGTGTAGTGGGTGGTATGCGGGATGATGAGATAGTGATTTTGGGAGGGGACTTAAATGGTCATGTAGGTGAAGCAGCACAAGGTTATGAAGGAGTGCATGGGGGATGTGCATATGGTATAAGGAATGCAGAAGGGGAAAGGATACTCGAGTTTGGGGAGGCAACAGACAGGATTGTGTGCAACACATATTTTAGGAAAAGAGACAGTAGGTTAATTAAGTATGAGTCTGGGGGAAATAGCAGTCAGATAGATTATTTTCTGATTTGGAGGGCCGATAGGAGGTTAGTGAGGGATGTTAAAGTTATAGGAAGTGAGAAGTGTGTGCAGCAGCACAAACTATTGATTTGTGATATGGTGCTTAAAGAACTAGTGATGAAAAAGAGGACTTATGTACCTAGGAGGAATATATGGAAGCTGAAAAACCAAGTAGTAAGGGATGCCTTCTATAGTGAGTTGAGGAGAGGGGTGGCTGAACAGGGAGCTGTAGATAGAGGCATTAATGAACAGTACAGAGCCCTCTAGAACAATTTCTTGAGAGTTACTGATGTAACATGCGGTTGGACAAGAGGACCACCAAGACATAAAGTAACTTGGTGGTGGGATGAGGGTGTAGAAGCTGCAGTTAAGGAGAAAAGAAGGCTTTTCCGGGAATGGAATAAGGGTGGTAGCAAAGAAGAATATTTGGCTGCCAAGCGCAGGGCTAGAAGAGAGGTATACAGGGCAAAGTCTGAGTCACAGAGACTATTACTTGATAACCTAAATCATGGGGAAAGGAAAAATATGATATTTAGGGTGGCAGGTCAGTTGAAGAGGGATAATCGGGATATCATAGGTGAGCAGTGTGTGAAGAATGATGAAGGAAGGGTAGTGGTGAACAGTGAGGATATTAACCCACCGCGTCCCGGAGACGTGAATTCACGTCCTCACATGATGTGCAGTCATATCACGGAGACGTGAATTAACGCGGCAATATTGCAAGGTCCCTAATTTGCACAATTTTCAATTTTTGCGAGTGATTTCGCGAGTGATTTTTGGCACATATACACGGGACACCTTCCTCTATACCTCTACAAGATGCCAAGAAGGGACAATGCCTTACACTGCATAACCTGTCCCCCCCCCCCTGCACGCCATTGTCTCGGCAATTCACCTGTTACCAGTGACCTGGCCAATAAAGACATTCAGGGCCAGAGTGATTCCTCAATCGATGACAATGTGGAGGACAAAGTTTACAAAGCATTAGAGGAAGAAACAGTCAGAAATGATGATCAGGTAATGTGGGAAAAAAAGGTCATGAATGGTGATGAGTTAGTGAGTGAAACAATGCTTATAATGCCTATATTACTGTTTGAAAACCAATATACTCTTGTACTACATATAAATTCGTACCAAGTAAATAAATAAATACTGTTTATGAGTGGATAAAATATTTACCCTCCCATAGAACTCGTTTTCTTTGGTGCCAGCCTGTTAGAAAACCCTGTCAGGTAAGGAGGTACTCGTACCTAGATCGAGTATTTTAAACCTCAGGTGAGTGATTTCTCTATGAATTTTTGATGTTTCTCACCAAAAGCGGATGTTTGAGCAAAAAAAAAAAAAAAGGTCCAAAAATGTCGGGACTGGGGCATACCACTGCCCAGGAAATGTCGGGATGGGGCGGGTTAAAAATGCATGGAGAGAGCATCATAAAGGGCTGTTGAATGAGGAGTTTGACTGGGACAGGGAAAGTTTGGAGCCAGCAGATCCAGTGTCCGGCCCTTGGCCTTTGATTGATGCTGATACTGTGAGTGAGGCAATAGGCAGGATGAAGGTGGGGAAGGCAGCAGGTGTGTCTGGGTTGACTGCCGAAATGTTGAAGGCCTCGGGCGATATAGGGGTGAGGTTAGTCACTGAGCTGATAAATAGGATTATTTATGAGTGTGTTGTCCCAGATGATTGGCTGAAGAGTGTAATCGTAAATGTGTATAAAGGGAAGGGTGATGCCCTAGAAAGAGGAAATTATAGAGATATAAAGCTTTTAGATCAGAAAATGAAGGTAATGGAGAGAGTTTTAGAAGGTATGATTAGAGAAAGAGTGAATATTGATGAGATGCAGTTTGGGTTTATGCCAGGTAGGGGGACCACTGATGCTATATTCATTGTTCTACAGCTTCAGGAAAAATATATTGGTAGGAGAAGGGATCTTTATTTTGTTTTTGTTGATTTGGAAAAGGCCTTTGACAGAGTCCCTAGAGAGGTGGTGAAGTGGGCAATGAGAAAGCTTGGCTTGAAGGAGTGGCTGATTAGGGTGGTTATGGCTATGTATGTGGGTGCTTACACCCAGGTAAGAGTGAATGGAGATTTGAGTGATGCAACCTTTCTTCCTTGTTGTACCCTTTCAAGCCCTTCACCCTCTAAACTTCCATCCTTGCTCATCACACTACCCAGGTAATTAAACACACTCACATTTTCCATTACCTCCACATCTAACCTCACTGTACATTTAATGACCTCATTTCTCCTGAAAACCGTAACACCATAACTACTCTTCCCTACATTCACCGTTAGATTCCGTTTCTTACACAGTCTCCCAAACTCATTCACCATGCCTTGCAGCCCCCCTTCATCTCCACTTAAAAACACAGTATCATCTGCAAACAACAGTACAAGAAGTTTCCAAACACTGCCCTCTCTCATTATGGCCACTCCAACATCCAATGCCCTACCTTGTATCTCTTTTATAACCCCATCCATATACAGATTGAACAGCCATGGAGACATGATACACCCCTGTTTCAATCCAACCTTCAAATAGAAAAATTCACTCAGTCCCACTATCCACATGCACTGCAGCCTTAGCACCCTCATACATACTCTTCAAGGCATTCAACAACTTCCCATCTGCTCCATATATTCTTAATATTTTCCACAATCCTTGTCTATGCACCCTGTCATATGCGTTCTCCAGATCCATGAAGGACGCATACAACTTCTTTCCCTTCCCTAGCCCCTACACCGCGGGCATGTTTACCAATGTTTTGCGTGTGCCACGGGGTTATTCGGCTCCGACAGACTCTCAAAAAATATTTGCCAAAAATCAGTTATTAGTCCTAGAATATTAAAATTAAATATGCTTATGGCACATAACTTCAGCTTTCTCCTGGAATGTTTGTTGAGCCTTCATCGGTTACCGTAGGACTTGTGGAGACCTCTGAAGTTGGGTAACGAAGTCTCCACTTTACACTTCCCGACAACCCGTAATATGATTACCACAGCTAGATATTAACACCATAAACACTACTCTATGATTTTCAAGTAGTTTGGGATCCATACTCCAAAAAAAAACCCACTGTGAAAGCAATGAAAATTACGAGCGCGTCTGACCGTCGCACTTGCGCTAGTTCGCTCTTGGTACTCTGTCATTTATTATTCATAAAACCCCTCACACTTTATATTTCTATTACTATATAACACTTATATATATGTACAGTTTTTATCCATAAGTTTCCTTCAGTAGTATTAGTTTATTGTCACTGTAGGGATTCAATTTCTTTCAGTAAAATACGTAGCATTCACTTTCTTGTCCTGTATACGAGCATTGAGAGTGAATGTCACTTTCACCTTCGCTCTCATAACTCATAGTATTCAGACATGCTAGACTGAAAGTTTCACTTTCATTACTCCTAGGGTATATACTCGTATTCTTATAATACTACTCATTTACATTTCTATTTACGTTCTCTATTTTATTTACGTTATTTTCATTTCTATTTTATTTACACTGTGTTATGCACTGTCACTTGAAGTAACTTATAAATTATTTTCCACTGTTCACGTATATTTACATTCATTACTTTCACTTGCTGTTTACACATTATTTACACATTATTTACAATTCCACTTGCACTGTTTTACTCAATAGAAAGATCGTAGTCACTCTTTTATCAATTGTCAGCCCTTTACCTCTTTCCACACGAGGTTTAGTAGGGGGTAAAGGTCACAGGGTCCTTTGCATGGGGGTGAAAAGTCCCTGAAGCAAGTAAGAGCGAGCAGACGTACCTCCACGTTGGAAGATGAGAGTGAACTGATAAGGGTGGGCCGGGGTGGGGGCCTACCTAGGGAAATTCATTACTGCCAACGTTAGCCTCTTGACACAGCTAATTTATAGCAGTGAAATGATTGTCAGGAAATCTAGACAATACATTATAAATTAGGTAGTTCCAGGTGAATGTAAATATCACTTAGGCTTCTCCCTTCCCTCCTTATATGTATATTTATTACGGAAATAGATTATACGGCATATTTCAAGGGGAAATAAACAGCGAAAATTAGCGAACGAGTGCATGTGAGGTGTTGTCAGGTGATAATTAGCCAATTCCAGGTGTATGGCACTCTCACTTACCTTATTTCTTTCTTGTATATATTATTTTTTTATTTTTTTATTTATTTTTTTTTTTTATGTGTCCGACTCTGGGCATAGGCTTCACAGCCTGCTATCAAGGCCCAGCAGTCCTCCTACATACCATACACCTCTACATGTCACCACTTCGGCGCTAACACCCACCGTCCATATTGAATACATGCTAGGGCTGTCTCATACAGGACTGGTGTATTGGTATTAGCGGGGGTATTTTTATGACATGTCGGTGGGTCTTCTGGTAGATCAGTAAAGCCTGATTTAATGAAATTCAAATCCTTAAACTGTTCCCTGCCCCAGCCGGGATTCGAACCTGGGTCCGGTGGGACTGCAGGCCACCTCTCTACCGATTGAGCCACCGATTGAGCTTATTTCAATGGATGAAATCAGTGAAAAATTCCAGGGAAGATTTACTTAGCGTGGCACGGCCGGGCAGGCGAGAGGATAGGGTAATGGAGGGGGAGGTAGGGAGGGAAGTCAAGAACGGGGAGAAATGGCTAAATTGTCAACAATGGATGGGAGTACAGATGAAATTAGGAGTGCTGACTAGTGTTGGACATTGGCAGTACCCCAGTTGGAATGCCGGGTGAATTCAAAATAACCGAATCACAAAAGCGACGCCCCGCGGTATTATCCCTTGCTCCCAAGCGTCACGAAAGTGACGCCCCGCGGTTAAGGGGCTAGAAGTTTCTCCACTAAAGATCTAAAAATGCATATCTGATCAACACAACCTCTTCCCTTCCTAAAGCCTCCCTGTTCTTCCCCAACTAATTCCTCTGTTGTTTCGCTAACTCTGTCAGTAAGTATCCTGCCATATACTTTTGCTGTTACACTAAGAAGACAATGCCCCTATGATTACCACACACCTCTTTTTCCCCTTTCCCTTTGTACAGGGGAATAATTATACCTGACTCAATCCTCTGGGACTCTGCCTTCCTCCCAGGCCAATCTGCACATCTTCCACATCCATTCTACTACTATTTCTTCCCCATGCTTCAGCACTTCACCACACACTCCACCAGTTCTTGGGGCTTTCTCCATTTTGACTTTCTTCATTGCATCCACAACTTCCGTCTTACTGATTTCTTTTTTTCTCACATTCCTCCTTCTCGCAGCCATTCCCCAACCACTTATACTTGCATTTCTTTCAGTCTCTATGTTCAACAATTCCTTAAAGTGTTCTCTCCATCTGCTCATTTTTTCTCCCTTGTCCACTAATAATCTACCATTTTTATTTTTCACTCCCTGACTAATTTTTTTGACATCCTGTTTAACTCTCTTTTCCTCATTCCTGAACATTTTCTTACATTCACTCCACTTTACACTCAAATTCCTTCCAAATTCCTCATCCACTCTCTTCTTACTCTTACTAATCTTTTCACCTCTCTCTTCTTCTCTACACATAACTCTCTCTTCCATGTCTCAACTTCGTCCACGCCCTTGTTTCTCATGAACTCACTGTATGCTTTTTTCTTTTCTGCCACAGCCTGTCTCGCCTCTTCATTCCAACATGCTGTTCCCTGTACCCCCTTTTATCTTCTCTTCATCTCACACACTACCTCACATTATGCACGGATTTCTTCCGTGAATATCTTGCACACACCTTCCACGTCCCTTATCTGCAACAATCCATATTAACCCAATCGCTCCTCCACTTCTCCCTTATATTATGCCTTTTTTTTTTTTTTTTTTCATCGTCTAGTAACCTTTCCACCGTCCTTGTATGAACTACTTCCTCCAGTCCTTCCTTTCTTCTATTCCTCAATTTCATTTGGACCTTGATTCTCACCACCACCAAGTGGTGATCAGAAAGTCCACTCCCCAACCTCTGTATGTTCTTGCATCCATTGCGCATCTCATCCTGTCATCCACACTCACATAATCAGTCATTG
The DNA here is from genome assembly GCF_032717465.1 of Coenobita brevimanus. NCBI lineage: Eukaryota > Metazoa > Arthropoda > Malacostraca > Decapoda > Coenobitidae > Coenobita > Coenobita brevimanus. The sequence continues at coordinate 19,335,608 of NC_137011.1, read as the reverse complement.
CCATCCGTTAATTCAGTTCACCACGAGCCCTTCTCATCACCCGCCATGTACACCTATGGATCATCTTGAGCCTGAAGAGGGTATTGGCTATTACTAACCCCCTCCCGGCACAAATGTCCTCTAAAGCACTGCCATTCTTATCCATCTCTACAGGCACACCCTTCTCACCAACTACTCCATTCGCCTTCACATTCTCTACTTTCCCATTCATATCTTCAATAAAAAAAACTCTCATTCCCTTCAAACTTTCTCATGCACGCTTCCACATTTGTCCAGAACTCTTCTCTCACTCTGCTTGCACGATCTTGTATTGGTGCGTACACACAGTCGCCCACATTTGTAGTCCAACTTTCAATCTTACCCATACAAGCTCTGAGTCAACTGATCCATACTCTCATATATTCTCCTTCCATCTGTTACTCACAACAATACACATTCTCACCTACTCCCGCGCATAAGGCCATCCATACTCCCATTCTCTCACACCCTGACTTCCCCTTTTAGTTTCAGTTAATCCACATGCATCCACTTTTGCACCTTCAAGCACCTGGACAATCACTCTCTCTTTCACCTCATCATTTGCACCCCCTACAGTCCATGTCGCAATCCGTACCATGGCCTTTTTTTCGGTCCTTAGTCATCACTTGTTGATCAGTCCTGGTCCGAGACTTCTTGCTCGTATTTTTAGTTAGTTGTTTTCTGGGGACGGGCACTAACCCTGCGCCAACTCACCTGCTGTCATGTAGGGAAGACGTGATAGTTAGTTATGAGGTTACCACCCAGCCTTGTTAATGATTTCCTGGTTTACAGGATATCATTTGGCTTGGTACTTAATGTAGAGCTACCCTAAAACAGAGCACCACTATACTAAGTGGGTTAATGATGGGGACCCCCACCTACCATCCCTTTCCTTTGTACAGGGGAATAATTATACCTGACTTCCAATCCTCCGCAACTCTACCTTACTCACAGGCCAATTTGCACATCTTCCACATAACTTCTACTACTGTCTCTCCCCGATTCTTCAGCCTTTCACCACACAATCCATCAATGTCAGGGACCTTCCCATTTTAACTTTCTTAATTGCTTCCATAACTTCCATCCTACTAATTTCTTCCTTTCTTCTCACATCCCTCCTTCTCCCAGCCATTCTCCAGCCACTTCTACTCACATTACTTTCATTCTCTATATTGATCAAGTCCCTAAAGTGTTCCCTCCATCTGCTCACATTTTCTCTTTTGTCCACTCCAATCTAAAGTTTTTATATTTCGCTCCCCAACTAACTTCTTTATCGTCCTCTCTATCTCTCATTACCTCTTTCCAGAACATTTTCTTACATTCCCTGCACATTACATTCAAATTCCTTCCCAGTTCATCATCCACTTTCTTCTTACTCTCTCTTATTAATCTTTTCACTTCTTCCTCTCTACATATAAGTCTCTCTTCCATCTCTCAACTTCATCCACGACCGTTTCTCATCCACTCATTATGTTTTCTTATGTGCCTCAACCTGTCTCACCTCTGTTCATTGTACCCCCTTTCGTCTTCTCTTCACCCCACACATCACCTCAACATGATGCACAGATTTCTTCTGTGAATATCTTTCACACACCATCCACGTCCCCCATCTGCTCCAAATCATATTTTCCCAATTACTCCTCCACTTCTCTCTTATATTCTGTGTGTTTTCCATCCTCTTGCAACCTTCCTACCCTCCCTGTATGAAGTACTTCCTCCTGTCCTTTCCTTCTTCTATTCCTACACTTTATCTGAACCTTGACTTTCACCACCACCAAGTGGTGATCAGAAAGTTGACTCCCCCAGCCTCTGTATGCTCTTGCATCCATTAGACACTGTTTCATCCTACCATCCACACACACATAATCAGTCATTTCTTTACGTTATTTCATCCACCCTTCCCATCAGTTGCCACATATATTTGTGGATTGTTTTGTGTCTAAAGAGGGTATTGGCTATTACCAACCCTCTCCCTGCATAAAAGTCCACTAGAGCACTGCCATTCCCATCCACTTTTGCAATCACACCTCACTCACCAACTACTCCACCCACCTTCACATTTCCTACTTTTCAGTTCATATCTGCAATTAAAAACACTATCTCATGCCTTTCAAACTTTTCTGTGCACACTTCCACCTTTGTCAAGAACTCTTCTTTCATTCAAATTGCACGATCTTACATTGGCACATACGCACACACACAATCGCCCACATTTGTAGTCCAACTTTCAATCTTACCCACACAATCCTTGAGCCAACTGATCCATACTCTCTTATATTCTCCTTCCATCTCTTGCACACAACAGTACAAACTCCAACATTTGCCCTCTCATTCTCACCCACCACCATGCATATACCCCATCCATGCTCTCATTCTCTCACATTCTCACCCCACCATTTACTCTCGGTTATTCCACATACATCCACTTTTGTACCCTCAAGCACCTGGACAATGTGTCTCTCTTTCACCTCATTACTCGCACCCCTTTCATTCCATGTCGTAGTCGTTGTTAGAAAAGAAAGCATGATGAATCCGCTACTTGATACCCTAGATGTGGTGGTGCTGTGCACCCTGGGTGAAGCAACTGTGGCGTCCATCCTCTAGTGAAACCAAATAATTTCCTCTGTGGGGAGGGGCCCTGATCCGACCCTGATGAGGCGCTGTCTACCACAAGGGGGCACTGGATCCCTTCACGGTGTATGTACTGTGCTATACGACTATGAAGCCCTCATAGAAGCAGTTTCTTACTTGTGATTGACGGACCTACTTCGCCAGACGGACCAGAGTTAATCAAGAACAAGAAGTACTACGTTTGGTATAATGTATACGTTTGACATATTGAATACCAGTAATCATTATGCATCAGAGCATCCTTGTCTCAGTTACAGTAGCTTAAAAGTCTGTGTGCTCGTCGTCTTGGTAAGTGCTCACTACTACACATCAATAATCTTTTGCACTATAAATAGCATTTTGACATAGAAACAGTTTGTGTACTATAGAAAGGAAGAATATGAGAGAACCATATGCAGAAATATACTGTTAAAGGTGAGGTACAATAGTTTATTTTCACATGACAGAACTGAGCCGTTCCTAAATCTTGAATACATTTATGGGTTGCATGAACTTTGATGAATCTTAATTATGAGGCAAAAATCAGATAAACCTTCTAATCTGACTACACTTGGCCATCACCTGAGCAGAGAGGGGTTAGGGGGATCTTTGTCGGTTAAAATATATATATATATATATATATATATATATATATATATATATATATATATATATATATATATATATATATATATATATATATATATATATTACTATATATATATATATATATATATATATATATATATATATATATATATATATATATATATATATATATATATATATATTAAGGCTCTTCAGTTGACGAGATATCTAGCCCATCATTTTCTCCTGTCTTTTCTCAGCACAATTTTCAACTTAAAAAATCAACCCTATACTTTTGACTTGACGTAAAAAGTCCATCTATCCATCCTGAATGCTGAGATGAAACATGATAATGGTACCAGTGTGCAGCGCAATTCATCGCATAACAAGCGAGAGAGCTATTGTAATATTTCCCTTTTACACAGTTATAGTGCAATAATGCTTTTGCAAATAATAAAATACAATATTGAAGTGATCGGTTTAACCTCTGGAAAGAAAATAACGTCTCTAGCTTTATTAGGCAAAAAATTATTAACTTCTGAGAAGCGTTATAGTCTGGTAGGGCCAGGCCACCTATTGTAATTTTCCTCCCATACGCCAATAGTAAACTTCACTCACTTGTTTGTAACTAGAATATAACGCCATTCATGAAGAAGTGCCATGGAAGTAATATAGGGGTGAAGAATAGTCTTTTTCTATTACAGAGATACGAGTATGTGCAACTGGCGGGATCTTAGTGAAACACATTTCTCTAACAAGGGCAACATAATTTCCAAACCACTCATCATAATGGGATAGGGTTTCTCATAATTGACTAGGGTTTCACAAAAGTATTTTCCCGATCCAGAATTTGAAATACGATCCAGATCAGTTCCAAAGTTAAGCGATTGTTCCTTGGAACATGGGCTATCTACCCACCAAATTTGTTCCAAATCTCTTTTAGTTTTTGAGTACTCCTGCTAACCGACAAAGTAACAAATAAACAAACAGGGTTGATAACATACTCGCCTTGTCGAAGAGAATAAGATGCAAAAGGACGAAATTATGGGCCAAGCTAAGGTGAAAGAACTATAGTCTTACTATTATCCAACACATACCAAATTTCAAATATCCCAGGGCCCTTTCCTCTGAGGAGCCTGCGGCACAGTTGTAGCAAGTTCAGCTCAAAACTAGAAGACCTAGAGTTCGATTTTCACGTCGGTCAGAGTTTTTGGACAAAATTTGTTTCTCCTTGTCCATTTTCATGCAGCAGTTCTATTGGAGACCTTTAAATATCATGGTTATGCGTCATAATCTGGGGGAAACTTAGAGTGGAAAAATTGGATAGTCTAAGGCAAATGAACCTGTTTAATGTCCCACGCGATAGGACCAAAATTAATCATTTTTTCTTTTCTTCTTTCTCTTCCTCTTTCTTCAACCCTAGACAGCAACGAGTGGCGTAATGAGAGACGTGTGGAACCTAAGAGAGAAGGACCGAATTAGGCTGATGGATTTGAGGAAGGCGAAGGAGGTACCGTCGCTTCTTAAACGTGGCCACATAGCACAAATCGCCCTGTCCATTAATTCTCTGATGACCATGTCCAGAGAATTTACCAGCACAGGTACCCACTGTAATTATTATTATTATTATTATTATTGTTATTATTATTATGTAAGTGGTAGATTATTAACCCATGAAGATGAAGTAAGGACCAGATGGAAAGAATATTTTGAAAGCCTAATGAATGGGAATAGACAGAGCAGAGCGGCTGAAAACACGATTGGTTTTGGGAGTGTGCAGAGAAGGAATGCAGTGCCAGGAGACTTGACACTCTCACAGGTGAAGAGTGCTGTGAAGCGGCTGAAAAATGGGAAAGCAGCTGCGGAAGATGAGGTATATGCAGAGATGCTTAAGTGTAGTAGATAGAGTGGAATAAAATGCTTATTGGAGATATGTAAGAAGGCATGGATGAGTGAAACTGTGCCTGCAGAGTGGAAAAAGGCAGTGATTGTACTCCTGTACAAAAAATAAAGGTGAGGACGTGAGTGCAAGAATTATCGTGGCATAAGTGTATTGAGTGTGGTAGGGAAGGTATATGGAAGAGTTATAATAGATAAAGTAAGAGAGATATCGGAAGTCTTAGGGAGTGATGAACAGGGTGGCTTTAGGAGTGGCAGAGGATGTGTGGACCAAATATTTGCAGTGAGACAGACAGCAGAGGAGGCTAGTGAGAAGGACCATAAGGTGTTTATGGCATTCATGGATGTGGAAAAATCATATGACAAAGTAGACAGAGAGGGATTGTGGAAAGCTTTCCGTATCTACGGTGTATATGGTAAGCTGCTAGGTGCCGTCAAGAGTTTTTATGATGGTAGTGAAGCATGTGTAAGGGTTAATGGGCATCTAAGTAAGTGGTTCACGATCGGTGTGGGAGTGCGACAAGGCTGTGTGATGTCCCCATGGTTGTTCAATATATATATGGATGGGGTGATGAGAGAAGTAAAAACACGAGTAATGGAGAGAGGAATGATGATGGTAATGAATGGTGATGGATAGAATATCTCAAATTTGTTGTATGCTAATGATGCAGTACTGCTTGCAAGTCCCGGACAAGAACTTGGTAGGCTAGTGCAGAGTTTTGCTGATGTCTGTGAGCGTCGTGCCTTAAGAGTAAATGTAGAAAAGAGTAACGTGATGGTTATTAAGAGAGAAGGTGACTCCCAGTGTGTTGTTATGGAGAATGGAGAGAGACTGGAATTAGTGAGAGAGTTCAAATACCTGCGTACAGTGATAGAAAAGAGATGAAAATGTGCAAAAGAAGTTGAACGTAGAGTGACACAAGGAAGAAAAGTAGTTGGTGAAATGAAGGCCTTGATAAGAAACAGAGGCTTGAGTGTTGCAGCTGCACGAGGCTTACATGAAGGAGTGTCAGTGCCAACTTCAACATATGGATGCGAGACTGTAGTGTGGCATGAAAATGAATAGTCAAGAGTAAGAGCAGTGGAGATGGGTCTGCTGAGGAACGTATGTGGAGGGTGGATAGGATACGAAATAATGTGATTAGTGAATGATGTGGAGCGAGGAAGTTAGTGGACACCAGAATCGAAGAGAGTGTACTGAGATGGTATGGTCATGTGGAAAGAATGGATAACAATAGATTGGTCAAAAAGGTATATCTGAGCGAATTTGAAGGAGGGAGGAGGCAGGTAGGCCAAGGAGAAAGTGGAGAGATATGGTGGATGAGTGTGTGAGGAAAAGAGGTTTGGAAGTAGGTGAGGCTAGGGAACTGACAAGAAATCGAGCTGGCTGGATGAATGTTGTGAGGAGAAGTGCATGATCAGGGATTTTGGCACCCCTTGTGAGCGTGCCAGCTTCCTGATTAACTCAGTCGGATACGTTTATGTGAAGCTACAGAACGTGATGAATATTTTTGGCATATCCGATACAGCCAGGATTCCGAGGGCTTGAATGACGAGTGAATGGAAGCGAGACTCATTTAACTGGGCAAATTTGGGCTGTCTGGACATTGCTATTCCTCACTCTGCCCTTGGGTGAAGCAGGAGGTCCGGATGACGATGATGATGATGATGATTTTTATTATGTGGTATGTGGGGGTGCCCGTCATACACTCACTCAGTGTAGAGTGATGCCATATGAGCTCTACACTGAGTGACAAGCCAAATGGTTTCCTGTACCCAGGAAACAATTTACTACGCTGGGTGGTAATCAAATAACCGGGGTTTCTGGCAGGGTTAATTGTCCCCCAGATTCCCCTATCCAAAATCACATAATCACGGCAGTCGTTTCAGAGAGCCTCGGAGGGCCCAATACCTGCCAAGGGTCCCAACCAAATGGGCAGACTTGTGTGGCCATGTGGAATGTGAGAGGTGTGAATGAGGAAAGCAAGAGGGGGGAAGTGGTGAATGTGTTCAAGAGTGCGAGATATGCTGTGATGGCATTGTGTGAAACGAAGATGAAAGAGGGCGAAGTGGAGGAGTGGGAGGGTGTGAAATGTGTAAGATCGGAAATGAATGGGAGAGGAAGATGCAAGGAATGAGTTGCCTTGTTGATGAATGAGGTGTGGCAGAGTGGAATGAGAGACTACAAATGTGTCAGCTCGAGGTGTATGTATGTCAAGTTCAAGTTTGAGAAGGTGAAAGTGGCAGTGATTGTAGCATATTCACCGTGTGAGGACAGGAGTGAGAGTGAGAAAGACAGATTCTGGGATAAGCTGGGTGAAGTAGTGGGAGAAATGCCAAGGAGCTATAAAGTGATCGTGATGGGGGATATGAACGGAAGAGTAAGTACTGGTCCAGAGGATGACATAATGGGTTGTTATGGAGTACCAGGAGAAAATGATAATGGGAATCGACTAAAGAATGTGTGTCATGAGAGGAGGTTGTGCATCTGTAATACGTGTTTCAAACACAAAGATGCACATAAATATACATGGTATAGAGGAAATGGGGATCGTGTTGAAAGAAGCCTGATTGATTACATGCTCGTAGAGAGGTCGATGATGGGAATGGTTGCTGATACGAGGGCTGTGAGAGGACGATGTGGAGGCCTGTCAGATCATATGATTGTGGTATGCAAGATCAAGCTGAGAGGAGTGAGGTGGATGAAGAGAGAGAAGAGCAGTCAGGGTGAAAGTCTAAAAGTTGAGAAGCTGAGGACCAAAGAAATGGCAGATGAATACAGGACCAAAGTACAGGAGGAGTTAGAATTACTGAATTGGAATGAAATGGATCTGGACAGCCTGTGGAATGCATATAGGGATTGCTTAGTTAAGAATGCTAAAGCGGTGTGTGGTGTGGCAAGAGTAATAACAAAGAAGAAAGGTATGGCATGGTGGGATGAGGAGGTAAAGAGAGCGGTGGAGGAAAAGAGGAAGAAGTGGCTAAAGTTGTTACATGATAAAGGTTCATTTGAAAAAAGAACTGAGTATATGGAGAGGAAGAAGCACGTAAAGAGACTGGAGAAGAGGAAAAGAAGGAGATAAATGATGATCTGGGAAGAAAAATGAATGCGAACTACACTGAATATAGGAAGTTATTCTGGAAAGAGGTGCGGAAATGTAAAAGTGAAAGCAGTAAGAAATGTGATAGTGTAACGGATGCAGGTGGTAGGTTACTAACCCATGGAGATAAAGTAAGGATCAAATGGAAGGAATATTTTGAAAGCCTGATGAATGGGAACAGAGACAGCAGAGCGGCTGTAAACATGATTGGTTTTGGAGGTGTGCAGAGATGGAATGCAGTGCCAGGAGACGTGTCGCTCGCATAGATGAAGAGCACTGTGAAACGTCTGAAAAATGGAAAAGCAGCTTGGAAAGATGAGGCGTATTCAGAGATGCTTAAGTGTAGTGGAGACAGTGGAATGAAGTGCTTGTTGGAGATATGTAAGAAGGCATGGATGAGTGAAACTGTGCATGCAGAGTGGAAAAAGGCTGTGACTGTACCCCTTTACAAAAATAAAGGTGAGTGAAGTGAGTGCATAAGTTTATTGAGTGTGATGGGGAAGGTATATGGAAGAATTATTATAGAGAAAGTAAGAGAGATATCAGACGTCCTAGTGAGTGATGAACAAGGTGGCTTTAGGAGTGGCAGAGGATGTGTGGATCAAGTATTTGCAGTGAGATAACAGAGAAGGCTTGTGAGAAGGACCATAAGGTGTTTATGGCATTCATGGATCTGGAAAAAGCATACGACAAAGTAGAGAAAAAGGGGTTGCGGAAAGTTTTGCGCATGTATGCTGTAGATGGTAAGCTGCTATGTGCTGTCAAGAGTTTTTATGATGGTAGTAAATCATGTGTAAGGGTTAATGGGCATCTAAGTGAATGGTTCATGATCAGTGTGGACGTGCGACAAGGTTGTGTGGTGTCCCCATGGTTGTTCAATGTATATATGGATGGTGTGATGAGAGAAGTGAAAACACGAGTAATGGAGAGCGGGATGGCGTTGGTAAGGAATGGTGATGGATGGAATATCTCAAATTTGTTGTATGCTGATGATGCAGTACTGCTTGCAAGTACCGGACAGTAACTTGGTAGACTAGTTCAGAGTTTTTGCTGATGTCTGTGAGCGTCGTGCCTTGAGAGTTAATGTAGAGAAGAGTAAAGTGATGTTATTGAGAGAGAAGGGGACTCCCAGTGTGATGTTACAGTGAATGGAGAGAGACTGGAATTGGTGAGAGGGTTCAAATACTTGGGTACAGTGATAGAAAAGAGAGAGGAAAATGTGCAAAAGAAGTTGAAAGTAGAGTGACACAAGGAAGAAAAGTAGCTGGTGCAATGAAGGCCTTGATAAGAAACAGAGGCTTGAGTATTGTAGCTGCACGAGGCTTACATGAGGGAGTGTTAGTGCCAACTCTAACATATGGGTGTGAGACTATGGTGTGGCATGAAAATGAAAAGTCAAGAGTAAGAGCAATGGAGATGGGACTGCTGAGGATTATATGTGGAGTACAGAGGGTGGATGGGATACGAAATAGTGTGATTCGTGAAAGGTGTGGAGTGAGGAAGTCGGTGGAAACCAGAATCGAAGAGAGTGTCCTGAGATAGTATGGTCATGTGGAAAGAATGTATAACAATAGATTGGTGAAAAAGGTATACTTGAGCGAATTTGAAGGAGAAAGGAGACGAGGTAGGCCAAGGAGAAGGTGGAGAGATATCATGAGTGTTTAAGGAAGTGAGGTTTGGAAGTCGGTGAGGCTAGGGAATTGACAAGAGATTGAGCTGGCTGGATGAATGTTGTGAGGAGAAATGCATGATCAGGGATTTGGGCACCCCTTGTGAGCATGGCAGCGTCCAGACTGACTAAGTAGGATACGTTTGTGTGAAGCTGCAGAATGTGATTTTTTTTTTTTTTTTTTTTTTTTTTGCGTATCCGGTAGAGCCAGGATTCCGGGGGCTTGAATGATGAATGAATGGAAGTGTGACCTATTTGGATTGGGCAAGTTTGTGCTGTCTGGACATTGCTACTCCTCACCCTGCCCTTGGGTGGGAATGGAGGTCCGGATGATGATGATGATGATGATGATGATTATTTATGGGCTGGCAAAGCGAGAGTAATATTTGATCAGTATGTGTGTGTGTGTGTGTGTGTGTGTGTGTGTGTGTGTGTGAAAGCAAAATAGAAAACTAGTTTTAACCATACCTCGTTGAAGACTTGAGGGATAGCAGTGGGGTACTCTTTTTTTTTTTTTTTTTTTTTTAACAACACTAAGTCACTGAGTGTCATAGAGCTACGTCAAAGTATGATCTAGCAAGATAACGTTCAGCACTTCCTTTTTATTATTATTATTACTAGTAGTAGTAGTAGTGGTAGTAGTAGTAGCAGTAGCATTATTATTATTATTATTATTATTATTATTATTATTATTATGTTTTTTATGGGCTTGCAAACTGAGAGTATTGTTTCATCAGTGTGTGTACTTACTTACCTAATTGTACGTCTGCCTCGATTGACTCCCTCTGTGTGTGCTAGCACCCCAGGTTAAGAAACGCTGGGTTAGAGCAGTTTTTTTTTTTTTTTTTTTTTACAACAAATCACTGAGGGTCATAGAGCTACGTCAAAGTATGATCTAGCAAGATCACGTTCAACACTTCCTTATTATTATTATTATTATTAATATAAACATCATCATCATTATTATCATTTTATTTTTAGCTTTGATCCTGGCGTCAAATACAATTAGATAAGCCCAACAACTTATCGTACATTGTTCGTATGAACGCGATGGCTGGAAAATAAAGCTTTTTAAAATCTTTTTCTTAGCATGTACGCGGGCAATACATTGCTAGATGATTCGGGTGATCCGCCGAATTACACTTTCCCCGAAACGTCACGCACATGCGCACTTAGTATTGATGGGAAAGGTGGTGGTTACGGCAGTATGGCTGGCGATGATTTTCGATGGAATATTACCGAAAAAATAAAACAAAATTAAGGTAGGTAAGACGTACACAAAAATTAATACCCCCACCCGTAACTACGAATATATATTAATAATTCGAGGCAGTTTTCGAAGTGCTCAGTCTCAACACTGAAGATGGAAATTATAGAATAGCAATCACCCAAAAGTGTTGAATATGATACGGTCACTCTACCCTGCGTAACAAGGCCAGTTGTGTCCTGTAATCCTTGAAACATAACTATACAGGGTACAAGCCACGTAACTAAATGGGCCCCTGGTGGTCTAGTGGTGTTAGGTGCTCCAATGGGATGGGGTCGTTTAGGGTTTATGTATGGGTTAGTTGAGGTTTGATGCTTATATAACGCCTTTCAGGGGAAAATAAGAATGATCACCCTTGCCTTAAATGTCGGGACTGAGTATGCTAGCCCCAGGTCACTACACTCCTACTGGGGTAAAAAATGAATTGGATGGTGCGTGAGTATATTATTATTATTATTATTATTATTGTTATTGTTGTTGTTGTTGTTTTTATCATTATTATTATTATTATTATTATTAGGGTGGGAAAGGAGGTCCGGATATTGATGATGGTGATTTGTATTATTATTATTACTGTTGTTGTTGGTAGTAGTAGAAGTAGTAGTAGTAGCAGTAGTAGTAGTAGCAGTAGTAGTAGTAGTAGTAGTAGTAGTAGTAGTAGTAGTAGTAGTAGTAGTAGTAGTAGTAGTAGTAGTAGTAGTAGTAGTAGCAGTAGTAGTAGTAGTAGCAGTAGTAGTAGTAGTAGTAGTAGTTGTAGTAGTAATACTAGTAGTAGTAGTAGTAGTAGTAGTAGTAGTAGTCAATCAATCAATCAATCAATTGTCTTTATTTCGTATCATGCACTACATAAAATATAATACATTTCATCATCGTAAATACTATAGATTATTTTTTAACAAATGAATTTTAATAAAATATTTACACATAATATATCCTTAACAATCAGACCGGGGAGTGGATCCAATTTCAATAGTAAAAAAAAAAAAAAAAAAAAAAAAAAAAAAAAGACTAAATGCAGTATATACAATCTGCATACCAACACATACAGTATCAACTGTCCTTATTCCAAATTGACAGTAACTCCACACCACTTATTTCCTCATGGTTTTGCACCCATTGAATTCTAGCATTTATAATGTCCATAGAGTTATCCAGTATATCTATCACATATTTATCATAAAAATATTTCAATAAACGAGGAACATGGTGACCTAAAAGCCACGTTATTCTTAGGGCAACATGGTGTCTAAGTAAAACTAGTCCTGCTGCCTTGGATATACTATGATTATCTATTATTCTTGGGACATTATATATTTCCTTGACAGCATTTGCAAATGCACTTTTAAAGCTTCTGAATACATTGCTCCTAACCATATCTTTCATATTTCAATGATTTAAACCATAGTCAGGCACACAGTATGCTTAAAACAAATACAGTAACGTCTGTGCATTAACATTCTTAAATTTTCTAATTACTGAATTAAATTTAGCATAAAATGAGTTCAGTCTGAAAGAAAAATCATGATTATCAGAGAAGTTGTCTTGAATTATATGACCTAAATATTTGTATTCATTCACCACTTCATACCGATTTAAATAACGGACACCTTGTGCCTGTTTCGTATTATATTGAAATATAACAAGTTTTGATTTATCTTTGTTAATTCTTAAATTCAGACTAATAATATTCTGTTCAAATATGTCACACAAATATAAAATATGCTCTTCACTATCAGCTAGTAATGCTATATCATCAGCATATGCAATTGCATTCAATCTTACAACCCCAAGGCAGCAACCCACATCTGTTTCCGCCAGAGTTTTTAAAACATTATCTATGTACAGTTTAAAAAGTAAAGGAGAGAGAACTCCTCAGTGCCTTACTCCTTTATTAATTATATAATACATTCCTTTACTCCCATTCCATGTAATTCTTGCTAACTGATTTCCAAATTATCTCATTAAAATTAATGTTAAGTCAGGGGGAACTCCTTTATCCAGTAAAATATGACCCAATATCAAATGATTAACATTATCAAAGGCCTTTGATAGATCCATAAAAGCAATGTATGATTTTCTGCCTCTTTTTGTGTAAGACCTAATAGTTTATTTTATTTTAAAGAACAAGCACCTCCTGTAGACATTCCATTTTAGAAGCCAAATTGTTTGGAGTCAAAAAATACTTTCACACTTAAAATATTTTAAAAAATGAAGTTCTAAAATTTTCAAAAGACAAGTTGAAACCATTACTGGTCTGTAGTTAGCAGAGTCCGGTGCATTACCCTTCAGATCTTTTATTATGGGAGTGATATCACACTTTAGCATTTCAGCAGGTATATAACAATGAGTAAAACAAATGTTGAAAAAATATGTTAAAATATTTAAAAACTCCACTGATACATGCTTTAGTAAAACAGAATGTATGCCATCATTCCCTACACTTTCATTTAATAACTTAACATATAAAGTCTTTCAACTGATATGCTTATACAATACTTTCTTTAAATTTTCCACCTTACTTTTCACTGTGAGAAAAGAATCCTCTTCATCACCGCTACTAACATCTCTGACTCCTTTGAGCATTCTTCCATTGAAAATGTTTATTATTTCCATATCATTACTGATCCCATCAGCTACCTTTGATGACCTTATTTTATTACTTTTCTTGATTTCTTCCAAAAGGGCTGTCATACTCTTATTTAAGAATTTTTCATCTACAACCTTTGATCTTTTACTAATTTCTTCCTTCTTGCACTTAGAGAGTGCTAATGTAAATTCTTTCCTGCTACCAATCATATTCAACTACGCCTCTGAATTTCTTTCTTTTTCCTTTTTCAACCATTCCATGTAGTCGCGGCGTGATCTCTCGTACAGTGTCTTAACATTTCTGTTCCAATCAGGAATAATATTATGTTTATTTTTTCTTATCCTCTTTCACTTATATTTCTTAGTACGAGACACTAATGAAGATATCAGTTGCTCATATAAAATATCAAATTCCTGTATATGCTGCTTACGTTGGCATCCAGTAACCTGGCAACTTAATGTTTCAAGAGCAATTATCCTTGTCAGATCGTTACTAACATCTTTTTCTATTGTTTTAATATCATCAGCACTTAGGCTGTTCCAATTTAAAAAGTCCTCACTAACACCTGTTTCTTCCTGGCAAAATGTACTAAGGCACTCTTCAGGGCAATTTATGTGCATACATATAGACATAGGTAAACGGTCTGATCCAATAAAAGAATATAACACCTGTATAATAGAAATTATCACATATTTGGAATATCTACCTATAATTTGGTATAACTATTTCGTGTAAGTATTAGTAGTAGTAGAAGAAGTGGAAGTAGAAAAAGCATAGGGGAGGAATGGTGCTGATATGGGTGACAACGACCTGATGCGTGTACCAGCAATGTTATGAGAAATGGTTGGGAATACATGTGCGAAGGCAGATAGTCGGTACATTATTTATAGTAGCTTTTTACAAGTTGTAGGTACTGAGGGTCGGCACAGAATTCATCAAGCTTAGTTATTTGTCATACAAGAGGCATGGATACTCACCAACTGCCATCACCCCCAGGGAAATGTGAATTCTACCTAGGGCAAGGCAGGTATCTACCCTCTTTGGAATCCCTGGCTGTGGCTAAAGGAAGCCCTCTGCTCCCGACCATCAATCGCAAGTACTACAATAATTTACTTAATGCTGTTATTGCATTGTTAATTACTTGCAATCCTTTACGCGGTGACGTAATTATTGATTATTAACAGTGCTACCTCTAGACGACTTTTTTCATCTTAGGGCAGTGGTTCTCAACCTTTACACACTCGTCCCTGACTAAGCAGCCGGTGTTCATGGTCGAGCTCCCCTCCCTCCATTCTCCTCTCCCCCCCATATGTATATATATATATATATATATATATATATATATATATATATATATATATATATATATATATATATATATATAATGCCAGACGCCTCAATCCCGTTTGGGGTGGCCACAAACAAATCGCCTCCAAGTCGCCCTGTCTCCCGCCATTTCACTGCCCTGCTCCCAACTCACACACCCCTCTCTCATATACCTCTCCACCCCATCCCTCCATCTCATCCTTGGCCTCCCCCTCCCTCTTCCCCCCTCCACCTCACTCACATACACTCTCTTCGTCAGTCTTTCACCCTCCATCCTCTCCACATGGCCAAACCACCTCAGTGTGTTCCTCATAATGCTTCCTATCACATCCACATCAACACCACAACGCTCCTTTATATGCTCATTCGTCAGCCTGTCTCTCCATGTGACTCCTCAGGCTCCTCTTAAATAACTCATTTCCATTGCTCTCACTCTTGACTTGTGTCCTTCCAACAACGTCCAAGCTTCACTTCCGTACGTTAGAGTTGGTATCACAATACTGTCATGTAGTAACTTTTTCACTTCCATGCTCACTTCCCTGTTTCTTATCACTGATTTCAAAGAACCAGCAGCCTTTCTTCCCTGCTGTACCCTTTCAAGCACTTCACCCTCCAAACCTCCATCCTTACTCATCACACTACCCAAGTACTTAAATGTACTCACATTTTCCAATTCCTCACCATCCAACCTCGCTGTACATTCACTGACTTCACCTCTCTCAAAGACCATCACTTTACTCTTCCCTACATTCACCTTTAGATTCCATTTCTTACACACTCTCCCAAACTCATCCACTAAGCCTTGCAGCTCCCCTTCGTCTTCACTCAACAACACAGTATCATCTGCAAACAACAGCACAGGGAGCTTCCAAACACCACTCCCTCCCACCAGGGCCACTCCAACATCCACCACCCTACCCTGTACCTCTTTTATTACCCCATCCATGTACTGATTGAACAACCACGGAGACATGACACATCCCTGTTTCAACCCAACTTTCAAAGAGAAAAATTCACTTAGTTATCCATCTACACGCACTGCAGCCTTCGCACCATCGTACATACTCTTCACAGCATTCAACAGCTTCCCATCTACTCCATATATTCTTAACACTTTCCACAATCCTTGTCTATCCACCCTGTCATATGCTTTCTCCAAATCCATGAAAGCCGCATACAACTTCTTTCCCTTCTCTAGAAACTTTTTCACTAGAGATCTAAGAATGAATATCTGATCTACACAACCTCTTCCCTTCCTAAAGCCTCCCTGTTCTTCTCCAACTAATTTCTCTGTTCTTTCTCTAACTCTGTCAATTAGTATCCTACCATACACTTTTCCTATTATACTAAGAAGACAAATGCCCCTATGATTACCACACACTTCTTTTTCCCCTTTTCCTTTGTACAAGGGAAGAATTATACCTGACTTCCAATCCTCCGGGACTCTACCTTCCTCCCAGGCCAATTTGCACATCTTCCATATCCATTCTACTACTATCTCTCCTCCATGCTTCAGCATTTCACCACACACTCCATCAATTCCTGGGGCTTTCCCCGATTTAACTTTCTTCATTGCTTCCACAACTCTTATCCTACTGATTTCTTCCTGTCTTCTCACCTCCCTCCTTCTCCCAGCCATTCCCCAGCCACTTATACTCGCATTACTTCCATCCTCTACGTTCAACAATTCCTTAAAGTGTTCTCTCCATCTGCTCACTTTTTCTCCCTTCTCCACTAGTAATCTACCATTTTTATCTTTCACTCCCCTGCTAACTTCACTTCCACCCTGTTTTACTCTTTTCACCTCTTTCCAGAACATTTTCTTACAGTCCCTCCACTTTACACTCAAATTCCTTCCAAATTCCTCATCCACTCTCTTCTTACTCTCTCTTACTAATCTTTTCACCTCACTCTTTCTTTCTACATATAACTCTCTCTTCCGCCTCCCAACTTCTTCCACGCCCCTATTTCTCATCCATTCATTGTATGCTTTCTTCTTTTGTGCCACAGCCAGTTTCACCTCTTCAGTCCTCCACGCTATTCCTTGCACCCCCCTCCGTCTTCTCTTCCTTCCACACGCCACATCACATGCTGCACACATTTCTTCTGTAAATACCTTACACACACCTTCCACGTCTCCCATCTGCGCCAATTCATATTTGCCCAATCGTTCCTCCACTTCTCTCTTATACTCTGCCTTTTTCTCATCCTCTTGTAACCACTCCACTCTCCCTGCAACTACTCCTTCCTCTCGTCTTTCCCTTCTTCTATTCCTCCATCTTACTTGAATTCAAATTCTGGCCACCACCAAGTAGTGGTCAGAAAGTCCACTCCCCCAACCTCTATAAACTCTTGCATCCATTACACATCTTCGCATCCTTTCATCCACACACACATAATCAATCATTGCCTTCCTTTCATTCAGTTCACCACCCACCCTTCTCATCACTCGCCATGTATACCTGTGGATCATTTTATGCCTGAAGAGGGTATTGGCTATCACCAACCCCCTCCCAGCACAAATGTCCACTAATGCACTCCCATTTTCATCTGTCTCAGCAGGCACACTCCACTCACCAACTATTCCATCAACCTTCACATTCCCAACTTTACCATTCATATCACCAATCAAAAACACTCTCTCATTCCTTCCAAACTTTTCCATGCACAATTCTACATTTGTCCAGAACTCTTCTCTCACTCTTCTAGCACGATCTTGCGTTGGCACATACACACACACAATCACCCACATTTGTATTCCAACTTTCAACTTTACCCACACAATCCTTGACCCAACTGATCCATACTGTCTTATGCTCCTCTTCCATCTTTTACTCAAAACTATACATACTCCTTCCTTTGCCCTCTCATTCTCACCGACTCTTGTACATATACCCCATCCATACTCCCATTCTCTCACACTTTCTCCTCACCATTTTGTTTCAGTTATTCCACATACATCCACTTTCGCACCCTCAAGCACCTGGACAGTCTCTCTCTCTCTTTCACCTCATCATTCTCTCCCCTTACATTCCACGTTCGGATAACCATGTCCTTTGTCCAGTCCTTGGTCGTCATCGTTTGGTCAGTCCTTGTCCGAGGCTTATTGTTTGTCTTTTTAGTTAGTTGTTTTCCGGGGAGGGGCACTAACCCTCCGCCAACCCTTTTAGTCGCCTTTTACGACAAGCCGTTTTAGTATCCACTGCAGGACCGGCCTCTCCA
Organism: Coenobita brevimanus; assembly: GCF_032717465.1. NCBI lineage: Eukaryota > Metazoa > Arthropoda > Malacostraca > Decapoda > Coenobitidae > Coenobita > Coenobita brevimanus. Next base: position 19,317,321 of record NC_137011.1, on the reverse strand, counting down.
GTCCGAAGTGGGGATGATATAGCCTATGTATTTTTTCCAAGTGGCTTAGGCTGTCTGGTAGAGATTGTATGTAGGGTGAGAAGTGCATGTAACTGTAATTATAGTGTTGGAGTGGCTTTGGATGTGTGCATAGTCTGTGACCCAAGTGTAATCGGCCCACGCAAGCCGACTGGGTGCAAGCATACTTTATAGCATGCGACACTGGTTCAACCACAGCACCCCTTGTGTCCGCCAGTGCAGTACGTGGTTTGAAGAACCCTCGTCCTTCAGTGTACGAAGACGCACACTTTACCACTGTACCACAGAAGCTCCATATATATATATATATATATATATATATATATATATATATATATATATATATATATATACCGGTAAATATGTAGATAGATAGACATATAGATAGATAGATAAAGAGAGAGAGAGAGAGATAGGTATAGATATAGACAGATAGATATAGAAACATGTGTGTGTGTGTGTGTGTGTGTGTGTGTGTGTGTGTGTGTGTGTGTGTACCACGTCATAGAAACCACCACACCTCATGATCATACACAGCACCTCACCTCATCATCATAATTAATACTACTCGGGACGGCCCTGAAGGGGTGGTTGCTTGTATGCGATGGATGCGTCTGCAACAACACAAGGCCATAAAAACAACTTCAACACATGAACATATACACCATTACACCACATGCTTATAAACACCAACACATCACATGCTCCTAATGCCAACACAAAACAATCTCACAAGCACCGTACCACATAGTCATAAATACTGCACCACTACAATGTCTTCCTTTGCGATCCTGCATTTGGTCATAAAGACAATAACATATGGACAAAAAGAACATAAACACCGCTACTCCACATGGCCAGAGTGCCACTACATCATATGGTCATAATCATTACCACACTACATCATAATAATCATCCTTCCACCAAACCACATAGTCATAAGCATTACCACACCACATGGTCTTACAAACCACCACACTTCATAGTCGTACAAACTACCACACCACATGGTCATACAAACAACCACCACCACCACCAAATGGCCATACAAACAACAACAACCACATAATCATACAAACCACCATCACCACCACACCAATCGATCATACAAACCACTACAACAATGCTGTTGTAATTACAAGCACATGCCCATAAACTTTATTCCACAATCATTTACGTCAGTCTCACTCAGGAACGGGCTAACCATTATCCCCTTTCATCATAACACTTCCTCGTTACGAAAAATGAGCCAAATAACAAGCATTTTAAAGATACGGAAGCACCATTGTTGCTTCTTTCATATAGTATAACGTATTTCAGTTAAAAAGGGAAAACCATAAGCTTGAGAGAAGTGAGCTGTCATGTTCGGATATAGTTGACGACTGGGAGTTGAAACTGTTGCAGTTCGAAAATTTAAGTAAAAAAAAAAATGAGAGGTGTATACTTGTGTAATGACCAGTAAGCAGAAACTATATCTTATTTTTCAGTTCTTAAGATCTGAAAAAACTTTTGTTTAGCCTACCAGTTTTGGTAAGACTCTTCCTGGGGTCTTTATCTTGCCCTCGAAATGGTCGGAACAAAGATGAGAGGGCCGACATAGAAAAGAAGAAAGAAACCTATTTCCAATTCGTACAAAAACAATCATGGTTTAAAGATTGTAACAGAAACAAACAGAATAAGGAATTAATATAACTCGCAGATTCACCATAATATACACTCAGTTATTTAGGGCAATCATTACTTTTTTCTGGGGTCATCGCGTACCCCTTGGTATTTGCTCACGTCCCCGTAGGGAGGTGTGTCCCCAGGTTGAGAACCACTAGCTTAGGGCAACCTTCAGAACTGAAGGTAAGCGAAAGCTGCATGTAACTCATCTACTTCAAAAAGTCCCCCCAAATCTTAATAAAATCGACTGGAAGGAGCAGTAGCATAAAATAAATAACATCCCCTAGTTGAATGTGTTAACAGGTGTGATTTAACTGACTACAACAATTTGTGTATGTATAAGGGATATGGAGTCAATCTTAATAAATCTGACTTGGCTTTTTAAACAGGATCTTGCAGGTGGTTGAAGCAGGGTTATACGATCACTGGTACCAGATGATCAATCCAAACATAACCCTTTGTGTCAACGCTCCTACAAAAGTTGCCATCCAATCTGCAATCGACCTTAGAAACTTATTGGTTAGTGCAAAACTTAACCCTTATCTTTTCTTCTTATGCTTTCATATCCGCATGCATCAGCTGTTCTTGCCCATCTCGTTCACTGTTATATCAACACTAAAAGTACCCCCCCCCCCTCTCGCTCTCTCTGAGTGTGTGTGTGTGTGTGTGTGTGTGTGTGTGTGTGTGTGAATATGCACCTCTTCCTGCTGGTGGTCCCAACTTGGTGACCAGGTCGGTAGGTTGGTGAGGGCATGGGTGAATGGAATGGGCTGGGTGGCGTGTGTGGGCTTGCTATGTTGTTGGGTGGGTGGATAGGCAGGGTGGGTGGAGTTAATGTTATGAGTGGTTCAGGTGAGTGGGAGGGTGGGAGATGTGGTTGGAATGAATGGGGCTAGTGGGCAGGATGTATGGGTGGGCTTTGTTGACTGGTGAGTGAGTTTTGTAGATAGGTAGATGGGGTGGCAACGTGAATGTGGCTTCCCAGTGGATGGGACAAGGGAAGATTTACTAAAGTGGGTGGTTGGATGGAAGATAATATTCCATCATGGAACAGGTCTATGAAATGACTGGATCCCTGTAGGAAAATAGGTCCATGAATGGTACACTTTGGGGGAAATGGGCCCAGAGAGAAAGATATGCAATGGGTAAGAAGGTCCATGAAGGAACTAGGTCCATGGAAGAGAAAAGGTTAATTTGGGGATTTGGTGTGTCAATATGAGGATAAATGGTCCCTCTGGAAAACTTGGTCCAAGGAGGGAAAACTAGGTTCATAAAGGGAAACTGGTCCAAAGGAGAAAATAGGTCCAGAGTTAAAATAGGTCAATTTGGTTTAAAAAAAAAAAAAAAAGTTGTGGGAGAATGTAGGTTCATGGGGAAGAGTGTAATATACATACCTTAAAGTATAGTTACTTGTTTGATGGTGTATATGCCTTAACCTTAAGGTATAGTTAGTTGTATGATGATGTATATCCCTTAAGGTATAGTTAGTTGTATGGTGGTGTATATGCCTTAATCTATAGCTGGTTGCATAATATAGCTGTAAGAATGAACAACATAGCTGTTGGGAGGTCTGTTATGGCTAGATCAGAGTATCTGCAAGTCCAGTGAAACGTTAGCAAAATGTAACCAGCTGGTGACCAGCTCTGGTCGCTGCCTGTCTCTTTAAGGCAGTAACTGACAGAGCTGAATACGATACATACATCTTCATGCACATGCTCAACAAATCAAGAAGCCATTGTGCACTGAGCTGCTCAACCTGCACCTCCTGCTTTTATCTACTCCTGTTTCAGTAGGTTTCGTTTTTCTTTTTTAAAGGCTCTAACATGCTTGTATGCGTCGGCCTTGGTCACCTAATAGCAGCTTTCCATGCTGTTCGATCTCTAACAGCCTCCATATTCAGTCCCTTATCCCTGAGGTTACGCTCTATGACCTCGTCCCACGTCTTTTCCGGTCTGCCTCTTGGAACCCTACCCCTAACGTTAACGCTTCTCATTTTATGCACCCAATTGTCATCCCCCATCCTCTCCACATGCCCACACCACCTCAATCTACCCCTCCTCATCACAACGCCAATACACTCCAGTTCCAGCCTACCTCTTAACTCTTCCATCGTAACCTAGCACCCCCAGACCTCACACTCAAGGACGCATTGCACATCGACCTAATCATTGTCATTTCTGTACAACTGAGACTGCGAATATCCTCATTCTTTAATGCCCAGGTCTCACTACCATACAGCATTACACTCTTAACACACACTGCATACAAAGATCCTTTAGCATGGAGGAGTGCCCTCTCACTGTCAGGAGAGGCAACAGCTCAATGAACTTCTTCCAACCACTCCTCACTCTACCCACAGAGGTAGTTCCAGTCCCACTTGCAGCACGTGACATGTCTCCCAGATAACAAAACTCCTCCATACCCTCGAAATTCTCACCAGCAATATCAATCCTTTCACGCTTGACAATCTCCACATGCTCTCCCCAACACACTACACACATATAATCAGCATTATCTCACAGTCTATCTCTAATAAAACTACATCTTTTGTGTCCCCACTTATCACAAACACTGAATTAGAAGGAATTACTTCCCACGAGATTGTTGCAGATCGCACATGACCACTCTCCCTCTTCTTTGACGGTACCACCACCAGCCCTAGATACCATCATCTTTGTTTTATCTGCATTAACTCTCAAGCCTTTTCTTCCTATACCATCTCTCCACTTCCTATATCTTTCCTCCACCTCCCTTTCATTCTCTTCAATCAACACCAAATCATCAGCATACAACATCTCCCACGGGAGTCCATTTCTAAAGTCACATGACGGGGCCTCAAGTACTATGATAAATAACGAGGGGCTCAAGAGTGACCCCTGATGCACACCAGCATTCACGGAAAACTCCTCACTCAAATCTCCATTCACTCTTACCTGGGTGCGAACACCCACATATACTGTATGGCCATAAAGACCCTAACCAGCCATTCCTCAATCCCAAGCTTTCTCATTGCCCCCTTCACCACCTTCCTTGGGACTGTGTCACAGGCCTGCTCCAAGTCAACGAAAACAAAGTACAATTCCCTTTCCTTTCCTATATACTTTTCCTGAAGCTGTCCAACCATGAATATGGCATCAATGACCCCCTTGTCTGGCATAAACCCAAACTGCATCCTTGGGGAAAATTGACCCATGGAAAAAAATACGTCCATGGGGAAAATAGCTCATGGGATAATAAACCCAAGAAGGAAAATAAGATATGGGCCTATGAGACAAAATAAGGTACAAGGGGGGATATAGGTAGGTAGGGACATGACCCATAGAGGGTGTAGCCAAAGACAGGCAAATATGTTTGTTTGTCTGAAGAGTCCTCCTTGCACATACCCAGTTGTCTCATATCTTGCTCCACACAATCTCTTGATCAAACTGCTGTCTCCCTCAGGCCCTCACTTACACCACTGGCACCTCAGTGTCATCATAACAGTTTCTTTTTCACTCTCACTGTATGACAACATTTAACTTTACCCTTGGAAACAGCACTTAAAAATTTGCATGCCACATATAATATGAAAGATCAAATGTACAACATCATGTAAATCCATATTAATTTTTTATATAAAACACTCCTTTTGAGTTTATTCCTGGTATACTAAATGTAACAGTTGATATACAGGAAACTAAAGAATACCCGTATGTTACACTACAAGCATGTACTGCATACCGTAAGCCACACAATGCTTATTACAGAAAACATTCCTCTCAATAATTTAAGATCCAAAAATCTGATGCAAAAAAGCTAACAAGCAATATAGCTTATAATGGATTACGATGGTCTCTGTCTTGCAGGGAATGTTGCTGGTGATAACGGGAGGATGGGTTGCTAGTCTCATCATGTTCTGTCTGGAGTTCCTTTTCTCTCGCCATTCACAACTGACCAGCATCACATCTGCATAGATCTCTGTTCGTCTTCACTCCCGAGGTCATCCATGAAACCTCTCTTGCAAGATTGTTCACATGAGTTACATGTAAAAAAGTCATGATTTATCTTGTTAAGTTAATGCAAAAAATCGAACATATTAATAAAGATTTTTTTGTTTAATATTTAGCCATTTTGATTAAGATTACTAATACTCATATCAGAAATCAAATTTGTGGCTGTGTATTTAAGTGCTTCAGTCCAATGATGGGAAGTTGAATGAGGATGCTAGGGCTACAGTGAGTGTGGAGATTGAATTGAGTTTTTCCGTTTGAATGCTGGATTGCAGCAAGGTGTATCATGTCTCCTTGCTTATTCAATTTGCGCAAGGATGGAGCTTACTAAATCGGGCAATGGATACTGGAGTGTCTCTAATGAGAGAGGATAGGCAAGTGGAAACTGTACTGTTATTCGCTGTCGATACTGTATTAAGTGAAGCTGAATGTTTGCTGCAGGGCTTGGTGAACGAGTTTGACAGAGTATGTAGGAAACGGATTCTACAGGTGGATGTAAACAGAATAAAGATTTGTCTTTGAGATAAATTAAGTTACAGCATGCACAGTGAGGCCGGATGGTGAGGAAATGGAAAATATGAGTGCACTCAAGTGCTTAGGCAGTATGATGAGTAAAGATGGAAATTTAGAGTATGAAGTGCTTGAAGGGTACATTAGGGTAGGAAAGGTTGCTGACTCATTGAAGGCAGTGATACAGAGTAGGGAAGTGAACAGGGAATTTAAAAAGTCGCTACAAGACAGTATTGTGATCCCACTCATATATGCACTAATGAAGCTTGGACCTTGTTGGAGGGACACAAATCACGAATAAGAACAGTGAAAGAAAGTTAATATGAGAGAAGTTTGTGGAGTTACATACACAGACAAACAGACAAATGGCGAAGTACAGGGGCGTTGTGTTACCGATATGTATGCGACTGAATGTGTGAAGAGAAATACTGTAGGATAATTTGGTCATGTGGAGAGGACAGAGAATGAGAGACTGACTAGAGGGGTGTGAGTGAGGTTGAGGAGGGAGAAGAGCGAACGAAACCAAGGAAGAAATGGAGAGATATACGATACAGGGGCGTGTGAGTTGAAAGGAGGGTAGGCAAATGTCAGAGAACTGGGCGACGTGTTTGTGGCCACCCCATTCGAGATTTAGGCATGTGGCAATAAGTAAATAGAATCCCATGATATGGTTTATTCTTGCTATCTCATGACGATTTTATTCAACTGAAGGGAGAACTTACAACGAGGATAGAGTAAATGCAGCCTTGATTTACCCATTCACAAGAGGTATCCTGAAAGGTCTATACAAGCATTTGGATGTAGCAAGCGTAAAATGCAATAATACGTCACTGGAATATATGAATTTATGATAATACAGTACAATCCATAAAGTTTGAAACAATAATTATAAAAATTTATCGCACGACTTGTCGAATGTATGCTATCTATCTAATATACTATAACAGTAGCCGTGTGTGTGTGTGTGTATTTTGGACAGCCGAAACTACACATTCAAATCGCACCAAAACTGGCACAGAAATCGCCAAAAATTTCCTGCTGTGAAAAAACTTGGTCACATCATGATTGAAAAACTCTTACTATATTTAATGAGCAATCACATTATGACCAAAAAAAAAAAAAAAACGATGCTCCTGGCGCCCGACATAGGATCTCTGTAGAATTTTTTGCCCACAGATACAGCTAAAGTATTTCGGACTTGCGTTCGAACAACTTGGGTTCCATTCCCGAAGCTGCAAATAACACAATCAATTGGTTAGCTGCAAAAAGTCAAAGTGACAACGTTACACTAGAACAGCACATAAACGCGAGAGCCCTTTGCAGGAGCAAGCGCGACGGGCCAGAAGGGCCCACAAGAACTTGTCTAATATACTATAGCAGTAGCCGTGTGTGTGTGTTCTTACCTAATTGTTCTTACCTAATTGTATCTTTACAGGAATGAGTCAAGCTCGTACTGTCCCGTGTCTTAAACCATATTTATCGTACATATCCTTAAATTTGTGAATTGTTTTGGCACACACTATTTCATTCGGTAGTGCATTCCATTGGTCAATTGCTCTGTTTGGGAAACTGAATTTCCTTACGTCTTTATCACCTCTCTTCTCATGCAGTTTTTTGCAGTGTCCTCTTGCTGATGCTTCTTCATGTGTTAAGTAATCATTTATGTCTATTTTCTCCTTCCCTGATATGCACTTATATAGCATTATCATGTCACCTCTTTTCCTTTGCTCCTGTAGTGTTGGTAGATTCAGTTTATTTAGTCTTTCTTCGTAGCTTAGGTCCCTTAAGCTTGGTATCCATCTTGTAGAGGCCCTTTTAACTTTTTCAATCTTGTCTTTGTGCTTTTTGAGATGAGGACTCCAGACTACTGATGCATATTCCAGGGTTGGTCTAATGAATGATGTTATTATCCTTCTTAGCATGTCTTCATTTATGTATGTGAATGCTATTCTCATATTTGCAAGCAGTGTATACATGTTCCATACCTTCTCGCTGATGTGGTCAGCCGGAGATAGTCTGTTATTGATAATCACACCTAGGTCTTTCTCTCTTTCTGATGTGTATAGGGTTTTATTTCCTAACTTATAATCCCAATCAGGTCTTTCTCCACTTTTACCAAACTTGATTACATGACACTTGTCCACATTGAATTCCATTTGCCATGTACTACTTCATTCATGAAGTTTATTTAATTCTTCTTGTAGCTTTTTACAAGAGTCTGTGTTAGTAATTCTCCTTTGTATTTTTGCATCATCTGCAAACATATTCAGATAGCTCTCATTTCCAGTGTTACTGTTTATATCATTTATATACACTAAAAACATAATTGGTGCCAGCACCGAACCCTGTGGTACTCCACTAGTCACTTCTTTCCATGATGAGTAGTTTCCTCTTAGTACTGTTCTCATTTCTCTTTTTATGAATAAGTCTTGCATCCAACAAAACAATTTGCCTTGAATTCCTCCTTGATGGTACAGTTTCCATAAAAGTCTTTGGTGTGGTACTGTGTCAAAAGGTTTCTTGAAATCTAAATAGATACTGTCCACCCATCCTTCCCTCTCCTGTATTGTGTTTGTTACTCTGTCATAGTAGCTCAGCAGATTAGTAAGACATGATTTTCCTTTTCTGAAACCAAACTGTCTTTCTGTTATCATACTGTGTTCTTCTAGATGGTTTACCCAAGCTTTTCTTATAAGCTTTTCTAATACCTTGCTTACAACACTGGTCAGTGATACCGGTCGGTAGTTGAGTGGATTTTGTCCATTTCCTTTCTTGAATAAGGGGACAATATTTGCTTTTCTCCAAATATCAGGTAGTTTACCTTGACTCAAGGATTTCTTGAAAATTAAAAATAATGGTTTACTTAAGTCCTTTGCACATTCTCGTAGTACCCAACATGAAATTTCATCAGGACCACTTGCTTTTCCTCTGTCTAATCTACTTAACTCCTCCTGTATTACTTTTTCCGCTATTTGTATATCTGGTAGTATGTGTGGATATGCATGTTCCACATAGTCCCTCAAAATTTTTTTCTTCTGTGAAAACTAATTGGAAATTCTTATTTAGTGCTTCACAAATATCCTTCTCTTGTGTATAAGTGATTCCCTCGTCCGTAATTGATTGTATTATATCTTTTACTTTGGTTTTGCTTCTGATATAGCTGTAAAACAGCTTTGGTTGATCACTACTTTTATTTATTATATCCTCCTCAAACTGTTTTTGGGCTTCCCTCCTTATTCTTGTATAATCGTTTCTTGCCTGCTTGTAATTATTATACGCCCTTTCACTATTGTGTCTTCTGTATCTATTCCACAACAAATCTCTTCTTTCTTTTGATTTTTTACATTCTGTATTGAACCATTTCTGTATTTTCTTATCTGCTTCTTTATGCTGTGGGATGTACTTCTGGACTCCTATTTCATAAAATTCACAGAATTTTTTATATACAGCATTTAAATCTTGTCCTCTAAGCTCATTTTCCTAATCAGCTTCTAAGAAATACTTCTTTAGCTCTTGATAATTTCCCTTTTTATAGTTTAGGCTCTTTTTGTAACTTTCATTGCTGTTAACTATGTCATATGCTATCCTGAAGTTATAATTTAGTACTGCATGATCGCTTTTGCCGAGTGGAGGGTGATGTATTAAACTGTTAATATTATTTTCTTACCTAGTAAATATTAGATCTAGCACTGAAGGTACATCAAGTCCTCTTTTTCTGGTGGTTTCCCTCACATGTTGCATTAGGAAGAACTCTTTTTTTTTTTTTTTTTTTTTTTTTTTTTTAATGTGTCCGACTCTGGGCATAGGCTTCACAGCCTGCTATCAAGGCCCAGCAGTCCTCCTACATACCCTACACCTCTACATGTCACCACTCTTGTACGAGATCCAGGAGCTTTTGGTCCCAACAGCTTTCTTGGGTAATTATATCTAGAGTATTCCAATTTATATTTGTATTGAAATCCCCAGTTAGTATAATTCTTTCTGATTTCTCTTCCATTTTATGTAGTAATGATCTTAAACTCTGAATTGTACTCTCTGCCAGGTCCTCATATTCATTTCTTTCCCATGTGTTTGATCTGGGTGGCATGTACAAATTGGCTACAATTACTTTACCTTCAGATGTGTTGATCTCTAATGCAATCAGTTCTACTTGTGATGGTATATCTAGTTTTATATCATTGACTTAGATTTTTCTTAGTTAATATTATAATTCTTCCTCCTTTTTTTTAAATTTCTGTCTCTTCTCCATATATTGTATTCCTCTAAGTTTAGTATGTCATTGGATATCCTTGGTGTTAATTTTGTTTCAGTTAGGCATATTATTTGTGGTTCATTTTCTCTGACATATTCATTCATCTCTAGTAATTTAGATACCATTCCATCCACATTTGAGTACATCAACTTTATCTTCTTGTTTATATACTTGTCATGACATGGTTCTACTACCTTCCTCCTTTTTATTCCATCCTGTTTGTGTACCACTTTCGTACCTTTAATCCTATTACTTTGTTAAAAAACTTCTTCTCCTCTTCCGATCTTCCCTCATTTTTTGTTTTTGCTTTCTCCCTTTTCTCTTTCAGTAATTCCAGTTCCTCTTGTGTTAGGCATCTTTTTATCCATACATTTTTGAACTCCTCTTTTTCCATAAGATTCTTTGCATTTTTTAGTATCTCTTCCACAGTGTTTACACTCTGGAAAGTCACCTTTAGAGGTCTTGTCTTGCTTTTCTCATATTTCCCTAACCTTTTGTGTTCCTCTATGTCTTTACTACAGATTTCCTCTGATACTTCCTTCAGTAAGCTCATTACATTTGCCATCTCCTTTTTGTCTCTTGTGATCTTGTTTTTTAGATCTTCCTCTTCTATACCAGTGATTACCATAGATTTGTTTATATCTACTGAATCTCTGACTAACTTTGGATTGTTTTGGATTATTCTTTTCACTTCCTTTTTAATGCTTTTTTCCTCCACCCTTGTTTCTAAGTCTTTCTTTACTTTCACCATTTCAGCATACGTGGTTTCCACATCATTTTTGTAGCTTTTGCACAGCTTCATTCACCTGTGTTATCTTCTCCTCAATATCACTGCTCTGGTCAATAAGACTGCTTACTTGCCTAATTGTCTCTGTCATTTTTTAAATCTTCCATAACACTCTCGTGATTGACTACTGTACTTGCCATTTCATTCACTTTCTTCCTAAGTGTACTCAATTCCACTGTTAGTTCACTAATGGTTGTGTCTTTCTTATTGGCCTCCCTTCCTAGTTTTTCTATTTCTTCCTTTTGCAAGTGCATCTGCTTCTTTATTTCATCAATTTCATTTTTGAAAGCCATTTCTAGTTTGTTTACACGTTCAACCAGTCTATTGTGAGTCTCCACTTCTACCAGTTCTTGGTAGAAATCATCATTTTGCTTTTTACTTTTATCCCTTTTCTTTTCCAAATTTGCTTTACTAAAGTATGTATCCATTTTGCAATACTAAAAGTGCAAAGTATATACTTACAATCCCCGTGTTGTTGTGGTCTAAACAAACCTCAGATGACTCAGCATTATTCTTTTGTCTTGTTTTTCTTTCCTGTTTGAACAAGTCTTGTTTAAACTTTTTTTTTTCCTTTTAATAATGAAAAATAATTTAGTCTAACCTAGTACAGAGCTTGACTCATGCAAAGATACTAATTTAGGTATTGCCACTGGCCGTGTTGGTTTGGTACGGAGCACCGATGTCGCACGTCCTACTCGGTTGAATCCCTCTATGTGTGTGTGTGTGTGTGTGTGTTTTGGGCAGCCGAAACTACACATTCATATCACACCAAAATTGGCACAAAAATAGCAAAAAAATAGCTCATGTGATTTTTATTTTTTTTTGTGAGGAAGAAGGAACCAAAGGCAACGAACCTGCAAAACTGTTCCTTCTAAGAGAAAAACAAAATACAAGAGAGAGCCAAATTCAAGATCCAATCATTTCGAGATGCTTGGACACACTGCGTTTGAAAGACTGGAGATCATAGGAAGCAGGAAATACAGACAGAGGGAGACAATTCCAGAGTTGACCTGTTGCATAAATGAAGGGCTGGGAATAACAGTTAACTCTTGCATTAGAGAGTTGGACAGAAAAGGGATGAGAGTTTGCTGCTAGACGGGTGCTACACGCCCGCCCTAGAGGTGGAGGAATGCATGCAGACAGTTCAGAGGAACAGTGACCATCAAAGTAGCGATAGAAAAGAGATAAAGATGCAACAGTGCGGCAAAGACACAGAGGTTGAAGGGAGTCAGTAAGAGGAGGAGAGTTAATGAGGCAAAAAGACTTTAACTCCACCCTGTTGAGAAGACCTGTATGTGGGGAGCCCCCCCACACATGAGAGTTGTACTCCACACAGGGGCGGATAAAACCCCTGTATAGAGTCAACAATATTGCAGGGATAAAGAAGGAGCGGAGTCGGTTTAGCACACCCAATCTCTTGGAAGCAGATTTTACAAGAGATGTAATATGATCTTTCCAAGATAAGTCCCAAGTAAATGAAACCCCAAGCATGTTCAAGGATGATGCTGGATTAAACCGAATATTATTAAACATTAGTGGATATACCAGTGGAAGATTTTGTCGGGTTGATAGGTGCAAAAGCTGAGTATTTGATGCACTAAAAACAACCAGATTACTTTTACCCCAATTAGAGATACGAGCCAAGTCAGACATTAGGTGTGCCATAGCCTCATCCCTTGTTTGTTGAAGTAACTGCTGAGATGGACGTTGCAGAAACCGAAAGGAATGGTGAAGGGTGGAGACATCAGCGTATGAATGGATATAGGGTTAGATGTACAGCTTAGGTCATTGATGAATAAAAGGTAGAGAGTTGGTGATAGGACACAGCCCTGAGGAGCAACACTGTTAATAGATCTTGGAGAAGAACGATGGCCGTCTACAACAGCGGCTATAGAACGACCAGAAAGGAAGTTAGAGATGAAGGCACAGATAGAAGGATAGAAACCGTAAGAGGGCAGTTTGGAAATTAAAGATTTATGCCAGACTCGATCGAAAGCCTTTGAGATGTCAAGTGCAGTGGCAAAGCTTTCGTCAAAGTCCCGAAAGGAGGATGACCAGGAGTCTGAAAGGTAGGTGAGAAGATCGCCTATGGAGCATCCCTGACGGAACCCATACTGGCGATCAGAAAAAAGGTTGAGATAGGAAAGATGCTTTAAAATTTTTCTATTAAGAACAGACTCGATAACTTTTGAGATACAGGATGTTAAAGCAATTGGACGATAGTCAGAGGGTTGGGAATGGTCACCCTTCTTTGGGACTGGGTGAATGAAAGCAAACTTCCAGCAAGAAGGAAAGGTACAAGTAGATAGACAAAGGTGAAAGAGTTTGCCTAGGCAGGATGTAAACACTGAAGCACAGTCCTTGAGAACAACAAGAGGGACTCCATCAGGCCCATATGCCTTATTAGTATTGAGGCCTATGATGGCTGAAAATACATCAGCTGAAGAAATTTTAATGTCAGCCATGAGGAAGTCAGAGGGGGGAATTGATGGAGGAACAGCACCAGAATCGTCTAAGGTGGAATTGGAGGAGAACGAAGAGATCTGCTTTATCAGTAGAAGAAATAGCTACAGAGCCATCAGAGTAGAAAAGGGGAGGGAAGGATGATGAGATAAAGTTGTTAGAAAGTTTTTTGGCAAGGTGCCAGAAGGAGCGAGAAGAATTCGAGTTAGAGAGTTCAGAGCATTTAGTACGGATGAAATTATATTTAGCAGAACGAAGAATAGACAGCACGATTCAGGGCAGAAACGTGTAAAAGATGTGATTCAGGGGTGGGTTGGCTCTGGTACCTTTTATAGGCCCTCTCCTTGTTGCGGACAGCATTAGAACAAGCATGATTAAATCAAGGCTTTTGTGCATTAGTCAAAGGATATGAGAAAGGAATGTATGCTTCCATGCCCGAGAGAATAACCTACGTAATGCGCAAGCACACCCAGATGGCTCCCGGCCATGGAAGCAATAATCATTCCAGGGAAAATCAAAGAAGTACTGTCTGAGGGCCTCCCAATCCACAGCTCCAAAGTGCCACAGACGACGTTTCTTTGGAGGGTCCGCAGGCCGTACTGGAGCAATAGGACAGGTTAAGGTGATAAGGTTTTGATCAGAGGAGGCCAACAGAGATAAAAGATTAACCCTTTGAGATTCCGAAGACGTGATTTCGAGTCATCATAAATCCAACCGTTGAGATTCTGATGACTCGAATTCGAGTCATATGAAACATCATTTGTTTTCTGCATGTTTTCCATATCCTATCTGGGCTTGTTCTGGATACACTATCCTGTTTATCCATTTCCAACTGTTTGGTTTTACACTGACAAATACATCAGACAGATATGCATAATAAATTCGTTTTTACCATGAATAATATCAGTATTACCAAGCATGGATATTTGCCTGTGTGACAGCGAGAGCTTTCTTTTTTCTCTGTGAAAACTAACGTAAATTGCCATAACTTATCTATCAATGGAAAGGTAATTTACTGTAGATTGACATGGTGCAATCAAATTTCATGTAACTCTAATACTTTTTTTTTTTCAAATATTTCTCTACGGAAGGGTGAGCGGTTTTTCCTTTTCGGCTAACTTCTACTCGTCCTGTTGGCCTTTTAGCTACCGTATTTACATTTTTCAACCATACTACGATAAAGAGCAACTATTCAGCTTTAAAATGGTACCACATTCATTAGTCTACCATAAAAAGTTAGAGTACAGTGGCCGATTAAGTACAAATATTGCTGCATGATGATGCACTCTATGTGCGTCAGGCTAAATCTGGCACAGACACAATCGGCGGAGGGCCGAAAATCTCAAAGGGTTAACAGTGTAAGTAGAAGGATTAGTTTTAGGGAAGAGGTCAAGTATGTTGGAGCTCTCTCCAAGGCTGTCAGGGATATGGGTAGGGTGCTGTACAAGCTGCTCTAGGTCATTAAGGATAGAAAAGGTGTAGGTTTGTTCACCAGGTGGATCAGTAAAAGGAGAGGAGAGCCAAAGGTGGTGGTGAACACTGAAATCTAGAATGGAGATTTCAGAGAAAAGAGAAATGGATAGAATGTGTTCCATCGTAGAAGTAAGATAGTCAAAGAATTTTTGATAGTCAGTAGAATTAGGAGATAAGTAAACAGCACAGATATATTTAGTCAGAGAATGACATGAAAGCCGAAGCCAGTATGTAGAGAATTCAGAAGAATCAAGTTCAGGAACACGAGAGCAAGATAAGTTGTTGTGTGTATAAACACAACAGCCACCTTTGGCTTTGAAATGAGTATAAAGTAGGAGGAAACAGAAAAGGGTCTGGTGTCAGTTGCCTCAGACAGCTGAGTCTCGGAAAAAGAAGGTGAGGTTTAGAGAAGGAGAGGTGGTGCTCAACAGAGCGAAAGTTAGAGGAAAGGCCACGAATGTTGCAGAAATGAAGAAGAAGAGAATCAGACAGTGGTTCCAGGCATCTTGAGTCGTCACCGATTGAAAAACTTTTACTATATTTAATAAGCGATCAAATTTTGACCAATAAACACAGCTCCCGGGGCCCGGTCGGTTGCCGTGGCCGAGTGGTTAATATCTCGGACTGGGGTCGGACAACTTGGGTTCCATTCCCGAAGCGAGGTGAGGGCGCCTTTCTTCGGTACGGAGGCTTCCTGGTGCACCAAAATTGGCATGAAAATTGCAAAAATTCCCTGATGTCGAAAAACTTGGTCCCATCTCGAGTGATCTTTCTTTTATTAGAGTTCAGAGTGATCAAAGTTTCGTTCGGAAAACAGTTCATTCGGTACCGGGACTTTTAGAAATCAAGTCTACTCGGGCCCTCCACGAGCACTTGTTTAAATTCAATGATGTAACTTACTCAGTTTATTATCTGGTGAATATTAATTCGCTTACTTATAAAATTGTCAGAATATTAATTTTGCCAAGAGTGTATTCATGTGCAAAGACTCTTTCCCGTGTGCCACCACAAACAAACAAACAAATAAATGCACACACACACACACACACACACACACACACACACACACACACACACAAATACACGGTAAATATATAAGCAAAATATTATCTAACATAAACATTGTCACACACTCGGTACATTAATGAACCGAATGCTATTTAACATCAGTTTTAAAAGTTAATTAGCATAAGCACTGTTTTCATTAATAAAACGAGAGCAGTAACAAATCAGTACGAGAAGTTGGTCATGGGTGGTAGGGAATAAATAATGAGTCCCCAAGCTGCCTGACGGTTGGTGACTTTGATGCATGGTCGTGAGGAGCGTAGACGTGTTTTTCGTTGCGCTCTTCTCTAGTTTTCAGGGCTGCCTCACCGGCATTAGCTTTTTTTTTTCACCCTTCTGGTGATGTTAGGCTAGTTAGTTTCTAACTTTCCTCCCCTCCCTATAAGTTTGGAACAGTAGGTGTCTGTTCCTATTTACTGAGTTTACCATTGCTTATCACCCACGGAGGGTCCCCCCCACTGATCGCTCTGGGGGGTGAATGGACACGGTCGGGCCTCCCTGGAGTGGTTTGAGAGGACAACCTCAGACATAAGTGTTAGGTCCCAGGGAGTGGTACTATGGAGGACGCCCCTACTGCCTCCCCCCCCTCAGGGGGGGAGGTGGTCCTGACCTACCCCCGACCGATCAACGGACTGACAGCCCCCAGACAGAACGGCCCCAGACTCGTTTGCCTCTGGACATAAATGTAAAAAATGCGGAGTTTGTGATTGTTCATGCTCTAGATTCCACTCCCTTGAGCAGTCGCAATCCCTTCATGATCAAGAAGGTTATTGATGGCTGTGCTGGGGAGGTGGAACAAGTAAAAAAACTTGTGAATGGAGACCTCCTTGTCAAGACTAGTAATTCCTCCCAAGTTAAAGATTTGCTGAAGCTGTGTAAATTTCATATCTCTGATGTCGAGGCCAAGATCCCAACATCCATGAATTCCTGCAAGGGGGTTATCACTTGCAGGGATCTCATGGTGATGAGTGAGGAAGACATCATAGAGGAACTTGCTCAGCAAGATGTCATCGATGCCCGGTTTATAACTAGATTTTCCGAAGGCATGAGGACGAAGACGGCCACCATTGTTTTGACTTTCGGCAAAGTTTCACTCCCGGCACATGTCAAAGTTGGCTATGAAATTGTTAATGTCAGACCTTATATCCCCAACCCACTCCGTTGCATGAAGTGTCAATTATATGGGCACATTGCTAAGAATCGTCGGGCATCACAGTCAGTGTGTGGCAAATGTGCAACACAGGGTCACGATGCTGAGCAATGAACATCAGAGACTATCTGTTGCTTCCACTGTAAGGGTGCTCACTCCACTTCCTCTAGGGATTGTCCCAAGTGGAAAGAGGAGAAAGAGGTCTGCACAGGGAAGGCGACTGAGGGTTTCTCCTACTATGAAGCATGGAAAAAGGTGAAGGAGTTGCATGCAACTCCTACGCCAAATAGGTCCTATGCTTCTGCGGTGATGTCCCGTCCCTTGATGTGCTCTGCTGGGACACAGACTGACCCTGAACCGGCTCCTCTTGTCACACATTCTACCTCCCCATCTCAGACTCCTGTCCAATCCACCTCTCAACCTGATACCCCTGTTACAACTTCCTACTCTCAGGCTGCTGCTGCTTCTCAGTCAGTCAAGCCTAAAACGAAGTCTGACAACTCTTGTAAGAGTAATATGACCACCTTTACTAAGTCACGTCCTCATGTTCTTCCTGCTCCTGGCCCAGCGAGGGAGAGGAAGGGTAGCTCTTCCTCGGTGGAATCCAGGACCCTCGTAATTGATGAAAATATGGAGGTTTCCGTAAGCAAGCACCGGAATAGGTCCGCCGGTAGTTGCTTGCCTTCTGGTGGGCGGCAAAAAAAGTCTAAACACACTGGCCCCCAATGTAAATCTTAAACCGTCACTTTCACTGTATTACAGTGGAATTCTAGAGGTGTTGGGAATAAGTTACCAAATATAGCAATCTTGCTGTCAATACACAGACCAGACGTTATTTGTTTACAGGAGACGTGCCTGGAGGATCACCCTGATCCTCCACAGTTAAAATACTACCACTCGTATAGAAGATATGAAGGTCACGGAGTCGCCAAATACACACACAAATCACATCCACAAACGGAAGTGATTCTAAATTCTACTCTGGAAGCGGTCGCGTGCAGAGTAAAATTTAATAACACGTATCTGTCTATTTGCTCTCTGTACTGTCCTCCACATGGCCCCATTGATAGTGATGCTTTAAATTCACTTTTTGAACATCTCCCTGGCAATAAGTTAGTGTTGGGCGATTTTAACGCCCATCACTATCAATGGGGTAGCTTGAGGATCGATGGTCGTGGGGAGCAAGTAACCAAACTAATACTACAGTCCAACCTCTGTCTTCTGAACGATGGTAGAGCGACTCGTGTAGATGATCGTACTGGTAACTTTTCGGCCATTGACTTATCTTTGGCCTCCCCTGGTATACATCAAGATTTCTCATGGGACCCTTACGACGACTCCTTGGGAAGTGATCATTTACCCATCTGTCTTTCTTATTCACGCGACATCATTTCGGTCCCTCCACCTCCAAAATTTTTCTATAAGAAAGCAGATTGGGGATCCTTCTCAAGGATCGTCAATTTAGATATATCTGGGGAGACCATAGATGTTAAAGTCGAAAATATAACTACTTCCATATTACACACAGCTGAGGCTGCTATTCCCAAGACTTCTACAGTTCATGCGAAGCATAGAGCACATTGGTGGACGCCAGATTGCCGACAAGCATTAAGAAAACGCAATTGGAGATACAGGATTTTTGATAGTCAGCCCATTGAGAAAAATTTTATTGCATACAAACAGGCACGGGCTGAGGCAAGGAGAATGATAAGAAGGGCCAAACGTGACTCCTGGCGGTCCTTTGTATCCACGGTGACTCGTACTACACCATTACGTAAAGTCTGGTCCACTATAAGAATATTAAATAATAAAGGCCCATACATACCTATCATGACCCTGCAGGTTAATAATAACATCTATGACGAGCCTGTGGAAGTTGCTAACATCCTCGCCAGGAGTTTTTCTCATGTAAGTAGCTCAGCCAATTATGATCTGCGTTTTCAACATCATAAATGCACGGCTGAGCTACAGATATTAGACTTTGCCACAGAAGATGTAGACTCCACGTACAACAAAGAGTTTACGCTAGATGAACTGCTCCTTGCCCTTAAATCCTGTAAAGACACCAGCTCTGGACCAGACACCATCACGTACGGTATGATCCAGCATCTTAATCAGGACAACCTGATTAAGATGTTAGCATTGTACAATGAGATTTGGGCGTCTCGAACGTTCCCAAACTCATGGCACTTTGCGCACGTCATACCGATACCCAAAGAGGCTGGTCGTCTTATGAATCCCACTTCATTTCGTCCTATTGTGTTGACTTCTTGTCTATGTAAGGTCATGGAACGTATGGTAAACAATAGGCTTCTTTTTGTTTTAGAGTCAACGAATTTGTTAAATGATCAACAATGTGGCTTCCGTAAATACAGAAGTTCACTAGATCATTTAGTGAATTTGGAGCATTGTATTGCAGAGGCATTTGCCAATAAAGAATTCATGATAGGGGTGTTCTTGGACATCCATAAAGCCTATGACATGACATGGCGACACGGTATACTAATGAAGCTCTATGCTTATGGTTTAAGAGGAAATTTTGCCTATTTTTATTTCAAATTTCTTAAGGGACAGGACTTTCTCTGTCAAATTGCCCCGTAACGTAACATCGGATATATTTATCCAGGAAAACGTGGTGCCACAGGGAAGTGTGCTTAGTCCTACTTTATTTAGTATTATGATCAATGATATTCTGTCATCAGCTCCCATCCCGAGGAATCTTAAATACTCGCTCTACGCTGATGATTGTGCAATATGGCACTCTTCCCGTAATGCACAATTTTCGGCTGGGCGGATTCAAGCAGCCCTTGACTCCGTCCACCAATGGGCCTTGCAGTGGGGATTTAAGTTTTCCGTCCGTAAGTGTGCCACTGTAGTCTTCACTAATCGTAACGTACCTAATTTGTGCTTAACTTTGGATAATCAGGCGGTACCTTTTCAAAATTCCGTAAAATTTTTAGGAATACATTTTGATCGTAGCATGAATTTTAAACCACGTTAATACTTTGCTTGCTCGTTGTGATAAACCGTTAAATGTCCTCAAGTACCTAGCAGGTACTACCCGGGGTGCCAACAGGAAATCTTTATTAATGGTGTATAAGTCCCTTATTCAATCGAAGCTAGACTATGGCGCACAGGTGTATGGCTCGGCATCTGATGCCACGCTGAAAGGATTGGATGTGCTACAGAATAAATGTTTGCGAATGTGTCTTGGAGCCGTCCAGTGTACCCATGTGGCTCGTATGGAAGTGGAGGCGAATGTGCCTCCCCTCCATATTTGCTTTGACCACCTGGCCTTGTCCTACGGCATAAGGACAATTAGGAAAAGTAATATCGGCAATGTGGCCTGTACCCCCCCACGTCAATACCACCACCTTCTGTGGGGGGTGCGTCGGCCACTTGCCGCTTGCCTCCACTTACTGACTCAGGAGCTTGGTGTGGACCCCAGTGACTGTGACAAGTTGGTGCTTAAAAATATAGTGCCTTGGGAGCTACCCGGCTTTACAGTGGATGTTACATGGCTCCCAGCACCAAAGGCCAAGGCACCGGAGGCGGAGGTCCACCACTTGTTTCGTAACATCATTGTTCGTCACTTGGGGTACCATCAATTGTACACTGATGGCTCCAAGTCGAGTGAATGTGTGGGTGCAAGTGTGTGGTCGACTGAATGTGCCCTCAGGTATCGGTTGCCGACTCATACATCTGTGTTTACTTCAGAACCTTTTGCTATTGACAAAGCCATAGACTAAGCTCTCATTTCTAGGCATGACTCATTTGTCATATTTTGAGATTCAAAATCAGCCTTTCAGGCAATTGCATCTTGCACTACGGACTCTCACGAGATCCAGGGCCGCATTGTTAATAAGTTGCATTCATGCAACAAGTCATTCACGCTGATCTGGGTGCCTGGTCATTGTCGTATCTACGGTAAAGAGCAGGCTGACTTACTTGCAAAGTCGGCTGTAGAGCTCAAGGAGACTTGGGACGTTCCTCGTGATCTACGGTCGAGTCTGTCTCTCGGACAGAAATCAATAAATCTTCTGTGGCAAGGTCAGTGGACCAAACTAAATATTCCAACTTGTAAGCCGTACCTGGGCGACTGGGACACTGTCAACCGTCCCAGTCGCCTAGAAGAAAAAGTGTTGGCACGGTTATGGCTCAATGCCACCATTTTAACTCACATGAAACCATATATGGAAAGACGCTTCCCACCGCACTGTGACATCTGTAATGCGGTGTTATCTATCAGTCATATCATCCTGTGCTGTCGGCGATTTATTCGTGAACGTGCTTCACTTACAAATTACTGCAGCGCAGTAGACGTCCCCTTCACCCTTTCCACCATCCTGGGTGATGGGGACATTGTTATGACTGATACTCGTAAATTGATGGCTTTCTTGAGAGAGACCGGACTGATCAGAGTGATGTGACTTTTTTACTGTGTGGTTATGGTTTTTATCAACGGTAACTATGTATATATTGTAATATTAATTAGGGTTGACAGTTGACATATTTTAAATAGTTCCTCCTCCCACCGATCTATTTCTAATATAGATGTCCCCTACATTAAGCCAAGTTCCTCGCCTGACGGTCACCAGCTGATGAGTGCAAGTGTGCAATATAGGAAGGTATTGGGCACTTGCAGTCGATGGTGGTCTGCTGGGCGAGGTTCTTCACTTTTTGTACAAATTATGTAAATACATTATACTATCTTGCTTAAGTTATTCTAATTAGGGACGACAGCTGACGTATATGGAAATGTTCCTGACTCGTCTGGTTCCCTTTCATATATTGATGTCCCCTATATTAGGTAGTGCCTCGACTGACAGTCACCAGGTGATGAGTGCAGGTATGTAATGTAGAAAGCCATTATATACCTGCAGTCGATGGTGTTCTATTGGTCGAGGCTTTTTTACCATTAGTGTAGGTCTAGTTATTTGTCTCTTAGGATTTAGTATAGGTTAGCTATTTGTCTGTTAGGTGGTTAGTTTTAGGGTATTTAGATTAGGTATTTTTGATTATCAGTAATATAAGGTAAAAAAAATAAAAAACTAAATAAAAATAATAAAAATAAAACTACAAAAAAATAATAAAATAAAAATTATTATATATATATATGTACGTGTGCATGAAAGTGTGTATGTTCATATGCATGGATGTGTGTATGTATGTATGTATGTATATATATATATATATATGTTCGTATATATATGTATATATGTGTCAATATATATACATATATATATATATTTGCCTTAATGACCAGAGGCTCCAGCCTCAATGGTCGATAGGGAAAAAAAAAAAATAAAAAAAAAAAAACTGCCTGACTCACAGTCCGCCTGACCCTGCCAGGCTGATTGTTTCATCTGCTCCTTCTTGACCTTCCACATTATCTGTTGGTAAGTCTTGAGAGTGTGGTCCCCTGCTGGTGTGGCTGACGGTGTTTGGTGCTGAGGCTGACGGTATGACTGCGGTGCTAAGCAAGGTTATCAGTCTGTGCTAGTGAATGAGTCTCTGTGCATTTGGAAATAGCACTCCCCAAGTGTAACAAAATAATTGCATTCAATCAGATCTTCATCTTCCCCTATGCGGTCCTATATGTGTGTGTGTGTAAACTGGGACACTGAAGCTGGAACTGCAGGGTATACAATTTTCGGGTTAACCGTTTAAATTTTGTATTTTTTTAAAATAGCAGAACAGGAAGGAAAACAAATGAATTTAAAAAAAAATCTATACACCAGACTACATAATTAATCTGTAACTTTTGGATTAGACCCATATGTTGAAATTTGAGGGGAAACCACACTGCGAAAGCGAGTTCCAAAGAGATGCAATTCGAAGAATAAAAGAATTCTGATAGGCAGAAGTTCTGCAATATGGCAGTGTGACATCCATTCATGAGCGCTGAAAGATGCCCGTGTAGCGAGGGGAAAGATGTGGAGAGGTGGCACAACGAATGCAACCTCGTCAGAGCATTTGCCATAAATGTGTCTGTATAAATACGAAGGAGAGGCAACATTCCTTCTTATTCTTACCTGTAGGGGAGGTGGTTCATTTCTATGGTAGGGTTATTAATAGTTCGAGAGTTTTGTTCTAAATTATGTCCATTTGTTTTAGTGCAACCCCTCCACATCTATTCCACATGGGTGAGCAATATTCCAGCGGAGATAGCACATGACTTGTAAATTATAGCTAACTTCTCATCAGTGAAGAAGCGGAGATAGCACATGACTTGTAAATTGTAGCTAACTTCTCATCAGTGAAGAATTTACGGACTCTACAATAATCCAAATTTCTTTGAAGCGGTTTTAGCATGTGATCAAACATGAGAGGTCCAGCTGAGGGCATTGCTGAGTGAATCACAGGAAATTTCAATACTTTCATCTATTTTTATCTTTCTGTCGCTGAGACAGAAACACAAAAGTCGTGGACGAGGGCATGAGATAATAGCTCTTTAAAGTACTATACGAGTATAAGCACCTGTATATCCTCCCGTATTGCTTATATCATTAAACAGAACAAACTGTTGAGTAGCCATTCATTCGGCTAATCGGTTCTTAACATTATAATAAATTACATTTTATTTGTTTATCTGTGTCATGCTAAACATATATGAGGTGATCAGGTGGAAGCAATTGCGTGTAAAATTTAAATTTAATTGGGTGGCAGATGATAAGTCATTTATAACAAGGAATACTAATTTTTTGGCAAAAATTAATGGTGTTCCTCATATCTGGTGACAAATCTTTTAATAGAACAGCAAAGAAAGTTGCTATAGAAAATTTGTAACTTAAGTCATGGCAGAGAATTTCATTCACTTTAGACAAGACGTCTCCCAGAGAGTGGGTTAATGGTGTAGTTCCTTCTGTGTGCCTTTGGATTGAATGCTTGGTTGTATGCTCCGAGGAAAGAAAATATGACGCCTTGAGATTCTGAGGTGTATGTGTGTGTGTGTGTGTGTGTGTAAGATATTTTAGTTTACCACTAATAGCATGCAAACATATTGCATGAAGAACAGCTTACACTGTTCGTATACTTTTCAAGCTGTATTCGTTCATAGGAGAAAAAACAACACTGTTTTAACTTTTTCAGTCTGGTATGTTGCACTGAGCTAAATCCTCGTAGTGTCGTCAATTTTAAGCATTAAAAAAACTAAATTCTTTTTTCTCGGTCAAATCGTTGTCTGTGATGTCTTATATTTGTGTACTGGGCTTCTCTTAAGTATAGCTGTTGCTGTTGATGTTAAGTAACCCAGATCAGTCAGGCCGAGCAGACCCACCAACAGCAGGCAAGCATCCTCCCCTGGTGGGCCGTCCCGTTTTGTGAACTGATGTTCCGTTGTGATAGGCAGTGCCACAGGACAGTTATGCGTGGGGAAAAAGTAGGGAGGTGTGGTTCCCGGATGGACGCCGTATTTCCGTCTCTCCACCCAGTTAACAACGGTAGGTTACACGTTTATCCTGGATTACAGAAAATCATTAGGTCCGGATGGACGCCGTATTTCCGTCTCTCCACCCAGTTAACAACGGTAGGTTACACGTTTATCCTGGATTACAGAAAATCATTAGGTTGATCGCTTAGTGCACAGCCTCTTGAAGCGGAAAGAGAAATAATAAAAGTGACAGGAAGGATGTGAGAAAAAGGAAGACAGGAAGGTAAGCACAGAAAAAGTATGATTAAGATGGAGGAAGAAGTAGACATCTCTTTATCAAGTGAGTGGACGATGGTCACTACCACCTACCACCAACCTTGAGCATAGTTGTTGAACCCCAGACTTGTCTGGATGTGATCAGGGTGGACAGAACAAAGTAGGCCATTTCATCCTAGCACTTCCAACGTTGAGATTATGTTGAGGGATATATGTGAAGTAGAAGTGTTGTTCATGGAGTAAGTATATTGTGGAGTGGGAGGCGCATTGCAGTGTGGGCATAGCGGACAGTTTGGAGTTGCATTCTGCGTTTGTACCGTAACCAGTATAATGAGATTGACAAAAGATTTAAAATGGAAATGTATAAATGACCCGTGTTAATAGACAGGATCTATCAAGAAGGGAGGACCAGTTGATGAATGAAAGAACACGGGGAATGAGAGAGTGAACGTGCAAAATCGGAATCACTCTTTGAAGGAATGGAGGGTGGAAGTGGAGAAAAATGGAAGAAATATACTGAATTTCTTTGTCATTACGATAGAGAGGGACTGAATGACCAGAGCGACCAGAAGAATGAAAAGAGGAAAAGCAGAAGATGGAATTTCAGTGGAAATGTTGGAAGTTGTGTGGGAGGATAACAAGATTTACAAATACCATTTATAATAAATGTGACAGATATCATATGTAAGTCGACATTCTTGGCAACACCGAAGGCCCAGGGAATATTGGAATGTAATAAACATCCTATGATTATTATAATGAGTCTGAGTTGTTTCCCCCCAAACTTCAACTTACAGCTGTGGAAGTCTAACTGTTACAGATATTTTATGAACAGAGGACACCAGTAATCTGGTGTATGGAATAGCTTTTTATTCACTTCTTTTTCCTTCCTCTGTTCTGTTATATATATATATATATATATATATATATATATATATATATATATATATATATATATATCTATCTATTGCCAGACGCCTCAATCCCGTTTAGGGTGGCCACAAACAAATCGCCTCCAAGTCGCCCTGTCCCCCGCCATTTCACTGCCCTGCTCCCAACTCACACCCCCCTCTCTCATATACCTCTCCACCCCATCCCTCCATCTCATCCTCGGTCTCCCCCTCCCTCTTCCACCCTCCACCTCACTCACATACACTCTCTTCGTCAATCTTTCACCCTCCATCCTCTCCACATGGCCAAACCACCTCAGTGTGTTCCTCACAACGCTTCCTATCACATCCACATCCACACCACAACGCTCCTTTATATCCTCATTCGTCAGCCTGTCTCTCCACGTGACTCCACAGGCTCCTCTTAAATAACTCATTTCCACTGCTCTCACTCTTGACTTGTGTCCTTCCAACAATGTCCAAGCTTCACTTCCGTACGTTAGAGTTGGTATCACAATACTGTCATGTAGTAACTTTTTTACTTCCATGCTCACTTCCCTGTTTCTTATAACTGCTTTTAAGGAACCAGCAACCTTTCTTCCCTGCTGTACCCTTTCAAGCACTTCACCCTCCAAACCTCCATCCTTACTCATCACACTACCCAAATACTTAAACGTACTCACATTTTCCAATTCCTCACCATCCAACCTCGCTGTACATTCACTGACTTCACCTCTCTCAAAGACCATCACTTTACTCTTCCCTACATTCACCTTTAGGTTCCGTTTCTTACACACTCTCTCAAACTCATCCACCAAGCCTTGCAGCTCCCCTTCGTCTTCACTCAACAACACAGTATCATCTGCAAACAACAGTACAGGGAGTTTCCAAACACTATCCTCTCTCACCAGGGCCACTCCAACATCCACTACCCTACCTTGTACCTCTTTTATTACCCCATCCATGTACAGATTGAACAACCATGGAGACATGACACATCCCTGTTTCAAACCAACTTTCACAGAGAAAAATTCACTTAGTTCACCATCCACACGCACTGCAGCCTTCGCACCATCGTACATACTCTTCACAGCATTCAACAACTTCCCATCTACTCCATATATTCTTAACACTTTCCACAATCCTTGTCTATCCACCCTGTCATATGCTTTCTCCAAATCCATGAAAGCCGCATACAACTTCTTTCCCTTCTCTAGAAACTTTTCCACTAAAGATCTAAGAATGAATATCTGATCTACACAACCTCTTCCCTTCCTAAAGCCTCCCTGTTCTTCTCCAACTAATTTCTCTGTTCTTTCTCTAACTCTGTCTATAAGTAACCTACCATACACTTTTCCTATTATACTAAGAAGACAAATGCCCCTATGATTACCACACACTTCTTTTTCCCCTTTTCCTTTGTACAAGGGAATAATTATACCTGACTTCCAATCCTCAGGGACTCTACCTTCCTCCCAGGCCAATCTGCACATCTTCCACATCCATTCTACTACTATCTCTCCCCCATGCTTCAGCATTTCACCACACACTCCATCAATTCCTGGGGCTTTCCCCGATTTAACTTTCTTCATTGCTTCCACAACTTCCATCCTACTGATTTCTTCCTGTCTTCTCACCTCCCTCCTTCTCCCAGCCATTCCCCAGCCACTTATACTCGCATTACTTCCATCCTCCACGTTCAACAATTCCTTAAAGTGTTCTCTCCATCTGCTCACTTTTTCTCCCTTCTCCACTAGTAATCTACCATTTTTATCTTTCACTCCCCTGCTAACTTCACTTCCACCCTGTCTTACTCTTTTCACTTCTCTCCAGAACATTTTCTTACAGTCCCTCCACTTTACACTCAAATTCCTTCCAAATTCCTCATCCACTCTCTTCTTACTCTCTCTTACTAATCTTTTCACCTCTCTCTTCCTTTCCACATATAACTCTCTCTTCCGCCTCTCAACTTCTTCCACGCCCCTATTTCTCATCCATTCATTGTATGCTTTCTTCTTTTGTGCCACAGCCTGTTTCACCTCTTCAGTCCACCACGCTGTTCCTTGCACCCCCTCCGTCTTCTCTTCCTTCCACACACCACATCACATGCTGCACATATTTCTTCTGTAAATATCTTACACACACCTTCCACGTCTCCCATCTGCTCCAATTCATATTTGCCCAATCGTTCCTCCACTTCTCTCTTATACTCTGCCTTTTTCTCATCCTCTTGTAACCTTTCCACTCTCCTTGCAACTACTCCTTCCTCTCGTCTTTCCCTTCTTCTATTCCTCCATCTTACTTGCAACCTAATTCTGGCCACCACCAAGTAGTGGTCAGAAAGTCCACTCCCCAACCTCTATACACTCTTGCATCCTTTACACATCTTCGCATCCTTTCATCCACACACACATAATCAATCATTGCCTTCCTTTCATTCAGTTCACCACCCACCCTTCTCATCACTCGCCATGTATACCTGTGGATCATTTTATGCCTGAAGAGGGTATTGGCTATTACCAACCCCCTCCCAGCACAAATGTCCACTAGCGCACTCCCATTCTCATCTATCTCAGCAGGCACACCCCACTCACCAACTATTCCATCCACCTTCACATTACCAACTTTACCATTCATATCACCAATCAAAAACACTCTCTCACTCCTTCCAAACTTTTCCATGCACACTTCCACATTTGTCCAGAACTCTTCTCTCACTCTTCTAGCACGATCTTGCGTTGGCGCATACACACACACAATCGCCCACATTTGTATTCCAACTTTCAACTTTACCCACACAATCCTTGACCCAACTGATCCATACTGTCTTATGCTCTTCTTCCATCTTTTACTCACAACTATACACACTCCTTCCTTTGCCCTCTCATTCTCATCTACTCCTGCACATATACCCCATCCATACTCCCATTCTCTCACATATATATAAAGACAGCGATGATAATTTGAAGAGCAAAATGACAGTGCTGATAATAAGATCAAAGATCAGAAGGTAGCAGAGGAGCAAAATGGATTTGTGGAAGAAAATGGAACGAGAAAATGCTATATTGGTGTTAAGGGCGTTGACAGAGCGGGTTATTGAAGTACTGAAAGTTTTCTCTCTCTCTCTCTCTCTCTCTCTCTCTCTCTCTCTCTCTCTCTCTCTCTCTCTCTCTCTCTCTCTCTATTACTGATTAAGAAACTCTGACAATGTTCAACATAGTGATTTAGTGATGATATTACAGAAGATCACTGTTGATAGGATAGAATTTGGAATTATTGGAAAATTGTATTGGTGTCAGAAACCAGCGGTTGAAATGAAGGGAAACCTATCTGAATGGCAGAAGATAAAAAAAGGGGTAAGGCATAGGTGCATGCTGACACCAGATCTCTGCATTATATAGAAAAGGGATACTGAGAGAGATTAAAGAATCAGAAGGAGAGTCGGGTGAAGGAACGTCAACAACATCAGACAGGCTAATGATATGGTGTTGGTGGCAGATTCAGACGATGTGCTCCAAAAATTGGTAGACGAAATAAATTGGTAAATGAAAAAGATAATGATAAGCATAAGACAAAGGTATGATCGTATAAAAGAAAACAAAAATTCCATTATTCTAAACAAAGGAGTAATTGTGAGGCATGTAGATAAGTTTTACTATCTGAGTAGAACGGTTACATCAGATGAAATATGAGAAGTGAGGATGAGAGGATAAATTTAGCAAAACAAACGTTAGATAGGATGAAGTGGAAAATATAAATTCGGCATGTGCCCATAGAAACGACAAAGAGAGTATAGCAGTAAAGACGTGTGTATGGAGGGCAGATCAGAGACGACGGAGATGAGGTTTTGGAGGAGGCCCCTTAGGGTGTTGTGGACTGAGAGGAAGACACATAAAGAGATACTAGCAGTGATAAGAGCAATGCGTGAGCTGATTAGAATTGTGAGAGAGCGACAGATGAAGTGTCTGGGGCATTTGATGAGAAGACATCAGCTGAAGAACTGCTGGTTAACGGGCAAACTGGAAGGGAAACGTCAAAAGGAAGACACGGAGAGAAGAGCTGCCAGCACTCCCGCGTGTTACAGGGGCACGAGGGTTTGACGAGATGTGGCACAACTGTGATTATTTACTTCGAAACAGTCCACGTGAGTGAAGCGGAGTAACCTCGATATAGTTTCGTTAAGGAAAATGTTTGTTGTAAGCTCCATTTCACAGGGTTGACATTTCATCCCGAATTATTGGTATAATTTACATTGTTCTACATAAAGATAATAATCGCCCTTATATGACGTATTATGAATGTCCACAGTTTTGAGGTGAACTGACGTGTAAAGGAGGGTGCGAGAGGATGGAGGGTGTTCCCCTACCCTACCTGGAGTAAGAGGGAGGATCCCCCACAAGGAGTCAGAAAGGTTGGGGGGGAAGGGTACTGTACCCTTCGCAAATGACACGGTGAGACGAGATCACATCTGCTTCATTATCCTCAATACGGAAACTCAGCAGTACTGAGTAATCGTAAAATAATGAGTAACTTCATGAACTATGTTTACGTGAGGAATAAATCATGATAAAACGAGAAAACTATAAGTTTCAGTTTATGTATTAAGGAAATATTACGCTGTATAATCATAAACTGTGGGTGAAATCATTCCCATGACTTGACACTGATCCAAACTGAGACTTGTGGATGGCAGCCTTCAGAGATCAAAGTGAGCGCACTCTAGTAGGGTTAATCTTATCTTTATAATGATTATAACATCTTAGGCTAAAACACTAACATGGTGATCCTAATATTAACACCGACGCTGTGACAATAATTGATAGTGGAGTTAAACTGCTTAATAACTACCGTAATGAAGGATTTTGTTACACCAAATGAATGGGGTAAGTAGAGAGAGAGAGAGAGAGAGAGAGAGACTGACAGACAGACAGACAGACAGAAAGACGGAGATTCACTCTTTGCCTATATCGTTATTATCCTATAACTGATAGTGTGATTGAACTTGTTAAGACTGTTTAGGCTAAATTTTCGAACCATGTTCCCACCACCATCACCGCCACCACCACGTCTCATTCCATGACAAGCTTAGTTTCTGGCAGACTATAAGGCAAGAGTGGATATAGCTTTCTCACCGGCGAGATGAAGAAACCTGGGTTAAATCGTGACTGGTTGCCAAATCTTCTTCTTAAGTGTGATTGGGTGCAGAACTAACCAGACGTTTATGATTGGATGGTTTCTATATCCAGCTACTGTGCTGTCAGGAATAGTTAGCATATATTGGTGGACTGCAAAATAAATATTCTAGTTTATCCCTTCTTCCTGTCAAAGTTAAAATGGATTTCATTCAATAAACAAATGAATTTGACAAGAAACGAATCGGACTAATATGGCGTCCGAAACATTGGTATAGCCAAGACCTTCAGCCACATCTTGACACCTTTTACTATACAAAATTGAATGCATTTTACTCAGTATTATTTATAAACCATTAACATCGTGTTACTTTAATGCATAGTCCTATAGGCTATGGACGTTATAGACTACCAGAAACTAAGCTTGTCTTGGAATGAGACGTGGTGGTGGTGGTGGGAACATGGTTCGAAAATTTTGCCTAAACAATCTTAGCAAGTTGAATCACACTATCAGTTTTATGGCTAATAACGATATAGGCAAAGAGTGAATCTCTCTCTCTCTCTCTCTCTCTCTCTCTCTCTCACACACACACACACACACATTTGATAAATATATATATATATATATATATATATATATATATATATATATATATATATATATATATATATATATATATATATATATATATATATATATATATATATATATATATATATATGGTAGGTGGGGGCACCCATCATCCACTCACTCAATGTAGAGTGATGCCATATGAGCTCTACACTAAGTGACAAGCCAAATGGTTTCCTGTACCAAGGAAACCATTTACTACGCTTTGTGGTAACCATATAACCGGGGTTTCTGCCAGGGTTAAGTGTCCCCCTGATTCCCCTATCCAAAATCATTTAATCATGACAGTCGTTTCAGAGAGCCTCGGAGGGCCCAATACCTGCCCAGGGCCCCAACCAAATGGGCAGACTTGTGTGGCCATGTGGAATGTGAGAGGTGTGAATGAGGAGAGCACGTGGGTGGAAGTGGTGAATGTGTTCAAGAGTGCGAGATATGCTGTGATGGCATTGTGTGAAACGAAGATGAAAGGGTGCGAAGTGGAGGAGTGGGAGGGTGTGAAATGTGTAAGATCGGGAATGAATGGGAGAGGAAGATGTAAGGAAGGAGTTGCCTTGTTGATGAATGAGGTGTGGCAGAGTGGAATGAGAGACTACAAATGCGTCAGCTCGAGGTGTATGTATGCCAAGTTCAAGTTTGAGAAGGTGAAATGGCAGTGATTGTAGCGTATGCTCCGTGTGAGGACAGGAGTGAGAGAGAGAAAGACAGGTTTTGGGATGAGCTGGGTGAAATAGTGGGAGAAATGCCCAGGAGCTATCAAGTGATCGTGATGGGGGATATGAATGGAAGAGTAGGCATTGGTCCAGAGGATGATATAATGGGTTGTTATGGAGTACCAGGAGAAAATGATTATGGGAATCAACTAAAGGATATGTGTCAGGAGAGGAGGTTGTGCATTTGTAATTTGTATTTCAAACACAAAGATGCACATAAATATACATGGTATAGAGGAAACGGGGATCGTATTGAAAGAAGCCTGATTGATTACGTGCTCGTAGAGAGGTCGATGATGGGAATGGTTGCTGATACGAGAGCTGTGAGAGGACGATGTGTAGGTCTGTCAGATCATATGATCGTGGTATGCAAGATCAAGCTGAGAGGAGTGAGGTGGATCAAGAGAGAGAAGAGCAGTCAGGGTGAAAGACTGAAAGTTGAGAAGCTGAGGATGAAAGAAGTAGCAGATGATTACAGGGCCAAAGCAGAGGACGAGTTAGATTCAGTGAACTGGAATGAATTGGATCTGGACAGCCTGTGGAATGCATATAAGGACTGCTTAGTTAGGAATGCTAAAGAGGTGTGTGGTGTGGCAGGGGTATAAACAAAAAAGAAGGGTACAGCATGGTGGGATGAGGAGGTTAGAGAGCGGTAGAGGAAAAGAGGAAGAAGTGGCTAAAGTGGTTACAGGATAGGGGTTCAGTTGAAATAAGAACTGAGTATATCCAGAGCAAGAAGCACGTAAAGAAACTTGTGAAGAGGAAAAAGAAGGAGGTAAATGATGATCTGGGAACAAAAATGAATGCGAACTACTCTGAAAATAAGGAGTTATTCTGGAAAGAGGTGTGGAAATGTAATAGTGAAAGCGAAAAGAAATGTGATTGTGTGAAGGACGCAGGTGTTAGGTTACTAACCCATGGCGATGAAGTAAGGACCAGATGGAAAGAATATTTTGAAAGCCTGATGAATGGGAATAGAGAAAGCAGAACGGCTGTAAACATGATTGGTTTTGGGGGTGTGCAGAGAAGGAATGCAGTGCCAGGAGACGTGACACTTGCACAGGTGAAGAGCGCTGTGAAACGGCTGAAAAATGGGAATGCAGCTGGGGTTGATAAGATGTATGCAGAGATGCTTAAGTGCAGTGGAGAGAGTGGAATGAAATGCTTGTTGGAGATATGTAAGAAGGCATGGATGAGTGAAACTGTGCCTGCAGAGTGGAAAAAGGCTGTGATTGTACCCCTGTACGAAAATAAAGGTGAGCGAAGTCACTGCAAGAATTATCATGGCATAAGTTTACTGAGTGTGGTAGGGAAGGTATATGGAAGAATTATTATAGAGAAAGTAAGAGAGATATCAGAAGTCCTAATGAGTGATGAACAGGGTGGCTTTAGGAGTGGCAGAGAATGTGTGGATCAAATATTTGCAGTGAGACAGATGGCATAGAAGGCTTGTGAAAAGGACCATAAGGTGTTTATGGCATTCATGGATCTGGAAAAAGCATACGACAAAGTAGACAGAGAGGGATTGTTGAAAGTTTTGCGCATGTATGGTGTAGATGGTAAACTGCTAGGTACTGTCAAGAGTTTTTATAATGGTAGCGAAGCATGGGTAAGGGTTAATGGGCATCTAAGTGTATGGTTCACAATCGGTGTGGGCGTGCAACAAGGTTGTGTGATGTCCCCATGGTTGTTCAATATATATATATATATATATATATATATATATATATATATATATATATATATATATATATATATATATATATATATATATATATATATATATATATATATATATATATGGATGGGGTGATGAGAGAAGTGAAAACACGAGTAATGGAGAGAGGGATAGCGTTGGTAATGAATGGTGATGGGTGGAATTTCTCAAATTTGTTGTATGCTAATGATGGAATACTGCTTGCAAGTACCGGACAGCAGCTTTGTAGGCTAGTGCAAAGTTTTGTTGATGTCCATGAGCGTCGTGCCATGATAGTAAATGTAGAGAAGAGTAAAGTGATTGTTATTGAGAGAGAAGGTGACTCCGTGTGATGTCACAGCGAATGGAGAGAAACTGGAATTGGTGAGAGAGATCAAATACTTGGGTACAGTGATAAAAAGGAGAGGAAAATGTGCAATAGAAGTTGAAAGTAGAGTGACACAAGGGGGAAAAGTAGCTGGTGCAATGAAGGCCTTGATAAGAAACAGAGGCTTAAGTGTTGCAGCTGCACGAGGCTTACATGAGGGAGTATTAATGCCAATTCTAACTTATGGGTGTAAGACTATGGTGTGGCAAGAAAATGAAAAGTCAAGAGTAAGAGCAGTGGAGGTGGGACTGTTGAAGAATGTATGTGGAGTACAGAGAGTGGATAGGATACGAAATACTGTGATTCGTGAAAGGTGTGGAGTGAGGAAGTCGGCGGACACCAGAACCAAAGAGAGTGTACTGAGTTGGTATGGTCATGTGGAAAGAATAGATAACAATAGTGTGGTGATAAAGGTTTATCTGAGCAAATTTGGCTTCGGCTTTCCTGTCATTCTCTGACTAAATATATTTGTGCTGTTTACTTATCCCCTAATTCTACTATCAAAAATTCTTCAACTATCTTACTTCTACGATGGAACACATTCTATCCA
Source organism: Coenobita brevimanus (assembly GCF_032717465.1). NCBI lineage: Eukaryota > Metazoa > Arthropoda > Malacostraca > Decapoda > Coenobitidae > Coenobita > Coenobita brevimanus. The sequence continues at coordinate 19,282,304 of NC_137011.1, read as the reverse complement.
TTTCTCCTTTCTCTGAAATCTCCATTCTAGAAGATTTACACATTCTATCCATTTCTCCTTTCTCTGAAATCTCCATTCTAGAAGATTTCAATGTTCACCACCTTTGGCTCTCCTCTCCTTTCAGGGAGCCACCTGGTGAACAAGCCTACATCATTTCTATCCTTAATGACCTAGAGCAGCTTGTACAGCACCCTACCAGTATCCCTGACTGCCTTGGAGAGAGCTCCAACATACTTGACCTCTTTCTCACAACTAATCCTTCTGCTTACTCTGTTAATCTTTTCTCTCCGTTGGGCTCCTCCGATCACAACCTTATTACCTTAACCTGTCCTATCACTCTGGTACGGCCTGTGGACCCTCCAGGGAAACGTCGTCTCTGGCATTTTGGAGCCGCGGACTGGGAGGCCCTCAGGCAGTACTTCTTTGATTTTCTCTGGAATGATTATTGCTTCCATGGCCGGGAGCCATCTGAGTGTGCCTTGCGCATTACGGAGGTTATTCTCTCGGGCATGGAAGCATACATTCCTTTCTCATATCCTTTGACTAATGCAAGAAAGCCTTGGTTTAATCACGATTGTTCTAATGCTGTCCGCAACAAGGAGAGGGGATACAAAAGGTACCGGAGCCAACCCACCCTCGAATCACATCATCTTTACGTTTCTGCCCGGAATCGTGCTAAGTCTGTTCTTCGCTCTACTAAAATAATTTCATCCATAATGCTCTCAACTCTCCAACTCGAATTCTTCCTGCTCCTTCTGGCATCTTGCCAAAAATCTTTCTAACGACTTTACCTCATCATTCTTCCCTCCTCTTTTCTACTCTGATGGTTCTGTAGCTATTTCTTCTACTGATAAAGCAGATCTCTTCGCACAGACTTTCTCCTCCAATTCCACCTTAGACGATTCCGGTGCTGTTCCTCCATCACTTCCCCCCCTCTGACTTCCTCATGGCTGATATTAAAATTTCTTCAGTTGACGTATTTTCTGCCATCACTGGCCTCAGTACTAACAAGGCATATGGACCTGATGGGGTCCCTCCTGTTGTTCTCAAGAACTGTGCTTCTGTGCTTACACCCTGCCTAGGCAAACTCTTTCGCCTTTGTCTGTCAACTTGTACCTTTCCTTCTTGCTGGAAGCTTGCTCACATTGAGCCAGTCCCAAAGAAGGGTGACCACTCCCAACTCTCCAACTATCGTCCAATTGCTTTAACGTCCTGTATTTCAAAAGTTTTCGAGTCAATTCTCAATAGAAAAATTTTAAGGCATCTTTCCTATCACAACCTTCTTTCCGATCGTCGTATGGGTTCCGTCAGGGATGCTCCACTGGCGATCTTCTCACCTACTTTTCAGACTCCTGGTCATCCTCCTTTCGGGACTTTGGCGAAAGCTTTGCCATTGCACTTGACATCTCAAAGGCTTTTGATCGAGTCTGGCATAAATCTTTAATTTCCAAACTGCCCTCCTACGGTTTCTATCCTTCTATCTGTGCCTTCATCGCTAGCTTCCTTTCTTGTCATTCTATAGCTGCTGTTGTAGACTTCCATCATTCTTCTCCTAGATCTATCAACAGTGGTGTTCCTCAGGGCTCTGTCCTATTACCAACTCTCTTCCTTTTGTTCATCAATGATCTTCTAAGCTGTACATCTAACCCTATCCACTCATACGCTGATGACTCCACCCTTCACCTTTCCATTCGGTTCCCGCAACGCCCATCTCAACAGTTACTTCAACAAACAAGGGATGAGGCTATGGCACACCTAATGTCTGACTTGGCTGGTATCTCTGATTGGGGTAAAAATAATCTTGTTGTTTTTAATACATCTAAGACTCAGTTCTTACACCTATCAACCCGATAAAATCTTCCACAGGTATACCCACTAATGTTTAATAATATTCAGCTTAATCCTGCATCATCCTTGAACATGCTTGGGGTTTCATTTACTCGGGACTTATCTTGGAAAGATCATATTACATCTCTTGTAAAATCTGCTTCCAAGAGATTGGGTGTGCTAAACCGACTCCGCTCTTTCTTTACCCCTGCACAATTGTTGACTCTATGCAGGGGTTTTATCCACCCCTGTGTGGAGTACAACTCTCATGTGTGGGGAGGCTCCCCACATACAGCTCTTCTCAATAGGGTGGAGTCAAAGGGTTTTCATCTCATTAACTCTCCTCCTCTTACTGACTCCCTTCAACCTCTGTCTCTTTGCCGCACTGCTGCATCTTTATCTCTTTTCTATCGCTACTTTAATGGTCACTGCTCCTCTGAACTGTCTGCTTGCATTCCTCCACCTCTACGACGGGCGCGTAGCACCCGTCTGGCAGTAACCTCTCATCCCTTTTCTGTCCAACTCTCTAATGCAAGAGTTAACCGTTACTCCCAGTCTTTCATTTATGCAACAGGTCAGCTCTGGAACTGTCTCCCTCTGTCTGTATTTCCTGCTTCCTATGATCTCCAGTCTTTCAAAGGCAGGGTGTCCAGGCATCTCAAAATGATCGGATCTTGAATTTGGCTTTCTATTGTATTTTGTTTTTCTCTTGGAGGGAACTGTTACTGCGGGCTCATGGCCTTTGGTTCCTTCTTCCTCGCATTTAAAAAAAAAAAAAAAAAAGGTAGGCCAAGGAGAAGGTGGAGAGATATGATGGATAAGTGTTTGAGGAAGAGAGGTTTGGAACTCGGTGAGGCTAGGGAACTGACAAGAGATCGAGATAGCTGGATGAATGTTGTGAGGAGAAATGCATGATCAGGGATTTTGGCACACCTTGTGAGCATGGCAGCATCCAGATTGACTCAACCGGATACGTTTGTGTGAAGCTGCAGAAAGTGGTGAATTTTTTTTTTTCGGCGTATCCGGTAGAGCCAGGATTCCGGGGGCTTGAATGATGAGTGAATGGAAGTGTGGCCTATTTGGATTGGGCAAGTTTGTGCTGTCTGGACATTGGTACTCCTCACCTGGCCCTTGTGTGGGAAAGGAGGTCCGGATGGTGATGATGATGCAGATGATGATGATATATATATATATATATATATATATATATATATATATATATATATATATATATATATATACTTACCCCATTCATTTTGTGCATCAAAATCATATATATATATATATATATATATATATATATATATATATATATATATATATATATATATATATATATATATTCTTACCCCATTCATTTTGTGCATCAAAATCATATATATATATATATATATATATATATATATATATATATATATATATATATATATATATATATATATATATATATATATATATATTCTTACCCCATTCATTTTGTGTGTCAAAATCCTTCATTACGGTAGTTATTAAGCAGTTTAACTCCATTATCAAATATTGTCACAGCGTCGGTGTTAATGTTAGGATCACCATGTTAGTGTTTTAGCCTAAGATGTTATAATTATTATAAAGATAAGATTAACCCTACTAGAGTGCGCTGACCTTGATATCTGAAGGCTGCCATCCACAAGTCTCAGTCTGGATCAGTGTCAAGTCATGGGAATGGTTTCACCCACAGTTTATGATTATACAGCGTATTATTTCATTAATACATAAACTGAAACTTATAGTTTTCTCGTTTTATCATGATTTATTCCTCACGTAAACATAGTTCATGAAGTTACTCATTATTTTACGATTGCTCAGTACTGCTGAGTTTCCTTATTGAGGATAATGACGCAGATGTGGTCTCGTCTCACCGTGTCATTTGCGAAGCTTACAGTACCCCCCCCCCCCAACCTTTCTGACTCCTTGTGGGGGATCCTCCCTCTTACTCCAGGTAGGGTAGGGGAACACCCTCCATCCTCTCGCACCCTCCTTTACACGTCAGTTCACCTCAAAACTGTGGACATTCATAATACGTCATATAAGGGCGATTATTATCCTTATGTAGAACAATGTAAATTAAACCAATAAATCGGGATGAAATGTCAACCCTGTGAAATGGAGCTTACAACAAACATTTTCTTTAACGAAACTATATCGAGGTTACTCCGCTTCACTCACGTGGACTGTTTCGAAGTAAATAATCACAATGGTGCCACATCTCGTCAAACCCTCGTGCCCTTGTAACACGCGGGAGTGCTGGCAGCTGTACATGAACGGACTGGTGATTAACATTGGAGTGGATGATAGACGACAGCTCGGTTGCTGCAGTTCACCGGGAACAGAGAGGAATGGCAGTCCGTAATAGCCAACGTCTTCATTAAAGAAACTGCGATAACGGTAACAGTAGCAAGAAGGGCTGTGACCGCATCGCAGACTGGAGTTTCTGAGGGATGGATGTCTGGTGGTGATTCACGAGAGGTTGCTGCTTGGTTCAAGATTCTGGATGGATGTGATGGTTCTGTGTTTATGTATATGTTTGTGAAATATAGTGCTGGGTGGAGGAGGAAGAATACTACTGTGTAGTGCTGGACAATTTATCATATTCTGTAAAAGGACTGATGTAACGTAAAGCTGAAAGAGTGGGATAGACTTTAAACTGAAATGAACTGTATACATCCATATACATACGATCCTTAACTGGAAGTATTCTTGTTTCTTGATGCAGGTGATCAGTATCTGTATCCTGTTATTATTCTTCATGCCTCGTTTTGCATTTTTTCAGTTTATCCTCTTTTGTTTTGGTTCACTTAGTGGCTCAGCTTGGGCTAGCGTAATTCACTATAGCTCCAATGGACTGTTTGCAGATGATTTTCAGGGATTCTTTCTGTTGTCCAAAGGCAGTGTCTATGAATGTTTTCTAGGAATCTCCTTTTCCTTTGAGGAAGCAGCCTAGGAAGCCGATTTAGATAGAGTTTCAGCTGCATTGCACCTATGTTACTTATTTCCTTAGAAAATTTCGTTTGCATGTCCAAACTTAAGTCATAGATTTTATAGTTGTCTTTCTGGTGGGAGTTGTTAAGAGGTAAACTTGAGATGTGCTTGAGGTTCATGTCTGTCTTGAGTGAAGAGGATAATTGTTGATTTGGTTTGTGAGGCAGCCATTCGGATTGGTCTAAGCCACTGTTCTAGTATCGATAAATATAGGTACAGCTGGAGCTGAGGTGCTGCTTGTTGAATCTTGGGATGTTCAGAAGCTATTGCCTAGTCGTCGGCATAGGATAATGCTGCTTTTGAAGAGGAAGGGGGTTGTTAGGGCATGGGAAAAAAAAAAGTTAAAATGTGAAGCAGGAAAGACTGAACCCTGTGTGAAACTGTTTAAAAGTATTCCGAATTTAGATATTTGATTTTGGTAGCGAACCTGGGCTTATCTGCCAGAGAGGAAGTTGGCCATACCTTTTTCTTTAAATAATTATCTTCCGTGTGTGTGTGTCTAAGATTTTATCTATTATAATGCATCTTCATACACTGTCCATAAACGTTGTTTATGCTGCGACTGTTGTTCTTAATGGCTGTTGTTTTAGATGAAGAAATCAATGATGACTTGATCTGATCCATGAAAGTAGGAGGTGGTTGAGTATCTAGAGTGGAATCAGCATTGACAGTCTGGTTAAGGTATTTGCTGGAGATGTTCTCATTAAAAATCAAAATCTTTCCCTGATTTTTGGATGGTGAGCAAAGTAGTGATATTGATCCGTTTGATGCATGAAAATTAGGAGGTTTTCCTGGCCAGAAAATGGAGATAACGGTTGCTTTCTTCCAAATATCGGGGATATGGTTGTTAGTCAAGGGAAACTGAACATTTTAGTAAAAGGATTAATTGGTATGGGGCTCGGGTGTTTTTTTTAATGGATACTTGAAATTTGATCTGGTCCATCTGCCATGAATTTTGTGTATAGGCCTGTGTGTGTTAGATCATTTAATGCACGTGTTGCAAGGTGACTGAGGATGGTGTTTGTGTTTCCTTTTATTATTTTTTTTTTTATGTCTCTTTCGGAGACTTGCGTTTTTGTGACATGTGCAGGTATACTAGCTTATTAGGTTATTTGTGTGCTCCTTCTTGCTGGGGAGATTTCCACCAATATTTAGCGAAGGTTCGTGGGTTGGAGAGGATGAGGTTTTCAATTTGTGGATATATCTTATTAATTTTCATATATTGCTGCTGTGTCTTCTGTGGTCCAGGGTGTCAACAATGATTTTTCCACTTCTTTCGTTTGTGTTTTTGATGAATTCGTTTATGATGTTTGTCTTAGTAGTGAGATGAGTCTTACTCTTTCATTTGTTTCGGTCCTTGACGAGTTGTTATATCTGAGGAGCGAAAAAAGGGTGAAAGGTATTATTATTATTGCCACTAGGGTATAAGATTAACTGGTTGTTGTACCACTTCTACTGAAGGTGGTCTGCTTTGTCATTGTCTGGAAATGTATGCGTAATAAAATTTCTGATGCTTTCTCTATGTCTTGAGTGAACCATTACCGTTTGCATTCCGGATGACAGGTAAATGTTTTAAATTCATGTCTGAATTCCCTTTTGTTGTGTGTGATGTGATACTGGGAAGGTGGTCTAATAAAGGTTCGTGTATTATTTTCTTGGAAGTGCTGAGTTCAGTTAAAAAATAAAAAAAGAAAGAAAATGCAGTGCATGTACTTTTGCAGCTGAAGATTTATATGCTATATTTCATTATAGTTTCTAAAAAGCATTGGTATTAATTTCGGCACTACTTTCTCGGCGGACAGGAACTGAAAGTGGCACGAAGATCTTCTACAGAGAGACATTGCTGGCAGAACGAGAGCGTTTCGTGAGGCTGAGAGTGGAAGGCATGTCCCTAAGAGCCATAGTAGAACACATGGGCAAATCTACCACCACTGTGTGCAGATGGATCATGCGCTGGAAGAAGAAGAGGGATCTACGTTCTAGGAGTCACAGACCACTCTGGCTTGCCAAATTTTTCGTTATTCTGCCCCGCCAGACTGGTCGGCACAGTTCTGTATTGCCATGTATGAATATGAACTGCGGCTTATGTATTACATGCACATACTAACATACATGCAATATTCACAATCAAGTAATTACAGTGAACACAAGGAAGCAACTAAAAATCAACATTAGAAACTAGATATACCTAAGTCGTTGTATGCTAATCGATATTTCACTGTTGTATTACTGTTTGGAAGTAGTTTCTGTGAGGCCATGTGCACTGGGGTGTAAAAACCCCTATACTGCATACACTTACCCCAATACATGCAGTATATACAATCCTGCTTTTACAATGTGCCTCATGAGTAAATTAAACACTGATGTTTTATATTAGTCCTTCCTTAATCCTAGTTTGTTATTTCATGTTTCAGTTCTGTGTGCCTGTATGAAATTAAAACTGGAAGAATATTCATCATCATCATCATCGTCCGGACCTCCTTTCCCACCCAAGGGCAGGGTGAGGAGTAGCAATGTCCAGACAGCCCAAAATTGCCCAATCCAATAGGCCACGCTTCCATTCACTCATCATCCAAGCCCCCGGAATCCTGGCTCTATCGGATACGCCAAAAACATTCACCACGTTCTGTAGCTTCACATAATCATATCAGACAGAGTCAATTCAGACGCTGCCACGTTAAAAACGGGTGCCAAAAATCCTTGATCATGCACTTCTCCTCACAAAATTCATCCAGCCAGCTCGATCTCCTGTCAGTTCCCTAGCCTCACCGACTTCCAAACCTCTCTTACTCACACATTCATCCACCATATCTCTCCATCTTCTCCTTGGCCTACCTCGCCTCCTCCCTCCGTCGAATTCGCTCAGGTATACATTCTTCACCACTCTATTGTTATCCATTCTCTCTACATGACAATACCATCTCAGTACACTTTCTTCAATTCTGGTGTCCACCGACTTCCTCACTCCGCATCTTTCACGAATCACATTATTTCGTATCCTATCCACCCTTTGTACTCCACATACATTCCTTAGCAGTCCCATCTTCACTGCTCTTACTCTTAACTTTTCATTTTCATGGCACACCATAGTCTTACATCCATAAGTAAAAGTTGGCACTAACACTCCTTCATGTACTGTAAGCCTCGTGCTACTGCAACACTCAAGCCTCAGTTTGTTATCAAGGCCTTCATATCACCAGCTACTTTTCTTCCTTGTGTCACTCTACTTTCAACTTCTTTTGCACATTTTTCTCTCTTTTCTATCACTGTACCCAGGTATTTGAACTCTCTCACCAATTCCAATCTCTCTCCATTCACTGTTTCATTGCACTGGGAGTCACCTTCTCTCTCAATAACCATCAATTAACTCTTTATTACATTTACTCTCAAGGAACGACGCTTACAGACATCAGCAAAACTCTGCACCTAGCCTACCAAGTTCTTGTCCGGTACTTGCAAGCAGTACTGCATCATCAGCATAAAACAATTTTGAGATATTCCATCCATCACCATTCATTACCAATGCCATCCCTCTCTCCATTACTCGTGTTGTCACTTCTCTCATCACCTCATCCATATATACATTGAACAACCGTGGGGACATCACACAACCTTATCGCACGCCCACACTGATCGTGAACCATTCACTTAGGTGTACATTAACCCTGACACATGGTTCACTACCATCATAAAAACTCTTGACGGCACCTAGCAGCTTACCCTCTACACCGTACATGGCAAAACTTTCCACAGTCCTTCTCTGTCCACTTTGTCATATGCTTTTTCCAGATCCATGAATGCCATAAACACCTTATGGTCCTTCTCACAAGCCTTCCCTACTATCTGTCTCACTGCAAATATTTTGTCCACACATCCTCTGCCACTCCTAAAGCCACCCTGTTCATCACTCACTAGGACTTCTGATATCTCTCTTACTTTCTCTATAATAATTCTTCCATATACCTTCCCTACCACACTCAGTAAGCTTATGCCACGATAATTCTTGCACTCACTTCGTTCACCTTTTTCCTTGTACAGGGGTACAATCACATTTTTCCACTCTGCAGGCACAGTTTCACTCATCCATGCCTTCTTACATATCTCCAACAAGCACTTCATTCCATTCTCTCCACTACATTTAAGCATCTCTGCATACACCTCATGAACCCCAGCTGCTTTCCCATTTTTCAGCCGCTTCACAACACTCTTCACCTGTGCGAGGGTCACGTCTCCTGGCACTTCATTCCTTCTCTGCACACCCGAAAAAACCAATCATGTTTATAGCTGCTCTGCTCTTTCTATCCCCATTCATCAGCCTTTCAAAATATTCTTTCCATCTGGTCCTCACTTCATCTCCATGGGTTAATTATCTACCACCTGCATCCTTCACACCATCCCATTTCCTTCCACTTTCACTTCTACATTTCCGCACCTCTTTCCAGAATAACTTTCTATTTTCAGAGTAGTTCGCATTCATTTTTCTACCTAGATCCTCATTTACCTCCTTTTTCCTCTTCACTATTCTTTTTACGTGCTTCTTGCTCTCAACATATTCAGTTTTTATTTCAACTGAACCCCTATCCTGTAACCACTTTATCCACTTCTTCCTCTTTTCCTCCCACCATGCCGTACCTTTCTTCTTTGTTGTTACTCTTGCCACACCACACACCGCTTTAGCATTCCTGACTAAGCAATCCCTATATGCATTCCACAGTCTGTACAGATCCATTTCATTCCAATTCAGAAATTCTATCTCCTCCTCTACTTTGGTCCTGTATTCATCTGCCATATCTTTGATCTTCAGCTTCTCAACTTTCAGTCTTTCTCCCTGACTGCTCCTCTCTCTCCTGATCCACCTCACTCCTCTTAGCTTGATCTTCCATACCACAATCATACGATCTGACAGACCTCCACATCGTCCTCTCACAGCCCTTGTATCAGCAACCATTCCCATCATCGACCTCTCTACGAGCACGTAATCAATCAGTCTTCTTTCAACATGATCCCCGTTCTCTCTATACCATGTATATTTATGTGCATCTTTGTGTTTGAAATATGAGTTACAAATGCACAACCTCCTTTCCTGACACATATCCTTCAGTCTATTCCCATTTTCATTTCCTCCTGGTGCTCCATAGCAACCCATTATGTCATCCTCAGGACCAGTGCCTACTCTTCTGTTCATATCCCCCATCACAGTCACTTTATAGCTCCTTGGCATTTATCCCACTACTTCACCCAGCTCATCCCAAAACCTGTCTTTCTCACTCCTGTCCTCACACGGAACATACGCTAGAATCACTGCCACTTTCACCTTCTCAAACTTGAATTTGACATACATACATTTCGAGCTGACACATTTGTAGTCTCTCATTCCACTCTGCCACACCTCATTCATCAACAAAGCAACTCCTTCCTTGAATCTTCCTCGCCCATTCATTCCCGATCTTACACATTTCACACCCTCCCACTCCACTTCACACCCTTTCATCTTCGTTTCACACAATGCCATCACAGCATATCTCGCACTCTTAAACACATTCACCACTTCCACCCTCTTGCTCTCCTCATTCACACCTCTCACATTCCACATGGCCACGCGAGTCTGCCCATTTGGGTGGGGCCCTGGGCGGGTATTGGGCCCTCCGAGGCTCTCTGAAACGACTGCCATGATTAAGTGATTTTGGATAGGGGAATCTGGGGGACACTTAACCCTGCCAGAATCCCCGGTTATATATTTACCACCCAGCATAGTAAATTGTTTTCTGGGTACAGGAAACCATTTGGCTTGTCACTCAGTGTAGAGATCATATGGCACCTCTACGTTGAGTGAGTGGATGATGGGCGCCCCCACCTGCCACTTTTTCATGACTATTATTCCTTTCTATAGCACTTCTTCATGACTATTCTTTTCCACAGCACTTCTTCATGACTATCATTCCTTTCCATAACACTTCTTCATGACTATCCATTCTACAGCACTTCTTCATGACTATCATTTTCGTCTGTCTGAAGCTCACATCACCCAGCTCAATGCCAGAAAAAGACCCAAAGAAAAGCTCTAGCACTTCTTCATGACTAGCGCCATATTAAGCCAGCTAAAGTGAACAGTAATGGCCAAGTGTGTGATAATCTATGTGGCTATGGATTTACTTAACACATATTCCTTTTTATTTATTTTTTAAGAAGAAGAAACCAAAGGCTGAGCCCCGCACCCCGTTCCTTCCAAGAACAAAACAAAATACAAAAGAGAGCCAAATTCCTGAGTGATTTAGTCTGACGATTATACCTTAATGCTGTCTTGCAGGCTATTTGTTCTCTAATATAAAAATAATGCCATGATTTCTTTTGAGAAATTCATGTAGAGTTGGAAACATACACACATGCACACACATACACGCATCCACGCACACACGCACACACACACACACACACACACACACACACACACACACACACACATCTATACTCCTTTCACTTTAACTTGGCCCAGATTTTCATCCTTTTGCAGCTTATTTCACATAGCTCAGTGGCAGAGAGGCAATGCTATGGCTCTACATCCTTTTCATAGCACTTCTTTGTGACTAGCATTATATTCTAGTGTTATAAAGACCATGTTATGGCTCTATCCTTTCTATAACACTTCTTTGTGACTAGCGCTATATTCGTATTACAAAGACTGCTACATCTCTACATCCTTTCCATAGCACTTCTTTGTGACTAGCGCTACATTCTAGTGTTAACCTACTGCTACAACTCAGCAATCACTATGAAGAGATGGCAATTTTGGGCCAAGTTTGAGAAAAAAGAGTATAGCACCTGTTTATTAAGTTTGCAAATGATACTCAGGTACAGGCAGGATAAATCACTAAAGAAAAGGCATCAAGTAACTTCCACAGCCACTTATAATACAACTAAATCTTACATAATCTTTGCTATCCTTTTCATATTATTTCTTTGTAATCTCTGTTTCCTATTTTCAGCATTTTCTTCTGTTTTAAAGTTTTCTCTAACTCTAATATCTGTTTTTCTTTCTCTCGCCTTCGTTTTAGGAGTACATTGTCAGTAAGAAGAATATTTATCATGCATTTAAGCTTACATTTTAAACTACAGTGAGCCTAAGGACGAATCTGAAAATTAACTTCCAAGTTAAACATGCCTGTGTCATGGCCTGTTCTTAGATACTTCATAACTATGTTATTGTATGCAGCTAATTTCTATGAAATCATATAGTAGTTATGGTTTATTTATAACATGAATTCGCCCACGTACAGTCACGTTCATACAGAAGGACTCGCAGCTACGTGTTTTGTTTATGGTGTTAATTGTTAGTGACATACGGAACTTTTTGCCTTACTGTGTGGTGCACTGATGATATGTGCACCAGGCATTAAGTGAAACACTTCTGCATTTCAACAGCAGAGGACACTACAGCAGATAATATGAGCAGGTGTGGATCCATATTTATTAATGTGGCTGTACATGCTGTGTTTCAGTGCCAATAATTATTGATTATCTCAAGCTCATTAACCTCCCCCGTCCCGTCGACGTATGGGTACGTAGCAACGTTTTGCATTTGCCAGTCCTGGTGATGTACCGGTACGTCGTGCAATTGCAAAGCGCATAATTTCCACAATTTTCAAATTTCGCACTTGATTTTCAGTACGTATCGCCGCATGACCTTCCCCTACATGCCATCAGGTGGGGACACTCGGCGACCCCGCGTTACCCGCACTAACCCGCGGCTCGTTCACTCACCTGTTAGCAACGGTCCTGCCAGACATGGCGACGAGAGGTCTCTCTGAGGTCAAAATTCAAGCCGCCCTGGACGCCTTTGCAGGCGACAGTGATTCCCCACTGGACGACGAGGTTGTTGACAAAGATTATGTGCAGCCAGAGGAGGAGGAAACCACCAGCAGTGATGAAGAAGTCCCGTCCCCCAGGAAGCGGCAGTATGTGACTTACCATGCTGCTAGAAAGGGGCAGCTGGCCAAAAAACAACATGCAACATCCTATGCCCAGCCCCAACGTGATGTGGAACCCGAATTTGATGACGAGGATGAGGACGAGGACGGAGCCGTGGGACGTGCTGCCACGTGGTATGGATGTGAGGTGATTACTCATCATGGCCCCGAGCGCACACCACGTCGGACGAGCAGGTATGGGCCTAGGATTTTGTTTGGGGAGGTAGGAAGTGCCGTGGAGGGAGTGGGGAGTGAAAGGGAAAGTGCAGGGAGGAGTATGGAAAGTGAGAGTGGCGTGAGTGAGTCATTGCTCTCCCTAGGTAGTGTGAGGTGGCGGGGTGTATCACGTGGGCGAGTGCGGGTGCGTTCTGTATCACATGGGGTTGTGATGGAGGGGGAAGGTGGGGAGGAACCATTCTCAAGCACATCTTATGCTCCCCAATATCCCCAAACACGTTGGTGAGTTAGGGTGTGTGAAAAATCACGTGGTGTTGTGATGGAGGGGGAAAGTGGGGAGGAACCACTCCCCAGCACGTCTTATGCTCCCCAATATTCCCCAACTTCATCCCCACAGCCCCCTAATGTTCCTCAAGGCCGTAAGGGTAAGGGAAAGGGAAAGGGTAAAGGCAGAGGGAAGAGGGGTGAGAGTGGGAATGCCCTCCGCACTCCTTCTCCCCAACCTCCCCCACCAGCATCTCCTCCCCACCCAGCTGAAGGTGGTGATGGGGATGATGGGGACGAGGGATTTGTGGGATGGAATTGGGAGGATGGGAATGATTTTTCTCCCCTCATTCACCCCTTCACTGAGCAGGGGAGCGCTGGCTGCATTGCTCCCGGAATTCACTGTAATTCCACCAGGATGGATATTTTCCACCTGTTTTTTAGTGAGGCATTCGTGGAGCAGATTGTTTACCAAATCAACCTTTTTCCAAGCACCCAGGGCCGTGAGAGTGAAAGATTGGGAACAAGGAGCAGGCATTCTATCATATATGATTTTTTTTTTTTTTATGTGAGGAACAAAGAACCAAAGGCAACAAGCCTGCAAAACTATTCCTTCCAAGAGAAAAACAAAATATTAGTGTCAAGTCAATGTTTGTATGTTCTATGCTGCCTCTAATGCATGTTATTTCAACTCAATGTTTCGATGCTTCGGGACTGGATGAGGCGGGAGTTGAAGGGTGGCGATGACTGGACTGGAGTGGAGAACACGGGAGTGGGGGACCAGCACTGGCAGTGAGTGGTAGGCAGCTGTTCCCTCTCCATTGCGGAGCTTTGTATGGAGCCTACTTCCATTACTTCACCTAAGCTGTACGTGTGGGAAGTGGTGTTGTGTTGTCTGCTGTCTAGCCACTCACATTACCATACCTCGCCTTAGCTATCAGTGCTCCAGCCACTCGTTTCACTTGTGCCTCTATCCACCTCACCCATACCCAGTGTAATGCAGGTGTATTGAAACACCTGCGGACATGCACCCTGAAGGCCAGAGGTATTGTGTACCTTGTCCTGTGCAGATCTGTTCTTTTGTTACTGATTTTAGTATTAAGGTTTAGGTTAAGGATTATAGGGCTTAAGGATATTTAGGTTATGTTATTAATATGGGTAATGCTCTTAATTGTAATAAATCAATTCTTCACATGTGTTCTTTCAGTACCCAATTAACAATGTGCATGATATCGGAGGGTCTTTTCTATAAGAACACTGGAGTCACGAACATGCTAATTATCGTTAATATATAATCCTAGTATTTACCTGACCTAAATCGTGACAAATTGGCGCCCGAACAGGGACCCGACTGATATTGTGCATACGTTATACAGGTATTGCTTGAACCTTTGTTCCTGAAAACATGAATAAGGAAAAGAGCATCAAAGATCTGCATGATGAGGCCTCACTGTTAGGTTACTCTGGTGAAGAACTGCATAAATGGGTTAGAGAGGAGTGGCAGAGAATGCAGGTAGCCGAAAGGGAAAGAAGGGCTGCCGAGAGGGAACTGTCGAGGTTAAAACTAGAAGCTGAAATTGAAGCTTCTAAAGCTGCTGCCGCTGCCAGTGCTGCTGCGGCTGGTACTGCTGTTCAGCCAGTTACCAATGTGGTGCATCCACCAAAACTGCCAGCTTTTGACGAGTCTAAAGATGATATTGACACCTTCATTTCTTGTTTCGAGCGAGTAGCAGAAGGTGCTGGATGGTCACATGCTATTTGGCCTACTGCTTTAGCATCTCTCTTAACAGGACGTGCACTTGAGATGTACCATATGTTCACAGACGATGTGGTGGCAGATTTTAGTAAGTTCAAGGCTGCTTTACTGAAGGGGTACGATGTTACATCGGAGGGATGCAGAAAAAGATTTCGAACTTCTAAGTTTCGGGAAGGTGAGTCCGCTCAACAGTTAATATGCAGGTTGAAAAAACATTTCATCAAGTGGGTTGAAGCAGACGGATGTGTACAGTCATTTGAAGGAATAACGGACTTAATAGTGAGGGAGGAATTTATCAAACTGTGTCCTCTTCCACTAACTACTTTTTTAAAGGAGCGCCATGTCCGTAGTTTGGAAGAATGTGCAGTGGAAGCTGATCGATGGATGGATGCCCACGGACACCCTGCCAGCACGAATAAGATGAAGCCAATCAGAAGAACAGGAGATGGAGAGGAGAAAACTGACACAGTTAAGCCTCCTCAAGCAGGACCATCTACTGGAAAGGACGAAAAGGGAAGGAAAACAGGTTTGTGTTGGTTGTGTGGAAAACCAGGTCACAGGAGAAATAACTGTCATTTGAATGATAATGCTAAGTCTAAGTTATCTGGTAAAGGTAATTTAAATGTATGTGGTACTGTCTCCAGTGAATTACGTAAGCTTAAGAACGATGACTGCTTAACACTGGCTACTGGTAGTGTTGAGGGGCACACAGTGAATGCGATGCTTGATAGTGGAGCAACATTATGTCTTGTGGCAGAGAAGCTAGTAACCCCAGAACATTATACGGGTCGTACCTTAAGACTGAAATTGGCCACTGGAACAGTAGTGATCTTGCCAGAGGTAAAGGTAGGGATCGACTCTCCCTGGTTGAAGGGGACTGTGCAAGCAGCTGTATGCCAGTCACCTGTGTATGACCTAGTTGTGGGTGGAATTCGTAAAGGAACTTATGCTCCTTCATTAGAACAGGTCTCGCCCACAGCAACTAGTAGTTTGGCAGAAAGTTCGGCGACTGGTAGCACGACGGGATCTGTGGCGACTACTGGGAAGACATCGGAGGCTAGTGAAAAATCTCCTGTTTCTTCCTCGAATGAAGATTCACTGCCTACTAAGGATGAAAACTGTGTTTCTGCTGTAACCAGGGGACAAACTCGACGAGGTGAGCAACCCACACAACCATTAAAGGTGAATAAGTGTGATTTTGTGTCTACTTCTGAATTCTTAAAGGCTTTGGAGAGTGACAAATCCTTAAATTCTGTGAGAAAACATATTTTTACAAGAAGAACATTTCAATCAAAGGGGAGGACTTCTAAATTTATAGAGAGAAACCTAAGATTATACAGAGTAACAGAATTCAGAGGTGATGTGAAAGAACAGCTAATAATGCCCCGAGGACATCGTAAGCAAGTGTTTAAACTAGGACATGAGAGCATCATGAGTGGACACCTGAAGACAAAGAAAACATTAGACAGGATCCCAGCTTCATTCTTCTGGCCAGGAATGGTATCTGATGTTACACGGTGGTGCAGGTTATGCGACAAATGCCAAAGAACGGTAAACAAAGGCAGTGTGAAGCCAGGAAAACTTACTCCCATGCCAGTGATTGAGGTGCCATTTTCACGAGTAGGAGTTGATATAATTGGACCAATAACACCCAGGGCATACAATGGTGCAAGATATATCCTTACGTTGGTTGATTTTGCCACACGATATCCAGAGGCAGTAGCTTTACCAAATATCGAGACCACAACTGTAGCGGATGCCCTGATTGATGTTTATTCTAGGATAGGCATTCCAAATGAAGTACTTTCAGATAGGGGTAGCCAGTTCACGTCAGGAATGATGGCTGAAGTAAATAGACTTTTGTCTATCAAATCTTTGAAAACCACCCCATATCATCCCATGTCGAATGGTTTGGTCGAAAGGTTTAACGGAACCTTAAAGAATATGCTTAGACGTATGTGTAAAGAAGCTCCAAAGGAATGGCCAAGGTACCTTGCTCCACTCTTATTTGCTTACAGAGAAGCCCCTCAGGCGAGCACAAAGTTTTCTCCTTTTGATTTAGTTTATGGTCGGACAGTTAGGGGTCCACTGAATGTTCTACGGGAAATCTGGGATGGAACTGTGACCACACCAGAAAGTGTAACCACTTACAAATATGTCATTGATTTAGCTGAGCGACTGGAGGAAACGTGTAGATTAGCTAGAGAAGAATTAATGAAGGCATAGGAATTGGACAAAAGCTATTATAATAGGAAGGCTTCTGACAGAAAGTTAAAAGTGGGAGACAGGGTACTGCTATTGCTTCCAAGTGACAGGAATAAGCTACTTATGCAGTGGAAGGGACCCTATGTTGTACTAGATTGTTCGTCACCACTGAATTATGTAATAGACTTTGGTGGAAAGAGAAAGAAGTTCCATATTAACATGTTAAAGAAGTATGAGGAAGATAATGAAGAAGAAGGTCTTCCTAACCATGTTAATGTTTCAGCTGCTAATGAACTTCAGGATTGTGCGGCAGTGGTAATGCAAGAGTCTGAAGAGGTTGGGCAGTTATTACTGCCAGAGATAGAATCCTCGACGGTTTGGTCTGATGTCACACTTTCAGAGTGTTTATCACTAGCGGAAAAGGAAGAGGTACGTGGATTACTGGATCATTATTCTGATGTATTTTCAAACACTCCAGGACTTGCCAATGTTAAACCTCATGAAATAGTTCTGACGGACCACAGACCAATCAGGTGTAAACCGTACCATGTGCCTCACAATCTGAAGAGTGCTGTAGCCGAAGAACTAGACCAGATGGAGAGAGCCGGGATTATAGAGAAGTCGGATTCTCCATACAGTAGTCCAGTTGTTGTAGTCAAAAAGAAAAATGGCGGTGTTAGAATATGTGGTGATTTCAGAAAGCTGAATAAAGTGATTCAGTTTGATGCTGAACCCATGTGTTTACAAGAGGATATAATGGTTAAATTAGTCCACTCTAGATACTTTTCTAAGATAGACTTATCAAAGGGATTCTGGCAGATCCCTCTGCATGTAAATAGTAGAATATACACTGCTTTTGGTACAAGTAAGGGATTATTCCACGTTAATGTTCTACCATTTGGATTGTGTAATTCTCCTGCTGTTTTTAACAGAGTTATGAGGGAAGTTTTGGGAAGCTTAGAAGGTGTTGAAGTATTTGTAGATGATATTTTGATTCACTCATGCTCTTTTAAGGAACATCTCCGACACATTGAATAGACTCTGTTACGCCTAAAAGAAGCTGGGCTAAAGATAAATCCACTTAAATGTGAAATTGGTCAGTCAGAGATAAACTTTCTTGGACATATAGTTGGAAAAGGAATCTGTAAGCCACAAAGTGACAAGATTCAGAAGATCACTAAAGCCTTGCCACCTAAGACAAAGAAACAAGTTCGCTCATTTCTTGGACTTTCTGGCTATTACAGAGATTTCATTCCTAATTATTCAGTTATAGCAGAACCTTTAATTAATTTAACGAAGAAGGATATGCCAAATGAAGTTACATGGACTGAACAAGAACAGAGGTCGTTTGATACTTTAAAGTTTAAGCTCACAAGTAATCCCATTCTTAAACTTCCAGATATGTGTAAGGACTTTATTTTAAGGATAGATGCTTCTGGAGTGGGAATCGGAGCTGTCCTAATGCAGTATCACGATGAGGTGCTGTGGCCTGTGGCATATTCAAGCAGGAAGCTTAAGAAGGCAGAGCTCAACTATAGTACTGTTGAAAGGGAATTGTTGGCTGTAATTGAAGGGGTCCGTAAGTTTTATCAATTTCTTTATGGTCGAAGGTTCGTTATTCAGACGGACCACTTGCCATTACATTACCTGAAAACTACAATTAACCGAAACCCTCGCATTATGAGGTGGGCACTCTATATGCAACAATCTGAATATACCACAGAGTATATCAAGGGAGCCGAGAATATTGGAGCAGATTATTTAAGCCGTGCTGAGCATTCTGACATATTATATCATGTTGGTATGTGTTGTGTGGATTTTGAGGCCTATGATGCTATTTCGGAGAGATACAATGTGAACATAAATTGGCATGTACTATAGGAGAGTAGTTGTAATGCAGTATGTCATCTGCACTTTGCTTATAAATGTTTTGTGAGAACTTAACATGAATGTAAGTTCTATTGTCAAAGGGGTATTGTCAAGTCAATGTTTGTATGTTCTATGCTGCCTCTAATACATGTTATTTCAACTCAATGTTTCGATGCTTCGGGACTGGATGAGGCGGGAGTTGAAGGGTGGCGATGACTGGACTGGAGTGGAGAACACGGGAGTGGGGGACCAGCACTGGCAGTGAGTGGTAGGCAGCTGTTCCCTCTCCATTGCGGAGCTTTGTATGGAGCCTACTTCCATTACTTCACCTAAGCTGTACGTGTGGGAAGTGGTGTTGTGTTGTCTGCTGTCTAGCCACTCACATTACCATACCTCGCCTTAGCTATCAGTGCTCCAGCCACTCGTTTCACTCGTGCCTCTATCCACCTCACCCATACCCAGTGTAATGCAGGTGTATTGAAACACCTGCGGACATGCACCCTGAAGGCCAGAGGTATTGTGTACCTTGTCCTGTGCAGATCTGTTCTTTTGTTACTGATTTTAGTATTAAGGTTTAGGTTAAGGATTATAGGGCTTAAGGATATTTAGGTTATGTTATTAATATGGGTAATGCTCTTAATTGTAATAAATCAATTCTTCACATGTGTTCTTTCAGTACCCAATTAACAATGTGCATGATATCGGAGGGTCTTTTCTATAAGAACACTGGAGTCACGAACATGCTAATTATCGTTAATATATAATCCTAGTATTTACCTGACCTAAATCGTGACAATTAGAGAGAGCCAAATTCAAGATCTGATCATTTCCAGATGTCTGGACACACTGCTTTGAAAAACTGGAGATCATAGGAAGTAGGAAATACAGACAGAGGGAGACAGTTCCAGAGTTGACCTGTTGCATCAATGAAGGACTGGGAGTAACGGTTAACTCTTGCATTAGAGAGTTGGACAGAAAAGGGATGAGAGTTTGCTGCTAGACGGGTGCTACACGCCCGTCGAAGGGGTGGAGGAATGCATGCAGACAGTTCAGAGGAGCAGTGACCATTGAAGTAGCGATAGAAAAGAGATAAAGATGCAACAGTGCGGCGAAGAGACAAACGTTGAAGGGAGTCAGTAAGAGGAGGAGAGTTTATGAGGTGAAAAGCCTTTGAATCCACCCTACTGAGAAGAGCTGTTTGTGGGGAGCCTCCCCACACATGAGAGTTGTACTCTACACAGGGGCGGATAAAACCCCTGTATAGAGTCAACAATTGTGCAGGAGTAAAGAAGGAACGGAGTCGGCTTAGCACACGCAATCTCTTGGAAGCAGATTTTACAAGAGATGTAATATGATCTTTCCAAGACAAGTCCTGAGTAAATGAAACCCCAAGCATGTTCAAGGATGACGCAGGATTAAGCTGAATATTATCAAACATTAGTGGGTATACCTGTGGAAGATTTTGTCGGGTTGATAGGTGCAAAAACTGAGTCTTTGATGCATTAAAAACAAGATTATTTTTCCCCCAGTTAGAGATATGAGCCAAGTCAGACATTAGGTGTGCCATATCCTCATCCCTTGTTTGTTGAAGTAACTGCTGAGATGGACGTTGCAGGAATCGAATGGAAAGGTGAAGGGTGGAGTCATCAGCGTATGAATGGATATAGGGTTAGATGTACAGCTTAGACGATCATTGATGAATAAAAGGAAGAGAGTTGGTGATAGGACAGAGCCCTGAGGAACACCACTGTTAATAGATCTAGGAGAAGAACGATGGCCGTCTACAACAGCGGCTATAGAACGACCAGAAAGGAAGCTAGAGATGAAGGGACAGATAGATGGATAGAAACCGTAAGAGGGCAGTTTGGAAATTAAAGATTTATGCCAGACTCGATCGAAAGTCTTAGAGATGTCAAGTGCAATGACAAAGCTTTCACCAAAGTCCCGAAAAGAGGATGACCAGGAGTCTGAAAGGTAGGTGAGAAGATCACCGGTGGAGCGTTCCTGATGCAGTAGGCCAGCATGCTCTCCAGTACAAGTTTCTCTAACTATGAACACCAAACTACATGCACAGTACACATCACACTTCCTTTTCAAAATTTAAAAAGAAAATGGCATCGAAAAACATAGCCTTGGAGTCCCCAGGGGGGGAACCATAAATGCCCCCACCTTCTGCCCCTCTCCCGGTGACGACTCAAGATGCCTGGAACCACTGTCTGACTCTCTTCTTCATTTCTGCAACATTCGTGGTCTTTTCTTTAACTTTCGCGCTGGTGAGCACCACCTCTCCTTCTTTAATCCTCACCTTCTTTTTCTAACTCAGACTCAGCTGTGAGGCAACTGACAGCAGACCCTTTTCTGTATCCTCCTACTTTCTCTATACTCATTTCAAAGCCAAAGGTGGCTGTTGTGTATATATACGCAACAACTTATCTTGCTCTCGTGTTCCTGAACTTGTTGCTTCCGAATTCTCTACACTCTGGCTTCGGCTTTCCTGTCATTCTCTGACTAAATATATCTGTGCTGTTTACTTATCTCCTAATTCTACTGACTATCAAAAATCTTTGACTATCTTACTTCTACGATGGAACACATTCTATCCATTTCTCCTTTCTCTGAAATCTCCATTCTAGGAGATTTCAATGTTCACATACCACCTTGGCTCTCCTCTCCTTTCACTGATCCACCTGGTGAACAAGCCTACACCTTTTCTATCCTTAATGACCTAGAGCAGCTTGTACAGCACCCTACCCGTATCCCTGATCGCCTTGGAGAGAGTTCCAACATACTTGACCTTTTCCTTACAACTAATCCTTCTGCTTACACTGTTAATCTTTTCTCTCCGTTGGGCTCCTCTGATCACAACCTTATCACCTTAACCTGTCCTATCGCTCCAGTACGGCCTGCGGACCCTCCAAAGAAACGTCGTCTGTGGCACTTTGGAGCTGCAGACTGGGAGGCCCTCAGGCAGTACTTCTTTGATTTTCCCTGGAATGATTATTGCTTCCATGGCCGGGAACCATCTGGGTGTGCCTTGCGCATTACAGAGGTTATTCTTTCGGGCATGGAAGCATCCATTTCTTTCTCATATCCTTTGACTAATGCACGAAAGGCTTGGTTTAACCACGCTTGTTCTAATGCTGTCTGCAACAAGGAGAGGGCCTATAAAAGGTACTGGAGCCAACCCACCCCCGAATCACATCTTTTATACGTTTCTGCCCTGAATCATACTAAGTCTGTTCTTCGCTCTGCTAAAAATAATTTCATCCGCACTAAGTTCTCTCAACTCTCTAACTCGAATTCTTCCCGCTCCTTCTGGCACCTTGCCAAAAACCTTTCTAACAACTTTACCTCATCATCCTTCCCTCCTCTTTTCTACTCTGATGGCTCTGTAGCTATTTCTTCTACTGATAAAGCAGATCTCTTCGCTCAGACATTCTCCTCCAATTCCACCTTAGATGATTCCGGTGCTGTTCCTCCATCACCTCCCCCCTCTGACTTCTTCATGGCTGACATTAAAATTTCTTCAGCTGATGTATTTTCTGCTGTCACAGGCCTCAATACTAATAAGGCATATGGGCCTGATGGAGTCCCTCCTGTTGTTCTCAAGAACTGTGCTTCTGTGCTTACACCCTGCCTAGGCAAACTCTTTCGCCTTTGTCTGCCAACTTGTACCTTTCCTTCTTGCTGGAAGTTTGCTCTCATTCAGCCAGTCCCAAAGAAGGGTGACCATTCCCAACCCTCTAACTATCGTCCAATTGCTTTAACATCCTGTATCTCAAAAGTTTTCGAGTCTGTTCTTAATAGAAAAATTTTAAAGCATCTTTCCTATCACAACCTTCTTTCTGTCTCCCTTTCAGAAATGTTCCTATTTTTTGCCCTAGTCCTTTTGATGAGTATTATACGAAAGAACAGAATCCAGCTTGCTGGACAAGGGACCCTGTTCTGTTTACACCAATATTTGGTCAAGTCATGAGCCGTAATCGCTTTCAACAAATTCTAAGTCGCCTCCATTTCTGTGATGCTGATGATCCTGCAAATGCGAACGACACAGATAAGATGAGGCGAATTAGGTTGGTCTTTGATCACCTGAGGCAAACCTTTTGTTCGTCATTTTATCCCCATAGAGACCTCGTCATAGATGAGAGTCTCGTGTTGTGGAGAGGTAATCTTTCATTTAGGCAGTATATACCTAGCAAAAGACACAGTTTTGGGTTCAAGATCTTTCTTATGTGTGACTGTAGGACTGGATACGTGCAAGACATAGTCTTGTACACCGGTGCACAGACAGACATAATAGAAGATCAGAGTATTGGACTGTCAGGAGCAGTGGTAAAGACAATGATAGAAGACTACCTTCATCGTGGTCATGTCCTCTACCTGGACAACTGGTACACTAGCCCTCTTCTCGCTCGTTATCTACACATGCATGAAACGGGAATCTGTGGAACCGTGAAGGTGAACCGGCGTCACATGGTCAAGGTAGGGAGGAAACTTGACAGGAATGAGGTTGTCTTCTTCAAAGCCAACAACATCCTTGCAACTGTGCGGAACCATAATAGAGAAGTAAGCCTCTTGTCAACGGTTCACCGCCCCTTGATGCACCGTACTGATTCCGTTGATTACCAGAGCGAGAACAGGCGTCACATTTGGAAACCTGAGTGTGCCATGGACTATAACATAAACATGCGCCTGGTGGACCAGTCAGACTCCATGATATCGACGGTAGAGTGTGCCAGGACCACGATGAAGTGGTATAAGAAACTGTGCTTTCACTTGCTAGACATCACTGCTCTGAATTGCCACCGCCTTCACGCCATGACAACAGGAGTTCAGGAAACCTTTGAAGGGTTTGTGATGGAGCTCACAAGAGAGATGTTTGCACGGTATGCTGTTGAAAGGCCCCAACATCGCACCCGCACTGCCCCTCTTGCCCAAACTCCCCTGAGAATATCCGGCCGCCATTTCCCCACTCCTATCCCTCCCCAGCCAAACAGACCTAGGCCCCAACGCAGGTGTCAGGTGTGTAGCAATTCCCGGGTGAGACTCACCACACAGAGGAAGGACACCCGCTGTTAGTGTGTCGAGTGTGACGTGGGTCTCTGTATTCACCCATGTTTCAGCGAATATCACACCTTGATGCAATTCTAATATGGTGTGAATGCGATAGGACGCCAAAACTATGAAGTAAATGCGACAAACAGACGCTCAGTGAAATTATAAGTCCTGTTGATCTGAAAATATTAGTATAAAGTGCATACGGGTATAACATAAGTGCAAAAATAGTATGTAAGTGTATAAATATGATGTAAGTGGAAACATACCTAGCGAGGGTTTTTTGATGCGATATTCTGTCGCTCAGTGCAATAAATAAGGCCCACAAATATGTAAATATTATAATGGGAAATGCAAACGGGTATAATATAAGTTCAACTTATTATAAGTGCTGAAATATATTCTAAGTCAAAATATTCCTAGCGTGTTTATAGAGATGCGATATCCTGACGCTCAGTGGAATGAATAAGGCCTGTAATTATGAAAATAGAAGTCAACAAGTGGGAAAGTGTGTAATATATGTGAAGAATTTGTATGTAAGTGTTTGAGTATTATGTTGGTCGAAACATTCATTGTGAGGGTATTTTCATGCGATATTCTGACGCTCACTTGAATAAATAATGCCAATAACTATGTATAGTGCAGTATAGTGGTGTAAACGTGTGTAATGTAAGTGGGAAAGTATAATTGGAGTGAAAAAATAAAGTAGAAGATGAAACACTAGTGTTTGATATTGTGCTTGCTACGTGAATATGCGCTAACATTTCGCTAAATGCTCTCGTAATGAATGTAAATAATTGAAAACATTCACAGTGGTGGAGGAAAGGTTCTATGTAAAGGAAAACATAATAGGAAAGTGATAAAACAAATGGGTATGTTGAAATATGAGTCATAGCGAGTGTGCTTAGTAAGCTGATGTGCGCTATACTTATGCTGCATGTCATCGTAATGAATGAAAACATCTGAAAACATTTACAAACAGTAAAAATAGGTAAAATTTCAATGAAACAGAAGTATACAAGTAGAAAAAATATGTTGACTGATACAAGAAACTTAGCACATAGCATGTTACCACTCGGACCAAACTCGCTATGCTCGCGCGAAGGTACAATGTTTATTTTTCATATATATGTGTTTGAAATCCATTATACTGCTACTCTTATTGTTTATTAGTTCAAATTCAATAAATGTAGAGATGTTGTTTGTTGTTTCTCCCAGTATTTCCTACCACAGAAAACTTGAGCGCCTCACATGTCAATGATAGAATACGATACCTGGCACGGGGGACCTCACCTGTTCCGACCACTTATGGACCACGGTAAGCCCTTTCTTGGTGATTTTCTTTTGTTTCTCAACCAAAGCGGAAGCTTTAGCCAAAAAAAAAAAAATTCCAAAATAGGTCGGGATTGGGGGATGTCGGAGGTGCGGAAAACCTCAGGACGTGACGGGTTAACCCTTACACTGCGGGCTTGTTTTGCTTTGACTTGCGGCTCCCGCAGGCGTATTCGTGCTCCGACAGACTCTCTAAAAATATTTGCCAAAAGTCAGTTATTAGTCCTAGAATATTAAAATCACATATACTTATGGCACATACTTTCAGCTTTCTCCTTGGGTGTTTGTTGAGCCTTCGTCGAGTACCGTAGGACTTGTGGAGACCTCTGAAGTTGGGTGACGAAGTCTCCACTTTACATTTCCCGACAACTCGTAATATGATTACCACAGCCTAATGTTATCACTAGAAACACTAATTTATGATTCTCAAATAGTTTGGAATCCATACTCCCCCAAAAAAAACACTGAAAGCAATGAAAATTACGAGGGCGTATGACCATCCCACTTTCGATCGTTCGCCGCTAGTGTTGTCTATTATTCATAAAAACACTCACAGTTTATATTTGTTACTATATAACACTTATATATATCTACAGTCTTTATCCATCAGTTTCCTTCATTAATAGTGTTTATTGTCACTGTAGGGATTCAATTTCTTTCAGTAAAATACGAAGCATTCACTTTCTCGTCCTGTATACTAGCATTGAGAGTGAGTGTCACTCTCACCTTCACTCTCATAACTCATAGTATTCATACATGCTAGAGTGAAACTTTCACTTTCATTACTCCTAGTATATATACTCGTATTCTTATAATACCACTCATTTACATTTCTATTTACGTTCTCTACTTTATTTACATTATTTACATTTCTATTTTATTTACACTATGTTATGCACTGTCACTTGAAGTAACTTATAAAACTATTTTCCACTGTTCACTTATATTTACATTCATTGCTTTCTTGCTGTTTACATATTATTTACACTTTATTTACAATTCCACTTGCACTGTTTTAGTCAATAAAAAGATCATAGTCACTCTCTGTCAATTGTCAGCCCTTTACCTCTTTCCACACGAGGTTTAGTAGGGGGTAAAGGTCACAGGGCCCTTTGCATGGGGCTATAAAGCTGTGGAAGGTAGCAGGAGCAAATCAGACATACTCCCACTTTCAAAGACGACAGTGAACTGATAGTGGTGGCCTCCTGCCGCCTGGCTAGGGTAGGTGCAATACTACCAACTTCAGCCCTCTAAGAGCTGCTAATATATAGCAATGAAATGATTGGCAGGAAACCAACACAATACATAATAAATTAAGTAGTTCCAGGTGAATATAAATATCACTTAGGCTTCTCCCTTCCCTCCTTATATGTTTATTTATTACGAAAATAGATTATACGCCATATTTCCTGACCATCCCCCTTTGCTGAACTTTTTCAGTGTCTCAGTTACACAGAGAGTAGGCCAGCATGCTCTCCAGTACAAATTTCTCTAACTATCTTCACCAAACTACATGCACAGTACACACTACACTTCCTATTCAAAATTTACCAAAATGGCGCCGTCTTATCAAGCCTCGGAGTCCCCAGGGGGGGGACCATAAATGCCCTCACCATCTGCCCGTCTCCCGGTGACGACTCAAGGTGCCTGGAACCACGGTCTGACTCTCTTCTTCTTCATTTCTGCAACATTCGCGGCCTTTCCTCTAACTTTCGCTCTGTTGAGCACCACCTCTCCTCCTCTAAACCTCACCTTCTTTTTCTAACGGAGACTCAGCTGTCTGAGGCAACTGACAGCAAACCCTTTTCTGTATCCTCCTACTTTCTCTATACTCATTTCAAAGCCAAAGGTGGCTGTTGGGTATATATACGCAACGACTTATCTTGCTCTCGTGTTCCTGAACTTGATTCTTCTGAATTCTCCACACTCTGGCTTCGGCTTTCTTGTCATTCTCTGACTAAATATATCTGTGCTGTTTACTTATCCCCTAATTCTACTATCAAAAATTCTTCGACTATCTTACTTCTACGATGGAACACATTCTATCCATTTCTCCTTTCTCTGAAATCTCCATTCTTGGAGATTTCAATGTTCACCACCACCTTTGGCTCTCCTCTCCTTTCACGGATCCACCTGGTGAACAAGCCTACATCTTTTCTATCCCTAATGACCTAGAGCAGCTTGTACAGCACCCTACCCGTATCCCTGACCGCCTTGGAGAGAGCTCCAACATACTTGACCTCTTCCTTACAACTAATCCTTCTGCTTACTCTGTTAATCTTTTCTCTCCGTTGGGCTCCTCCGATCACAACCTTATTACCTTAACCTGTCCTATCACTCCGGTACGGCCTGTGGACCCTCCAGTGAAACGTCGTCTGTGGCATTTTGGAGCCGCGGACTGGGAGGCCCTCAGGCAGTACTTCTTTGATTTTCCCTGGAATGATTATTGCTTCCATGGCCGTGAGCCATCTGAGTGTGCCTTGCGCATTACGGAGGTTATTCTCTCTGGCATGGAAGCATACATTCCTTTCTCATATCCTTTGACTAATGCAAGAAAGTCTTGGTTTAATCACGCTTGTTCTAATGCTGTCCACAACAAGGAGAGGGCCTACAAAAGGTACCGGAGCCAACCCACCCCTGAATCACATCATCTTTACGTTTCTGCCCGGAATCGTGCTAAGTCTGT
This sequence comes from Coenobita brevimanus, assembly GCF_032717465.1. Lineage (NCBI taxonomy): Eukaryota > Metazoa > Arthropoda > Malacostraca > Decapoda > Coenobitidae > Coenobita > Coenobita brevimanus. The sequence goes on along the minus strand of NC_137011.1, from coordinate 19,254,151 downwards.
TCTTCGCTCTACTAAAAATAATTTCATCCATACTAAATGCTCTCAACTCTCCGACTCGAATTCTTCCCGCTCCTTCTGGCATCTTGCCAAAATCCTTTCTAACAACTTTACCTCATCATCCTTCCCTCCTCTTTTCTACTCTGATGGTTCTGTAGCTATTTCTTCTACTGATAAAGCAGATCTCTTCGCACAGACTTTCTCCTCCAATTCTACCTTAGACGATTCCGGTGCTGTTCCTCCATCACTTCCCCCCTCTGACTTCCTCATGGCTGACATTAAAATTTCTTCAGTTGACGTATTTTCTGCCATCACTGGCCTCAGTACTAACAAGGCATATGGGCCTGATGGGGTCCCTCCTGTTGTTCTCAAGAACTGTGCTTCTGTGCTTACACCCTGCCTAGGCAAACTCTTTCGCCTTTGTCTGTCAACTTGTACCTTTCCTTCTTGCTGGAAGTTTGCTCTCATTCAGCCAGTCCCAAAGAAGGGTGACCACTCCCAACCCTCCAACTATCGTCCAATTGCTTTAACGTCCTGTATTTCAAAAGTTTTTGAGTCAATTCTTAATAGAAAAATTTTAAGGCATCTTTCCTATCACAACCTTCTTTCCGATCGTCAGTATGGGTTCCGTCAGGGACGCTCCACTGGTGATCATCTCACCTACCTTTCAGACTCCTGGTCATCCTCCTTTCGGGACTTTGGCGAAAGCTTTGCCATTGCACTTGACATCTCAAAGGCTTTCGATCGAGTCTGGCATAAATTTTTAATTTCCAAACTGCCCTCCTATGGTTTCTATCCTTCTATCTGTGCCTTCATCGCTAGCTTCCTTTCTGGTCGTTCTATAGCCGCTGTTGTAGACGGTCATCGTTCTTCTAGATCTATCAACAGTGGTGTTCCTCAGGGCTCTGTCCTATCACCAACTCTCTTCCTTTTATTCATCAATGATCTTCTAAGCTGTACATCTAACCCTATCCACTCATACGCTGACGACTCCACCCTTCACCTTTCCATTCGGTTCCCGCTACGCCCATCTCAACAGTTACTTCAACAAACAAGGGATGAGGCTATGGCACACCTAATGTCTGATTTGGCTCGTATCTCTGACTGGGGTAAAAATAATATGGTTGTCTTTAATGCATCTAAGACTCAGTTCTTACACTTATCAACCCGACAAAATCTTCCGCAGGTATACACACTAATGTTTAATAATATTCAGCTTAATCCTGCATCATCCTTGAACATGCTTGGGGTTTCATTTACTCGGGACTTATCTTGGAAAGATCATATAACATTTCTTGTAAAATCTGCTTCCAAGAGATTGGGTGTGCTAAGCCGACTCCACTCTTTCTTTACCCCTGCACAATTGTTGACTCTATACAGGGGTTTTATCCGCCCCTGTGTGGAGTGCAACTCTCATGTGTGGGGAGGCTCCCCACATACAGCTCTTCTCAATAGGGTGGAGTCAAAGGCTTTTTCGTCTCATTAACTCTCCTCCTCTTACTGACTCCCTTCAACCTCTGTCTCTTCGCCGCACTGTTGCATCTTTATCTCTTTTCTATCGCTACTTTAATGGTCACTGCTCCTCTGAACTGTCTGCTTGCATTCCTCCACCTCTATGACGGGCGCGTAGCACCCGTCTGGCAGCAAACTCTCATCCTTTTTCTGTCCAACTCTCTAATGCAAGAGTTAACCGTTACTCCCAGTCTTTCATTTATGCAACAGGTCAGCTCTGGAACTGTCTCCCTCTGTCTGTATTTCCTGCTGCCTATGATCTCCAGTCTTTCAAACGCAGTGTGTCCAGGCATCTCAAAATGATCAGATCTTGATTTTGGCTCTATATTGTATTTTGTTTTTCTCTTGGAGGGAACTGTTACTGCGGGCTCATGGCCTTTGGTTCCTTCTTCCTCGCATAAAAAAAAAAAAAAAAATTCAAGGGGAAATAAACAGCGAAAATTAGTGAACGAGTGCACGTGAGCTGTTGTCAGGTGATAATTATCCAATTCCAGGTGTATGGGACTATCACTTACCTTATTTCTTTTTTGTATATATTATTTGGTATAGGAATAGGGCATAGGGCTTATTTCAATGGATGAAATCAGTGGAAAATTCCAGGGATGATATACTTAGTGTAGAATACAGTGTGGTGGCCTGCAATAATTAGGTAGTTCCAGGTGAATGTAAATATCACTTGGGCTTCTCCCTTCCTTTCTTATATATATTGTTATTACGAAAATAGATTATACGGCATATTTCAAGGGGAAATAAACAGCGAAACTTAGCGAACGAGTGCACATGAGGTGTTGTCAGGTGATAATTAGCCAATTCTAGGTGTATGGCAGTCTCACTTACCTTATTTCTTTCTTGTATATGTTATTTGGTATAAGAATAGGGCATAGGGCTTATTTCAATGGATGAAATCAGTGAAAAATTCCAGGGAAGATTTACTTAGCGTGGCACGGCCGGGCAGGCGAGAGGATAGGGTAATGGAGGGGAGGTAGGGAGGGGAGTCAAGAACGGGAAGAAATGGCTAAATTGTCAACAGTGGATGGGAGTACAGATGAGATTAGGAGTTCTGACTAGTGTTGGACATTGGCAGTACTGATAGATTATACAAGCCTCCACTTGAAAGCCTGGGTGAATTCAAAATAACACAGAATCACAAAAGTGTCGCCCCGCAGTATGATCCCTTGCTCCCAAGCGTCATGAAAGTGACGCCCCGAGGTTAAGGGGTTAAGAGTTACACATCGGTGCCCAAGATTCCTGTGAGAGGGATTTTGCTAAAAGGATAGGCTACTAAGCAAACAGCCCTCCGCCTACGTACTTATAGTTGTTGTTCACAAGTCCATAGCTTGGGGTTTCCCCTTTTATTAACTTCAGAACATGCCTAGTTCCTGCCATTGTTTAGAACACTTGGCACAAATGAGCTAACATTGTGATCTACATATTTCTAGATCATAGTCTTTTCGTAGATGTTTCACTACTGTCTTCCTGTATAAAATGTTTTGAGTAAATTAGTCTGAATCGTCTCACTATCCTTTTCCACGAACACAAATCGATTCCATTTCTGACAGCTAATATATATGAGTAGAGTATTACACATTCTATCAGTAACAGCCGTAATGACTACAGAGTAGGGATGGCGCTGGATAAAATAATGTCCCAAACAATAAATTACGTAAAAACTCTAGCGTAGCCCAGCTTTCGCATGCAGATTAATAGACTTTTAGTTTAGTGTATAGTTCGCAGAGCTCCGGTTACCTTTGTGTCACGAAGTGAGGTGGTAAAAACATGTTTTGTTTTGTTTTTCTCTTCACCTTCCTTCATCACTTATAACTCCGAAACTAAGAAGCGTACACGAGCATGTCACACACAAAAACGCTGCTTAACCGGGGATGTTTCCTTTAAAACTTAGAACAGCATTCATGCTACAGTGCATGAGCTATATTCTAAACAAAGCAGATATATATATATATATATATATATATATATATATATATATATATATATATATATATATATATATATATATATATATACAGATGCAATGGATTCACCATGGGGGAAGCGTAGTCTCAATATGAAGATAAACACCAACGTAATCAGGAACATCTTTAATAAATTGGTGACGTTTCGACAACTCGTTTGTCATTTTCAAACCTATAGAAAATACAATAAAATCAAAGTAAACACCATGTCTATGATAAAAATACGAAAACTGAAGTAAAAAACCAAAGTAAAACACAATGTCTAATAAAATACAAGTGAAGAATTATTATGATAAGATGAGGAAATGAATTATACATAGCTAACGTTGGTGGGATGCTACTAAGTACAAGGAAAATTTAAACAGAAATACATGTAATAAGACAATACATAAGTCAAACCTTAAAAACAGAGAAGGGGCGTGGAGCAGTCGTGTGTGCCCAGTGTGGGCTGTAGGTGGTGAGTGAGGAGTGATTCAGCCAGGAGGCGTGTTACCTCGTCACGACAGGCGTGGACAACAGAAAAATCAGATTCGCTTATGGGATGGCCAAAGGCTTCACAGCAATTTCGGATGGCAGAGAAAGGTGGCTTAGCCATAGGTAGACCGGTTCTATATGACCGTCCCCGATGTTCTGCAATTCTTACTCGTAATTGCCTCTTTGTCTGTCCAATATAAGACGCATTACAGCGACTACAGTTATAATTATAGACAATAGAGGATTGCAGAGCGTCAGGGATTCGGTCTTTATGTTTGAACCATTGTCCAATGGTGTTGCTGGGTTTGAAAATTGTTCTAAGACATACTTGAGGGTAAAATTCCCTAACTAAACGCGATATATTATTACGTATGGAAAAACTTTTTGGACCAAAAAATGGCAAGATACAATATACAGGTGATTTGTTTGCTGTGAGTTTAGGAGTAGGTGGGTCACGGATCTTATTTAGTTGTCTTCCCATATGGGTTTGTGTGAAAGACATTGGGAAACCATTAGAGAACAATGTTTTCGTAAGAAAACTCAATTCCGAGTGTAAAGCAGAATAGGATGAACAAATATTATAAGCTCTGGTCAGCAGGGTCGACACCAAATTGCGTTTAAACTGAATTGGGATTGCTGAGTTGAATTTCATGGTTAATCCTGTGAAAGTGGGTTTGCGGTATACTGAAGTGATGAAGGAATTAGTAGTTTTTTGGACTAGTATATCAAGGAAGGGAAGTTTGTTGTTTTCTTCAATATCAGAAGTGAAATGAATGTTAGCATGCCTCGAGTTTAAATAGTTTAGAAAAAGAGGGATGTGGTCTGGAGAACTAAACAATAAAAATGTATCGTCGATATATCTACGGTAGAGGAGAGGTTTGAAATGGGAGGGGCATTGCTGTAGCCAGTTTGTCTCATGGTAACACAAAAATGCGTTTGCTAAGCAGGGACCTAGGGGATTCCCCATCGCCACTCCATCAATTTGCTTATAAGATTTTCTGTTGAAAAGGAAAAGACAATCTTTAGAAGCGAGAGACAGTAATTTACGGAACTGGTTCATATTAAATCCATCTATTATTTTCTTGTGTTTAAATACTTGTTTGTTGCAAATGTCTATAGTTTCATAAAGAGGAATATTAGTGAACAGGGACTTTATATCGAAAGAAGCCATAGTACAGTGGTCAACATCGTAGTTACAAATCTCCTTAGCGAAAGTAAATGAATCTTTAACCGTATAGCAATTTTTAGTGATGGGGGTAATCATAGGTACAAGAAATTTAGATATGTTATAGCTAACAGTCCCAATGGCAGAGATAATGGGTCTGACTGGACAGTTCTGTTTATGTACTTTAGGGAGCCCATACATGACTCCTGGTGTAGCGCCAGATACGTATAATTTTGAGTACACTTCATTACTAATTACTCCATCAGACTTCAGCTTCCTTAGGAAATTGTTTACTTGATCTTCACGTTTCAGGGTCAAAGAAAATTCATCATCATTTACGATTTTGAACTTTGAACCATCATTAAGAATTTCAGACATTTTACACAGATAATCAGTCCTGTCCAGCATTACGACACCATTTCCTTTGTCTGGTTTAGTTATGATAATAGAATCATCATCTTTTAAACTTTTCAACACATTAATTTGCTCTCGTGTGACATTACTGCAAGAATAATTTGAAGAACAAAAACTAGTAAAAGCTATGTGCTTCAAGCTATTCTTTAAAAAATCATAAGTTCTACCACTACCTTGATAAAAAGAATGAGCAGACAAGTTCTTTAAAAATCGTTCAAATCCAAGAAAATGCGGGAGGAACCTGGGCTTTGGGGTGTGAATGGCATACTTTAAACCCTTACACAAAATGGATTTTTCTGCACTAGTCAGCTGTCTACTAGAATAATTAAAAATCACTTTATCATGGGGTACACTATCGGGGTTAACAAATCCTAAAAAAACTGAAGAAGCTATATGGAGGACAAGTCACCTTACCAGAAAAATCCGATTCTTTCCGTAACCTCTCGCTTCATGTACTGACTGAACAAAAAAAGAAAGTGTTAACCCCTTAACCGCGGGGCGTCACTTTCGTGACACTTGGGAGCAAGGGATCATACCGCGGGGCGTCGCTTTTGTGATTCTGTGTTATTTTGAATTCACCCGGGCTTCCAAGTGGGGGCTTGTATCATCTATCAGTACTGCCAATGTCCAACACTAGTCAGCACTCCTAATCTCATCTGTACTCCCATCCATTGTTGACAATTTAGCCATTTCTCCCCGTTCTTGACTCCCCTCCCTACCCCCCCTCCATTACACTATCCTCTCGCCTGCCCGGCCGTGCTACGCTAAGTAAATCTTCCCTGGAATTTTTCACTGATTTCATCCATTGAAATAAGCCCTATGCCCTATTCTTATACCAAATAATATATACAAGAAAGAAATAAGGTAAGTGAGAGTGCCATACACCTGGAATTGGCTAATTATCACCTGACAACACCTCACGTGCACTCGTTCGCTAATTTTCGCTGTTTTTTTCCTCTTGAAATATGCCATATAATCTATTTTTCGTAATAAATATACATATAAGGAGGGAAGGGAGAAGCCTAAGTGATATTTACATTCACCTGGAACTACCTAATTTATAATGTATTGTCTAGATTTCCTGCCAATCATTTCAGTGAAATACATAGCTGTTTCAAGAGCTACGTTGGTAGTGCTGAATAACCCTCAAGTAGGCCTCAACCCGGGCCGGCCCTCCTGTCAGTTCTCTCTCAGATTCCGAAGAGAAGGTACGGCTCATCCTCTTGCTGACTTCAGGGCCTTTTTTCACCCCCATGCAAGGGCCCTGTGACCTTTACCCCCTACTAAACCTCGTGTGGAAAGAGGTAAAGGGCTGACAATTGATAAAAGAGTGACTACGATCTTTCTATTGAGTAAAACAGTGCAAGTGGAATTGTAAATAATGTGTAAATAATGTGTAAACAGCAAGTGAAAGTAATGAATGTAAATATACGTGAACAATGGAAAATAGTTTTATAAGTTACTTCAAGTGACAGTGCATAACACAGTGTAAATAAAATAGAAATGTAAATAACGTAAATAAAATAGAGAACGTAAATAGAAATGTAAATGAGTAGTATTATAAGAATACGAGTATATACCCTAGGAGTAATGAAAGTGAAAGTTTCACTATAGCATGTCTGAATACTATGAGTTATGAGAGTGAAGATGAAAGTGACATTCACTCTCAATGCCAGTATACAGGACGAGAAAGTGAATGCTACGTATTTTACTGAAAGAAATTGAATCCCTACAGTGGCAATAAACTAATACTACTGAAGGAAACTTATGGATAAAGACTGTAGATATATATAAGTGTTATGTAGTTATAGAAATATAAAGTGTGAGGGGTTTTATGAGTAATAAATGACAGAGTACCAAGAGCGAACTAGCGGAAGTGCGGCGGTCAGACGCGCTCATAATTTTCATTGCTTTCACAGTGTTTTTTTTTTGGGGAGTATGGATCCCAAACTACTTGAAAATCATAGAGTAGTATTTATAGTGTTAATATCTGGCTGTGGTAATCATATTACGGGTTGTTGGGAACTGTAAAGTGGAGACTTCGTTACCCAACTTCAGAGGTCTCCACAAGTCGTACGGTAACTGACGAAGGCTCAACAAACATTCCAGGAGAAAGCTGAAGGTATGGGCCATAAGCATATATAATTTTAATATTCTAGGACTAATAACTGATTTTTGGCAAATATTTTTTGAGAGTCTGTCGGAGCCCGAATAACCCCGCGGCACACGCAAAACATCGGTAAACATGCCCGCGGTGTAGGGGTTAAACCTGGGCCTTAATTGCCACCTACAGCCGAGGTTTGACAAAATTAAAATGATGGAATTAGAATTACTTAATACATCACTGCAAAAATTGGAACAACAAGGCAAAATTACCATTAACCCTGACCTGCAAGACCAATTGAGGGCCGAGGGCACACGACGACGCAGCTACAAACGGAGCTCTCTCCTTACACCAGAACTTCAGCAAGCAGCCAAGGATCTTCGAACTAATACAGACATAGTCATTAGGCGAGCTGATAAGTCTAATATTTATGTTCTCCTCAACAAAGAAGACTACCAACACAAACTGGATGCTAGTCTCAGTGACAATACCAAATGTCAGCAGATTTCCCGTGATCCAACAGAAACTCTCAAGAAGAAAATCAATCGAGTTATTACTGCAAACAACGCATGCCGAGACTCACCACACCTCACCCCCATAGTTGGACAGTATGCTCCAGGGTACATCTACGGTAATGTAAAAACCCATAAAACCAACAACCCACTCCGTCCCATCATCTCCCAGGTAACCACATCAACATATACAACAGCGAGACAAGTAAATCAAATCATTACACCATACATTCCAGCGAAGTTTTCCCTGAAGTCCACAGACCAGTTCATAGACATTATCCGCTCTACTCGACCCAGCGGACTCTTGGCTTCGTTAGATGTTGAAAGCCTCTTCACTAACGTACCAGTAGACCAAACTATACAGATAATTTTAGAAAATGTGTATCACCACCCAACCCTGTGCCCACCTAAGATCTCAACCCACAACTTGGAAACATAACTGGGAGCATGCACCACCGAAGCTCCCTTTCGCAGCCCAGACGGTAAGCTGTATCAGCAGGTTAACAGAGTCAGCATGGGTTCACCCCTGGGCCCAACATTTGCTGCCTTTTACATGTGTCACCTAGAAAACAAAGTGTTAGAAGATACCAACCTGCGTCCAACCACGTATTGTCGCTATGTTGATGATATCTATGTGGTCGTTAGAGACGAAAACCACCTTAAACAACTAAGAACTGCCATGGAACATAACTCAATATTAAAATTTACTTATGAGATAAGTGCAAACAACAAAATCCCTTTTCTTGATGTATTAATAGAAGAGGAGAATGGTAACTATAAAACCTCCGTATATCATAAAGCTACAGACTTGGGTAGATACCTTAATGCTGTGAGTGAGTGTCCGCAGCGGTACCAATTGTCAGTTATCAGGTCATACTTACGTCGTGCTCATAGAAACTGCTCATCGTGGGAACTCTTCCACTCAGAAGTAACTAAATTAAAGCAGATCTTAATTAACAATGGTTATTCCAATCAAATAGTTGACAGAGAAATATGTCAATTTATTTCAAAACAAGTCTCAACCACAAATGTCCAACCGCTTCCCCATACTGTTACCCACAATGTGTATTATGGTAATCAGATGTCCCCTGCTTGTAAAACGGATGAACGTATACTTAGAGACATTGTGACACGTAACACATCATGTGTTATCCCCTCAGACAAGCTCAGTTTAATTATTTACTATAAAAACAGGAAAGTTAGCAACATCATTATGAAAAACAACACAGCTCAACAAACCAACAAACTTCAACATACCAATGTAGTTTATAAATTCACTTGCCCACACGAAGGTTGTAAACTTCGTCACATGAAATATATTGGTATGACCACAACCACACTAAGCAGACGTTTAACCATGCACCTACAATCCGGTTCTATAAAAGATCATATGACTCAACATCACACATCAATAAACAGACAAGTTCTAATAGAAAATACTAATATAATAAAAAAATGTCATGACCACATTAGACTACAACTGGCAGAAGCACTTCTCATACGTGAAAACACGCCGGCCATAAACAACCAAACTACCGGACTAGATCATACCCTCAAACTGTTTAAATACACAAAGGCCCGACCACAAGCAGCGACAATTACAAATGAACATTACACACACAATAACACAACTGGCAACACTACACAGCCACAACACCCACTCACCCATACAACCTTCGCAGTCAACCACGTAGCTCATGCTGACTACACCTATAAGGTTTGTTTCTCTTTTATCCATACACTTTTAACTGTAGCTCATACTTGACTTCACCTAAAGGGTTTGTCTCTTTTATCCATACTCTTGTAACTCTACACTTTTATTAGTCGTTGTTGTACATTTCAGTATATATATTGAATAGGTTTATGTTGTATATGTCATGTTTTATAGTGTATTGTATCTATATTACAGTCGCTGATGATGTGTAAGGATACACGAAACGTCCTACGAAAAATGAAAATAAATAATTAATAAAATATAGTTACGACATGGATCTTGGACATATTATCTACAACCTGAATCATAGTGTAAAACAATGTGTAAGAAAACTCGAAAAGATCAACAGAAAAATAGTGAACAATGGCTACGCCTTGGTCTTTAATGATTTTTGTATAAAAGAAAACATTCTGCCTAAATATACTAATATATATATATATATATATATATATATATATATATATATATATATATATATATATATATAAGAACATAAGAACAGAAGAAGAGAGGATAACTGCAGTAGGCCGGTGTCCCATGCTAGGCAGCTCCCAGAAGAGTAACTGAACTACCAGAATGAGACAAGGATAGCAAAGAAGAAGGCTTTCCTCCCCTCCAATCCCTCCAGCCGAAGCCGGCAGGAAAAAGTCAGAAAGTACACCATGCAGTATAGAAAAACTGGCGTGGACATTTTACAGGAAAGTGTTTAAGGAGAATAGAGACTATCATAGTGTAACCTGAAAAGGAAAAATTATGAATTAGTATTGGTTATAAGATTTTCTTTTTTTCTATATCCACCCCTTATTTGTCATATGCTTATCTACCCTATGCTTGAAACTCTCAATGCAAGAGGCAGCAACTACTTTACTAGGTTGCTTATTCCATTCGTCTACTATTTTATTACCAAACCAATTTCTACCTATTTCCTTATTGAAACGGAATTTTTCTAGTTTGAAATCATTACTTCTAGTTCTATCCTGTATGCTCACTTTAACCCGTCACGTCCCGAGCCTTTCCGCACCTATGACATCCCCCAGTCCCGGGCCTTTTTGGAAAAATTTTTTTTCTTATGAAACTTCCGCTTAGGTCGAGAAACTATGGAAAATCTTGAAGAAAGTGGTCTCTGCGGTCTATAAGTGGTCTATACAGGTGCGGTTTCCCCCTGCAGGTATCGTATTCTGTAATGGGCTGGATATGCGTAAACGTTTTCTGTGGTAAGGAGTAATGGGACAAACAACACACAACACCTCTACATTTATTGAATTTGTACTAATAAACAATAACAGTAACAATATAATGTATTTCAGACACATATATAGGAAAAATAAGCATTGTACCATCGCGCGAGCATAGCGAGTTAGGTCTGAGTCGTATCATGCTATCTGCTAATTTTCTGTTATGGGTCTACCGATCATTTTTTCTACTTGTATACTTCTGTTTCAATGACAATTTACCAATTACAACTGTTTGTAAGTGATTTCAGATGTTTTCATTCATTTTGATGACATCCAGCATAAGTTAAGCGCACATCAGCTTAGTAAGCGCACTCGCTATGACTCGTATTTCAACATACCAAATTGTTTTATCACTTTCCAATTATTTTCCCATTTACATAGAACCTTTCCCCCACCACTGTGAAGGTTTTCAATTATTTTCATTCATTACGAGGGCATTTAGCGATATGCTAGCGCCTATTCACGTAGCAACCACGATCTCAAACACTCGTGTTTCATCATCTACTTTATTTATTCACTCCAATTATATTTTCCCACTTACATTACACACGTTTACACCCCTCCAATGCACTGTACATACTTACTGCCATTATTTATTCAAGTGAGCGTGAGAATATCGCCTGAAAATACCCTCGCAAGGAATGTTACGTCATACATAATACTCACACACTTATATACTAATTCACTCACACACTTATATACTAATTATTCACTTTATCACTTGCTGACTTTTATTTTGACTAATACGTGCCTTATTCATTCGACTAAGCGTCAGGAAATCTTATCTTTATAGACACGCTAAGAATATTTGACTTAGGAAATACATCATCATATACAATAATTTGAACTTATATTATACCCGTAAGAATGTCACATAATAGAAAATTTATAATAAGGGGCCGTATTTATTGTACTGAGCGACAGAATATCGCATCAAACAACCCTCTCTATGTAAGTTTCAACTTAGGGCAGATTTATATACTTACACCCAATGTTTGCACTTATGTTCTACCCGTAGTCACTTTATACTAATATTTGGCGATCCACATGACTGATATTTTCACAGAGCGTCTGTCTGTCGCATTTACATCATAATTTCTGCGTCCTTTCGCAATCACACCATGCTAAAATTGCAGCAACGTGTGGTATTCACTAAAACATGGGTGAATACACAGACCCACGTCACACTGCACGCACTCATAGCGGGTGTCTTTCCTCTGTGTCGTGAGTCTCACCTGGGAATGACTGCACACGTGACACCTGCGCTGGGGCCTAGGTCTGTTGGGCTGGGGCGGGATAGGAGTGGGGAAATGGCGGGCGGATATTCTCTGGGGAGTGTGGGTAATAGGGGCAGTGCGGGGGCGCTGTTGGGGCCTTTCAACAGCATATTTTGCAAAGATTTCTCGTGTGAGCTCCCTCACAAACCCTTCAAAGGTTTCCTGAACTCCTGTGGTCATGGCGTGAAGGTGGTGGCAATTCAGAGCAGTGATATCTAGCAAGTGAAAGAACAGTTTCTTATACCACTTCATCGTGGTCCTGGCACACTCTACCGTCGATATCATGGAGTCTGACTGGTCCACGAGGCGCATGTTTATATTATAATCCATGACACACTCAGGTTTCCAAACACGACGCCTGCTCTCGCTATGGTAATCAACAGAATCAGTACGGTGCATCAAGGGGCGGTGAACCGTGGACAAGAGGCTTACTTCTCTGTTGTGGTTCCACATTGTTGCAAGGATGTTGTTTGCTTTGAAGAAGACAACCTCACTCCTTGCAAGTTTCCGCCCTACCTTGACCATGTGACGCCGGTTCACCTTTACGGTTCCACAGACTCCCGTTTCATGTCTGTGAAGATAACGAGCGAGAAGAGGGCTAGTGTACCAGTTGTCGAGATAGAGAACGTGACCACGATGAAGGTAGTCTTGTATCATCGTCTTTACCACTGCTCCAGAAAGTCCTATACTTCGATCTTCTATTATGTCTGTCTGTGCACCGGTGTACAAGACTATGTCTTGCACGTATCCAGTCCTACAGTCACACATAACAAAGATCTTGAACCCAAAACGGTGCCTTTTGCTGGGTATATACTGTCTGAATGAAATATTGCCTCTCCACAACACGAGACTCTCGTCTATGACGAGATCTCTATAGGGATAGAATGAGGATCGAAAGGTTTGCCTGAGGTGATCAAAGACCAGCCTAATTAGCCTCATTTTGTCCGTGTTGTTTGCATTTGCAGGGTCATTAGCATCATAAAAATGGAGGCGACTTAGAATTTGTTGAAACCGATTACGGCTCATCACTTGACCAAATATGGGGGTAAACATAACAGGGTCCGTAGTCCAGTAAGCAGGATTTCTATTTTTTCTTATTATACCCATCAAAAGGACCAGGGCAAAAAATAAGAACATTTCTGGAATGGAGACAGGGTAATCATAAATCATTGAATGCCTACTCCTTGTTCCCAATCTTTCACTTTCTAGCTGCTGGCCGCTTGCAAACAGGTTTGTTTGAAGCACGATCTGATCAACGAAGGCCTCACTGAAAAACAGGTGGAAAAAATCCAACCTGCTTGAATTACAGTGAATACCTGGTGCAATGCAGCCAGATCGCCCCTGCTCAGTGAAGGGGTGAATGAGGGGAGAAAAATCACTCCCATCCTCCCAATCCCACGACACAAATCCCTCGTCCCCATCACCGCCTTCGTCTGGGTGGGGAGGAGATCCTGGTTGGGGAGGTTGGGGAGAAGGGAAGCACGGAGGGCTTCCCCACTGTCACTCCTCTTCCCTCTGCCTTTACCCTTTCCCTTTCCCTTACCCTTACGGCCTTGAGGAACATTAGGGGGCTGTGGGGATGAAATAGTTTGATATTGGGGAACAGAAGACGTGCTGGGGAGTGGTTCCTCCCCACCTTCCCCCTCCATTACCACACCACGTGCTCTCTCACGCAACCTTGCTCGACCACGTGTTAGGGGATATTGGGGAGCATAAGACGTGCTTTGGAGTGGTTCCTCCCCACCTTACCCCACCCTCACAACCCCACGTGATAAGGAACGCACCCGCACTGGCCCACGTGATCCACTCTGCCGCCTCACACTGCGTAGGGAGAGCAATGACTCACCCACCTCACTCTCACTTTCCCTAATCCCAGGAATGTCCATTTCACTCCCCATTCCCTCCACTTCACTTCCTACCGCCCCAAACAGAATGCTAGGCCCATACCTGCTTAGACGACGTGGTGTGCGCTCTGGGCCACGATGCGTAATCACCTCCCGCCCATACCACGTGGCAGCACGTCCCACGTCTCTGTCCTCGTCCTCGTCCTCGTCCTCGACCTCAAATTCGGCTTCCAAGGCACGCTGGGGATAGGGATATGACATACCACGTGCCTTCATTGCCTCCTGCCCCTCTCTAGCAGCACGGTAAGTCGCGTACTGCCGCTTCCTTGGTGACGGAACTTCCTCGTCACTGCTGGTGGTTTCTTCCTCCTCTGGCTGCACATAATCTTTGTCCATCTCCTCGTCATCCAGTGGGGAATCACTGTCACCGGTAAAGGTGTCCAGGGTGACTTGAATTTCGCTCTCTGAGAGACCTCTCTTAGCCATGTCTGAGCAGGACCGTGGCTACCAGGTGAGTGGACGAGTGGCGGGCTAGCGCGGGTCACGCGGGGTCGCCGAGTGTCCCCGCCTGGTGGCAGGTAGGGGAAGGTCAGGCGAGGGTACGTACCACAAATCAAGCGCGAAATTTGAAAATTGTCGAAATTATGCACATTGCAATTGCACGACGTACTGGTACGTCGCCGGGACTGGCAAATGCAAATCGTGGTGACGTACCCATACGTCGTTGGGACGGGGCGGGTTAAGTACCTTGCTAATATCTCCCTTATTTATACCCGTCATCCACTTAAACACCTCAATTAAGTCTCTCCTTACTCTACGCCTCTTTAGCGAAAGCAGACTTAGTCTTTTCAGTCTGTCTTCATATGACAGGTTCCGAACGTCATGTATCATTTTTGTCATTCTTTGTACATTTTCTAACGAAATAATATCCATTCTATAGTAAGGACACCAAAATTGTACTGCGTAGTCCAAGTGTGGCCTTACTAATGCTAGATAAAGTTGCAGTATTACTTTTGATGATCTATTGCTCATGCTTCTCGAAATAAATCCTAGGACCCTATTTGCTTTATTTCTCGCATTAATACACTGTTGCCTTGGTTTAAGGTCGTTACTAACCATAACTCCTAGATCCCTCTCGCATTCCGATTTGCTAATTTCTTTGTTATCTAAGCTGTATTTAGTATCTCCAATGGTCTTGCCTACGTTAAGTACTTTACATTTTTCACCGTTAAATTCCATTTGCCAAGTTTTAGACCATTTGGACAATGTATCGAGGTCTTTCTGTAAGTTATGGCAAACGTCAGTCGAGTTAATGATACGCCCTATTTTTGTGTCGTCAGCAAATTTGCTGATGCTGCTAGTGACTCCTAAATCTAGATCATTTATAAATATAATAAATAATAAGGAACCGAGTACCGAACCCTGTGGTACACCGCTAGTTACTAATCCCCAATCCGACTTAGTTCCATTTATTAATACTCTCTGCTTTCGTCCTTTCAGTCAGGATTCTATCCATTTTAAGATATCGCTGTCTATACCGTGTGCTCGAACCTTTCTAACTAACCTTTCGTGTGGGATCCTATCAAAAGCTTTACTAAAGTCAAGATAAATAACATCCTAAGCTTTATCGTTATCTGCTGCCTCATAGACCTCCAAGTAGAATGACAATAAGTTCGTGAGGCAGGATCGTCCTTGCCTGAATCCTTGCTGACTTTCGTTTATAAGATTAAATCTTTCTAAGTGTTCTCTAATCTTATTTGCCAAAATTGACTGTAATGTTTTTCCTACTATTGACGTTAGACTCATCAGACGATAATTTGACGCAGCTGATTTATCACCCTTTTTAAAGATGGGCACTACGTTTGCGGTCTTCCACGCCCCTGGAACTTCTGTAATTAAAGAGTCATTAAATAGTGTTAAAAGTGGCTGACATAATTCTTCTTTGGTTTCTTTTATATTTTTTGCATATATATCATCCGGACCTGGCGATTTTTGAGGTTTTAACTTATTAATTTCTTTCAATACGTCCTCCTTACTAGTGGTTATTCTACTAAGAATATTTTCCGTATTCTCATCTTAAATATTTGCTGCTTGAGGGACCAGGTCTAGATTTTCCTTGGTGATTACTGATATGAAATAATTATTTAGGATGGAGCACATTTCTTTATCTTCACTGGTAATGTCACCTGATTCTGTTCTGAGTGGTCCTATCCTATCTTTATTTTTCGTACGGTACATTTGATAAAAACCCTTAGGGTTTTCTTTCGATTCACTATGGTCTGTCTATTTTATGAAGCACGTTTAGGCATTGTCCCTCTTGGGAATTTCCTAGGCCGCCTCTCTGCCAAACGTGTACACCTCTTGTCTCATTTCAGCTGTTTACTACTTCTAAATGAAGTTTATTTACAGTATATATATATATATATATATATATATATATATATATATATATATATATATATATATATATATATATATATATATATATATATATAATATATATATATATATATATATATATATATATATATATATATATATATATATATATATATATATCTATATATATATATATATAATATCGCGCTCCGGCGGTTGTGGTATATATATATATATATATATATATATATATATATATATATATATATATATTTAATTCTCTAATAAGGCTGTATAGTGTTATAAATGTCTCTTCTTTTTTTTTTCTAATAATAACAATGACTTTTTATAAATACCGCAACACTTGGCAACGTTGGAAAGCAACGTTGCCACGCTTGTAAGGGTAGAGTGACCGTGTTAATCCAGGTCATTTCCACTCTGGCCGTCACCTGAGATGAATGCTCTTACTCCTGCTACTCGCTCTCGTATGCTCCACAATAGAGAAAAAGAACTTATTTAAAACGTAAATAAGTATTTTTTAGAGGAGAAGGCAAACAGAGGACCTATAATTCTTCCCTCAAAAGCTGTTGATTAGGCCTCCTGGGGAAAACCTCTAAAAAAAAAAAATGCGCCTTGACTTTTGCCTCAAAGGTGGTGTGGAAAATAAAAGTCGAAATTATAGAGAACAAATAAAACATCATACTTCAAGGAAAGTATCACATTCATAAAAAAACATAATGTTGACAGACAGACAGTAACAGAGAGAGAGAGAAAGGAGGGGAAGGGAATGGAGATAAGGGGGATAGGCAGATAGGGAGGGAGGTTGGAGAGGCCGGAGATAAGGGAGAAAAGGCAAGACGGAGGGAGGCAGGGAGGGAATGTGGTGGATATTGGATAGGAGCGCAACAAGACAGTAAGGAGGCTTTTCCTCAACCTCAGAGGTGGTGCGGAAAATAAATCGAAATTATAAACCACAAATAAAACATCATACTTTAAGGAGAAAATCACAGTCATAATAAATAAAAATGTTAGAGAGTGAGAGAGAGAGACAGTCAGTCAGGAGGCTTTTCCTCAAATTCTAATAATTCATAAAACCGTATAGACATTTTATGGAAATAAATCTACAAAAAAGGCAGTTTCTATATGCAGAGAAAGACAGACAGACAGACAGACAGACAGAAAGAGACAGAGAGAGAGGAGAGAGAGTGGTGTGCTGGGAGGGAGAGTTGTCATTTCGCTTTGTCTCTAATCCGATTAAGTTGCCCAGTACAAAGTATGGCAACACTGTGGGACGGGGACTCCCCAAGGGGGACAACGCCCAAACGCTCTTCATAAAACAGACGGACCATAGCAACCTTAATTTCATAACTTCTCTTTGCTTTTTATATCTCCCTCTTTACCTCTCTATTTAAAATCGCGTACCGGTTACGCAAGTGTTCCTCTCCACGTTTTATTTTCCTATATATTCCTTTCCTTTGGCCTATGAGAGATTTTAACCCGCCCCATCCCGACGTTTTTTGGGCAGTGGTACGCCCCAGTCCCGACATTTTTGGACCTTTTTTTTTTTGGCCAAACATCCGCTTTTAGTGAGAAACATCGAAAATTCATAAAGAAATCGCTCACCTCTGGTTTAAAATACTCGATTCAGGTACGAGTACCTCCTTACCTGACTGGGTTTTCTAACAGGCTGGCACCAAAGAAAACGAGTTCTATAGGAGGGTAACTATTTTATCCACTCATAAACAGTATTTATTTACTTACTTGGTACGAATTTATATGTAGTACAAGAGTATATTGGTTTTCAAACAGTAATATAGGCATTATAAGCATTGTTTCACTCACTAATTCATCGCCATTCATGACCTTTTTTTCCCACATTACCTGATCATCATTTCTGACTGTTTCTTCCTCTAATGCTATGTAAACTTTGTCCTCCACATTGTCATCGATTGGGGAATCACTCTGGCCCTGAATGTCTTTATTGGCCAGGTCACTGGTAACAGGTGAATTGCCGAGACAATGGCGTGCAGGGGGGGGAGGGGTTATGCGGTGTAAGGCATTGTCCCTGCTTGGCATCTTGTAGAGGAATAGAGGAAGGTGTCCCGTGTATACGTGCCAAAAATCACTCGCGAAATCACTCGCGAAAATTGAAAATTGTGCAAACTAGGGACCTTGCAATGTTGCCACGTTAATTTGTGTCTCTGGGATATGAGACCATATCATGTGAGGACGTGATTTCACGTCTCCGGAACGCAGCGAGTTAATCTGTTGTTTAACCCCTTAACCGCGGGGCATCACTGTCGTGACGCTTCGGAGCAAGGGATCATACACGGGGCATCACTTTTGTGATTCTGTGTTATTTTGAGTTCACCCGGGCTTTCAAGTGGTGGCTTGTATCATCTATCAGTATTGCCAATATCCAACACTAGTCAGCACTCCTAATCTCATCTGTACTCCCATCCATTGTTGACAATATAGCCATTTCTCCCCGTTCTTGACTCCCCTCCCTACCCCCCCTCCATTACCCTATCCTCTCGCCAGCCCGGCCGTGCTATGCTAAGTAAATCTTCCCTGGAATTTTTCACTGATTTCATCCATTGAAATAAGCCCTATGCCCTATTCTTATACCAAATAATATATACAAGAAAGAAATAAGGTAAGTGAGAGTGCCATACACCTAGAATTGGCTAATTATCACCTGACAACACCTCACGTGCACTCGTTCGCTAATTTTCGCTGTTTATTTCCCCTTGAAATATGCTGTATAATCTATTTTCATAATAAAAATATATATAAGAAAGGAAGGGAAAAGCCTAAGTGATATTTACATTCACCTGGAACTACCTAATTATTGCAGGCCACCACACTGTATTCTACACTAAGTAAATCATCCCTGGAATTTTCCACTGATTTCATCCATTGAAATAAGCCCTATGCCCTATTCTTATACCAAATAATATATACAAAAAAGAAATAAGGTAAGTGATAGTGCCATACACCTGGAATTGGCTAATTATCACCAGAGAACACCTCACGTGCACTCGCTCGCTAATTTTTGCTGTTTATTTCCCCTTGAAATATGCCATATAATCTATTTTCGTGATAAATATACATATAAGGAGGGAAGGGAGAAGCCTAAGTGATATTTACATTCACCTGGAACTACGTAATTTATAATGTATTGTCTAAATTTCCTGCCAATCATTTCACTGCTATATATTAGCAGCTGTCAAGAGGCTGATGTTGGCAGTAATGCATTTCCCTAGGTAGGCCACCCCGGCCCACCCCTATCAGTTCACTGTCATCTTCCAATGTGAAAGTATGTCTGTTTGCTCCTGCTAACTTCAGCCACTTTTCTCCCCCATGCAAAGAGCCCTGTGATCTTCACCCCCTACTAAACCTCGTGTGGAAAGAGGTAAAGGGCTGACAATTGATAAAAGAGTGACTACGATCTTTCTATTGAGTAAAACAGTGCAAGTGGAATTGTAAATAATGTGTAGATAATGTGTAAACAGCAAGTGAAAGTAATGAATATAAATATACGTGAACAGTGGAAAATAGTTTTATGAGTTACTTCAAGTGACAGTGCATAACACAGTGTAAATAAAATAGAAATGTAAATAACGTAAATGAAATAGAGAACGTAAATAGAAATGTAAATGAGTAGTATTATAAGAATACGAGTATATACCCTAGGAGTAATGAAAGTGAAAGTTTCACTCTAGCATGTATGAATACTATGACTAATGAGAGTGAAGGTGAAAGTGACATTCTCTCTCAATGCTAGTATACAGGACGAGAAAGTGAATGCTACGTATTTTACTGAAAGAAATTGAATCCCTACAGTGACAATAAACTGCTATTACTGAAGGAAACTTATGGATAAAGACTAGATATATATAAGTGTTATATAGTAACAGAAATATAAACTGTGAGTGTTTTTATGAATAATAGACAACACTAGTGGCGAACGATCGGAAGTGGGATGGTCATATGCCCTCGTAATTTTCATTGCTTTCACAGTGTTTTTTTGGGGGGAGTATGGATTCCAAACTATTTGAGAATCATAGATTAGTGTTTCTAGTGATAATATCAGGCTGTGGTAATCATATTACGAGTTGTCGGGAAGTGTAAAGTGGAGACTTCGTTACCCAACTTCAGAGGTCTCCACAAGTCCTACGGTACTCGACGAAGGCTCAACAAACACCCAAGGAGAAAGCTGAAGGTATATGGCATAAACATATTTGATTTTAATATTCTAGGACTAATAACTGATTTTTGGCTAATATTTTTAGAGTCTGTCGGAGCGCGAATATGCCCGCAGGAGCTGCAAGTCAAAGCAAAACAAGCCCGCGGTGTAAGGGTTAACCATCTTGGTTCTGAATTATTCGTTCTAAACGGTTTAGAAGGGATATATCTATCTTGACCTCCATGTATTATATTTTTTAACTCGTTATACTTCTCTCTGGTCGAACGTCTGCTTGGTACTGGAGCTGAGTTAATCCCCTGGACTACACTCCTATCTGCCACCTCCCCCTCTACAGACACCTGATGTACATTCCCATGTGTTTCTTGCCCCTCACCTATGACCTGGGATTCCCCACTGTCCTGCCACTCCCTGAAATAGCTCTTCTGCCTGCGGAATACCGCTCTGAAATAAACTCTTAAGCCATCGAAATCTCCTAGACGAAAATTAGGAACGGTGGAGGTATTTTCAGTGGAACAGATATCCCAAATAAATTTGAACTTAATTCCTTCATGATCGCTATTACCAAGTCGTCCACCAACCTGTATATCATTAATGATATTTTCTTTATTAGCTAAGACCAAATCTATTATTACTTCTGGTGGGCTCCCATTTATAATGATAAAGGAAATTATCCTGTACTACCTCTAGAAAATCCTCTGACTCTGCATCCCCCGTCTGATTTCTCCAATCTATCCTTGGCAGATTAAGATCCCCTACAATATTAGTAAGCTGGACTGTGATGCTTTCCTAATTTCCCCCCAAAGGTATTTACTATCTGCACTACTTAATTTTGGAGATCTGTAAATTGCTCCTAAGACTAATTTCTCCCTATTGTTACTACTTTCAACCCAGACACTTTCGGTGTCCCTATTTACTTTAAGATCTGCTTTATTGTAACAGTTTATTGAATCCATAACATAAATAGCTACTCCTCCCCCCTTTCTTCCCAGATGGTTTGACACAAAAATATTATAGCCTTTTATCTGATATTCTGCTAAAAATTCTCGAGTGTCTGTATTCATCCAAGTTTCACTAATAACGGCAATGTTTATTTTCTCTGTACAAATTAAAGCCCTCAGTTCATCCATTTTATTACGTAATCTCCGGCTGTTTGTATAGTACACTTTCAGATTATTACGAGTAGTTATGCCTTTACCTTGGGATTTACTGTTTTTATTTCATTACTAACTGGGAAACTCATTACTCTACTAATATAAAAAAAAATTTTACTATCGCTTATCGTCCTTTTATCATCGCTTGTTCTGTCATGTATCATCGCCTGCTCAATTTGAGGTGCCTGAGTGGATGTCTCTACACTAATGGTTGAACTTTTGTTCTTAATTTTGCAAGTCTTGATGCATCTATCCAAACATGGTAATAATGATTTCTGAGTGTAGTTGCTGTAACTTCCTGTACGTCTACTTCTCAACCTCGAAAAAATCCCTCTAGCTCCCTATCTATCATTCCAGCTAAAACAGTAACTCCCTGCCTGCTAAGATGAGTCCCATCCCAACTATACAAGGCACTCCGTCCATAAAACCGGTCCCAGCTGTCTATGAAAGGTATTGCATTATCTTTGCAATACCTTTCAAGGAGACAATGAAAACATATTGCACTGCTCAACCACTCCCTCCCAACTCGCCACCTGGGTAAAACACCAAGCACTACAGGGGTTCCTCCCCTCTCCCTAACGTTCTCTAACATCAATTTATACTTCTGCCACAGTACCTCACTCTTACACCAACTAATATCATTGCCTCCTACATTGAGGCAAACAGTGGGTTTGTCACCACTATCCTTCACGATATTTGAAATTTTTTCTATCACATTAGCCACCCTGGCCCCCGGAAGACACACATGTTTAG
This sequence comes from Coenobita brevimanus, assembly GCF_032717465.1. Taxonomy (NCBI): domain Eukaryota; kingdom Metazoa; phylum Arthropoda; class Malacostraca; order Decapoda; family Coenobitidae; genus Coenobita; species Coenobita brevimanus. The sequence goes on along the minus strand of NC_137011.1, from coordinate 19,231,437 downwards.
CGAGTGGAGTATACATGGCTCTGCTAAGATATCTCACCTGGGAGTCTCCAACAACAGCACCATATTTCTTACCATTCTTGTTCTGATTATACTTACCTGTACTGGAAGTTCTCTCACTGTCCTTCTCCTCTACTTCCCTCTCTGTCTTCCCTTCACATTCGTCCCGTAGTGCGTCGCAGGCATTAGTGGTCTTAACTTCCATTTGTTTCTTAAGAGTGAACTTCGTTGCACCTTTGTTAACTAATGTCCAACCTTCAGCCTTTTTCTATTTCTCCTCCAACATCTCCTCCAACAATTTCCTCATTTGTGACTTCTCCTGCCTGAGAATTTGTACCTCCTGCTTCAGTTCAAGAAGTTTCTCTTTTAATTCAAAGTAGTCCTTTTCAATACCAGCAGTGGGGACACAGCTCTGATGAGGAAGCCATTATGCACAGATTCACACAAGGTAGCACAGCGCTATCACGGGTCACTATGGGTCACTACAACACACTAGCACAACACTTTCATGGATCACTAGCACAGCACTATTGCTGGTCACTACAACACACTAACACTGCCACTATCACAGATCACTAAAACCCACTAGCACAACACTACCACAGGTCACTAGCACGTCTGAGCAGATTGACCTCACGAGAACGACGACAAAAAGGAGTGGGACTGACCTCACAAGAGCGATGACAAAAAGGAGTGGGAGCGACGACAAAAAGGAGTGGGAGGGTGGAAAAAAGTGGAGGGACAAGAGATAAAACAAACAGGAGAGCATTTGCGATGAGAGGAGAGTCAGAGCTCGACGAGCACCAAACGCTTTTTGAGTACAGCGTGGAATGTACTAATGAGTACAGAACTCTGAGTTTTTCAGATTCCAAATGCTTTCTTGTTTCTGTGCATTTTTCATGTCTTTTTTCTGCACTTTATGATTCGTACCTTTTAGCGTTCTCTCTAAATATATTTCTTTTTCTAGTTCAACTTAGAAAGGATTTCTATAAGCGAAGGCAGTTATTATAGCTAAATCTGTTCCATCAGACTGCAAATTCTTTCCATATCTAAATGAAATTATGTGGGTTGTAAGATTAAATTTTAAAAATACGTCAGCGAGTCTAAACGGTTATGGATAAATTGAACATAATTGGACTGAGCTGCCTAAACCTGTTTTTGCTCGTTGTAATCACTCATCACCTATTCGGCATAAACAGCGTCATTTGTACTGAAGAGGCCAAATGTCACCTGTAACTTCTTTATTACGATAGGCCATCCATAAGTCGTCTGGCAGCAGCAGGATGAAGGATAAGAGACTGACTAAAAGTGTAATAGGGTGAGGTGGACAGGGAGGAAGGAGAAGACCGAAGAACAGAATGAAGGAATGGAGCAGCATCTGAGAGAGGGGTGTGCGAGTTGGAGGGAAGTCGGCCAAATGGCATATTGCAGGGTAATATGAGGGCGATTCTTTTGTAGCCACCATTTAAGAGCTATATGTTCTTGATATTTACTGGGTATACAAAATAAACTGTTTTAGTAAAGAGTTTAACCCGTTGGCTGTGGTATTTACTTGAATGGGACCCTTTGCCTGTGTGTCTACCTCGTCAAAACTCAAGTCTCGCAAAACTGGGGTAAAAATAATATGGTTGTTTTTAATGCATCTAAGACTCAGTTCTTACACCTATCAACCCGTCAAAATCTTCCACAGGTATACCCACCAATGTTTAATAATATTCAACTTAATCCTGCATCATCCTCAAACATGCTTGGGGTTTCACTGACTCGGGACTAATCTTGGAAAGATCATATTACATCTCTTGTAAAATCTGCTTCCAAGAGATTGGGTGTGCTAAGCCGACTCCATTCTTTCTTTACCCCTGCACAATTGTTGACTCTATACAGGGGTTTTATCCGCCCCTGTGTGGAGTACAACTCTCATGTGTGGGGAGGCTCCCCACATACAGATCTTCTCAATAGGGTGTAGTCAAAGGCTTTTTGTCTCATTAACTCTCCTTCTCTTACTGACTCCCTTCAACCTCTGTCTCTTCACATACACACACACACAGATACAAATCACGTGCACACACACAGATACAAATCAGACACACACACACACACACACACACACACACACACGGTTAACTCTTGCATTAGAGAGTTGGACAGAAAAGGGATGAGAGTTTGCTGCCAGACTGGTGCTACGCGCCCGTCGTAGAGGTGGAGGAATGCATGCAGACAGTTCAGAGGAGCAGTGACCATTAAAGTAGCAATAGAAAAGAGATAAAGATGCAACAGTGCGGCAAAGAGACAGAGGTTGAAGGCAGTCAGTAAGAGGAGGAGAGTTAATGAGACGAAAAGCCTTTGACTCCACCCTATTGAGAAGATCTGTATGTGGGGAGCATCCCCACACATGAGAGTTGTACTCCACACAGGGGCGGATAAAACCCCTGTATAGAGTCAACAATTGTGCAGGGGTAAAGAAAGAACGGAGTCGGCTTAGCACACCCAATCTTTTGGAAGCAGATTTTACAAGAGATGTAATATGATCTTTTTAAGATAAGTCCCGAGTCAATGAAACCCCAAGCATGTTCGAGGACGATGCAGGATTAAGTTGAATATTATTAAACATTAGTGGGTATACCTGTGGAAGATTTTGACGGGTTGATAGGTGTAAGAACTGAGTCTTAGATGCATTAAAAACAACCATATTATTTTTACCCCAGTCAGAGATACGAGCCAAGTCAGACATTAGGTGTGCCATAGCCTCATCCCTTGTTTGTTGAAGTAACTGTTGAGATGGGCGTTGCGGGAACTGAATGGAAAGATGAAGGGTGGAGTCATCAGCGTACGAGTGGATAGGGTTAGATGTACAGCTTAGAAGATCATTGATGAATAAAAGGAAGAGAGTTGGTGATAGGACAGAGCCCTGAGGAACACCACTGTTGATAGACCTAGGAGAAGAACGATGGCCGTCTACAACAGCGGCTAAAAAACGACCAGAAATGAAGCTAGTGATGAAGGCACAGATAGAAGGATAGAAACCGTAGGAGGGCAGTTTGGAAATTAAAGATTTATGCCAGACTCGATCGAAAGCCTTTCATATGTCAAGTGCAATGGCAAAGCTTTCGCCAAAGTCCCGAAAGGAAGATGACCAGGAGTCTGAAAGGTAGGTGAGAAGATCGCCAGTGGAGCGTCCCTGATGGAACCCGTACTGACGATCGGAAAGAAGGTTGTGATAAGAAAGATGCCTTAAAATTTTTCTTTCGAGAATTGACTCGAAAACTTTTGAAATACAGAAAGTTAAAGCAATTGGATGATAGTTGGAGGATTGGGAGTGGTCACCCTTCTTTGGGACTGGCTGAATGAGAGCAAACTTCCAGCAAGAAGGAAAGGTACAAGTTGACAGACAAAGGCGAAAGAATTTGCCTAGGCAGGGTGTAAGTACAGAAGCACAGTTCTTGAGAACAACAGGAGGGACCCCATCAGGCCCATATGCCTTGTTAGTACTGAGGCCAGTGATGGCAGAAAATACATCAACTGAAGAAATTTTAATGTCAGCCATGAGGAAGTCAGAGGGGGGAAGTGATGGAGGAACAGCACCGGAATCGTCTTAGGTGGAATTGGAGGAGAAAGTCTGTGCGAAGACATCTCCTTTATCAGTAGAAGAAATAGCTACAGAACCATCAGAGTAGAAAAGAGGAGGGAAGGATGATGAGGTAAAGTTGTTAGAAAGATTTTTGGCAAGGTGCCAGAAGTAGGGGGAAAAATTCGAGTTGGAGAGTTGAGAGCATTTAGTATTGATGAAATTATTTTTAGTAGAGCGAAGAACAGACTTAGCACGATTCCGGGCAGAAACGTAAAGATGATGTGATTCAGGGGTGGGTTGGCTCCGGTACCTTTTGTAGGCCCTCTCCTTGTTATGGACAGCATTAGAACAAGCGTGATTAAACCAAGGCTTTCTTGCATTAGTCAAAGGATATGAGAAAGGAATGTATGCTTCCATGCCCGAGAGAATAACCTCTGGAATGCGCAAGGCACTCTCAGATGGCTCCTGGCCATGGAAGCAATAATCATTCCAGGGAAAATCAAAGAAGTACTGCCTGAGGGCCTCCCAGTCCGCGGCTCCAAAATGCCACAGACGACGTTTCCCTGGAGGGTCCACAGGCCATACCGGAGTGATAGGACAGGTTAAGGTAATAAGGTTGTGATCGGAGGAGCCCAACAGAGAGAAAAAACTAACAGAGTAAGCAGAAGGATTAGTTGTGAGGAAGAGGTCAAGTATGTTGGACCTCTCTCCAAAGCGGTCAGGGATATGGGTTGGGTGCTGTACAAGCTGCTCTAGGTCATTAAGGATAGAAAAGATGTAGGCTTGTTCACCAGGTGGATCCGTGAAAGGAGAGGAGAGCCAAAGGTGGTGATGAACATTGAAATCTCCTAGAATGGAGATTTCAGAGAAAGGAGAAATGGATAGAATGTGTTCCATCGAAGAAGCAAGATAGTCAAAGAATTTTTGATAGTCAGTAGAATTAGGGGATAAGTAAAGAGCACAGATATATTTAGTCAGAGAATGACAGGAAAGCCGAAGCCAGAGTGTAGAGAATTCAGAAGAATCGAGTTCAGGAACACGAGAGCATGGTAAGTCGTTGCGTATATATACACAACAGCCACCTTTGGCTTTGAAATGAGTATAGAAAAAGTAGGAGGATACAGAAAATGGTTTGCTGTCAGTTGCCTCAGACAGCTGAGTCTCCATTAGAAAAAGAAGGTGAGGTTTAGAGGAGGAGAGGTGGTGCTCAACAGAGCGAAAGTTAGAGGAAAGGCTGCGAATGTTGCAGAAATGAAGAAGAAGAGAGTCAGACAGTGGTTCCAGGCACCTCGAGTCGTCACCGGGAGAGGGGCGGATGGTGGGGGCATTTATGGTCCCCCCCCTGGGGACTCCGAGGCTTGGTGAAGAGACGCCATTTTTGTTGAATTTTGAATAGGAATTGTAGTTTATACTGTGCATGTAGTTTGGTGTAGATAGTTAGAGAAATTTGTACTGGAGAGCATGCTGGCCTACTCTCTGTGTAACTGAGACACTGAAAAAGTTCAGCAAAGGGGGATGGTCAGGAACTAGTCCTGAGGGCTGATGAAACGGTAGTGGGACCTGGGCAGTACTAGAAGTGGATATTTATAGGCTCATACTTATAGAAATGATAATGACTAGGTGGATGTGTAATGCACTGAATGAGATGCTTGAGGGGAGAGATTAGGACTGTGACTGAAGAGCTGAGATGATGGATCAGACTTTAAAGAATTAGTGCAGTGATGAGGAGGGAAAGACTTGGGTGGTTTGGGCATGCTGAGATTATAGGAGATGGCAACTGGCTGCGATAGGTGAGAGGTGTTAACGTTGAGAGTAAGGTTATGGGTGACAGATAAAAAAAGACCTCGGACAAAATCACAGAGGGTGACCTGAGGGATAAGGGACTGAAAAGAGAGGCCACCAGAGACCGTAAAGCGTGGAGAGCCGCTAATGGGTGACCAAGACCAACTTATGCAAACATGTTGGAGCCTATATGTACGAAATCATATCTAACCTATAAGTCAGAATGCACACCCTACACAGAGTAAAAACGTCTAGTGGTAGCAAGAATAAATACAAAATATGCTCTCTGGTTGAAAGGATAAAATAATATAATAGGATATTTTCCAATCTTCCTCTTATTATAGACTGCAGCAAGTGCTGTGAAGTGAGATGTGTGGAACCTGAAGGACAAAAACCGTGTCAGGTTGATCAGTATCAATGACCACAACCTAGTGTCCTCGATTCTTAAATGTGGCCAGACAAGGTATATCTCCCTGTCCATAGGGGCTAAGCTCACTGTGTGCAGCCAATATACAAACACAGGTACCAGTCAGTATGTATGTCTTTTTGTTTTTTGTATGTTTCCTTTCTTTGTGTGAAGCCTCATACGTAAAGGGCGTTAGGGCATATCTGTCAGCAGTCATCAAGGAAGATCAAAAGTTTTGTAATATAAAACTCATTGCTTCTTCATACACTTTTCTTTCTTTTTGTTACTGTTTCTGAACCCCTATGTAACAAGGTGTGTAAAACCCCATGTGACCTTGAAGACTGGAGTACTCCTCTTGCCCCACTAATGAGCTGAGATTCCATTGGGCCGAGGTTCGATTTCCATAACACTTATGTCACATGTTGGATAAAAGGCAATGCTTTGTGTTGGCAATATGCCCTTGTAGCCTGGTGATATACAATTGGTCTTGCAGGAGCAAAAGAACAAGACAGTGTTCTTGATGGTGGCCTCTCATGCTGATCTACTACAGTGGAAGTAATGAAAATTGAAAAATTAGCCACTGAGAGCAAAAGCAGTTGTGTCACGAGCCACATAAATAGATTTTCATTGTCTAATAAGAAAGTTGAGGTCTTTTCTCAACTGAGTGGTTAGAAGGTGGTGTAAGGCAGGACCTGGGTTCTATTCCCTATTCTGAATATGATGGATATTTATCAAATTTTCATTAGTTATAGCACCTACATCCCTTTGTCCTTGTTGCACCTTTCATTAAGGACATATGCTATTGGACCATGCTTGCTTTTCCCAACCATACTGTCAGCTATTTGAGGGATGGCACTGACTGAAGATAATGTATATTATGCGCACTTATTCGAAATCCTAATCTAGTGACTTTTTAAAAATAACATAAAACTGTTTATTACCAGTGGCATGAAACGCAGATTTTGAAATAAATCTCATATTTTGTACTGCTTCCACAGCTTTTAATATGACAACAATCCGATGCATGGTATTCACTAAATCTGGATTATTAGAGAGTTTGCATAAAATTTTACTACCATGAAATATTTGCTATTGATATTCATAGAAAAATTTTGTTTCTCCTGTGGCCCTCTTCATCCCACAAAACAACAAATAATCGGAAATTAACAACGAATATTACAGGCATGGTTGCAGCCACAGGGGTAGCCCGTGTGGACCCGGCCAACCTGTTCTTTTAGAAATTTAAGTTGAACATAAAAACAGGCATTTTGTGATTTAGTTATACTTTTATATACTTTGCTCTGTTAGTGACTATTTCCGATTTTTCTTTACTTTGTACACGAAATACATTTTTAATTAATCCAGATACTATTTCAGTACATCCCAAATACCTGCATCTCAAGAATATTGACAACCTAAATTCAGGCCCCTCTCTTAGCCAAATCCTGACTGGGCCTCAGATTACTGGCTGTATTCTGTGGGAATATCTGAACTTGGGAAAATAAAGTCTGTCTCAATCCTCAACCCGTCACAACCCGACCGATTTGTGAGAGCTAGGAGGGTTAGGTGTGGCAGGGAGGTTTTGAAAGTGAGTGAGTTGGATAAAAGAGAGAAAAAGATAGAGTATCAGGAGAAATTGAAAGATGAGTGGAACGCACTGAAAGATCAGGAAACTGGCAGTGTGGAGGAGGAATGGCAGTTGTTTAAGAGTGCTGTAGTGGGGCATGCAGAAGAGGTGTGTGGTGTGAGATGTGTGGATGGTGGTGTAAGAAAAGGAAGTGAATGGTGGTGCGAGGAAGTAAGTATGGCTGTGGCTGAGAAGAGACGTGCATATGAAGTGTGGCTGCAGAGGAAGGATGAGAGGTCATATGAAAGGTATAAAGAAAAGAGGAATAGGGCGAGAAGGGCTGTGCATGATGCTAAAGTGGCAGCAGATGAGAGGTGGGGTAGGCGGCTTACATAGAATTTTCAACAGAAATAGAAAATGTTTTGGAAGGAGGTGAAAAGGGTGCGAAAGGGAGAGTCTGGGAAGGAAGAACGAGTAAAAGCAGAGGATGGAAGGATGTTAATTGAGATGGATGCAGTAAGGAAGAGATGGGCAGAGTATTTTGAAAGATTGTTAAATGTAGAGGAGGAAAGGGTGGCTGAGATTGTGGCAGATGGAAGGGTGCAAGGAATAAATGTGTTGGGAGAGTTGAATGATTCTTTGATCACGAAGGAGGAAGTGGAGAAGGCAGTAAAGGAGATGAAAACAGGGAAAGCTGCAGGTATGGATGGGTGTGCTGTTGAATGCCTGAAGAGTGGTGGAGTGACCATTGTTGAGTGGTTAGTAAGATTGCTGAATGTGTGCTTTGTGAAAGGTATGGTGCCAATTGCCTGGGCAAGTGCTTGTGTGGTCCCGTTGTATAAAGGCAAGGGTGATAAGTATGAATGTACTAGCTTTAGGGGTATAAGTCTGTTGAGTGTTGTAGGTAAGGTTTATGGCAGAGTGTTAATTATGAGAGTTAGAGAGGGTACAGAGGGAGTGATTGGTGATGAGCAGTGTGGCTTTAGGAGGGGGAGGGGATGCGTGGATCAGGTGTTTGCTGTGAGACAAGTGTGTGAAAAGTATTTAGCGAAAGGCAAGGATGTGTTTTGGGCATTCATGTATTTAGAGAAAGCGTATGATAGAATTGATAGGGAGGCTTTATGGACTGTTTTAAGATTGTATGGTCTTGATGGTAGGTTACTAAAAGGGGTGAAAAGTTTTTATGTAAATAGTAAAGCGTGTGTAAGAGTGGGAAATGCTGTGAGTGACTGGTTTCCTGTGAGAGTGGGGCTGCGACAGGGATGTGTGATGTCGCCTTGGTTGTTTAATATTTACATGGATGGTGTTGTAAGGGAGGTGAATGCAAGAGTTTTAGGTGGAGGTCTGAGTCTGGTGAATGTTGATGGTGGAGAGTGGAATCTGAAGCAGCTGCTGTTGCAGATGATACTGCGCTGGTGGCTGATTCAGAGGAGAGATTGAGACAGTTGGTAGAGGAGTTTGGAAGGGTGTGTGAAAGGAGGAAATTGAAACTAAATGAGAATAAGAGTAAAGTGATGAAGTGTACGAGGTTGGTAGATGGTAGGGGGATGAATATAGCTTTGAATGGCGAGTTGCTTGAGGAGGTAGAGAGTTTTAAATATCTAGGGTCACATGTTGCTGTGGATGGAAGAATAGATGCAGAAGTGAAGTTTAGAATAAATGAAGTAGGAAAGGTGCTGGGAGGAATGAAAAGTGTTTAAATGTCGTTCGCTTAGAATGGATGTAAAGGGAAGGTTGTATGAGGGTGTTGTGGTACCGACTGCATTATATGGGGCTGAAACATGGAATATGGGTGTAGCAGAGAGGAAAAGTTTGAATGTAATGGAGATGAGGTGTCTGAGGAGTATGTGTGGAGTGACGCGTATGGATCGAGTGCGAAATGATGAAGTGCGAAGGAGAACTGGAGTTGTTCGGGAGATGGCAGGTAGAGTTGAGCAGAAGGTGTTGCGATGGTTTGGGCATATGGAGAGAATGGATAATGAGTGATTGGTGAAAAAGATAACTAGATCTGATGTGAGAGGTGTAAGGCTGAGAGGAAGACCACGAAAAGGATGGATGGTCAGTGTGAAGAGAGCACTGGATGCGAGAGGGATGTCTGTTGAGCAAGGAAGAGTGGCTGTGCGTGACAGAAATAAATGGAGAGAAATTGTGAATGAATAAGTGATGACGCAGCCCTGAGGGGATATTCTCCCGCATTTGGTCGGATCAGCTAGTCAGGTTAGGTGTGGGTAAGGGGATGGGTCTGTTATGATGTGGCAGGGGTAAACCAGCTCTGCTGTCTGGCCCTGCTGCGGATGTCACTGATTGCATTGCGCAGTTGACCCTTGTGTGGTGTGGTGCGGTGAGGATCTGTCCATTCTCCCCTTAGGGCTAAGATGCGAATGAATGTGTTTGAATGGATGAGTAAATGGGGAGTGTGTCGTCCTGTCTCGGCTACCTCCCTTTCCTTGGGGGAAGCAGCCTAGGTATATAGATAGATAGAGAGAGAGATAGACTCCCCCCAATCCCGACCAATTTTGGATTTTTTATTTTTTTTTGGCTCAAACCTCCGCTTTTGGTGAGAAACATCGAAAATTCATAGAGAAATCGCTCACCTGAGGTTTAAAATACTCGATACAGCTAGCAGTACTCCTTACCTTACTGGGTTTTCTATCAGGCTGGCTCCAAGAAAACGAGTTCTATGAGAGGGTACCTATTCCACACCACTCATAAACAGTATTTATTTATTTGGTACGAATTTACATGTAGTACGAGAGGATATTGGTTTTCACACAGTAATATAGGCAATATGAGCATTGTTTCACTCACTAACACATCAACATACCTGACCTTTTTTGGCGACATTACCTGATTGTCATTTCTGACTGTTTCTTCCTCTAATGCTACGTAAACTTTGTCCTCCACATTGTCATCGATTGGGGAATCACTCTGGCCCTGAATGTCTTTATTGGCCATGTCACTGATAACAGGTGAATTGCCAAGACAATGGCATGCAGGGGGGGGGGAGGTCATGCAGGGTAAGGCATTGTCCCTGCCTGGCATCTTGCAGAGGAAGGTGTCCTGTGTATACGTACCAAAAATCACGCATGAAAATTGAAAATTGTGCAAATTATGAACATTGCAATTGTGTGACATACTACTACGTCGATGGGACTAGCTAGGACAAAACAATGCGACATGCCCATATGTCAATGGGACACCTCGGGTTAATCATTTCGATACGGTGTACAATGATTTTGCTTTATATAATGTTCTAGCCACAGTCTAAGTAATGCACAGTCGCATCACGTGCAGGAGGATGACATCATGAGGATGGCATCACATGGCCTTCCATAGATAGAAAACGAGAAGTAAAGGGATAACTCAAGTGTGACAAGTATACCCTGTTCACTCAGCTGTGCTGGCTAGAGCCAAGAAACGTTTGACTTAAGGCTGCTCATTAATTTATGCAACACTGAGGAGCATGGTTAATATACAGTTCTTCTTATTTTAACACATATATTTGTAAACTGCTTGCAGTATAAGCAGCCACTTTAATTATGGAATAGTTTCCAAAGCTAAAGAGGTCAAAGTTAGCTTTAAAATTTTACCATTATCAAAGAAAATTAAAGTTGATTATAAAGTTTAACAAAACGATGAGGGGGGCGCAGTAGCACAGTGGTAGCGCGCCGGACTTGTAATCGGGGGATTGCGAGTTCGAGCCTCGCCCGGGCTGCCGTGCCGGGAGTGGTAGCTCGCTCCTGTAACCCTAGCGGGGCTATATAGTCCAATTCAGGGCTTAGCTCGGGGGAACTCCATTTCTCCCATTTTTGACAAAACGATGAGTGACATTTGAAGTAATTGCAGGCATGTATTATATCACAACATGAAGACGTAGGTGTAACAGTGGTTGGATAATTTTCTTTAAACATCACTCATCGTCTTATATAACTTCATAATCTAATTTTCTTTGATAAAGGTGATCTTTTGAATCTAATTTTGATCTCTTTAGCTTCGGAAATTACTCCATATTTTGCCATGTTTTCAAATGCCGTATGTTATTTTGAATGCAGTCTGTAACAAAAAAATAACACTGGAATATAGTGGTAGTCACGTGAAGTGCTGTGGGAAAAGTCTGGAGCCATTCTGACATTACTCAGACATTATGATACGTGAAGCAAACTGCAAAAAGGGAAAAATCTGTACCAGGTTAAAGTGAATGAACTGTAGTTGTGACTGCGTTGGTTTCTATAACTGGTCCCCTACACTAAGACTTTGTGATAGTACCTGTATTAAATTTTATCTCTTTGTACAGGGTACTGCGGTGGTGGAAGCAGGTCTGTACAATTACTGGTTCAGGATGATCACACCAAACCTTACCATCTGCCTCAACACTCCCAAATTGCTATTAGGTCCACGTTCAATCTCAGGAATCTATGGGTAATAGCAGAAATGTTCTTGACGTTTGTGGATATTTATGACTACTGTTATGGGTATTCATAAGTAGTTTTACTGGTGTTTATGGCAATAATAATACTGTGTTGAGTAAATAGGGATTTATGGACAGTTTTGTGGACGTTAATGGGGAATTTTTGTTGTTAATTCCACGGGAGTGGGTATGTCTGAAAACTGTGAGACTCACTGATTTGTGCCTAATGAATATGTGAGTTTAAGAAAACTGATCGGTAATTGCAAAACTGTAAGTAGGGTATTTGTGAGTAATAATGAGTACTTAAGTAGTTAAAACTGCTTCTTCAATGGGTAATTATCGGTACGCCTGTCCTACTTGCCAAAAATATAACTTCGTAGTGAATATAAGGGTAAGGGTGGTAGAAAACGAATTTTGTTTCCTTGTTAATGTAAAAAATGCGTGACTGAAAGTGTGCATCTCTCTCTCTCTCTCTCTTTCTGTGTGTGTGTGTGTGTGTGTGTGTGTGTGTGTGTGTGTGTGTGTGTGTGTGTGTGTGTATAAAATCATGAAATTTACTGGGTTTTATGCATAATGCATTAAAAAAAAAGGCAGTTTATATGATGTGGCATTACTTTTAAAGTGGTCTAACTGATTATACCTGTGAAAGTATACTGTAAATCACTCAATGCTTGATACTGAAAGTGATGTTTATATAATGAATTTAGATAAAATTAACAAATTAAAAAAAAATAGAGTACTCAACACACCATCGGTTATTTTGGCATCACCACTGTGTCTGTTTTGCATGGCATGTTGGCGGTACTGGCGGGAGGTGTGGCCATCAGTCTCATCATCTGTCTGGAGCTGCTTTTTTTCCATCTTCCACAACAGTCCTATATCACATGTAAGAAGATCACTGTTAAATTCCCATTACTTAGCCACTCATAAAACTGTTGATGTGAACTGGAATTCGTTTTTTATTTTCATTTTTTTCTTTTAATGTGTCCGACTCTGAAAATTAACTTGAGAATGGATTCCCTAATGCCAGTTATTACTGTGAATAACAGATGTTGCTACCTACACATGTTATGTCTCCACCTGGACGCTGATAGGAACAACATATATTGAATGCATGCTAGGACTGGTGTGATAGCATTTACAGTGTTGGAAACTATTATATCACCCATATATATATATATATATATATATATATATATATATATATATATATATATATATATATATATATATATATATATATATATATATATATATATATATATATATATATATATATATATATATATATATATATATATATATATATATATATATATATATATATATATATATATATATATATATATATATATATATATATATATATATATATATATATATATATATATATATATATAATCCTGATAGGACAGTCCTTCTAAATATTTTCAAAATGCCGAAATGAATAACTGATATTTAACACGAAATTCATAAATTTTACACAAACAGAACATGACTGAATGACTTCTCCACATACAAACAAAACTGGAATTTCTATAAAGTGATGAGCAAAGCATAGTGGTGTCAGTTAATACTGTCCATATTTGAAAACGAATAAATAGTTGTCTTTAGTTGTACTGAGTATTCCATTAACCAATTAGTAAGAATGATTTCGAAAACCAAGCCTGTAGCCATGCAGCTTGAAATTACGTTAAACGAATACATGAATATTAAGTTACTGAATTCAGACTTGTGTTTATAACTGACTAGCTTTGGATTGAGTCATGACATTAACTGTGCTAGCAGGGTATTCTGTTATAAAAGCCCTTTTCAATTGTATTATGAAACGAAGATGCATTTAGTATACCGTGTAAGATATAGGAGTTACTTAAACTCAATTTAGCAAAGATGATAGCCACAAAGATTGTTTTCTTTAAAAATGAAAGGACTAAATCGGTACGACAGTGTGGTCTTGGCAGGTAGACAATAAATAGTAGGTTCCAGGGCTGTTTGACTCACTAGCCAGCTGACAGTGTAAGGCTCCTGGTATCATCCGCTCCCCTTGAGACCTTCTACATTATTCACTGGTAAGCCTTCAGCGTGTGGCGCCGTGCTGATGTATCTGACAGTGTTAGTCAAGTGCTGGTGTGGCTGACGCTGTTGCTGTGGTGCTGGTGTGGCTGACGCTGTTGCTGTGGTGCTGGTATGGCTGACGGTGTTAGAGTGGTGGATGTGGCTGACGGTGATAGAGTGGTGCTGATGTGGCTGACGGTGTTGGTGTGGAGATGGTGTGGTTGACGGTGATAGTGTGGTGGTGGTGTGGCTGACGGTTTTAAAGTGCTGGTGTGGCTGACGGTATTAGTAAGGTGCTGGTGTGGCTGACGGCGTTTGTGTTGTGCTGGTGTGGCTGATGGTGTTAGTGTGGTGCTGGTGTTGCTGACGGTGTTGGTGTGGTGCTGGTGAGGCTGAAGATGTTAGTATGGTGCTGGTGTGGCTGACGGTGTTAGTGTATTTAGTGGTATGGCTGACGGTTTTAACGTGCTGGTGGGGCTGACGGTATTAGTAAGGTGCTGGTGGGGCTGACGGTGTTAGTGTGGTACAAGTGTGACTCACGGTATTGTTGCTGATGTTAAGGAATGTTATTATGCTGTGCTAGTGAATGAGTGCCTCCAAATAAGAAACAACGCTCCCCAAGTGGACTAATATAATTATAACACATCAGTGCTCCACTTATTCTGTTTCAGTTGCCCACTTCATATCATGGGAGCAATGAGTGTTATATGGTAAAATATGTGATATTAACTCGGTCAGGGTACAGTATAAGGTAGGTCTTGATGCATACGGCAGTGTTTATGGTAGTGAAACAAACAAAAAACAAATATAACCTTCCGTCTGTTTTAAGATAATTTAAGAAGTTTGGATAAAAAATTATGAAGAAAATCTTACTTATATATATATATATATATATATATATATATATATATATATATATATATATATATATTTTCAAAGTCGTGCCTAACTACTCCTGCATTCTGTAAATCTAACTGATCTGAGTACGTGAAGGGTATAGTGAAGAAAGGTAAAAATAAACAATGTGGTACAAAAAGAAACAATATTTTTGAGCTATACAAGCATAATCAGTTTATTACATGTGGGATTTTTTGGTCGAGTCGTAGAGGGCTCTGTGGTGCTGCACAACATGGAAGATCAGCTGTCGTTCTTCTTCATTCTTCGTCAGACCACTGTTGTAGTCCATTGCCAGATTGACTGGCCACTCAGCAGTGTCACTGACTATTTTGAGATAGGCCATGACATCAGGAATGGGGCAGAGGTCATTGATGCTTGTCGGAGTATCCAGCTTCAAACACTGGAAGAGGTTTTTCGACTTCTGGGTGACAAACTTAGAGATTCTCAGATCTGATGCCTTATCAATCGTCTTCATGTTCAAAAGGCACAGACCCTTCTTCCTCGGCAGTGCTGTGGTCATATTTTTCAGCATTTCCTGCTTTTCTTTAGCAGAGACTTTGTCAGAATACATGGCTAGTGAATCCAGATCTCCTCACTGAGGTACCAGAGGTGGCTATTGACTTTGTCCAGTGCCTTCTTTGCTACAACGGCATCCACCTCTTTGAATTCTTCAATCTTCTTCAGAAGATTGAGGTCAGTGATTGGAGCATCGACAGCACTCTGGGCTTCAAATCAGTGTATCACATAGATGGTGACGAGGAAGACACAGGTGCGTTTGATGGCTTCCTTTTGATACCATGTGAAGCGGAAGGAGGCTGCATCCTTCAATTGATTTCTGAAAAAGAAGATCTTGAGACAGTAAAGGTCTTTGCCCATCCAATGTGCTATATGATAGGCACCTGGACAGTGAAAGGTCATCCATGCTGGTTTCTTGCCGAGGAAAGCCAAAAACAGCTGGAGGAGCTCAAGGTAGTCATCATGGGATAGTGCACGATCCATGTGGCTGAGTATGAAGTGTTTAATGTCCTCGGCTCTGTTGGCAATTCACGACTGAGATTTTTCATCTAAGTCATCATCATATTAGGGATCGAAAGAATCTGTGTCAGTTTTGTTCCAGAAGAATCGGAATCGACCGAAGAGAGGAATTTCAGGCCAGAAGAGAAAAAGAGGTCAAAGATCCCTGCCACTATGAGTTCACACGTGTGGTGCCTGCCTGCTAAGAACAACAGCAGGACTTGGAGACATTTTTCCATGACAAAGCAAGCTCCACTGTGAACCCCGATGTTAGACGCTGTAGTATCAAAACAGAGCCCTGCAATCCAAGGCTTCACTTCCGTCCATTCATCTTGAGTACTTAGCACCACCACTCCCATTGATTTGCCCGTTCCAGCAGGGATCTTAGGGATCGCCAGGATCTTCTCTGTACCAATCTCTGTAATAACAATCGCCAGGCGATCACTGCGGCCGCTACCACCGATGTTGGGCAAGAGCTTTCCATAATAATGGAGAATCAAGCGTGTTTGTGGCTGGAATTCTTTTTTGATCTTCTCAGCGATCTCAGTCCTTGATTCCTTCCGAACAGAGTGGAGAGATCCGACAGACAACGTGAGTTCCCCAACGTCAAGCCCTGTTGCGATCAAGGCGGGAGTTACCACTTGCATTGCAACTTGCGTTGAAATGAGGCATGGGTTTGAGAAGGCAAAAAAAAAAAAAAAATCAAAGTATGGTGTAGTTCCCACCAGTAATGGAACTGAATAAACACTTTGCCCTTAAAGTTCCTGAAGGTTCGATTTTTCTGAACACCCTAATATATACAGTATATATACAGTATATATATATATATATATATATATATATATATATATATATATATATATATATATATATATATATATGAGAAGGAGAGAGAGAGAGATCGTCAGCTAACGTATTAATGTGTTAAAAAATATACTAAATAGATTTTCGGTGAAATGTTCAGATGAAGTATTTAGATAACTTGGTATGGTAAAGTTTAACAACATTGCTCATATCTGGTGGTGTACCTTTGACCTAAAGAACTTATGATTGGAAAAGAATATTTGTAGCGTACTTAGCATTTCCCATTAATTGCTTCAGTAAGGTAAAATCTGTTCGTACTGTAAGTGCTACAGACAGCAGATTTCGTTCTGTTTAAGTGAAACCTCTCGTACTCAGTAAGTAATTCATAATGTGTCTTTTTACCAACTGCTCAATAAAACATTTTATTTCAATAATATTGTGAGCTTTCCAAAAAGGAAAAGTATACTGCCGTGTGTGTGTGTGCGTGTGTGTGTGTATGTGTTGGCAGTAGGTATTTTTTATATACTGCAATTACTGAATATAGATCATCTCATCATGTAAACCAGTTTTTTTTTTTTTTTTTTTTTTTTTTTTTTTTTTGGTACTCAACCATAGTCAGTTCAGAGTTAAAAGAATCCCCATTTTATGTTTCAGTTAATTATTCAAGGCTTTCCTAAATCCTAACAGTAGAAACACCAAACTTTTGTTAACTCAGGCTCACTCTTTGCATCATTCACCTTAAATTGGCGGGTATTTCCTTCCTTCTCCACCTTATTTCTTGTAAACTGATGGCATAATAAGTAAATACAGCAGCTCTGTATCCTCACCATAGTGTGTGTGTGTGTTTTTTTTACCTGCATCGTAGTCCTTTCTTAATCTCCTACTATATGTCACGTAATGAAGACAGATAATAATAGTATGCCTTATCAGAGTGATAAAAATATTATGCCTTATGAAAGTGATGATAATGTTTTGCCTAATGAAAGTGATGTGTATAGGTGCCATGGATTACTAGTTTTAATTACATTATTACTGGACAGGAACTGGAAATGGTTCAAAGAGCATACTATAGAAAAACAGTGATGGCACAAAGGGAGCGGTTCGTGATGCTGAGAGAGAAGGGCCTGTCCTTAAGAGCCATAGCAGAGCACATGGGCAGATCCACCACCACCGTGTACAGTTGGGTCAGGCGCTGGAGGAAGGAGGGGGATCTACGATCTAGAAAGTCACAGAACGATCTTAGTTGCCAGTTGCACCTGTATGCTACCCCGGCGCATAGGTCAGCCCAGTTCTATAATTACATATATGAACTGGGGCTCAAGTATTACATGCATTTACTCCAGTACACGCAGTATTTACACACATATAATTTCAATGAGCCTATCGAGAATCCTGTGCAATATCTACAAGCATATAATTACAATGAGTCTAAGGAAGAAAATAAAATATCATTTTAAGCTAAGTATGAGAGGGCCTTAGCATGTTCGTCGATTTTTCGTTGTTGTTTTACTGCAAGAAATGTGTATTATGAACCGGGGTTCACATACTTCATGTACTTATTTTAGTCTCATTCTGTCTATATATCATTCAGTTCAATGTAGCTTCATCTGGAGTATAGTGGCCCGAGCATAGGCTATTTTATCCTGATACTGAAGGAGATAGATCATCTGCATTTCCCTGAGCGGTACTACATGAGCAATAAACCCAAACCACCCTTGAGAAGTGGACTCTTGTGGGCCAGATCACTTTGGAAAGCCTAAATTCACTACACACTAGGCGTCTGAAATTGTAAGGCTGCAATGGGGCCAGTGCACTACACAAGTAAACAGCACGAAGGCCCATCTTTGATCTCCCTGCTTACATCAATAAACTGTTCCATATTGAAGAAGGTGGTCCAGTATGACAGGGTTCTTGAAATACTGTATTTAGATGGTAATAGTTTCAGTGAACCAGAGGAAGAAACTAAACAACTTATTGCCTTGATCGCTTTTCACTCGTATTTCAAGTTTGCGTTTCTGAAGTAAAGTTGGTTATAAAATATTTTCACCTGCCATTATTCTTACGGATGTAATTACAGTGAGTTTAAGGGTCTCGTTCCAATTGACGTTGGTTATTTCGTAACACCTCTTCTTTTGAAAGTTATTTTGCACATTATACCTCAATATCCTCTTCCATATTTTTAATGCAAACTCTGTATACATTAAAGCAATTGCACACACACACACACACACACACACACACACACACACACACACACACACACACACACACACACACACACACACACACACACACACACACCAGAGAATGTTGTAACGAGGGCGTCCACCACCCACTCACGCAGTTAAGTGTTGCCACCAGATGAGTAAATTGAGTGATAGGCCTTTTCGTTTTCCGAAATCAAGGAAACCATTTACGAAGCTGAATGGTAGGCCAACTATATAATAACTATCGCTTGGTGATCAAGTGAGTCAAGGCTCTGCAACCGGTTGGATCTCGTAACGGCTTAAATCTGAAGGAAAATTGGGGTTTATTGTTCACATAATGCCACTCACGGTCAATCGAGGTTGGTCATGCTCACCTTAAATGAAGGGACTGATGAGCCTCGTCCCACGCCGCAGCGTTATTGATGAGGCAATAAAGGGTTAGATAATGGATGGATAAACATAAGTATGATTAGGTGTATTATGCAAAATTTATCGCTAAGAATGAGGTGTTATGAAGTCTTCTGTGCCACTTAGAATACTGTTGTGAGAAGGAAACCCACTGCTAAGTAGCAGTCTAGATGCTTATTCCGGAGTTTACCTCTGTTTATGTTTTATTGCTCTGTTTCTGTATGGAATTTAAAACATGAATAAAATTAATCTATATTGTGTCAGTATTCTTATCCACAACAGCAACTTGATTCCATAACGGAAATATAATTTTATAAACAACTAACAGAGAAAACAAACATCAGCCGTTCACACCATCATAAATCTTGGTGAAGTTCAGTTTCTATTGGTTTCACACAGATACTCTGCGTTGCTGATTCAGAATTTAATTATTTTTTGTTAGGTATATTTTTCTAGGTATCCATTGTGCAGTTTTTTTCTCTGTCAGGAACACTGAGGATCGGTGCTGGGATACTCAGTCATAACATCGAAGGAGAGGATAGCCAGCCTGGTTGCCCTGAGTGGCATTATTTGTGCCATCAGCCATCAGTTGTAATCCATAATGGGCTCCATCTGGTGGAGTTCCTTATGCCACTAGACCACCAAGTGCTACATGGTTATCTCTCATCCCAGTACATGTTTACTTGCCATTCTGTATAGAGCCACCTGAAGGTAGCACTGCATCGAGTGAGTGTTGAGAATAATGTAAACTTACTGCAAAAAGTATTCGTGCACACCTGGCGCGAGACAATAGGACAACACAAGTGATAGCTAATGGAAAATTCTTGGTGATTTTCCTCCTCCTTGGCAAAGCTTTCAGGAAAGTGCATTATAACACTTACAAGTGATATTTTGTAATTTGCATTGCAACCATATAAACTTTCTGATGATAACAGACTGATATTCTTTACATACATGGGCTGTACTTTAATCTTTTTTTTTATGTCAACGCCTCCCAAGTGTGTGATTTTTTAAAAGGAAAATACACTGTTACCCATCATCATCAGATATGTCTTTTATAAGTTATGACTCAAATCTCCGTTCTTTTGTTATGATACTGTCAGTGGAAATATTCAGAAATTTGAAGCTATGGTCAGACTCAAATATGAAGTCCGTTTGGGTGGGGCCCGAGAGGGGATTTCCCTCTCTACATCTTGCCGCATCAACCCCAGTACCTATCTCTCTCTCTGTCATATGTCAGCTATTTACTATTTGAAATTGTATATTAAATATTATGTACTTATTAAATATATTAAATAAGGCTATATAGTGCTATGAATGTGTCGCTTTTTAGGATAATAGCAATGATTTGTATAAATTCCACACCACGTGACAACGTCGCTTTCCGACGTTGCCAGAGGTCAAGGACACCCACCTCAGACTACAGGTGACCGGTCACTTCCTCCCTGATCCCCACCCACGATGGCAGCTACTCCGACTCGCTCTCGTGTGCTCCACAGTCGGGAGAAAGAACTTATTTACAATGTGAACAAGTATTTTTTAGAAGAAAGGTCAAAGAGAGGACTTATGCCTACTGGGGAAACCTCTATAAAAAAAACGCGCCAAGACTTTTACCTCAGTGGTGGTGTGGAAAAAAGGTCGAAACAATATAGAAGAAAACAAAACTTATAAATATATAAAAACTTTCTTAATCAACTGAGAGAGAAAGAGAGAGAGTGAGGAGGTTTGGGAGAGCTGTAGAGAGGGAAATCCCCGCGCGGGCCCCACCCAAACGGACTTCATATTTGAGTCTGACCATAGTACACCCACGCACCAAAGTTTCTCACCCCCCTCGGTGGAAGGAAGTGGAAGCCAGAGTGAGAGATAAGGGCAGGCGAATGGACAACCGTGAGTGGTAGTTTGGAACTCAGCTACGAGGAGAATAGTGAGAAACCTGTTGACATTGGATTCGAAACATTTCCATGCTATTCACCTGCACAACATTATGCATTCGTAACATACATAACATGTATTATAACATAGACTAATATGTTGGCATGGAGTGCTGTGAAACCGGTCCAGACACGACCCACCTGTTTCGGATCCTCACCATGCAATAAAAGAACCGAGCCAGTGGTATATAAACGCAATTGGTCCTTATCACTGCAGTGATAATATTTGTGAATATATTATTCCTGGACTGTCTATAACTTTAATATAGAATGATTGTGAATTTAATGCTCATTCCCACAGCATCTGTGCGGATGGTTATAAACGTTGCAGTTATATTATGTGGACGAATAAACCACATTGTAATGGGCAGCTGAAAGCATTCACTAACAATTTACTACAACCAGATGAAATTAGATGCAAACAACACAAAATATTATGAGACAACGAAGATACAGGTGTGGTATCCTGCTACGCCACGTTATCCAGGCCTTGAGCGTTGCTTCACCTCACACTACACTATTTTCCTTCAGTCTCTGCCTCTTTTATTACTCTTGCTTCCCGGTATCCTCGTACTGCGAGTCGTAATATTCCTTAGGGGCTTTCTAGTTGTCTATCTATCTATCTATTGCCAAACGCCTCAATCCCGTTTGGGGTGGCCACAAACAAATCGCCTCCAAGTTGCCCTGTCCCCCTCCATTTCACTGCCCTGCTCCCAACTCACACCCCCCTCTCTCATATACCTCTCCACCCCATCCCTCCATCTCATCCTCGGCCTCCCCCTCCCTCTTCCCCCCTCCACCTCACTCACATACACTCTCTTCGTCAGTCTTTCACCCTCCATCCTCTCCACATGGCCAAACCACCTCAGTGTTTTCCTCATAACGCTTCCTATCACATCCACATCCACACCACAACGCTCCATTATATCCTCATTCGTCAGCCTGTCTCTCCACGTCGTCTGGTCCTATAACCCCTACTGTATTACATTACTCGCCACATTATCACTTCCACACACACAACGTTAGCACAAAACTGCTGAATCTGATACTACTATTATTGGCACTGCCACTACTAATCACCCTTTTCCCATTGCGTCTAATTCCCCTGACAACACTACTACTGCTACTCCTACTACTAATCCACTATAAATCTGCAAAATAAAACATAAATATGATTGTCCTTATATCTGTGTATATGCTAACCACATTGTCCCTGTTCTACCGTGGACAACTCGTCACTTAACCCACACAGCTACCATAGTTGCACCCCCCTCTCTCCCAGCCGCCTTGGACCGAACTCCTCCCCCACTCCTACATCACATTACCCTTCACCTCATCCTTGGGCCACCAGGCCTGTTGTTCACCCTTTACCAGTGAATATACGTGGTATGCATTAATAATAATAATTATGTATTATTAACAACAACATAGATTTGCAGTATTCCCAGCACTACATATAAAAGCAGCAGACCCAAACATGCCTATATTATGGAGCTCTGATATATTTACCAGAGAACCGACCACAGACCGTTCTTATCATTACAACTGGACCTTCCCTGTAGCACTTCACCATGGTAATACAACCCATTGTAGTCCTCTATGGGATCACTACAGCTGTTTGAGGAAAATAAAATAGTGCGCGACGTGCCTGCAACCCACTAATATTCACCTTTGACGTTTCACTGACATCCATCCAATAGCCTAGGTGAAGGTAGCGGACAAACAAACAGACGACTGGACATCGATATATGACGACCTGACAAAACTGTTACCATCCTACTTTGCAGGTGTCATCATAATTATAGCAAGAATAATAATAATAGTAATAATAATAATAATAATAATAATAATAATAATAATAATAATAGTAGTAGTAGAAATAGTAGTAGTAGTAGTAGTAGTAGTAGTAGTGGGAGTAGTAGTAGTAATCTCATGTTAATAGGCATAATACAAAGGACAATCACCATAATCTCCCTGACAAAACACGTGAACACAGCTTTGACATACGAAACCAAACAGCGCCATAATATGCAGTAATGGTAGGGTTATATTAATACTAAAATAATGTTTGACAGCAACCTAACCCTCTGTTATGGCAAACAGATTCTGCATTGCGTCGACACATGCTATTTCTGTGTTTGTCCTCCTCTGTATCTTGCCCAATAACATGTGATTGTTATTATTATTATTATTATTATTATTATTATGATGATGATGATGATGATGATGATGATGATGACTTCTGCAAAGTAGGATGGTAACAGTTTTGTCAGGTAGTCATTTACCGATGCGAGACATTCGGGCTCTATGTCCAATCGTTTGTTTGTTTGTCCGATAACTTCTAGGTTATTTGATGGATGTCAGTGAAACGTCACAGGTGTATATTAGTGGGCTGTAGGCATGTCGTGCAGTATTTTTTTTTTTTTCAAACAGCTGTAGTGATCCCACAAAGGACTACAATGAGTTGTATTACCACGGTGAAGTTCTGTAGGGAAGGTCCAGCGATAATGATAAGAGCGGCCTGTGGTCGGTTTTGTGGTAAGTATATCAGAGCTCCGTAATATAGGCACGTTTGGGTCTGCAGCTTTTATATGTAATGTTAGGAATACCGTACATGTATGTTGTTGTTGTTATTATCATTATTTTATTATCCCCCACCTTCAGAAGGAGGAGCGATAATGTTTTTGCCTGCATCTGTGTGTGTGTGTGTGTGTGTGTGTGTGTGTGTGTGTGTGTGTGTGTGTGTGTGTGTGTGTGTGTGTGTGTGTGTACATGTGCTTGTGTTCGTATGTGTCTGGGAGTGTGTGTGTGTGTGTGTGTGTGTGTGTGTGTGTGTGTGTGTGTGTGTGTGTGTGTGTGTGTGTGTGTGTGTGTGTGTGTGTGTGTGTGTGTTTCCATTATATCTCATGAACGGCTTGAGCTACCAACAAGAAAGCTTCAGTGTATGAAGATATGGCCAAAATCCTGGACGAGATCGAAAATAGACACTCAGGGTCAGGGTCAATATGACCAAAATGGCTGCTACAGGTCAGCTAGTTTTTATCGCCCACCTTCAGCATCATTATATCTAATGAACAGGTTGAGCTATCAACATCAAACCTTCAGGGTATCAAAATATGGCCTAAGTTTTGGACTTGGTCGACAGCATATTCTTGCGGGCGATTAGCATTCGGCTCCCAAATGCCTTTTTCCATTACTAACGCATTCCATGTATATTCACCGGTAAAGGGTGAACAACAGGTCTGGTGGCCCAAGGATGAGGTGAAGGGCAATGTGGTGTAGGAATGGGGGAGGAGTTCGGTTCAAGGCGGCTGGGAGAGAGGGGGGTGCAACTATGGTAGCTGTGCGGGTTAAGTGACGAGTTGTCCACGGTAGGACATGGACAATGTGTTTAGCATATACACAGATATAAGGACAATCATAATTATGTTTTATTTTGCAGATTTATAGTGGATTAGTAGTAGGAGTAGCAGTAGTAGTGTTGTCAGGGGAATTAGACGCAATGGGAAAAGGGGGATTAGATGTGGCAGTGCCAATAATGGTAGTAACAGATTCAGCAGTCTTGTGCTAACGTTGTGTGTGTGGGAATGATGATGTGACGAGTAATGTAATACAGTAGGGGTTATAGGACCAGACAACTAGAAAGCCCCTAAGGAATATTACGACTCGCAGTACGAGGATACCGAGAAGCAAGAGTAATAAAAGAGGCAGAAACTGAAGGAAAATAGTGTAGTGTGAGGTGAAGCAACACTCAAGGCCTGGATAATGTGGCGTAGCAGGATACCACACCTGTATCTTCGTTGTCTCATAATATTTTGTGTTGTTTGCATCTAATTTCATCTGGTTGTAGTAAATTGTTAATGAATGCTTTCAGCTGCCCATCACAATGTGATTTATTCATCCACATAATATAACTGCAACGTTTATAACCATCCGCACTGATGCTGTGGAAATGAGTATTAAATTCACAGTCATTCTATATTAAAGTTATAGACAATCCAGGAATAATATATTCACAAATATTATCACTGCAGTGATAAGGACCAATTGCGTTTATATACCACTGGCTCGGTTCTTTTATTGCATGGTGAGGATCCGAAACAGGAGGGTTGTGTCTGGACCAGAGTCACAGGACTCCATGCCATCATAGTAGTCTATGTTATAATACATGCTATGTATGTTACGAATGCATAATGATATGCAGGTGATTAGCATGGAAATGTTTTGAATCCAGTGTCAATAGGTTTCTCACTATTCTCCTCGTAGCTGAGTTCCAAACCACCACTCATGGTTGTCCGTTCACCTGCCCTTTCTCTAATCCTGACTTCCACTTCCCTCCACCGAGGGGGATACAGAAACTTTGATGCATGGGTGTACATTTAGCATTAACCCACGGCGTCCCGTCGACGTGAATTAACGTCCACACGTTTTGTCACTGCCAATTCCGTCGACGTACATAAATGCGAATCAATTGCAAGGTCCCTATTTTGCACAATTTTCAATTTTCGCGAGTGATTTTTGGCACGTATACACAGGACACCTTCCTCTACAAGATGCCAGGCAGGGACAATGCCTTATTTAGCATGACCTCCTCCCCCCCTTGCATGCAATTCACCTGTTATCAGTGACCTGGCCAGTAAAGCCATGTCATGCCACGGTACGAAATTCAGGGCCAGAATGATTCCCCAATCGATGACAATGTGGAGGACAAACATTAGAGGAAGAAACAGTCAGAAATGATGATCAGGTAATGTGGGAAAAAAAGGTCAGGTATGGTGATGAGTTAGTGAGTGAAACAATGCTTATAATGCCTATATTACTGTTTGAAAACCAATATACTCTCGTACTACATATAAATTAGTACCAAATAAATAAATAAATACCGTTTATGAGTGGTGCGGAATAGTTATCCTCCCATAGAACTCGTTTTCTTTGCAGTCAGCCTGATAGAAAACCCTGTAAGGTAAGGAGGTACTCCTACCTGGATCGGGTATTTTAAACCTCAGGTGAGTGATTTCTCTATGAATTTTCGATGTTTCTCACCAAAAGAGGAGGTTTGAGCCCAAAAAAAAATTTCCAAAAATGGTCGGGATTAGGGGCAGTCAGTGGTGGAAAAGTTGTCGGGATAGGGCGGGTTAAGGGGGGTGGACTGCAGTGACATTCAGATTTATTCGATCTGGTTGATTTTTTTATATGTTGTGTGGGGCTATGTAAATGACAGAACCTCTAAGTTTCATTCGATTTGTTGCATTAGTTTTCTTGGCAAAAAAAATAAAAATAAAAATAAACGGGTTAAACATATGTAAAAAATGTAACTGTAAAATGACAAATGGGGACATTACATTTCACCTGTTTACACTGAAAATTATTCCCCTTATTAACCAAAAACACAGCTATAATTTCATCTTTTCTGTTTTTAATGGCTTGTTGCACTGCTGAGGAAAAAACTTCTGATATTATTTTTTTACCCAAATTTTGACATAAAAAAAAAAAAAATGTAATGCACAATGAAAAAATACAGGTGGAAAATTTTCTCCTGACACTTCTTTTTGTTGACATATTTTCATATTTATGATGCTTTGAACAGGAATGTCACAATTATAACTTAGTTCGAAAGTTTTAGTTTTGTGATATCGGCGGTTTTCTATGAAACTGTAATATTATTTAAATTAGAGGCATAGAAATAAATACCATGATGCTATGAAAATTTTCTAGTTCGGATCAGAGTTGGATATGAATGTTAAAACCAATCCTAATCCTAATTGGCATCTAGTACTCTCCTGTATGACCCAGTTACAGAATATTATCACATGTCCCTGATGCTTCAGAAGGTGCCACCTTCCTTCTTGTAGCCAGGTGTTAGATGAAAGAATTTTGACGTCAGAACTACATTCTCTTGCAGCTGTGATTTTGTCAGGATGTTGTGTTCTTCGTCTTATGGTGGCACATCAAAATTCTCAATAAAGAGCAGAGTTCGTAACTTTACTATCGTCTGCTCAGGTGCAGCAATGTCTTCCTCAGTTGGAGATGCTGCAGCAGCTGATGTTCATGTAGACTGTGCCGACGAGACTGATGATTGTGGTGACAGAGAACGTTGATGAAATGCTGGTGGTTATGGTGTAGAACGAGGTTGTAGCGCTGGTGTGGCGAGTCGTGTTGCGTTACTGACAAAATTTCCATCCTGATACGGTTCTTCTCAGTCTCTGGCATTCCAGGAGTCTTGTCATAGTCTCTCTAATATTCTTAGAAGGTCGTCCCATCTAGTAAAAAGAAGGTAGAAGTCTGTAAACGCTGGGAGAGGGTTGAACAAGCAGTGTCCTTCCTCTCTGAGTGACAGTGGGACTCTGGTTACATTCCTTCCTTGTGCTTTTCCATGTAATCTCCACCCTCCGCACAACCCGTGGGTTGCTAGATTAGGAGAATATATACTTTTACGAAAAAAACGAATAAAATCGGATAAATCCCATCAAAATAATTACAAAACAATACATATAGACGGCCCTAATAGAAAAAGAGGATATCAAGAGGAGGGGCACTGCAGGTACCCATATACTGTACATTATTCATTCTGAAGCATTTTTAGTGTTCGTATGCATGTCATTTTTTCATAGAAAACCAGAGAGACTTGAAGGTATAGACTGATATTTTTCCTCATATCCTGCAATTGGACCAAAAATTCGTTTTTTTTTTTTTTTTTTGCGTCCTAAAGAGAGCCTCTGGGGATGAGAGGGTTAATAAAATGTCTATCCATTTTTTTTTTCTTTTAACCTGGATAGGATTTGTACTAGCCAAAAGGTTACATCAAATTACATCTTATCCCCTCGGTTAGTTGCCGGAGATGGATGCTTACATGTGATGTTATTAATATAACTGGGTGGTGGGGCTGCATATGGAAACATCCCTCAACTGAACCACCTGATCCCTGAAAGGGGTGTGGTGGCCTGCAGGAGGAAGGCAACTTCAGCTTGTAATCCTCAGGGTACCAGTTTAAGTAAGCCTGAGATTGGAACTGCTATTAGTCCTCCAGTTTGATATGTTTCCCCTAAGATGAAGAAAGTCGTCTATTGGTGAAAGGCCAAAATGTAAATAAGCGTTTTCTACTGAAGAGATCCATGGATATCACTTCACACTTCTGAGCAATGAATAAGCTTTCCCTGAACTGACTGAATGACAGTGGCAGGAGATGGTGACGTCTTACTGGAGCGTTCCTGTTGTTTTCAAACCATATGCTAATTCACTGAGTCTGACCACGTCTTCTTTATTATATTCTTGCTATCTCTTGACGAATTTAATCAACTTAGGGTAGGCGTTTAGAACAGGAGACGTTAGATGTCCCTTCAATACGAGCAGCCTTTTCTATGTTGGACAGAATCGTGTGAGCAGCAACAGGAATAAAAAGTACGTCACCTAGATTCAACGGATTTAGATGAGGAGAGATTTATCCCTCTGGAGAGGTTAGATATTGAGTGGCATGGGAAATTTCACAGCAACTTTTCCTCAGTGATATATTACCCAATTTTCACCTCCATTTTGATGGAAAATATGTCGAATATAATATGATATAACCTGCACACAAGGGAATGTTACAGGCGTAATTCGGAAAAAAAAAATCGCTAAGAACGTGGTGCTATAAAGTCCCACATGCCGCTTAGAATACGACCTATAGCCTTCATTAGCCCCTTCAGCAAGAAAGATTTTTTCTAAGTTCTATCACATCATCTGGAGACAATGAATGAGCTGTTCCGTACTAAAAGATTCTCCATACTCTATTTCAGCATTACAAAATCACATGGAGAGACTCAAGATCTTACTGCCGCTTCTTTGGCTAGAGATGGTCGTGGCTGATCCTGGAAAAAACATTGTTCCAAGTAAGTTTTCGAAATAGGTATGTCGTTATTGTTGTGACTGTAGTTGTTGTTACCCAAGTCTCATCTGAAACGTGAACTCTGTGGACTCCAACCTGAAGCTGTCCTTATCCCAAAGTCCATCATCCTCTTTTGGATGGATAGGGAATGAGTTAAGGACTATATATATATATATATATTGTTACGAGACGGGAGTATGCAACACAAGATAACAATCTGACTGCGTAAAAACTGAGAAAAAAAAAAGTGAAAAGGGAAATGATCAAATAGTTCAGTGATGAAAAACAATAAAAAAAAAAAAACTAACTTCAGTCTCGCAACGCAGGTCCGAAAGTAAATAAAATTAGCTGCCGTTAGCAAGGGTAAAATAAACACAACGAAAATATACCTAAAAAGATACAAGTAATAATATTTACAATATTTACAGTGAGATAATGGAAACATAAAAGAATGAGAAAAAAGTAACCTGATAATACCCTGAATAATAACACTAAAATCTGGGAACAAACTTGCCAAATAAAGGAAATTAAACCATACAAAAAGAGATAACTGAACTGCACTCAATTGCCACAAATATTAATACAGTAATCCCCGTACTATCCGGATGCCTACTTTCTGGACATCCCCATTTACCGGATATTTGGTCCCGCGATCCAATATTCCCAAAATGGGCCAAAAATTGCAAAAAATTTGAAAAAAATCCAACTTTTTCCCCCCATAATTTGAACTCGGCACACGTGGCGCGGACCAGCTGTGTTTTGGTGTGTAGTTCCACCACCGTCTGCTAGAGTGCCCCTGCATCCTCCCCACTTACTGCCCGTCTCTTGTTATGAGTGCACGCTCGTCATCATGGCCGCCCACGTGCCCGCTTCTGTGATGTGCCCTACCTGCTGCAAGCTCTGCTGCTGCTCTTCTGCCTCTTCTTCGTGTGTGTGATGATGGCCTTGCCACCTGAGAAGAGGAAGAGAGTGGTTTTGACTCTGGAGAAGAAGAGGGAGATATTGGACAAGGTGGAAGCGGGATGGTCAACCTCACGCATCCTCGATCTACTTTGTTTGATATCAAGAGATCCCGCGACAAACTCATGCAGTACACGTCGAAGAGCAAACGCAATATGGAGAGGAAGATAATGTTTACTCCCTGGTATGCAGAAGTCGACTGCTCCATGTTGATTTGGTATTGACAGCAACATGTTGCTGGTGTGCTGCTGTGTCGCACAGAGCTGAAGGTTGCTGCTGAGAAGTTCGCAAGACTTCACAATGCCCCAGACTTCAAGGCATCTGAGGGTTGGCTCTTCACGTTCAAGTTATGACATAGCCTTACCAACCGTAAGGCCCATGGCGAAGCTTTGGATGCCGATGAGGATGGAGTAGAGGAGTTTCGGCACAAGGTGAAGCGCTTGATCGACGGGGAGGGCCTCACTCTCGGTCAAGTCTACAGCACTGACGAAACTGGCTTATTCTATCACCCTTTGCCAACGAACACTCTAGCCGAGGAGACGGAGAAGCGTGTACCTGGCTGCAAGCTCCCCAAGCAATGGATATCTGCTTTGTGTTGTGTCAATGCTAACAGCATGCACCAGCTTTAGCCCATTATTGTTGGCCATGCAAAGCAGCCTCGGTGTCTTTGTGGGGTGATGGATGTCCTTCCTGTCATTTGGTACCATTCTTTGAAGGCATGGTTCACTGCCCACATCTTCAAAGACTGGTTCCACCGCCATTTTGTCAAGGAGGTCATCTATTACCAGACGGAGAAACTGGGAATCCCGTGCTACCAGGTAAAGGCCCTCCTTCTCCTTGACAATGCACCTGCTCACCCATGTGACAAGGACTTGGTGGCTGAGAATGGGCGCATTAGGTGCATGTTTCTGTCACCTAATACAACTGCTCTCATCCAACCACTGGACCAAGGAGTGATCGTGGCAATGAAGAGGCTGTACCAACGGAAGTTTCTGGACGAGGTGATGGTTGTTCTCAAGGATGAGGACGAGCGCAGGGAGGGACGGGACATGCGAGGCCAGCAGACTTTGGAAATCCTTCGCCGCTACAATGTCAAGTCTGCAATCTACAACTGGGCCAGTGCATGGAAGTCCCTGTCAAGACTCTAGAAAATGGTTGGTCTTGTCTGCTTCTCGGAACGGATGTGGAGCACGATTTCCTAGGTTTTGACATGGATGACTTCCATGCACATCTACGTGCACATGGCGACGATGTTGATGTGGACGAAGTGCGTGAGTGGTTGGATGATGACGAGGGCAATCTTGGGTATCAGACCATGTCTGATATCGAGATTGCATCTTCAGTTGCAGGTGTCAGTACCCAGCTTGAAGATTCCAACGAGGACGGCGATGATGATGCGGACTCCTCTCAGCGTAACACTGCTCCAGCCATCCCCAAGTTGAGCGCACTCCGGGAACATGTAGAGTTCATTCTCGACTAACTGGAACACCCAGACTGTGACAGGGAGATGGGGCCCTTGGGACTTGTGGAGGAAGTGCACGCTTTCAGGCAGCGCATCATTAATCGCCAAAATTGACGTTCCTTGCGTCAATCAACCATTGACAGCTTTTTCAGACCCGTGAACCCCGCTGTGCCCAGCCCTGGCTCCACTCCAGTGCCTCCCCAAGACAGGCTCTCATCCTCCGAGCCACAGCCCAGCACATCAGGCACGGTGGAGTCACCACTGGACGTGAGTTTGCACCTGTCTTCAGAGTCGTCTGCAGTGGGTAGTCTGTCACCACAACACAGCGACGCACCCCTAGGCCACCTGCATCAGCTACTCTCAGAGTCTGCCAGTGATTAAACGGCAAGATCTTCCCACTAGACCACATGGGAATTTACAGTGTTGTGCAGTGAAGAAAACAGTGCATAGTGTTAAGAAATTAGAATTGTGAGTGCAATGACTAAAGTGCAGAGTGCAACACTGATTTTATTGACGTTCAATGGAGCGCAAATTAGACTAGAGTGTATAATGTTAAGATAATGGATTTATGAATGCAAAGACTTAAGTGCAGAGTGCAACACTTAATTCATTAAGGTGCAATGGAGTGCAAGTAAGACTAGAGTGTGCAGTGTTAAGAGAATGGAATTCTGAGTGCAAATGACTAAGTTCAGTGTAAGACTTCATGTACAGTGTACTGCAGGTGCTTCAGGTACTCCTTTTTATTGTCGGAATCTGAGAGGAGGCGGGTTATTCATCGAGATGGCCAAGGACTCGTTGTAAGAACCCAGAATGTTTCATATTGTACTGTATTTTCCATACTTACCTCTAAAACCTCATTTCACTCTTTTATGCCCCTTACTGGTGTGAATAGGGTCTTAGGTGCTATGCATGTGCAGTAGGGAGGTGTTTTTCTGAGTTAGGCTAGGTTAGAGTCCAAAAGTACCAGTCAAGGAGCCAGGGACTTGTAAGTACCCAGAGTGTTTAATATTGTATAAACTCACCTCTAAAATCTCATTCTCTGGTTCTTTTGCATTTATTTCAGTCTTTTATGTCCCTTATTGGTGTGACTTGGGTCTTAAATGGGTGCTATGCATGTCCAAAGGGAGTTGAATAGGTGTTTTTCTGAGTCAGGGTAGGTTAGGGTCCATAAGTACAAGTCCAGGAGGGTGGGGCCCACTATCCGGACAGGACCACTTTCCAGACATGCTTTTGGCTCTATTACATCGGATAGTGGAGGGATTACTTTACGATAATAATAATAATAATAATAATAATAATAATAATAAAACTAATAATAATAATACTTGTGACAGGATGCTGATACGAAGTGAAAAAAAAAGATGTTCAGAAATATATACAATACACAAAACACTGCATCTCCTCCCTCTCACTCGAATCAAACATACCCTCTGCCGATGCCAACTCACAAAGATTTGTCACCATCCAAAATCTTCAACCTTATATACACTCTGGTCGCATGCACACAACTTCACGCACCTGAGGCCAGATGAAAAACATACAGAAAATAGTTAAGGACCTCAATCTCTCCTCCCACACTCCAAACATCATAAATATCACTGGTGAATATTAA
Source organism: Coenobita brevimanus (assembly GCF_032717465.1). NCBI lineage: Eukaryota > Metazoa > Arthropoda > Malacostraca > Decapoda > Coenobitidae > Coenobita > Coenobita brevimanus. The sequence continues at coordinate 19,198,495 of NC_137011.1, read as the reverse complement.
TCTCTATGTCACGCCAGTCCAAGCTCCACCAAAGTCATTGACATTGAAAACAATTTTAGTCACACTTGTGTCGAGAGAGCCAACAGAATTAACTAAGACTTTATAAATGTACAAGCAATGAACAAGCGAGAACAAGTACACACACACCCTGGTAACTTGCAAACATTATACATACATATACACAAAAGAATATATATACACTTTTACACACATAACATGCCCACACCTAAGAAAGAACTTTTCCTTAGGAAAATTCGTTCTAAAGAATGTGACAAACAATCAGCGATGACATTATCAGCACCCTTAATATGTCCAACATCCAAGTGAAACTGCTGAAGGAACAAACTCCAATGCATCAATCGCTGATTCATCATCTTCAAATTATTCAGAAATTATAGTGGGTGATGATCAGTATATACAATGACAGTAAATCCAAATGCAGGGACATACACAGAAAAGTGCTGCAGGGCGAGGATCAGGGCCAATAGTTCCTTTTCGATAACAGAATTATTACACTGAGGAACAGAAAACTTCTTACTGAAATAACAAACAGGATGCTGTACACCATGATTTTTGTCCTGCATTAACACAACTCCTGCACCCACATTACTAGCATCTACAGCAAGTTTACATGTCTTATCAAAGTTTGGTGCAGCCATAACTGGATAATTACATAAGACCTCCTTGGCTGCATCAAAACTCCTCTGACACACACCAATCCAGACATATTTTCTATCTTAAGCAGTTCAGTGAGAGGGGCCACTATTGTTGCAAAATTAAAAAAAAAACAAAAAAAAAAAAACAATACTGCCGAGGAATCTCCAAAGCTCGCGCCTGTTTTGTGGTGCTTGAAAATTCTTTGTTGTCTCCATCTTAGAGTCAGGGAGACGTACACAACCATGACCAACCACATAACCAAGGTATTGAACTTGTGCACAAACAAACTCTCAATTCTTTAATTTCACTACAAGGCGAGCCTCAGAAAGCATGGACAGCAAAACACCTAGTTCTTTTAAATGGCTTTCCCAATCATCGGTATAGACTACTACATCATCCAAGTATACCACACAATGCTTCATACCACTGACAGCCATGTTCATTAATCGCTGGAACTTGCTGAGCATTTTTCATACATTACAGCATCACATTACATTGATATGTTTGTCTGTCTGCCACAAAACATGAGACTTCCTTAGCCCGTTCGGTCAAAGGTACTTGCCAGAAGCCTTTCTGGAGATCTAACTTGGTGATATAACTAGATGAGCCACTGCGATCAATGTGGTCCTCAAGCCGGGGCAATGGGTCCGTATCAGTCTTGGTTAGCATGTTCACCTGTCTGTAGTCTATGCAAAACCTTGCAGTGCCATCTGGTTTAGGCTGCAAAGTCACGGGGGAACTCCAGGAACTAACACAGGGGGATATAAGCCCACGGTCCAACATACAATTGAGCTGCTCATCCATCACGCCAACACGTTGAGGACTGACTCAAAAAGTGGTCAACTTCACAGGAACAGCATCACCCACATCCACATTGTGCTGAATCCAATCGGTCTTCCCAGGGGTACTGCTGAATACTTCCTTGTAATTTGACAAAAGGGCAACCAACTGAGATGCTTGGTCCCAAGGTAGATGTGCTAACTTGGAGTTGAGAGTGGACTCCACCTCATCATTCTTCACCCAGCTACAATTTGGAAACTCGCAGTCCACCTCAAACAAGCAGCTATCAACACCCTCCTCAGCAGCAGCAGCAGTGGCGGAGACAAGGTGTATGGGAGCTGGAGAATCTGGTGCACAATGGTATGGCTTCAATATGTTCACATGACACAGTTGGTGCTTCTTCCTTCTGTCAGGGGTCTCCGCTTTATAGTCAGTTTCTGCAATACGCCACACTACAGGATAAGGACCACTAAACTTAGTGGCTAGCGATTGACCTTGCAGTGGCAGCAACGCCAAAACCTCATCGCCGACCTTAAACTCCCTCAGCCTGGTCTTTCAATTGTACCATACCTTCACGTTATCCTGTGCCTGCTTGAGACCTTCTCTGGCCAGTTCCAGAGTCTCACTCATATGGGTCTTGAAGTCTTGCACATAACAGAGTAAGCTCTTGCTCTCGGCGAGGTTACTGCTCCAGGTCTCGTTAACCAATTTTAGAGGACCCCGAACTCGATGGGCAAACACGAGCTTGTTAGGAAAGAAACTCAAACTTTCCTGGGAGACTTCCCTCGTAGCAAACAGGAGGAACGGCACACCACGGTCCCAGTCCTTAGAGTGCTCCAGACGGTACTTGCAGAGCATATTCTTGAGAGTCTGATGGTAACGCTCCAAGGCACCTTGTGTCTCTGGATGGTAGGCACTGCTCTTGATGTGTGTGATGCCAAGTTGAGCTAAAGACTGCTGGAAGATGTTGGAAAGGAAATTAGACCCTCTGTCTGGCAGAACCTCACAGGGCAAACCAAACATTGAAAGAAATCTAGCAAAACTGTAACCACTGCTTTAGCCTTTACAAAACGTAAAGGTATTGCCTCAGGGTACCTCGTGGAGGGGCCATTGATAGTGAGCAAATATGAGTTACCACTAGAAGTTGGGGGCAAGGGTCCCACCACATCAATAATTAACCTGGAAAAAGGGGGGTCAATGGCAAGAATGGGAACAAGAGGGGCCTTAGGAACAAACTGATTTGGCTTACCCACTACTTGACAGGTATGACAATGTTTGACAAACTTAGCCACATCCACTGCCATGCGGGGCCGGTAGAATTCTGCACACAGCCTCTCCATGGTCTTCCTTACATCCAAGTGACCTGCAAATGGAGTAGAATGGGCCAGTTGAATTAACTCCTGCCTACAAACATTAGGTACTACGATCTGATGGTAGTCCCACATCCCATCATCTACAATCATGTGTGGAGGTCTCCACCATCTCCACATAATCTCATCTTTCACATCAAAACATCCACCCTTCTCCTTCTCAATATCATCCACTGCACACAACTTCAACCTCTGAATCTCTTGGTCTCCAGACTGGAACTCCTTTAACTTCTCAATGTTCACCTTCTCTAATGGAACAGGTGGAATATCTTCCAAAGAACCCATAAACGTATCTGACAAAGATATCTCATCGTCCGATTGTTTCATGTCCTCAGACGTAGGACTAACTCTTGCCTCTGGTACGGTGATGCTGGTCACACTAGGAGCTACCATCTCCTGTCGACTGCTCCCTGCATGTGACATGGACCTAGTCACTGCACAAACTGGGAATACCTCTGCATCATTGGGATCAACCTGCAAGGGAACTTCGGGCACTGGCACCTCTGAGAAAACTGAAGTGGTGATCCCCTTACCTCTCACTAGGTCATTTCCAAGTATCAAGTGAACACCACTCTCAGGTAAATAATCTACAACACCCAATCATGTCACTCCATCAAACAACTGACATTTAACCTCACAAGAGACTAGTGGCACAGTCTTTGCACCTGTTACTCCCCTAATCTGAACAAATTCTCCTCCTGCAACATAAAAAAACTTCATTATTTGGCCTTACCCACAAGTAAATTGAAGAACCAGTGTCACGAAGAATGCATACTGGATGCTGCACACCATTCACCTTCACTGAACCAGAATACTGATAGGGAGCATACGAAGAAGCAGGGGCAACACTGCTCCTCACTGCATGTACCACATCTGAAACAGTGAGCTCTGACACAGCTGTGGCCTTCTTCCCACCTTCCGGAACAACATCAACCCTAGAAGGGAACATCAGATTTTTCCTGACTAACAACAGGGGAACCAATTGAAGGGCTAACCACGGGTGCTCCACGAGAAACAAAGCTCACTGGCTTCACAACACCTGACTTTTGCCAACATCTATCTACAATGTGACCTGGCTTCTTGCAATATGAACAAGTAAATGGGCGGCGTGTAGGTTTTGGGGAAATGTGAGGTGTACCAGGTTTGGGTGTGGATTAATTCGTGGAGTTGGGCTTCTGAGATGGTTGTTTGGGGAGCTGAGAGGGGTAATACTTCTGAGGAACACTCCTAGGAACTTCCTTACCCTTGTTCTAATTCTTAATCAATAAATAATCATCTACATAAATTGCAGCTTCAGCAACATTCTTAACTTTCTTATCAGCAAGGTAAATTCTCATATCTGTATCAATCTTATCAAGGAAGTTCTCGAGGATAACAAGTTCCTTAAGCTTCTTAACATAAGATTCTGAGACATCCTCACTTCCCATCCATTGATTAAATGCATCAGTCATCTGCCTACTGAAATCTACAAAAGTGTCATGAGAGAGCTTCCTACAGTTTTTAAATTTCTGCCTGTAAGCTTCAGGTCTCATCTCATATGCACGCAGTATTGCTTTCTTTAGTACCTCATAATCCTGTGATTCTTGGTGGCTAAGACTGACCTTCAACTCTTTACCTTTGATTACTGTCTGAACTAGAGATGACCAGCTGTCTCTGGGCCACTTGTTACCTGTAGCAATCTTCTTAAATCGGTCAAAGAACTCCAGGACTAAGCACTCATCGAATGGGGGAACTAATTTAGTGGGGTCGACTGCTCTAAATTCTGAAAAAGAACGGGGAAAATTAGTTGGGGAACTTGGGCGGTTCATACGCATTTTTATAGTCAAGCTTCATCTGCTGCAGTTTAGTATTCTCCTCCTCCTTCTTCTCCCTCTAAAGCTGTAGTTGAAGCTGTAAAATCCTATGCTCATGATCGCGCTTAGCCTGCTCTGCATCAACATATTCTTTCTGGTAGACGACAGTGCCCTCAGCTAAACTATCATGGGATGAATGAACTGATCTAGAAAGTGAATCAAGGTCTGGCATGGATCCAGGGATTTCGTATGGGTCTGTGCCAAACAGTCGGTGGCAAATTAAGTTAGTTAATGGGAAGGCATTACCTGACGCACTTTGAATATGAAGAGCTTGGGCAGCTAAAGCTAACGCCTGCCTCTGCAGCTTTCTAACGTATCCTCCATTGGTCGTGAGCAGTGATGCCACCAACAAAAATAAAATTCTTTCAAGATTTGCTCCCAAATCTTTCAAGATTGCTAAAAATATTTAAAGGTAGGTATAAATTTAGGTAATATCAAGGATAGACCGTAATATCTCATGTCTCCGAACTTCCATATATTCTCTCTGATCTCATTAGAATTGTCTTATGGGAAGAGAATATAAAAATGTATATTCCAAATAACTGTGATAAACGTAGGCCACATAAACCCACAGCTACTGAATAATCTAATGGAGAAAAAGGATAATGATTAAATAATCTAATGGAGAAAAAGGATAATGACTAAATAATCTAATGGAGAAAAGGGATAATGATTAATGAATATCCCATATACGAAAGAAATTTTGGGGGTACACTAGCTGTATGACAATTTATTGGATTCAGTATAGTCATACTTCATCCCAGAATAAACCCAGAACAAAATAATTACCTGTAGTTATGGGATGTGTCTATTTGTTTAGGAAAGGAGAATCTCATCTTCCCCAGTGCGACTTTCTGACCTGCACGCGGAGTCAGGACAGGACAGGACAGGACATGATGAGTTGCTAACTGCCTGATCTGTGCGCAATACTTGTAGCAGACTGGCAGTGTGACAGCTAGGCGAGTTGCGATGCTTGTGACTTAACAAATTCCATAGCAAATTAAGTTTATTAAAAAAAAAAAAATGTCAAAATCAGGAAAAATACAAGAAAAAAGAGATTTTTTCAAGTTTTTAAAATTTTTAAAATAATTATTTCAAGCTTTCAAGATAAGGGTCAATATTTCAAGATCTTGAAAAAAAAATTCAAGTGGTGGCATCACTGGTCGCGGGTTAATAAAGTCAACTGCATCTTGCTGAGTCGTAAAAACTGACAAAAAAAAGAAAAAAAGAAAAAAAAGAAAAGGGAAAAGGTAAATGATCAAATAGTTATGTGATGAAAAACAATAAAAAACTATTCCCAATCTCGCAACGCAGGTCCAAAAGTATATAAAATTCGCTGACGTTAGCAAGGGCAAAATAAACACAATGAAAAATATACCTAATATAATACAAATTAATAATATTTACAATATTTACAGTGAGATAATGAAAACACAAAAGAATGAGGAAAAAAGTAAGCTGATAATACCCTGTATAATTACACTAAAATCCGGGAACAAACTTGCCAAATAAAGGAAATGAAATCATACAAAAAGAGATAACTGAACTGCACTCGATTGGCACAAATAATAATAATACAATAATAATAATAATAATAATAATAATTGCGATAGGATGATGGTACGAAGTGAAAAAAAGGTGTTCAGAAATATATACAACACACAAAACACTGCTTCTCCCTCTCACTCCAATCAAACACACCCTCTGCCGATGCCAACCCACAAAGAACTGTCACCATTTTTTTTTTCTGGCCTATCGACCACTGGGGCCAAAGCCCCTGGTCATTAACTACATGACGAGTATAGATGAGTGATGTGGAGGAGGAGAGGAGGAGGGGGAGACCAAGAGTGAGATGGAGGGATTGAGTGGATAGACACATGAGAGAGGGAAGTGTGAGTTGAATGGAATGCAGCCAAATGGGAGAGGACAGGAAGACGTAGAGACAATTAATGTGAGGCCATGTCTTACGGGATTAAGGAGTCTAACAATAGATAGACATGGATAAAACTTAAGATGGAGAGATGTCTATTTTGGGCTTGGTTAAAGTGAAAACAGTAAAGTTTGGAACTTCAGACATAATGTATTCTTGCCAAGTTTACCAGTAGCAATCCAGTGAGCTGGAAAGACTGTCATTTTGCTACATAAGTTTGGAACCAGGGACGAGTAACAGTAATATTGAAGGGGGGGAGCGTAACACTGCGACCAACAACAGCAGTGTACTTAACATTCTGAAATATGTTGAAGCGTTGTTGTAGATGGGTTACTTTGTGACGCAGAGGGGGTAACACTACAACCAATAACAGCAGTGTATTTAACATTCTGAAATATGTTGAAACATTGTTGTACATGGGTTACTTTGTGACAGAAGAGTAATTATTAATATTCTTGATATTCATTTATTGCTTGAATATACATAAAAAGCGCATTATGGAATGCTATATAGCTTGAAGTAGAATACCTCGTTAATATATCTGTCTGTCAGAAGAATTTGTTTATTCTCATATTCAGTGAACTCTAAAAGGTACGATACACTTATTATTGAGAGGACATAGTTATAGGGATTTTTTCAAAAACGAGCACTGTCTTATCATAGATGGGAGTACATATAGCTCTGGAGTCGTGGATGCACTGAACGCCTTCTTGGGAGCCACGCCACTGCACGGAGACTTCGTTATCCTTATCATGCAGAGAAGCCAATCGGTAAGGACATCAAGGGACACATTAACACTGATGGTGGTTTAATTTCAGTTTATTCTTGCTACTTCGAAAAAGATATTACTTAGTGCAAGGGAGACTTCTTGTGATGGAAACCTTAAAAAAGGCTGTATCTAATCCCTTCAGATTGAAATGTCTCTCTTGAAATGAATACCTGTATAAATTACCTCTGTCTGTTATTAGAAAAACACTTTTTCTGTATAAGTAAGGTAAATTTACTGTCTTTTCACATACAATTATTATTCTTATATTTAGCCTAACATTCGCGTCCTCTCCTGATATCTATCCATAGCTAACATAACATTCTTCTTGGTTGCTGATCATAATTACATCTCTTTCATTGATTTCTACTTTCATGTCGATACATGCATTACTCTGTTCAAATATTCTGGCGTGCTCACTACTTACACCTATTGATACACGATTTACCGCAGGTTGCTCTGGGCAAAAACCTGTACATTTATCTTGACTGAAAAAGTGCTGCAAATTACTGACAGCAGTGAATGCAAGTTTTGTCTCAACGACCTACTTCTATTAAATTGAATTACATGAACCGTCATATTTTGTTTACTAGTCTGTACGTGTGGATGAGGTTGCAGCACCATGGGGAGCTTCTGTGTTCGAGGTGGCGGTGGATGGCCAGGACGCTAACGTGACACAGTTCTCGCTGGTGGCCAGTCAGGTTGGCAAGGTAGGTAATTCATGTTATTGCTAGGCACGGTAGGTCGCTCTCAGATTACTGCTAAAATGAATTGGTCAGTGAACCATCCTCAACTCATCCTCAGCTGCTACAGATGTCATGGCCTGTGACCATGGTGGCGGTAAGCGATGACCCAGCCTTCCTCGCCAGGTTTGCTGAGTGGTCCCTCAAGGGCCACCTCCTGGTGTGGTCAACGAGGCTCCTCTTCCTCACGTACCTCCCAGTCCACTGTCTCCAAAACATCCACAACACACTTGCGATCACCAACTCCATGTTAATTGTCTTCACCCATTCACCAAAACTCAGGTAGGCCCAAGGATATGATTAAGCATTAAGATTTATCAAAATCTATAAAAATATAAATTAAGTAGACGTGCAATTTCTTCCCGTGCATTCAGAGAAAACATGAAAATTGCATACCCAGTCCTGCGATATATATGGCGATTTCTTTGAAAGCCCTGTGTATTGATTATTTTTTTTTATTCATTTGTTTTTCCTTCTTCTGTTCTGTTTTTTTTTTTTTTAATTCCTTATTTCTTATAATTTTTATTTGAGGTAAGGGCTGACCCCTTAAGAATGATTGGGATGGTCAAGCTCCCCAAATATCGCATTATGGACGAGAGTTCAATGTACAGCTTGTCTCAAAATATCCTTTCACTATATCTGTGAAAGTTAATTTTGGTGAGGGAGGCTGACCTCACTAAAATCGTGTTTGGAAAATTGCGTAGAGTGGAAGACCGGAGTAACCAAAGGAACTCACCTGGGAAGTTTTATTAATTTTTTTTTTTCTATTTCTGATGGTTTATATTTTTGAGAGAGGGCTAGCTCTCCCAAGACTCACTGGGGAAGCACGCTCCCCATGTGTCGCATTGCGGATGAAGTCCATTGTACAACTTGTAAGAAGATATCAAAACCATATCATTATATCTGTCATTCTTTTACTACTTCTGAGATTTCTTAATCAGATGATTGATATCCATGTAATCATTTTTTCTTATTTCTGATCGATTTTATTTTTGGGAGGGGGTTGACCCCTCAAGAATCATTGTGAAGTCACTATCGCCAAATACAGCATTATGGATGAAAGTCCACTTCACAACATGCAGCAAGACATCAAAGCCATATCGTCCCTCCTTTCACTTTTTTTTTTTTTTTTTTTTCGAGGAGACCTAACCCCGTAAAATTCATGGTTGCAAAACTGTGTTCAGGGGAAGACTTCCCATTAACCAGCTGAACTCACTTGGGAAGTGTGATTCATAACCAACAAATAGCCTATAAGGAGTTAAAGCACACACACACACACACACACACACACACACACACACACACACACACACACACACACACACACACACACACACACACACACAGCCTAAATCAAGCGCAACGTAATAAGGTGCTTTGCCGAAAATGATACCATCCTGCTGTGCTGGATTGGTAATAATAAATGAGTAATTACTGTAAGGTTAGCTCATTCTGTCTACGAGCGAAGGTGAAGCCCTCTCTAGTTTCTTGTCAAGTAGTGGCATTTTCTCACGTACGAGCGGCCAAACCGGGCCCTGCCCAACCCGGCACGACTGTAACGTTTTTGAAAAGTTTTTTTCTCAGCAACTACAGGGCCAATCATTGCGTGGTTTGCACCATACGATAACCCAATTCTTCAAAATTTGTTTTTGACAGGTTTCATCACACCCAATAGGTGCACATGCCACGTGACACGTGCCAAGTGCATATCGAAAATCTTCAAAAGAGTGCCACAGGCCAGACAGTTTGTCGCAAAGGCATGAAACCTGGTAGGTATATAGCCATCGATGGACTTTGGGCATCCTCAGGGTGCAAGACGTCATTTCAATGCTCTCTGATTCAAATGGCCTCACTCGTACTTCGCCGACAATGGCGTTTTATTGGTAAGCACACTGTTGTAGACGGGGCTTCATATTAGCTATCAGAGTCACTTCAACGACTGCCAAGTCTAGAAACATGTGGTAGATCCTATTCATACACTCTTTCGTAAAAAAAATTATCCAGCCAGCTTGGTTGGATGTCGGCGTCCTAGTCTCGCCAACCTTCATACCTCAGTCCTATGCCAAACCTACTTACCATATCAGTCCACCTTCTCCTTAGCATACCACGCCTCACCTCACCTTCAAACTCGCTCACATTCATCCTTTTCACCGCCCAGTTCATATCCATTCTTTTGATTTTGACCTAAACATACCATCTAAGAACGTTCTTTTAAAAGCTCTTGCCCACAGACTCCTCGCTCCATCTTTCTTTAATCAAATTATTTCTTATTTTATGCAAACTCCACACTCCACACAAGTTTATCGTAAATCCCAAATTTTGATGCCACACTAACATCACACCCATATGTTAATGAGAGTAGTAATAAGCCACTCCACGCAGTCCTCTTGAAGTTATCACGCTCGGATCTCTTGATTTATATCAAGGTATAGCACCAGCCACTTTCTTTCGTTGTGCCAATCTACATTCCATTTCTGTTGTTCAATACAATTACTGTTGTTTTCTATAACTGCATCCAGGAACTCAACCTCATCAATTAAACTCTTTCCCAGTTCACCGTAGCATCACACTGGGAGTTACCTTCTTTGTCAACAATCATCACTTTGTTCCATAGATATATGGGACGGTCTTATAAAAAAGGGGAAAAAAAATCAGCAGCCGCAGCAACAGCAGAATGAGCCTGCTTCTCGGTACCAGATCATTGAAAGACGATTATAAAGGCATCTCCCTAATCTCAATCGCTTCTCTCTATTGTCAGTCTGATTTGTTCTCTTCCAGCACGCTTTCTTGACTGTCACCCGATGTGTTTTATCTGTCTGTAAACTTACCCGCTTCCAGTTCCATTGCAGAGTCCTCATTTTGTTCTGGCAGTTCAATCACCTGTTATACTCTATTTTAAGTAATTGTGCAACCTGCTTACAGCCCTGGCATATGCTTTAAAGTAGTTAAGATATTCTTGGCTCTTGTCTAAAATTCTTACATTCTATCTTCTCAAATCACACTTCGCATTATCCTCTACGTCAACCAAGGACAGCTTACGCAGAGCTGTATATATGCATTATTGTATTATTTACATGGCTGGTCACAACTTACTGTCTTTCTCATGCCAAGATCTGAAAACGTTAATAATGCTCAAGCTACACTCAAGCATATAATATACGCCCCGGTTCATACTGTAATACTGTGAGTCTTTGATAGGTAATCACCTGTCAGTGTCATAAAGTGAGTGAAAGTGTGTCAAACTTAATGTTGGTGGGAGCCTACCTCTTCATTTTATTTTTATTATTTTTTTCGTAAAATAGCGTTAATCACTATGGGTATCTTGGTTTGAGGATCCTCAATTTACATCGTAAAAGTAAATGCAATGAAACATTTAACATCAAATCCTGAATAAAGCAAAGCAAAACAAGAAAAATATTGCTTAAGAATAATCTACACAGGTCACGGCATGCTTTCCAAACACAAAAATTCCAGCTAACCATGCCCTGGCCTTCAGAATCCACAAGTATTTGTCATCACTATACACCATCACTGCTCTACATAGTATGAAAAGGAACATTAATTCCTCTCCCCCCCCACACACAAATGACTTCTCTAACTTTCCTGGCTGTCCGGTCATGACGTGGCGTCTGTCTGGAATGTAATCCAAATGAGCTGATGACACTCAACTTTCGCAGGTAACAGTGCAGGGAAAACTCTGTTATATACAGTGCACAGTTAAATTCATTTCGATGGTGTAGAATGAACATTCTCCCTTCGAAAAATCTAAATTACGTCCGGTAATTATTGATTGTACCTAGAAAACCATTTACTACGCTGGGTGGTAACCATATAATTGGGGGTTTTGGCCGGGTTAAGTGTCCTCTAGATTCCCCTATCTAAAATCACTTAATCATGGCAAAAGTTTTGGAGAGCCTCAGAGAGCCCAATATCTCCTCAAGGCCCCAACCAAATGGGCAGAATCGTGTGGCCATTAGTGTGGAATGAATTTTTTTTTTTCTTCAATTTAAAAAAAAAAATGTAGGTACCAACCTTTGACAAACATGTCAAAACTAAAGAAAATGCCAATTTTAGGGGGGTTGCCATCTTCTGCATGCCAGCAACCTTCACTTTATTCTTCCAGAAGAGTCGTCGACTACAGGAAATTTTTAAAAATAGTGTAAATCAGAATTAACCGCTTAGGGCTTCCGATTCTCAGCTGATATTATGCACAAATGAAATCAATTGCATAATATATTGGAGCACATCCTAAATATTGTGTGGCTTTGTCATGCACGTATTGGTGAGATCTGTGTTATGGTTCATCAGAGGCTCATATATGCCAGAGTTATGTGTACTGGTATGTAATAATGGAGACTAGGAAGAATGCAACAAATGTCAGGGTAGCCTACTGCATAGTGGTCATACATTCAGCAGGATCGAAAGTTTCACACCAGGCATCCTCCCAACTAAGAGGCAAATCATTGAGAGAATTTTGCACTCCAAGAACTTCAAGACGGTCAACGTCCCTGATAATGTTGCAAACGAGCTTCATGATAGATGGGTATGGTGTAATGTCTACCCTCTTCATCAGTTACAATATCGAAGAAGATCCAGAAACTAATATCGTCATTCAGTTCACTCGACAGATGGCCCAAGAAGAAACGAAGCAGAACGTTTTTGACGAATGAAGCAGAGTTTATGAAGGATATTGATGATCTGTTCAACATATTTTGTAAGGATGAAAAGCAACGGAAGAATATGGAGAAGGACTACTCGTACAAACTAAGGATGACTGAAGAAGACTTTTACCTTCTATGAAGACCAGAAGAGTGCCTGCATCAGTCAATGCCTGGATATTGTAGTGTCGATGACTCCATCTGATGAAACATTCATCCACAGGTCGTGTTATGCACCTGCATCTACATCTGTTCTTGCATCTGAACCCTTGACAACTGCATCTGGATCTGCTCTGACTTTTGCTCTCTTCTTAAGCAACCAACCGTCCGGATCTGGTTACTTGTCCATCAATTCACTGTCTACAACGAAACAAAAACATCGGTAACTTCAGAATTCTCACCAGGTCCTTCTGCACAATGCAGTGAGCAGAATCGGAGGGAGTGGAAGAACCTTGCTATGATGTGTGAGCAGTATCAGGTGTCTGACAGAGCTGTTGCTGCAATCACTAATAGCGTGTTGGGCACCATATCTGAATATGATAGAAGGCATGTCATTGACTGCAGCAAGTTGCACAGCCAATGTGATAAATATAGGGAGCATATTATGAAGAGAAGAACAAGTAAATTTCAAGCTTGTTGACAGCATTTATCTGAGCGGGAGAAAAGACACTACACTGACGATGTTGGAAGGAACAAATGAGAAGAAGTACAGGACAGTTCAGTTGGAGGAACATTACACCGTAGTTGGGGAACCCAGTAGTTAATATTTAACTCACCTATTGCCCAGTGATGGAAGAGGTCGGACATTGCTCAGGCTGTTTATGATGCAGTTAAGGGCACTCAGTTGGCGCTACATTGGCAGTCGTTGGCACTGATGAAACAGCTACTATGACAGGACTTAAGTCTACTAATACCAAGTCGGTTCATTTTCCATCAGGGCGCAGGGAGGCGTGGCTTGTGTGTGACGTCAGAAGGCTTAAGTAACAGAAAATGTATAGAAGGGCAGACTCAAATTAAACATTTATAAAAAGAGAAAATGAAGAAGGGGAAGAAGTGCTGACTCGTTTAACCCTATAATATAGTTTTACACCCCCGCGCCTAGTTATGTTTTGAAGGTAGTGTTTATACATTCGTGGGGCAAGCATCCACTCACGACCATGGTCAGGAGTCAACTGAACTGGGGTTTCATGCCCGCTGACGTCACTCCGAAGCTCCACCCCTGCGCCAGCTTGGAGCCATTTTAGAAAGAAGCGATCTGACTTGGTATTAGTTGGCTTAGGACAGAACGGCATAATGGTTGCATACGGGCTCCTGAGGAGATGATGAAAAAGCCACTGCAGTCGGTTATTTGTCTACTGCATACAAATGAATTGCCATTGTGGCATGTATTTGCCTACATCGACGGAACCACAAACAGTCCTGAGAGCTTTGCAGGCCCCATCGGCAAACAACTGAATGGCACAGTGGGCAGTTGTGGGGTTCCAAAATGTGCCCAATCCAAACTTCCCTGAATTACCTGAGTCTGCTGTTGATGATCTGAGCACAGACCAACCCTACGGCTAGAAAATCTTCAGAGCTGTCATTTCAGGATTGGTGGACAATGACCTACGGCTTCTTGAAGGCGGTCCGACTGTACACTCACGATGGTTGACTCTTGGGTGCCGAATCCTACAGCACTATGTGGCAGTTAAGAAGCCCTCTGTTGGTCTGGTTCTACTGGTAGAGTATTGTATCTTGGTGTACTGTCCCACATGGTTCAACATCAAGTGCAACTGCAGGCTGACTGATGGAGCAAGGATCTTTCATTAACTTGTCCGTCTGATTGCGAAATTACCAAACGTAGAGGTCTGGGATGTTGCTCTGAAAGTGGTTAGGAGGAACTCATTTTTTATGTGTCCCGAGAACGTCCTGCTGGCTATGCTGGGCGACGATAATGAAGAGATTCACGGAGAAGCAGTGGCTAGAGTGGTTACAGGACAGGGGTTCAGCTGAAATAAGAACTGAATTTATTGAGAGCAAGAAGCACATAGAGACTAGTGAACAGGAAAAAGAAGGAGGTAAATGATGATCTAGGAAGAGAAATGAATGGAAACTACTCTGAAAATAGGAAGTTATTCTGCAAAGAGGTGCGGAAATGTAGAAGTGAAAGCAGAAAGAAATGTGAAAGTGTGAAGGATGTAGGTGGTAGATTATTATCCCTATCTATCTATCTATACCCCGACGCCCTAATCCCGCAAAGGGTGGCAGCAGACAAAACGCCTCCAAGTCGCTCTGTCACCCACCATTTGACTACCCTCCCCCCAAGTCACCCCCCTCTCCCTCATATACCTCTCAACTCCATCCCTCCACCTCATCCTCGGTCTACCTCTCCCTCTCCCTCCCTCCACCTCACCTACATACACTCTCTTAGTCAGTCTTTCATTCTCCATTCTCTTCACATGTCCAAACCACCTTAGTGTATTTCTCCTAATCTTCTCAACCACATCCACATCCACCCCACATCGTTCCTTCACTTCTTCATTCGTCAACCTGTCCCTCCACATCACTCCGCATGCTCCTCTCAAGTAACTCATTTCCACTGCTCTCACTCTTGACTTGTTCCCCTCTTGCAAGGTCCATGCCTCGCTTCCATAAGTCAGGGTAGGGATCACAATACTATCATGCAGTGACTTCTTAACTTCCATACTCACCTCCCTATTTCTCATCACTGCTTTCAGTGTACCAACGACCTTCCTTCCCTGCTGTACCCTTTCATGCACTTCATCCCCCGAAGTTCCATCCTTACTCATCACACTACCCAAGTACTTGAATGCATTCACATTCTCCATTTTTTCACCATCCAACCTCACTGCACACTCTGTGACTTCATTCCTCTCAAACACCATAACTTTACTTTTATTTACATTAACTTTCAGATTCCTCCTCCTACACACTGTCCCAAATTCATTCACCAAACCTTGCAACTCCCATTCATCTTCACTCAAAAGTACTGTATCATCAGCAAACAGCAACACCGGAAGCTTCCAAATTTCACCCTCATTCATTAGAGCCACCCCCACATCCACTGCCCTACCCTGCACCTCCTTTAGAACCCCATCCATGTATATATTAAACAGCCATGGAGACATCACACAACCCTGTTTCAGTCCCACATTGAGATCAAAGAACTCACTCGGCTCACCATCCACTCGCACCGTAACCCTAGCTCCCTCGTACATACTCTTCACAGTACTCAACAATTTTCCCTCCACTCCATATATTCTTAATACCTTCCACATATCTTGCCTATCTATTCTGTCATAAGCTTTCTCCAAGTCCATGAAGTCAGCATACATTTTCCTTCCCTTCTCTAGATACTTCTCCACTAAACATCTTAGAACAAATATGTGATCTACACACCCTTTTCCCTTCCTAAATCCCCCTTGTTCTTCTCCAACTAGCTCCTCTGTCATATGCCTAACCCTATCAATGAGTATTTTACCGTATATTTTACCAGTCACACTAAGTAGGCAAATACCCCTATGGTTACCACATACTTCTCTCTCTCCTTTTCCTTTGTATAAAGGAACAATTCTACCTGATTTCCAGTCCTCTGGAACCCTTCCCTCTTCCCAAGCCAATCTACACAACTTCCATATCCACTCCACAACAATCTCACCTCCATACCTAAGCATTTCACCACACAGTCCATCAATTCCTGGGGCCTTTCCCAACTTAATATTCTTCATCGCTTCCACTACTTCTGCCCTACTGATCTCTTCCTCCCTCCTCTCATCTCTTCTTCTCCCAGCCATTCCCCAACCACTTATACTTGCACTGCTCTCACTCTCCACATTCAACAAATCCTCAAAGTGCTCCTTCCATCTCCTCGGTTTCTCTCTCTTCTCCACCAACAATCTATTATTCCTATCTTTCACTCCCCTACTATTTCCCCTTTCACACTGCCTTACTTTCTTTATGTCCTTCCAAAACATTTTCTTACTCTCCCTCCATTTCACACTCAGATTCCTCCCAAACTCCTCATCCACTTTCTTTTTACTCTCCTTCACCAGTCTCTTAACCTCCCGTCTCCTGCTCACATATACCTCTCTCTTCTCTCTCTCATCTTCTCCCCTACCTCTACTCGCTAACCATTCACTATATGCCTTCTTCTTTTGTTCCACAGCTCGTTTCACCTCATCATTCCACCATGCTGTCCCTTGCACACCCTTGCATCTCTTCCTCACTCCACAAACCGCCTCACACGCTGCGCCTATCTCTTCCGTGAATATCTTACATACGTCTTCCACCCCTTCCATCTGCTCTGGCTCATACCTTCCCAATCTTTCTTCCACTATGCTCTTATACTCTGTCATTTTCTCACTATCTTGCAATTTCTCAACTCTTCTCACAGGAGTTGCTTCCTCCTGTTTTCCCCTTCGTCTCCTCAACCACTTTCTTTGCAGCTCTACCTTGGCCATCACTAAGTGATGGTCCGAGACTCCATTCCCCCACCCTTTCCACACTCTTGCATTCAACACTTGTCTTCTCATTCGCTCACCCACACACACGTAGTCTACCATTGCCTTTCGTTCAACAAGTTCACCATCCATCCTCCTCATTACTCTCCATGTATACCGGTGGATCATCTTATGCCGAAAGTAGGTGCTGGCTATTGCCAACCCCTTACAAGCACAGATGTCCACCAAAGCACTTCCATTCCCATCTACTTCAGCTGGCACACCCCACTGACCAACCAGTCCATCCACTCGTACATTCCCAACTTTGCCATTCATGTCTCCAATCAACAGCACTCTCTTGCTCCTCTCAAACTTGTCCATACACCCATGGGGATGAAATAAAGACCAGAGAAAATATTTTGAAAGCCTGACGGATGGGAATAGAGAGAGCAGAGCGGCTGTAAACTTGATTGGTTTTGGGGGTGTGCAGAAAAGGAATGCAGTGCCGGGAGACATGACACTCACACAGGTGATGAGCGCTGTGAAACGGTTAAAAAATGGGAAAGCAGCTGAGGTTGTTGAGGTGTATGAAAAGATAATTAATAGTGGAGAGAGCGGAATGTAGTGCTTGTTGGAGACATGTAAGAAAGCATGGATGAGTGAAACTGTGCCAGCAGTGTGAAAAATTGCTGTGACTGTACCCCTGTACAAAAATAAAGGGAAGCGAAATTAGTGTAAGAATTATCGTGGCATAAATTTACTGAGTGTGATGGGGAAGGTATATGGAAGAAATATTATACAGAAAGTAAAAGAGATATCAGAAGTCTTAGTGAGTGATGAGCAGGGTAGCTTTAGAAGTGGCAGAGGATGTATGGATCAATTACTTGCAATGAGACAGATAATAGAGAAGGCTTGTGAGAAGGACTGTAAGGTGTTTATGGCATTCATGGATCTGGAAAAAGCATACAACAAAGTAGACAGAGAAGGATTTTGAAAGGTTTTCCGCATGTGCGGTGTACATGGTTAGCTGCTACGTGTCGTCAAGAGGTTTTATAATAGTAGTGAAGTATGTGTAAGGGTTACTGGGCATCTAAGTGAATAGTTCACGATCGGTGTGGGTGTGCGATAAGGTTGTACGATGTCCCCATGGTTGTTCAGTATATTTATATGGATGGGGTGATGAGAGTAGTAAAGACACAAGTAATGGAGAGGGGGATGGCGTTGGTAATGAATGGAATATCTCAAATTTGTTGTATGCTGATGATGCAGTACTACTTGCAATACCGGACAATAACTTGGTAGCCTAGTGCAGAGTTTTGCTGAAGTCTGTGAGGGTCGTTCTTCAAGAGTAAATGTAGAAAAGAGTAATATAATGGTTGCTGAGAGAGAAGGTGACTCCCAGTGCGATGTTCTAGTGAATGGAGATAAATTGGAATTGGTGGGAGAGTTCAAATACCTGGGTACAGTGATAGAGAAAAGAGGAAAATGTGCAAAGGAAGTGGAATGTAGAGTGACACAAGTAAGAAAAGTAGCCAGTGCAATGGCCTTAATAAGAAACAGAGGCTTGAGTGTTGCAGCTGCTCAAGGCTTGCATGAAAGAGTGTTAGTGCCAACTTTAACATAAGGATGTGAGACTATGGGGGGGGGGCATGAAAATGAAAAGTCGAGTGAAAGCAGTGAAGATGGGACTGCTGAGGAATGTATGTGGAGTACAGAAAGGTGAATAGTTTACGAAATAATGTGATTCGTGAAAGATGTGGAGTGAGGAAGTCTGTGGACACCAGAATCGAAGACATTATACTGAGATGGTATGGTCATGTTGAGAGAATGGATAACAATAGAATGGTGAAAAAGGTATATATATCTGAGCGAATTTGAAAGAAGGAGGAGGCGAGGTAGACCAAGGAGAAGACGGAGGGATATGGTGGATGAGTGTGTAAGAAAGAGAGGTATGGAAATGGCGAGGTTAGGGGACTGACAAGAGATCATGCTGGCTGGATGAATGTTGTGGGAAAAGTGTATGATCATGGATATGGTACCCCTTTTTAACGTGACAGCATTCAAACTGCCTCTATCGGATACGTTTATGTGAAGCTACAGAATGTCGTGAAAGTTTTTTGGTGTATCAGAGAGAGCCAGGATTCCGTGGACTTAAATGATGAGTGAATAGAAGCATGGCCCATTAGATTTGGCAAACTTGGGATGTCAGGACATTGTTACCCCTCACTCTGCCCTAGGGCGGGAAAGGAGGTCCGGATGTTGATGATGATGAATGATGATATACAGATTTAACTATGGTCGTACCATTCTAAAGTGGCGGTTTGGGTGGGGCACCAACCTCTGTACAGTGTTGCCATGTTTTCCATACTCGCGATGCCTCTCTCTCTCTCTCTCTCTCTCTCTCTCTCTCTCTCTCTCTCTCTCTCTCTCCTGGGGGTAGATGTGCATCACCCTAGGGAATTTTGTTTCTTTTATGTGTCTTATAAACTTGTGCTTTCATTTCTTTATTTTGTTTTTTATCATATTATTGTTTTACATATGGCGCCAGACGACCTTGGTATTGAGGCGCCTTGATTTGTTTTCATTCAATAATTCCCGCCCTCCTTCCTTCCATCCCTTCATCTTTCCCTCAGCTTGACAATGCACTCAACACTGCCCCTTGCCTGCCTTCTCTCTCTCTCTCTCTCTCTCTCTCTCCTGGGGGAGATGTGCTTCACCCTTGGGAATTTTGTTTCTTTTATGAGTGACTTATTAACTTGTGCTTTCATTTCTTTATTTTGTTTTTATTATATCTAATTATGTTTAAAAATATTATTGTTTTACATATGGCGCCAGATGACCTCGTTGTTGTGGCGCCATGATTTGTTTTCATTCAATCACACTCTCCCTCCTTCGTTCCCTCCCTTCCTCCATCTCTCACTCAGCTGCACTCAACACTGCCCCTGGTCTGCCTTCCCCCCCCCTCTCTCTCTCTCTCGTCTGTGGTATTTTAGGATACATTTTGGTTATTTTCTTTTACGTTATAATGTACACCCGAGATAGTAAATTCGCGACCACGTACCCTAGGTGTCTGTGTCAACTGTGCTGGTAACACTGTGTGGGGGAGGGGCCAGAGTACGTGGAACATATCCCCGGCCCCTTATAATCCGTATCAGGTTTGGTTTGGTTTCATAAGACTTGTCTGCAATAATGGACACTATCGACATGGGGTTACTGATCCTAGATATACTTATCACCTAAATCAGTGGAAGGGAAGTGAGACATGCGTAGCATTAGTTGCAGCGTTGAGCTTTTAATACTACGGCTTGTATGGAACGGTAATTGGTTCGGATAACGATACAGGTGTCACTGATTCATTCACGATATAACACTGTGTGTGGGAGGAGTCGGAGTAACGCGGAGCAGAATTTCGCTCTACATTGGTAAAGACAAATACAAAATAGGTGTAATATATTACACCTATTTTGTATTTGTAATATATTACACCTATTTTGTATTTGTAATATATTACACCTATTTTGTATTTGTCTTTACCAATGCTGAGCGAAATTCTGCTCCACGTTACTCCGACTCCTCCCACACACAGTGTTATATCGTGGATGAATCAGTGACACCTGTATCGTTATCCGAACCAATTACCGTTCCATACAAGCCGTAGTATTAAAAGCTCAACGCTGCAACTAATGCTACGCATGTCTCACTTCCCTTCCACTGATTTAGGTGATAAGTATATCTAGGATCAGTAACCCCATGTCGATAGCGTCCATTATTGCAGACAGATCTTACGAAACCAAACCAAACCTGATACGGATTATAAGGGGCGGGGGATATGTTCCACGTACTCCGGCCCCTCCCCCACACAGTGTTACCAACAGTTGACACAGACACCTAGGGTACGTGGTCGCAAATTTACTATCTTGGGTGTACATATTGTAAATTTGACTTTATTTCCACACCACCCAGGAGGTAAAAGTCTTGTAGATGCGAGTAGTGAGCTGGCTGAGCTGCCATCCTGTCTGAGTCAAGGACACAAAGGAAAGAGATAGAGGAAGCTTTGGCCAGGTCGGGCTGGGTGTGTGTGAGTGTTGCCGATCATGAGGGTTTTAATGTATATATTTTTTTTACTAAGAAATTGGCATATTTTTTCTTATATTCCTGCACATTATCTTATAATCATAATTGTGACATTATTACCCACCCCAGAAATACGGTAACAGCCAATAAAAGTGACTACTTTTTTTTAAGCAACACTGTTAAATAATTATGCCACGTTTCTGTATTGACGTATAAATATTTTACGCATAATAAGTTTACTGTTCCTTCATGTATTATAATACACACGTTACCATTATATTCTTATGTGGTTTATCTTATTGTGCTGCCTATTACATATATATATATATCAGAGCCGTTCACATAGCGGGTATGGAACACGTGGCAACACTGTACAGAGGTTGGTGCCGCACCCAAACTGCCACTTTAGAATGTTACGACCATACCATCATAATCACTCTTTAACCCGCCCTGTCCCGACCACTTTTTGACCACTGGTACCCCCCAATCCCGACCATTTTTCGACCCTTTTTTTTTGCAAAAACTTTCACTTTTGGTGAGAAACATCGAAAATTCATAGAGAAATCGCTCACCTGAGGTTTAAAATACTCATTACAGGTAGGAGAGCCTCCTTACCTTACTGGGTTTTCTATCAGGCTGGCACCAAAGAAAACGAGTTCTATGGGAGGATAACTATTTCACACCACTCATAAACGGTATTTATTTATTTACTGTTACGAATTTATATGTAGTACAAGAGTATATTGGTTTTCAAGCAGTAATATAGGCATTATAAGCATTGTTTCACTCACTAATACCTGACCTTTTTTTGCCACATTACCTGATCATCATTTCTAATTGTTTCTTCCTCTAATGCTATGTAAAGTTTGTCCTCCACATTGTCATTGATTGGGGAATCACTCTGGCCCTGAATTTCGTACCGTGGCATGACATGGCTATACTGGCCAGGTCACTGATAACAGGTGAATTGCTGAGACATTGGCATGCAGGGGGGGGGAGGAGGTCATGCTGGGTAAGGCATTGTCTCTGCCTGGCATCTTGTTGAGGAAGGTGTCACATGTATACGTACCAAAAAGGACTCACGAAAATTGAAAATTGTGGAAATTATGAACCTTGCAATTGCAGGACGTTGAAGTACGTCCCCGGGATTAGCTGTGACAAAACGTGAGGACGTGGAAGTACGTCCCCGGGACGCCGCGGGTTAATAGCATGCTGTACCATACATACGCTAACCCACCCATGATACCTTTCTATTTCCTTTATTGGTTCCAAAAATCGAATAAACTCCTTAGTGTTTTGCTGAGAAATTCTGAAGTGTGTCGTAATGCAGATATCTGATCCACACATCCCCTACCATTCCAAACGCTCCACGTTCGTTACTCACGAAGACATTTGATATGCCCCTTTCTCCCCCTATGATAATCATCTCATTAACCTATCCTATACTCCCGACACATTTTTACCGCGATCATGTTTGCAGTAACCTCGACCACCTTTACATTTATATAAGGACACAATGAAGCTTTCTTCCACTCAGCTGGTAAGTTCCACTCACCCGAACTTTCATACATATTTCCAGCAAACACTTAATTTGAATGTCTCCACTACTCCCTAGACACAAAGTCTTCACTACTGCTGTAGGTATAATGTGTTGTTCCACCTAAGAATACAAAGATATTACTGATCTCCCTCAACGTCCACTTTCAAGAGCCAGAACATGACTGGATTTCATTTCAATTATCGTACTTGGTTTAGATTACTCCAAGTTTTTCTTGAATTATCCTAAAGGACATAAATAACCATAATTGGACTATAGCGAAATTTCAACACACGAACCTGAAAAAGTACTCGGGGTACTATTTACAGATTCTAATTTTTCTTCAAAAATGTACTTTCATTACTACCTATAAAGCTGAGGTCTGGATTAATGCATTGGTTTATCTTTACACAGCTCCATAAATGCAAGAAAGTTTAGGAAAGTCATAAAACACGAAACCATTTGGAAAAGTCTTATTGATTAACACGTCACGTCCAGCATATATTCCCGCCAACCCTTCTCCCAGCTGGGCATTCCTGAGAAAATCGTTTATTTTTCAACCTTCATATCTCAGCTAATATATAACCAGAAACAAAAAGCTATCTATCTTTCTATTGCCAGACGCCTTAATCCTGTAAAGGATGGCCACAAACAAAACGCCTCCATATTGCCCTGTCCACCGCCATCTCACTGCCCTGCTCCCAGCTCACACCCCCTCTCTCATATACCTCTCCATCCCTTCATCTCATCCTTGCCCTCCCACTCCCTCTCCCCCCCTCTACCTCACTCACATACACTCTCCTTATCAGTCTCTCGCCCTCCATCCTCTCTACATGGCCAAACACCTCAGTGTGTTTCTCCTAACGCTTCCTATCACACCCACATCCACACCACAATGCTCCTTCACATCCTCATTTGTCGGTCTGTCTCCCTATGTGGCTCCAGGGGCCCCTCTCAAATAACTCATTTTCACTTCTATCACTCTTGCCTTCTGTCCCTCCAACAAGGTCCAAGCTTCACTTCCATACATTAGAGTTGGTATCACAATACTGTCATGGAGTAACTTTTTCACTTCCTTGCTCACTTCCCTGTTTTTTATCACTGCTTTAAAGGATCCAGCAACCTTTTTTTCTTGTTGTACCCTTTCAAGCACTTCACCCTCTAAACTTCCGTCCTTACTCATCACACTACTCAAGCACTCACATTTTCCATTTCCTCCTCATCCATCTGCACTGTTCATTCACTGACTTCACTTCTCTCAAAGACCATAACTCTACTCTTCCCTACATTCACCTTTAGATTCCATTTCTTACACATTCTCCCAAACTCACCAAAGTATCATAATACTCACCAATCCTTCGATTTCAAGCTGATGGCCCCAGATTGGCCGTGAAGGGCATGTAGTGAGAGACAGTGAGTGGGGATAGGGTGTAATTTTTGTTGTTGTTGTTGTTGTTTTTTGCCCGTATCCGTATACGTGGCAGATGTGTGGTCACACAATTAAGGCTTATCCTAGTCCTCCACAATGATAACACTTCCACAAGGTCGCAGTCCACCACAAACACCATTTCCATGTACGTTTTTTAAAACGTGGAGCCAGGGCTGCTTTGATTCTGGTAACCATATCAAAGACCTTGAGGCAGGCTGCCTCAGGTACACGGACGTTTGCTTGCCTCACCACTGCTTTAATACCAGCACCTTACACACACAGACGTATTTTTGGCTTGCATTGTCGCTCAGTTCTAGCACTGATGTGCCACTAGAAGTCTGGGTATTACAACTGTTACTACCAATACTACTACTACTACTACTACTGTTACTACAACAACTACCACTAATACAGCTACTGCTATTACAGCAACCACCACTACAACTACTACTACTACAACTACCACTACTGTGACTACTACTACAATTACTACTACTATTACTATTACTACTACATCAAACCTAAAAAAAATATAGTGAACAAAATAGTCACATACTGTCCATAATTGAAAATACTGTATTTTCTACTATAACAGAAGTTTTTTTTTTTTCCCGTGATCTGTACTGCTTCATCATAATAAATGTTCACACACAAAATCTTTCAGTAAATAATATAGCAATGGCTTCATCATGAAGCAAACTTTCTGCTTCCATTATTCACGTAAATAGACAGAGCGGTGGGATTTCCTCCTCCCTCGCTCCTCCCTTTCTCCACTCCACTATAATTTCCAGCATAACAATTTTTTGCCTGTGATTTTTACTTTTTCATCATAACAAACATACACACATGAAAACTTCCAATAAAATATAAAGCACTCATTTCATCATGAAACAAACATTCTGTTGCCATTATTCACGCAAATAGACAAGAGTGGTGGCACAAGGCACTGGGTTTCCTCCTCCCTCCCTCCTCCACCTCCTCCCTTTCTCCACTCCCTACCTTTCTTCCAACGCCTCATCTGTGCCAATATCCCCCTCTCCAGGATCGTCAATACCCTCTGAACCATTCCCATCATTGGTAATAACAGATGAATGTACAGGGGGAAATGATGGCTGCACAGTGGAGGACTCACTCCTCCTCCTTCCTCACACGACGCATAAATATCGGCACTCATTATGGTGGTCGTTTTCCTGAGAGTAAGAGTCACTTTCTCCAATCACAATTGGCATTAATGTCACCTCTACTTCTCTCCTTATCATACTGTCACTAAGGCCTTTTCTTTTTTGGCCTTTGGACTTCATTGGTGTTGAAGTCGGTGGCTGCAGGAGCACAGCCAAGGATCCGGACACAGGGAAAGCTTTTTGTGTAGGTCTATCCATTATGGAGGTATGCAGGTAACTGTAGCATGACTCAGATGCATGCAGGGGGGGTTGCCAGTGGCTGCATGTGGTAAAAATATCTTGCAGAATATTCAAACAATGCTATGAAACACTAGATCATGTACATGTGTCACCCGGATATCCCTGGGGCATCATGTATACATGTCACCTGGACACGATGGATTTACAAAAGTAAGATTATTGATTTCAAGATAGCTTGTATTATAGGTATTCTTCTCGGTGTAAATGAGCTGCTTATCTCAAGCTCCATCTCACTTTCCAGGTACACTTTCCAGTACACCTAGTATGTTACGACTTATCTCATCTTAGATTTATGAAAGCGATGGGTGATATGTGCACATTTTAGAGCTAAAATCAGGTTGTCTTATTAAAGTAACCTTACTTTTAAGTCCACCTCCAAAATCTGTATTCTAAAATTTATTCATGTTAACATAAATTTAATTGTAACCCATCTTAACCTATACATGTGATGCACCTTGATCTAATATTCTAATGGGATTATTTCACTAACTTGTTCTGTAAAAGTTATCTCAATGACAGTGTACAAACTATATGGAATAGATTTTTCGTGGTTTATCGTTGAAAAGACAGGTTCCCCTAATTAGACTAAAATGTCGCCAAATTCTTTGAATTTTGAGCACATAGCTGCTACTAATCAGATATTAATTTTTCTTAAAGTTATAATAGGGTATCTAATCATAGTTTATTTCCTTTGTTTGTCAACTTATTAATTATAATATATAGATTTATTTATCCTTAAAAAATTTATTTTACCCTTAATAAAATTTAAAAAAATCATTATTAGCTAACATAAGAGTTACATATCGATATGTATTCACTTTCCCTTCAAGTATAACAGCAACTGATGGCACAAAATTTAGCCAGAGATAATTCAATTTACTTTTTCCAGTTTTCACTGATACAAAAATAATATACACTGAGATCTATTTAAGCTTAGAGTTTTAAACCCTACACTGTGGGGATGTTTTTGCACTCCTTGTGTGTCCCACGGGGATCTTCGTGCTCCGACTGACTTTTTAAAAATATATGCCAAAAATCAGTTATTAGTCATAGAATATTAAAATTATATATGCTTATGGCACATACCTTCAGCTTTCTCCTGGTATGTTTGATGAGCCTTTATTGACAACCATAGGACTTGTGGAGTCTTCTGAAGTTGCGTAACGAAGTCTGCACTTTACACTTCCCGACACTCCGTAATATGATTACCACAACCTGATACTATCACTAGAAACGCTATTCTATCATTTTCAATTAGTTTGGAATCGATACTCAAAAAAAAAACACTGTGAAAGCAATGTAAATTACTTGCGTGTACAAGCGTTCTACGCGTGCTCATTCCCCGCTGGTATTCTGTAATTTATTATTCATAAACACACTCACATTTTATATTCCTATTACTGTATTACACTTAAATATATCTACAGTATTTATCCATAATTTTCCTCCAGTAATAGTAGTTTATTTTCACTCCAGGCATTCACTTTCTCGTTCTGTAAAGTACATAGAGAGCCAAGGTTTCACTTTCACCGTCATTACTTCATGTATTTGTACTCATATTCTTATATTACTGATTATTTACATTTCTATTTACATTTCTATTGTATTTCCAATATTTACATTTCTATTTAATTTACACTATGTTATGCACTGTCACTTGCAGTAACTTATAAAACTATTTTCCACTGTTCAATCATATTTACAGCCACTGCTTTCACTTGCTTTTTACATATTATTTACACATTATTTACATTTCCACTTGCACTGTCTTAGAACTGCTTCAGGCTGTGGTAATCAAAGACGCATGTTACGCAGAGGGGAACCTGGCACGCAGTGCACTGCCAAGAGGTGCGTTTGTGCTTAGGTGTGCTTCTAGTGGTATGTGCACACACCTGGCACCTGCAGATCGCAACCTTCCTCTTCGTTGTGGCAGGCATTTGCACCGGTCTGTGCCGATCCATGTACGCCCTCTGCTCAGGTCTGTCAGGAAGTCTAACAGAATGGCGCCTTGGAGCTGTTGCTGTCACGCTGCCATACCTCTCAAGTACTGCTGAACACTATTCCTTGCAAACAATCTCAGGGAGAAGGACTTGGGTGGCTTTACCTTCATCTTGTATGAGATGAAGGCATTCAGCATCATGTCAATGAGATGCAGAAAAACTTTCCTGTACCACCTAGTATTCTTCCTGGGGCAGTCGATCTCTCCAATCATCATGTCGGACTTGTCCACCAGCCGCATGTTGATATTATTGTGGATGACAGCATCAGCTTTCCTCACAGGTTCGCCTGTCCTACGGTCGACCTTCCCACTGTCTTTCATTTCCCCCTTGTGTACAGTGGTGAGCATGTGCACGACCCTCTTGTCATGCCACCGTATTGCCAGCATCTTCTCAGGCTTGCCTAGGTGCATGTCTCCTCGCTACGAGTTTCCTACCTCGGGGAATTTGGGGAAGTTGGCACGATTGCTCTTGACAGTGCCGCAGGAGCCGATGCCGTGCTCTGAAAGGTATTTTGCAAGTTTCTGTGCTGTATAATAGTTGTCTGTATACAGCATATGATTTACACCAAAATACCTTTCACGCAGCACTTTCACTACACAGCCTGAGAAGCCAGGGGGTGTGTTTTGTCCAGATCAACAATGCTGGCTGAATAGATGACGAAGTAAAGGATGTACCCCGTCTTACAGTCACACAGTACAAAGAAATTGATTCCAAAGCGATGACATTTGCTTGGAATGTACTGTACAAACCTCAGATATCCTCTAAACAGAACCAAGGATTCGTCTATGACAACCTTCTGAAATGGGTGGAAGAATGACATGAACTTATCCTTCATTCTGTTCAGAAGCTCCCGGATCTTCCAGAGTGGGTCAGTTTGGGAAGGTATATCGTTGTTTGTGAAGTGCTGGTTTCCAATGATGTTATGGAAGTGATCTCTGGCCATGTACTTACTGAAGGTGGATGAGGGTAGTAAGGGGTCCACGGACCGGTAATCTTCAACTCATGCTTCTTTGAATGGGGCATGAGATGCATGAGGGCGAAGAACACATACTGCTCCTGCACTCCAAGCAAGGTCCACTGTTGCATTTTTGCTGCACCTGCACCACTTGCAGCACGTTGTGACTCGTACCTGTTGGTCTGATCACGTATGTGCTGCATGACTTCGTCATCGAGGAAGGCCAAAAGGTAGTCCACACACTCAGCATCGTCATCAAGAGTGAAGGCAGGCTATATCCTTGAGGAACTTTCGTCAAAGTGGAGTTGTTCAGGGACAAAATCGGAACCGTCCGTCCACACGAAGTTGTCCAGGGTTCCCTCTCGTGGCGGTGTAGGGTAGGTGAGGGTGGAGGGTGGCTGTGAGGCAGACTGGGCTGTTTCAAGGTCACTCCAACTGACCCTAGGTTGCCATGTAGCACTAGCAGCCCCTACTCTAGATGCTACTCTACTTTTTATGATGAGTCAGGGATTTACCTCGTACCCTATGGCCTGCCTTCACTGTAGGTGCTGGTGGAGACTCTGACGACAAAGACTCAGGAGAAATTTCTGTTGAAGAGGAGGAAGAAATGAGTGAAGTGGGGTTTGGAGAGCGGTGAAGCGATTCACCTCGGGACTCATGGTGGGCTGGGTCACGTGGGGCCATTGTTCCGGGGCTAACCTGCCTCCTCTTCACTCCCTTCCCAAATTCCTTCCCTTGCTGCACTAAGGGCTCCTTTCCCTTGGAGCTAAGACGAACCTGGGACACTGAAGCCCTCGTACTGGCAGTTTCTGTCACGGTTTCCTCCCCAGGCTCATCACACGATTCACCTGAAAGATCATAGTCACTATCCATCATTATCATAGATAATTCAGCCAGTTACATTCAACAGCAGAGTCACTAAGTCCTTTACCGCTTCGCACATGAGGTTTAGTAGGGGTAGAGGTCACAGGGCCCTTTGCAATGGGCGCAGAAGCGGTGGAAATGGAGGGGCGTGAGTGCGACATGATGTCACCTCAGAGGACGACACTGAACTGAATGACGCGGCATATATGCACAGCCAAGGGTTGACAATGTCAGTGTCATTACAGCTGTTAATTTATATGCTATGAAATGATTGGTAGGAAATCTAGACAATACATAATAAATTAGGTAGTCTTCCTTTCTTATATATATTTTTGTTAAAAGAATAGCTCATACGGCATATTTCAAGGGGAAATTACCTGTGAAAATTAGCGAACCAGTGCATGTAGGGTGTTGCCAGGTGATAATTACCCAATTCCAGGTGTATGGCACTATCAGTTACCTTATTTTTTTTTACATATATTATTTTGTAAAAGAATAGGGCATAGGGCTCATTTCAATGGATGGAATCAGTGGAAAATCCGGGGAAGATTTGCTTAGCGCAACGTGGCCGGGCAGGCGAGAGGAGAGGGTAATAGAAGGGAGGTAGGGAGGGGAGTCAAGAATGGGGGAAAATGGCTAAATAGTCAACAATGGATGGGAGTACAGATGACATTAGCAGCACTGACTATTGTAGGACACTGGCAGTACTGATAGATGATACAAGCCACCACTTGAAAGCCCGGGGAGAATTCAAAATAACACAGAATCACAAAAGTGACACCCGGCGGTATGATCCATTGCGGCCGAGCGTCACAAAAGTGATGCCCCGCGGTTAAGGAGTTAAACTTGTTAGCTCAGGAACATTAAAAATTTTTCATATGTTATTAATTGAAAAGTGAATAGTTAAAGCTAGAATCAAACTTATATTTATATGAATAAAGGAATTACTTTTTAATTTTATATAAAAATATAAATGTGAAAAGTAAATTTCAAAATATACTAAATTTTATTTTAGAATTTATCCTGTATACAGTACATCTAAAAAGAATTCCCCCACAAACATATGCAAAAATCAAGGACAATGTAGAGCGACAGCCATATACAACTGTAATAGAACTCAACCATAAATATCTCCCTCGCTCAACCTGAATATCAGCCACATAACATACATAATATATTGGGTCAAATAACCATTCATAGTAAGACCGACCACCTTCTTATACGGAAGGTTCCATGTGGCCATATCTGTTATGGAACGGGGTGCAGCTGTGCCTGTATTAAAATCATTGTTGTACCACTGAGGTAACATCATTAAAGCCTGTGTTCAAACAGGTTGTACTTGAATTGATTTACCTGTCCCGTACCCATGACGTACAGTCGTCAGCGTAAATTCACTGCAAGTCTACTCGTGTGGTGTGAGTCCTTTTGTCTGGCAACAGTGTAAGAGGACTAGTTGCCACATAAACTTTTATATACTTTAAAGACGTGTTTTTAAGAGTACCATATTCTGTATACCGTATTCGATCGGTATAAAAAAGTGCAAGAGTTGACAGAATAATGTTATGGAATGACGTATGAACGTAATTCTCTTGTATATAACCGTGTTTAAGCTCCCTTCCCCTCTCTCCCCTGATGTCCCCTCTCTCCTGCTAATGCCCCCCCCCACCTCTCCCTCTCCCTCCTACCCCAACTCACTTTCATGCTTCTCACTGTCTCCTCTCCCCACCCTCTCTACCTTCATTCATTCATCCACGGGGTGGAGTGGAGAGGTATATGAGAGAGGGGGGTGTGAATTGGGAGCAGGACAGTGAAATGACGGGGGACAGGGTAACGTGGAGGCGATTTGTTTGTGGTCACTCCGTATAAGGGATTAAGGCGTCTGGCAATAGATATAGATAGACTAACTCCATTGGCGCTTTGCAATTCTCTCTTGACTGCTAAACGCAGTCTGCCCTATTTCCAGTTGGTCGCAGTACTACCAACTATATCCAAGGCTAATTATCAATATTCCTTCCTGGTCGTGCCCCATTCTCACCTTTCCCGTCTCCTTCCCACTTCTTTTATTCCAGTTATCTTTCTTTTCTCCACCGTTTGTCATTACCAACAGCCAGGAGATAAAAGAACACTGAGGTCTCGTTCTTGTGATGTATTCCTTACTGGTGTTTGTTTGAGTGAAAGCGGCAGTCAGTGGCTATTATTTGAATAGGCGTAATTAAACAAACATTTGTGTCCAATCCTCCTACTTCTCGCCCTCACTCTTCCTTAGGAAAATGTTCCCATTCTCCTCATACTATTCACTGATTCATGAAGCACTATCAGAACCAATAATGTTTCGAACTACTGCATCATGACTGGAGTACGGAGTGAGAGAAAATGACTATGGCATGGCAAGAATCTCACGAATATATAGAAACAAAAAGGTTACAGGAATACAGTACAGTAAGCCCCCGCGTTTGGCGAATTTCAACTTGACGAAACTCACTTTTGGCGGTAGGGTGGCCACGGACCACCGAATGCATGCTTGGCGATTTGAATTCAAACTTGGCGGTCCCCTGGCGGTCCCCCCCACTCGATGTGCCACAAGAACAGCCCCAAAAGCAGCCACAAGAACAGCCACAAGAACAGCCGCAACCTCCCCAGCCATCCCAACCTCCCCAGCCACCCCAACCTCCCCAGCCAAGCTTTGCTGCCCTCTTTAAGCTGGATGCTGACTTTTCTGGCTTCGATGAAGTGGATGATCAAGCGAGACAAATGGTTGCTAAGGGGGTTATGGGGGAGGAGGGGGAGAGTGATGAGGAAAGTGGTGGTAGCAACTAAGCTGCCCCCACTGCCACTCCGACATCCCCAGCCAAGCAAGCCTATCTTCAC
This sequence comes from Coenobita brevimanus, assembly GCF_032717465.1. Taxonomy (NCBI): domain Eukaryota; kingdom Metazoa; phylum Arthropoda; class Malacostraca; order Decapoda; family Coenobitidae; genus Coenobita; species Coenobita brevimanus. The sequence continues at coordinate 19,166,151 of NC_137011.1, read as the reverse complement.
TCTATTTACGGTTAGTTACAACCTTTATATCATGTCTTATTAGCTTTATTTATTGTTTATTGGTCTGTTTTCTACATGTGTATTAATACGTGAAGGCAAAAGATATTATTTCAACTCGAAAGATGGTATTTTAGGGGTCAAAAGGGGGACTTTGGCAATGACTAAAGACTGATTGAGGCACTTTATAGGCAATTCATATGGTAAAAAGAACTCGCGTTTGGCGAAATTCGCATTTGGCGGTAGTTTCGCCAGACTAATTGGATCGCCAAAAACGGGGGCTTACTGTAGACAAGAAATAGAGAAGTGTGAGATTGATTTTGCAGGTTAGCGCGATGAATAAAGATTAATAATGTAGGCGGGATAAGAAGTGAGGGGAGTGGAGAAGGAGAGCATGGAGAGCATGGGGGGGGGGAGGTGTGGTGAGAGGCAGGCTGTGGAGGGTAGTCTGGAGGGGTACGGGGGACAGAGCGGAAGTTTCATTACTCCGCAACATTTTTCTATCGTCTTTCACACATTTTTATGCTAATCACACATAAAGAATATTGCTTCCTGTGTGATTTATAGTACTAATTCCTACAAACACGTCTTTAAAGAGTATAATAGCCTGTGTGGCAACTAGTTCCCATACACCGTTGCCAGACAAAACAACCACATCACACGAGTAGGCTTGCAGCGAATTTGTGCTGACGACTGTACAATGCACGTCACACCTTATTTTTCACGCTCAGTCCTGACGACGTATGATGCACGTTTAGCTATTGCAATGTGCATTGTTTGTACATTTTTTTTCAAATTTCGACCGTGATTATACGTACATATACACGGGACACCTTCCTCTGCCACACCTTAGTACATTTTAGTTCATTACTGATACTATGTGCTTCAGATAATACTAGGCTCACTATAATAGTAAGGCCTGTAAATATTCAATAATATGATGCTCACTATAATAGTAAGGCCTGTAAATATGTGATCAGTTATATAAGGTGGAAACTGGTATACTGTTAGTGGAAAAGTATAATGTAAGTTGAAAAATAGATTGTAAGTTGAAACAACATAGTGAGTCAATTGTGCAAGAATTTGGCAATTTTCATGTTTCGTGAATGAAACAACGCTTATATCCCCTATATTTTTGTGTGAAAACCAATATATTCTTGTACAACATGTAAATTTGTACCAAATTAGTAATTATCTATGTATTTTGATTAGATTTCAATAGTTACCCCTACCATAGAAAACGCGACAGTAGCAGCACGGCTACAGAGAACACACTATCAGGTGTCCAGAGGGTCATCTGTCTAGACCATTTCTAACCTCAAGTGAGCATTTCCTTGGTGATTTTCCATTGTTTGTCACCAAAAATGGTGGTTTGAGACGAAAAAAAAAAAAAAAAGGAAAAAATTTGTCGGGTTTTGGGGGGTAGGTTTGGTAATAAATTGGTCGGTACTGGGTGGGTTAATTGTTCAGAATTAACCATGATAAATTTACACATCATGGGGTTCAGATCATTAATTCGCTGAAATTATGTAACAACGATTCCTTCATAAGTTCAATGTTTTAGTACATCAGCATTCTTTTTTTTTTTTTTTTTTCCCCAATGTATAACAGTTCTCTCTTTACTTTACATTTCCCATTCCATTTTGTTCATGGTACACTGATAGGATTTACCTGACTGAGGAATGTTTCAGGGGTGATGCATATGTGGTCCTGCCTTACACCTCATCAAAGACACAGCCACTATCTGTAGCCTTCTGGTCTTCTGAAAAAGGAGTAACAATACATTCAGCATTTACCTCATACACTGATAAGTTTTCCAAGTAAGTGTTTTATTATTTAGTTTTGATATCTCGAACGCAGGTATTGCAGTAGCAACCTTTTTAAATTTAATACACTTTTTACATTTTTTTTTCCTTAGAACTTTGTGTGCTCTCTGTACCACTCATTTGCTCCATATTATTTGGTATGTATATTCACACTGTCCTCAGTCCGTTTTTCGCATATCTAGATGTACTGTACAAATGCTCAAAGAAGTGATGACCTGATTCCCAGTACCTTTCCCTCAGAAAGTGGCGTCTGACAACTGCTACAGCCTAGTTATATTTCCTTTATTGCACAACGGAAAGAACGGTATTTAGGTTAACAACACCGAAAAATCAATATGTAAGTGTTGTTAATGTGTATATCTTGCATTACGTGAAAGGAAACCACAATATACTCCAGTTGAGGCTCTAGCCGTACGAAAAAACTATGAAATTCACAGCCTTTCGCACAACGATTTCAGGGTTAAAATGTGGAGAATCTCTAGTAATGCTTATTATATATCCTAAATCAACAATACTGGGGGGGAAACGTTGCTTGAAATGAATTCTATAGTCAAAAGTAATGTCCAAATCACGAGTGTCATCAAATCATGAAAATAAGTAGCGAAAAGTATATTTGTATCCACATTTAAGTCTCTATGCGGGAAAACAAAGCCGTAAGTGCAAAATAGTGAGCACTATGAGCAAACAGTGGAGTAATAAAAGGCAGTAAAGAAGGCTATCCACTGAACCTAGTGAAGAGGTGAAATTATTGGAGAACAACTATAATCTTTTACCTTAACCTGGCCCAGATTTCCGTCCTTTTGCAGTTTATCTCTAGTAATCCAATAGAGGCAAGACAATACTACAGCTCCACAGTTATTCCCATGGCCCGCCTTTCTGTCTGTTAGCATAATTTAACATATAGTTTTACAATTCAACATTCAAGATGGAGATATGGCACTTTTAAACCAGGTAAAAGGGGTAGTCATTTCTGCTGACGATGAAATTTCAACATGAAGTAGAATCTATAGTAACCCCTCGATAACAGAGGCTTACAGAGCCAAAGGCAACATGTGGATAATGAACACTATTCGCCTTCCACACCCAAACCCTACCTATACCCACCTCCAACCAATACCATACACATTTCTACAGTTCCTATGCTTGATTTGGCAGTGTTTTTCGGTCATTCAGGCATATTTACACATCAAAACACACATAGGCATATCAAAAGTAATGGTAAACACCAAGAAAACCATGCAAGAAAACCACTGAAAACCAAAAAACACCCTACCCAAAAACTACTGTATGTACAGCACCCCTCCTTATTTTAGTAGTCTTCTCAGGTAATTCTGTCATATTTTGGCATCAAAACATATATAGGAATATCGTAAGTAACTTTCAACACCAAGAAAACCATAAAAAGAACTGAAAACCAAAAATCACACTACCTAAACACTACTGTATGTACAGTACCCCTCCTTATTCTGGTAGTGTTTTCAGGTCATTCTGGCATCAAAATATATATAGGAATATCCTAAATAATTTTCAACACCAAGAAAACCTTGTATAAAAACCACTGAAAACCAAAAAAATGCCCTACCAAAACACCAATGTATGTATTGTACCTGTCCTATTTTTGGCATTGTTTTCGGGCCATTCTCCCCTATTGTGACCTCAAAACACACGTAGGAATATCGTACATAAATTTTAGCACCAAGGAAACTACGAAAGAGACCTAAAGCTACCTGCCGAAAAACATTTAGTTGGGGTACTTGCTACCCAGAGCACCGCCACCAGGCATCATAACCTGCCATCTCCAACAGGATGTCCTGTGTGGTCTAGTGGCAAACACTAGTGCCTAACAGAGGTGAAAGAACTCGACCTCGTCATCCTCAATCTGCTGGAGCTGGGTGATGGCAGGTGATATGTGGTGCAGTGATGGAGGCCTAGCCACATCGAGAGACTCCGAAGACAGCTGCAGACTTATGTTTAACAGAGACTCAATGGCTGTCAACGTGCTCGGTTGCGGGTCTGTAGGTGAAGGCAGGAAACTAGGTGGTGGTGGTGGTGGTGGTGATAATGCGATAGCACTCATGGGGGTCACAGGCTTGAAGAACAAGTTGATATTAATCTGACAGTAGATCCAACGGTTCTGCTGGAGGATAACAGTGTCCCAGACTGCCCACAGCTCAATCACCAGGCTGAGCGGCACCAACTCCCTGTCACAGTGTGGATGCTCGGCATACTCCAGCATCTCTTCAAGGTAACCACGGAGGACACTGAGATGAGAGAGTGAAGGGTCCTCATCCTCATCCTTGTTGGTCCCTCTGTCCACTTCCATGTCTGCAAAGGCAACAGCAGCAATCTCCTCATCAGACATGATCTGGTAGGCAGGAACGCTGCTGTCATCATCCAACCAATCCCTCATGTCATTGACATTCACCTGCTCTCCTGCCTGTCTAAGACAACTGTTGAAATCATCCACGTCAAAACCCTCGAAATCTTGTTTGGGTTCGATTCCTTGCAGGAGATGAGACCAACCACTCTTGAGGGTTTTGATGAAGACTTCCTTCCACTTGCTCGGTCACTTGATCACGGCAGACTTCAGGTCGTAACGCTGAAGATTCTGCAATGTCTGCTTCCAACGTGTGTCCTCCACCGTGTCCTCATCCTCCAGCACCACAATCACCTCGGTGAGGAACCTCCAGCAGTACAGTCTCTTCGCAGCTACGATCACACCTTGGTCCATTGGCTGAATCAGAGCAGTCGTATTAGGTGGTAGAAATATGCATCTAATCTGCCTGTCAAAAGCAACCAAATGCTTCATAGATAGATGTGCAGGAGCATTATCCAGGAGTGGGAGTACCTTCGCCTGGTTGCGAGCGATTCCAAGGACCTCCATTAGATAACAGATTTCCTCCTTAATGAAATGTCTGTGGAACCAGTCTCTGAAGATCTTAAGGGTAAACCAGGCCTTCACAGAATGGTACAACACAACAGGCAGGCTATCCATCAAACCACGGAGACAACATTGTTGTTTTGTATGCCCAACAACTGGTTTGAGGCTGTGCATCCTGTTAGCATTGGCACAGCCTAAAACAGAGACATATTGTTTGGACAACTTCCCACCAGGCACAGATTTGTCTCTCTCCTCAGCCAGGGTGAGGGTGGGCAAGGAGCGGTAGAACAGACCAGTTTTTGTCTGTGTTAGAGACTTGACCATGGGCAAGGCCCTCATCTTTCATTAGGCACTGCACTTTCTTGTGAAACAGGTCAATTTATTTCACTGCTGCGTTCAATGCATCACCGTATGCCTTACGACCTGTAGGTAAATGGCATAGCTTAAACCTGAATAGCCATCCTTCTGATGCCTTGAAATCCTGGACGTTGTGCAGGCATGCAAACTTCTCAGCAGCAGCCTTAACCTTGGTCCCACACACTAGCACCATATTGTTGACGAAACCACATCAAAGTCAACCAGACGATAATGGTGTGCCGGGCCTGGGCCATTACCTTTCTGTTGTTGCATCATGTGCTTTCGCTGAAGTCCTGTCGATACTGCGTAAGCTTGGCGTCTGACTTCATGATATTGAACAGTGTTGAACGGGCTAGATCATATTCGTGAAGAATGCGTCCTGTGGTCCAGCCTGCATCAACCATGCCCAATATCTCATGCTTCTTCTCCAGACTCAGAACCTTCCTTTTCCGCTTCTCAGGTGGTGACATCTGTCTATAAAATTCACTTCTGTTCACCCAGGCAAGGGTTAGTACGAGACGACAACAGCAGATGACCAGTAGATCACTGCCTCAGGCAGTGTATGACTCTTGTGGCCTGCCAGGCGACTCTGACCATTTGGTAGGGAAGTGGACAAGAGTGCATGAAGTGGGGTGTCCACACTAACCTCGAAGACCAGGGGACTCCTGCCATTCGGTGTGAGGCCAGACAGGCACGGTGACCACCGGTACCCCTCAGCCAGGAACCATGCTTGCCTCGTCCTTTCAAAAATAACCATAGGATTTTCTCAAAAATGGGCTCAATAATTGTTTCCCAGGCAAAATGGAGAGGATGAAGGGTGAAAGCCTGACGAAGAGAGTGTATGTGAGTGAGGTGGAGGGGGAAAGAGGGAGGGGGAGGCCGAGGATGAGATGGAGGGATGGGGTGGAGAGGTATATGAGAGAGGGGGGTGTGAGCTGGGAGCAGGGGAGTGAAATGGCGGGGGACAGGGCGACTTGGAGGCGATTTGTTTGTGGCCACCCCAAACGGGATTGAGGCGTCTGGCAATAGATAGATAGATAGATAGACCTGTATTGCACCTTACCAAACCTAACCTATCCCAATACAACTTCCTAGCAAAGATGGATGACTGTGAAATTGAAATGAATACCTATACTGTATCGAAGTGTAGTGTACAGTATTGTACTGTACATACAAACATACAGTACTGTACTGTGTACAGTACACTACTGTAGTACTATTATATACATTGGTACAGAAATTACTGTACTGTACTGATACTGTACTCAGTGTGAGAGGGTCTCTCTCTCTCTCTCTGTCTCTTTCTCTTTCTCTCTCTCTCTCTCTCTCTCTCTTTCTTTGTGAGTGGTGCAAGTGCCTCCTGGTGGCCGTGCGATTTTCAACATTCGGTGGATGGGCGCTGTCAATGAACATGTACTCATGGCTTGTGCTCTGTGCTACACACATGGTGGCAGTGAAGAAAGAGCTAGTCCAGTGGCTGTGTGATACCAGACACTGGGTGGGGATGCGTACGGACATTTTGACACAACTTACACGTTATAGTTATATTGCTCTGGTGCTGGAGGTTCATTGGGAGTGATTTGACAAGCGTGCAACTTTGACCATCCAGTACAGGATCAGACGGACATTTTAGCTCTGGTTGTGGGTTGCGGACTTCTTCCCATTCACGGCTGGATCCAAGTGGCCACGATACCAAATGTTGGGACATGTTGATTGGCTGACAGAAGTTCTCGGTCACTTTGATGTCCAGATAATAGCAAGTAAATTCGAATAATGGTTTAATAGAGATAAGGTCCAACGTCCTGATACTGAACACATCCAGATACTGAATGTCTGAATAATTGAAATATCTCTGTATTAACCCTTTAACCGCAGGTATTGTTTTGCCCCAACTGTCCTCTCCCGCGGGGGTTTCAGCCAAAATGTAAACAAACTTTAAACCTTTATAACTCTGCACAGAATTAATCTAGAACAAAAAATAAGGTACCATTAGAAAGTACTAACCTTCGGCTTTGCAATGATGTAGGTTTCATGATTTCGTTGACTATCACTGGATGGGCAGTGCCGTTAGAAGTGAGCGATCTAAAATCACTATTTTTCGCTCACACACCATCACCTTCGCTCACACATCATTACCAAATGCCAACCTCATTCTGATAATAATACTATAAACATATATGAACACTGCACATACGATAAACACCCACTCTGTGTTCACTGAGGCAGGTAAAAGGCACTGTAATTGCCCGCACTTCACTGCCACATCAGCGGTGTTGTAATCACTATTTTTTGATCACACACCATTACCAAACGCCAACCTCATTCTGATAATAATACCATAAGCATATATGAACACTGCACACACGATAAACACCCACCCTGTGTTCACTGAGGCAGGTAAAAGGCACTGTTATTGCCCGCACTTCACTGCCACATCAGCGGTGTTGTAATCACTATTTTTCGCTCACACACCATTACCAAATGCCAACCTCATTCTGATAATAATACTATAAACATATATGAACACTGCACATACGATAAACACCCACTCTGTGTTCACTGAGGCAGGTAAAAGGCACTGTAATTGCCTGCACTTCACTGCCACATCAGCGGTGTTGTCACTCACACAGCTGGACAGATACTGATGCGTGTTGGTCAGGGGTTGGGTGGGGGGCCCGGGGGGTGGGATGTGGGGGCCCGGGGGGTTGGAGGAGGGAGGTAGGGGTCGGCTGGAGTGAAAGAACTTAATAGCTACTCTCCCTTGAAACAATTGGCGCACGGAAAAAACGCGGGGTATTCAAAATATTCACAAACATTCGAGAATGACACCCGCGGTTTGGTCCAGTTTTTGCAGTGTCATTCTGAGATGACACCCGCGGTTAAAGGGTTAAGCAGTCTCATGAAAGACGATGGAAAGGATGGTGGCAAAAAGCAAGAGTGACAACAGAACTAAAAACTAAGTTAGTGGGAATAAAACGTTGGGGGTAAGTGAGGCGGGAACATGAAAATGAAGGATGGAGAGATACACCTTCCCTCCTGGCATGATCACGACTGACGCAATCCCTTGAATTGCTTGGGTGCAACTGAAAACGGGCCAAATATCATTTATTATTTAATTATTGTTATTAATATTAAATACTGAAGAAGAACCTTAAGTTACATTTTCACAAGATCAAATATTCTTTATTTCTTCAACACTGTTAAAAAAAGTAAGGAGGGCAGGCAAGTTACGGAAAACTTTAAAGAAAGGATGCCACATTCAGGGAGTTTTATCCGACTGTTCAACAAAGCTAGTCATCACTTGGTTGGGCAACTGTACATTCATAGTGCAATACTGTGCAAAGTGTATATATATATATATATATATATATATATATATATATATATATATATATTGCCAGATGCCATAATCCCATAAGGGGTGGCCATTTGACTCTGAGTTATTTGTTTTACAGGGAGGGGCACTAACCCTCCACCAACCCACTTGTTGACACGTAGGGAGCACCTATGGCTTTGTAAATAGTTTCTTGGCTTACAGGAAACCATTTGGTTTGTCACTCAATGTAAAGCCACCTGTAATGGAAAGAAAAGCAATAAGAAGTGACAGGAAAGATGGAAGAAATAGGAAGAGAGGAGGGCAGGCACAGAAAAAGAATGATAAAGGCAAAGGAAGAAGTAGGAAGCACTACATACAGTGAGTGGATAATGGTCGCCACCACCTACCACTAATATATATATATATATATATATATATATATATAATGTTACACACAATTTGTTTAACCAGTGATTTCATGAAATCCCTAGGGAAATCGGGAAATGAGTTTGAATTAGGATGGGTTAATTAAGGTTAGGTTAATTTGGGCTGCGGTTAGGATAGGCTGGGATAATTTATGTTATGTTTAGGTTAGATTAGGCTAGGTTAGGTAGGTTAGATTGTATTATGTTAATTTACTTGAATGCTTAACATAATTTAGCGTTCATTTTAATTAACCTAACCTAAATCCAACCATCCTAGCATAACCTAATTTAATCTTTACGCAGCTTATCTCAGCCTGATCTAACCGCAGCCTAAATTAACCTAACCTTAAGTAACCCATCTTAATTTAATCTTATTTCACGATTTCCTTAGGGATTTCATGAAATCACTAGTTCCACAAACCCTGTAACAGAGAGAGAGAGAGAGAGAGAATGAATAAATGAATGGGGACACCATGATCTAGACACCACAACATCAAACCCTGGGAGAGAGAGAGAGAGAGAGAGAGAGACTGTAGTACCAGTCGAGCAGGGCGGTACTCCAAATGTGGAAGGAAAGCCGATGACAGGGAGACTTGGAGCTCTCGTTTCATCAGTCCTCGGGACTAGTTCCTGACCATCCCCCTTTGCCGAACTTTTCTCAGTAACACAGAGAGTAATCCAGCATGCTCTACAATACAAGTTTCTCTCTCAACACCAAACTACATGTACATTGCACACTACACTTCCTTTTCAAAATTGAAACAAAATAATGGCATCTAATTACCAACCCTCAGAGTCCCAAGGGGGGGCATAAATGACCCCACCATCCGCCTCTCTCCCAGTGCTGACAAACGAGCTCCCTGGAACCACTGTCTACCTCCTTCATTTCTGCATCATTCGTGGCCTATTCTCTAACTTTCCCTCTGTTGATCACCATCTCTCCTCTAAACCTCACCTTCTCTTCTTCATTGAGACTCAGTTGTCTGAGGCAACTGATAGCAAATCATTTTCTGTATCCCTCTGCTTTCTCTATACTCATTCCAAAGCCAAAGGTGGCTGTTGTCTGTACACAACGACTTATCTTGCCCTCGTATTCCTGAACTTGATTCTTCTGAATTCTCTACTCTCGGGCTTAGGCTTTCCTGACATTCTCTGACTAAATATATCTGTGCTGTTTACTTATTCCCTAATTCTACTGACTTAAAAATTCTTCGACTCTCTTACTTCTGCAATGGAGCACATCCTATTCGTTTCTCCTTTTCTGAAATCACGATTCTAGGAGATTTCAATGTTCACCATCACCTTTGGCTCTCCTCTCGTTTCACTGATCCACTTGGTCAAAAAACTTACATATTTTCACTCCTTAATGACCTAGTGCAACTTGTACAGCTTCCTACCCATATCCTTGACCTCCTTGGAGAGAGGTCCAACATACTTGACCTCTTCCTTACAACTAATCCTTCTGCTTACACTGTTACTCATTCTTCTCCGTTGGGCTCCTCCGGTCACAACCTTATTACCTTAACCTGGCCTATCACTCCAGTACAGCCTGTGGATCCTCGAAACAAACATCGGTTGTGGCACTTTGGAGCTTCTGATTGGGATGGTCTCAGGCAGTACTTCTTTGATTTTCCCTGGATGATTATTGTTTCCATGGCCGGGAGCCATCTGAGTGTGCTTACAGAGGTTATTTTCACAGGCAAGGAAGCATACATTCCTTTCTCATGTCTTTTGACTAATGTAAAAAAGCCTTGGTTTAATCGTGCTTGATCTAATGCTGTCTACAACAAGAAGGCCTATAAAAGGTACCAGAGGCAACCTATTTCTCAATCTCATCTTTATTATGTTTATGCCTGGAATCATGCTAAGTCTGTTCTTTGCTCTGCTAAAAATAATTTCATATGTAATAAATGCTCTCAACTCTCCAACTGAAATTCTTCCCATACCTTCTGGCACCTTCCCAAAAACCTTTCTAACAACTTTACCTCATCATCATTCCCTACTCTTTTCTAATCTGATTGCTCTGAAGCTATTTCTTCTACTGATAAAACAAATCTCTTTGCTCAGACTTTCTCTTGTATGTTCTTGCTGGAAGTTTGCTCTCATTCAGCTAGTCCCAAAGAATGGTGACCATTCCCAACACTCTAATATCGCTCAATTACTTTAATATCCTGTGACGCAAAAGTCTTTGAGTCTATTCTTAACAAACAAATTTTAAACCATCTTTCCCATCACAACTTTCTTTCTGATCATCAGTATGGGTTACGTCAGGGACACTCCACTGGCGATCTTCTCCCCTACCTTTCAGATTCCTGATCATCCTCCTTTCAGAACTTCGGTGAATACTTTGCCATTGCAATTGACATTTCTAAGGCTTTCGATCGAGTCTGGCATAAATCTTTGTATTCCAAACTGATCTCTTACGGTTTCAATCCTTCTTTCTGTGCCTTCATCTATATGATCCACTCTGGTTGTTCTATGGCTGCTGTTGTAGACGGCCACTGTTCTTCACCTAGATCTATCAATAGTGGTGTTCCTCAGGTGTGTGTTGTATCACCAACTCTTTTCCTTTTATTCATCAATGACCCTCTATGCTGTACATCTAACCCTATCCACTCATAAGCTGATGATTCCACAATTCACCTTTGCATTCCGTTCTTGCAACGTCCATCTCAGCAGTTACTTCAAGAAACAAGGGATGAGGATATGGCACAATTAATGTCTGACTTGGCCCATATCTCAGACTTAGGTAAAAGTAATCTTGATATTAATAAATCAAAGACTCAGTTCTCTGCCCAGAGGCAACACCTTAGCTCTTAAGTAAATGGGACATGAAGTGGATGTTTGAGCCGGTCTGATGAGAGACGGCAGCGTTTGGAAACTTTCTGTATCGTTCTTTGCAGATGATATTGCTAAGTGAAGATGAAGGGAAACTGTAAGGCTTGGTGAATGAGTTTAGGAGAGTGTGTAAGAAATGTAATCTAAAGGCGAATGTAGGGAAGAGTAAAGCTCGAGAAATATGAAGTCAATGAATGTACAGCCAGTAAAATAATTAATGGCACCCCATCCTTCAATGTTCTTTGCAACTATCATAGGCACAGAAGCCATGAATATGCAGTAAGAATTAGTAGACTTGATTCTCCCCCTTTTCAATCTGCCCGGCCCTCCATCCCCCCCCCCAATCTCTCTGTCCCTGTCTGTCTGTCTGTCTGTCTGTCTTTCTTTCGCTCTCTCTCTCTCTCTCTCAAGATATATTAATGCGCGTCCACACATGCCCTCGAACATGTTGGCAACACACCTGGCAACGTGTTTGGAAACATGCATGCTGCATCATTTGGACAGATGTATGCAAACATGTTTCAGTGCAGCTTCGAACACTGGCAGCAGAGGCAATGGGATAAGTGTGTCCATACCAGGCAGCTGTGACTTCATCATGATGTTGCCAAAATGATCTGGAAATTGCTGTTCCCAACATGATTGCAGTATGTTTCTTACTGTGTTGCTTACATGTTGTCAACACTTGTTCTAGAACACATGTGGATGCGCCCTTGTAACTCCCATACCCGCATGTCGTGTATAACTAATAATTCATAGCAATGAACATTATGCTAGAGGAAAGATCTCAAAACAGCAAAGCATTATCCACAAGGTAATATAGAAATCCAAGTGTTATTTGTCTGCTTGGCACCTATCTTGCCCGAGGTTATCACTTTTCTTACAAATTGTCATACAATGATCACCATTAGCATTTGAAGAATGGGTTGATGACAAACTATGTAGGCCTAACTGTCCATTTAATATAACACCCCATAAACAATGCATGGGAAATATATACAGTACAGTATGTGTCATATGTCATAGTATTGCAATAACATTAACCACATCAGTGACATGTGAATGTAGTAGTTCATGGATAATGAAATCGTGAATGGTATATCACCAGTTTGACAAAAGTGATAACAACATCATGGAGGGGGTGACTGTTAGGCATATCTGTTTATTTGACCCATCCCGTCCAGCTGACATGTATACATGTCCTCCCTGGGCCATCCGGGAGTCATGTATACATGATCTAGTAATTCGCATCATTGTCTGAATATTCAACTGATTATTTTCACCACCTACATCCACCGGCAACCCTTCTGCATGCATTGCAGTCATCCTCCAGCTGCCTGCATACCTCCATGGTGGACAGACCTGCACAAATCCATATTCCTGTGTCCAAACCCTCGGCCGACCGCCCATGCCGATTGTGATTGGGGAAAGTGACTCCTCCTCTGAGGAACCAGATTTAGTGATGCTGAGAATGGAAAAATATGCATCAGAGGAGGAGAGTGACCGTGAATTCTCCACTGTGCTGTGATATTTTCCGTCTGCAAGATCATCAGCCTTTTCTGATGATGAAGGATCAGATGTAGTTGATGATTCTGCAGAGGGTGATACGCACAGTGGAGAAAGCAGCGGGGGAAGGTAGAGAGTGAAGGAAGCGAGGATGCTGGCGGGAGGAGAGAATGCCACAGGCTGAGCCACCGGGCATGAGAGTAGCCTAGGGTGGAGTTTTCCACCCATTCACCATCATCACCACCTTCACCCTCATGGCTTGCATCATTTTATTCATCAGCACGTGCCTCATCATGCCGGCCTGCATCGCTCCAGGACTCAACATGTGCCTCACCATGGCGGAATAGATTGTAGCACCAGTCGAGCAGGGCAGTACTCCCGAGGTGGATGGAAAGCTGATGACAGGGAGTGCTGGAGCTCCCGTTTCATCAGCCCTCAGGACTAGTTCCTGACCATCCCCCTTTGCTGAACTTTTTCAGCGTCTCAGTTACACAGAGAGTAGGCCAGCATGCTCTCCAGTACAAATTTCTCCATCTATCTTCACCAAACTACATGCACAGTACACACTACACTTCCTATTCAAAATTCACCAAAATGGCATCAATTCACCCAGCCTCGGAGTCCCCAGGGGGGGGGACCATAAATGCCCCCGCCATCTGCCCCTCTCCCGGTGACGACTCGAGGTGCCTGGAACCACTGTCTGACTCTCTTCTTCTTCATTTCTGCAACATTCGCGGCCTTTCATCTAACTTTCGCTCTGTTGAGCACCACCTCTTCTCCTCTAAACCTCACCTTCTTTTTCTAACGGAGACTCAGCTGTCTGAGGCAACTGACAGCAAACCCTTTTCTGTATCCTCCTACTTTCTCTATACTCATTTCAAAGACAAAGGTGGCTGTTGTGTATACATACGCAACGACTTATCTTGCTCTCGTGTTCCTGAACTTGATTCTTCTGAATTCTCCACTCTTTGGCTTCGGCTTTCCTGTCATTCTCTGACTAAATATATCTGTGCTGTTTACTTATCCCCTAATTCTACTGACTATCAAAAATTCTTCGACTATCTTACTTCTACGATGGAACACATTCTGTCCATTTCTCCTTTCTCTGAAATCTCCATTCTTGGAGATTTCAATGTTCACCACCACCTTTGGCTCTCCTCTCCTTTCACGGATCCACCTGCTGAACAAGCCTACATCTTTTCTATCCTTAATGACCTAGAGCAGCTTGTACAGCACCCTACCCGTATCCCTGACCGCCTTGGAGAGAGCTCCAACATACTTGACCTCTTCCTCACAACTAATCCTTCTGCTTACTCTGTTAATCTTTTCTCTCCGTTGGGCTCCTCCGATCACAACCTTATTACCTTAACCTGTCCTATCGCTCCAGTACGGCCTGCGGACCCTCCAGGGAAACGTCGTCTCTGGCATTTTGGAGCCGCGGACTGGGAGGCCCTCAGGCAGTACTTCTTTGATTTTCCCTGGAATGATTATTGCTTCCATGGCCGTGAGCCATCTGAGTGTGCCTTGCGCATTACGGAGGTTATTCTCTCGGGCATGGAAGCATACATTCCTTTCTCATATCCTTTGACTAACGCAAGAAAGCCTTGGTTTAATCACGCTTGTTCTAATGCTGTCCGCAACAAGGAGAAGGCCTACAAAAGGTACCGAAGCCAACCCACCCCTGAATCACATAATCTTTACGTTTCTGCCCGGAATCGTGCTAAGTCTGTTCTTCGCTCTACTAAAAATAATTTCATCCATACTAAATGCTCTCAACTCTCCAACTCGAATTCTTCCCGCTCCTTCTGGCACCTTGCCAAAAATCTTTCTAACAACTTTACCTCATCATCCTTCCCTCCTCTTTTCTATTCTGATGGTTCTGTAGCTATTTCTTCTACTGATAAAGCAGATCTCTTCGCACAGACTTTCTCCTCCAATTCCACCTTAGACGATTCCGGTGCTGTTCCTCCATCACTTCCCCCCTCTGACTTCCTCATGGCTGACATTAAAATTTCTTCAGTTGATGTATTTTCTGCCATTACTGGCCTCAGTACTAACAAGGCATATGGGCCTGATGGGGTCCCTCCTGTTGTTCTCAAAAACTGTGCTTCTGTGCTTACACCCTGCCTAGGCAAACTATTTCGCCTTTGCCTGTAAACTTGTACCTTTCCTTCTTGCTGGAAGTTTGCTCTCATTCAGCCAGTCCCAAAGAAGGGTGACCACTCCCAACCCTCCAACTATCGTCCAATTGGTTTAACGTCCTGTATTTCAAAAGTTTTTGAGTCAATTCTTAATAGAAAAATTTTAAGGCATCTTTCCTATCACAACCTTCTTTCCGATCGTCAGTA
Organism: Coenobita brevimanus; assembly: GCF_032717465.1. Lineage (NCBI taxonomy): Eukaryota > Metazoa > Arthropoda > Malacostraca > Decapoda > Coenobitidae > Coenobita > Coenobita brevimanus. Next base: position 19,150,660 of record NC_137011.1, on the reverse strand, counting down.
TGGGTTCCGTCAGGGACGCTCCACTGGCGATCTTCTCACCTACCTTTCAGACTCCTGGTCATCCTCCTTTCGGGACTTTGGCGAAAGCTTTGCCATTGCACTTGACATCTCAAAGGCTTTCGATCGAGTCTGGCATAAATCTTTAATTTCCAAACTGCCCTCCTACGGTTTCTATCCTTCTATCTGTGCCTTCATCGCTAGCTTCCTTTCTGGTCGTTCTATAGCTGCTGTCGTAGACGGCCATCGTTCTTCTCCTAGATCTATTAACAGTGGTGTTCCTCAGGGCTCTGTCCTATCACCAACTCTCTTCCTTTTATTCATCAATGATCTTCTAAGCTGTACATCTAACCCTATCCACTCATACGCTGATGACTCCACCCTTCACCTTTCCATTCGGTTCCCGCAACGCCCATCTCAACAGTTACTTCAAGAAACAAGGGATGAGGCTATGGCACACCTAATGTCTGACTTGGCTCATATCTCTGACTGGGGTAAAAATAATATGGTTGTCTTTAATGCATCTAAGACTCAGTTCTTACACCTATCAACCCGACAAAATCTTCCACAGGTATACCCACTAATGTTTAATAATATTGAGATTAATCCTGCATCATGCTTGAACATGCTTGGGGTTTCATTTACTCGGGACTTATCTTGGAAAGATCATATTACATCTCTTGTAAAATCTGCTTCCAAGAGATTGGGTGTGCTAAGCCGACTCCGCTCTTTCTTTACCCCTGCACAATTGTTGACTCTATACAGGGGTTTTATCCGCCCCTGTGTGGAGTACAACTCTCATGTGTGGGGAGGCTCCCCACATACAGCTCTTCTCAATAGGATGGAGTCAAAGGCTTTTCGTCTCATTAACTCTCCTCCTCTTACTGACTCCCTTCAACCTCTGTCTCTTCGCCGCACTGTTGCATCTTTATCTCTTTTCTATCGCTACTTTAATGGTCACTGCTCCTCTGAACTGTCTGCTTGCATTCCTCCACCTCTACGACGGGCGCGTAGCACCCGTCTGCAGCAAACTCTCATCCCTTTTCTGTCCAACTCTCTAATGCAAGTGTTAACCGTTACTCCCAGTCTTTCATTTATGCAACAGGTCAGCTCTGGAGCTGTCTCCCTCTGTCTGTATTTCCTTCTGCCTATGATCTCCAGTCTTTCAAACGTAGTGTGTCCAGGCATCTCAAAATGATCGGATCTTGAATTTGGCTCTGTATTGTATTTTGTTTTTCTCTTGGAGGGAACTGTTACTGCGGGCTCATGCCTTTGGTTCCTTCTTCCTTGCATAAAAAAAAAAAAAAAAACTTCAGGCCTCACCACGCCGGCCTGCATCACTCCAGGCCTCACCACATGCCCCACCACGTCGACCTGCCTCACCACATTCCTCACCATGCCAGCCTGCCTCACCACTTGGCGGCCATGCCGGCCTGCCTCACCACGTGCCATTTCACCACAGCCTGCCCCATCTGGTTATGTTGGTGCAGGTGCATGCCGGCAGGCACATGCCCACCGACATCTTTCACCAACGCCATCACCACCATGATCACCGTCACCAGCATCATCACCTGCCTCATCTAATGGTGAGTTGGAGGAATTGCCACCATGCTGCCATGCTAGGGGCCGTGGCAGGGCATGGGGCAGGCCACATGCACGGCAGACACCACAGGAGCTGAGGACAGGTGGGTTAGAAACCTTTGTGTGGGAGGAAGGGATGGGGTTTCAGCCTGAAGTACCTGTGTTTGATGAGACAAACTCAGGTGTGCAGCCAGAATTTCCCTGCAACAGAGCTTCTTCTGTAGTGAACTTCTTCCTTGCTTTTTTCAAAACAGCATTGATGGAGTTCATTGTGAAAGAAGTGAACAAATTCAGGGATTTCTGCTGCAATTCGGCTGAAACCTCGCAAGTGAGAGAGAGTGCAAAAATGAAGGAATGGACTGCACTGAGTATTAGCGAAATGTACGTGTGGCTAGCATTGACAATGTTGATGCCTCATGTCAGAAAACATAGCATACACGATTGTTGGCTCGTGGATGATATTGCTGCAATGCCTGTATTCGGTAAGAATATGCCACGTGACTGATATCTTGACATCTGACGTACTTGCATTTTTCCACAAATATGGGACCAGGCCCGAATGCTAGGCTGTGGAATATTCGCTCGATTCTGCAGATGATGAAGGAAAAATTGCAATCATTTTTCGGGCCATTTCAGAAAGTTGTTATCGATGAGTCACTTGTTTTGTTCAGGGGACGTCTTGCCTTCTTTCAGTACATTCCATCAAAGAGACATCTTTTCGGAACAAACTTCTTTGTATTGTGTGATTGCAAGACTGGGTACGAGCTCGATTTCATTGTGCATACAGCAAGTGATGTGGTGTTTTTGAGGGACGATCCCCATGGTTTCCCTGGCTCTGTGGTCAAGAAACTAATGGACAGGTACTTCGGAGGCAACCATATCCTTTACACTGATAATTATTACACGGAACCAGGTCTTGCAAAGTACCTGCAAGGACACCAAATTGGATTGTGTGGCACTGTCCATGCAAAGAGGAAGCACTGGCTATCCTTTCCCAAAGGCATCGTGAAGGGGGAGTGCAGGACCTTGCAATCAGGTAAACTCCTGACAATTCACTGGCATGATAAGAGAAAGATGAATGTCCTCTCCACGGTCCACGAAGGTAAGTTGATTGACACAGGCAAGGTCGATAGAAGAACGAGGCACCCAGTTTTCAAGCCTGGTGCTGTTATTGACTATAACGTGAGCTTGCAACTCGTTGATAAATCAGATATGCAGATCGGCACAATCGACTGTCTGAGGAGTTGTTGTAAATGGTATAAGAAGGCATTCCTACATGTACTGGACATCCGTGTACCGAATGCCTTTATTTTGTACAAGGATGTTACACAGACCAGCACATCTCTCTGAGAGTTTGAGAAGGATGTAATTTATGGCCTTCTGGAGAGATATGGATAGGTAAATCCTTCCGTGAAATGTAAGCACAGTGTACAGCAACTGCCTGATCTCCTACAGTGCAGGGACTACTTCAGCCGGCATTTCAAGGAAATGCTACCTCGCATACCTGCAGGCAAAGAAGCCTTCCGGCATTGCTACGTTTGCGCCAGTTCATCGTGCCGACCACAGCAACGCCGTAAGACGAGCTGGTGGTGTGCTGAATGTGAGGTGGCACTGTGTACCGACAGTTTCTTTGATTTCCACGCCAAGACCGAGTGGTAGGAGTCTGGGTATTATGAATAAGTTAGTTTTGTACATACCGGTATGTTGTTTTTTGTTGAAATAGGATATATGATTTCACTACTCTGCGTATATTTCCGAATATATGAATAATGGAGGCAGAAGGTATGTTTCATGATAAACTTGCAGCCTTATTTTATTTGAAAAACATGTGTTTATACATATTTCTTATGATGAAAAAGTATAACTCAAAGGAAAGAGAAAGTCATAGTGGTATTTCCGTTTGTGGGGAGTACGTAAATGACTACCGGTACTTGGTTCATTTTTTGTAGTAGTACTTGTAGTGGTAGTAGTATGGTAGTATGTGTTATAGGTGTGGATGTAATACTAGTAGATGTGGTAGTTGTAATAGTAGTAGTTGTGCTTGTGGTAGTAGTACTTGTAGTAGTGGTAGTCGTAGTATTAGCAGTAGGTGCTGTAGCGGTAGCTGTACTTGTACTTCATGTAGTAATAGTATTATTTCTAGGTGTTGCAATACCCAGACCTCTACTCGCTCACCAATGCCAGAATCGAGCAACAATCGTAGCCAAACATACAGTTCCGTGTGTGTGTGTGTGTGTGTGTGTGTTTGTGAGACAGACAGACAGACAGACAGACAGACAGAAAGCGAGTGAGAGAGAGAGCATAAATGCCTGTCTGTCTGTCTGTCTGTAACGAGGAAAGAGACGAGCAGCCTGAGTTTAAGGTCATTGCTACTGTGACCGGCCTTCATTTACCCAGAACGACCGGTTATGGAAAAATATTCACGGAAACAGTGTTTGTAGTGGATTTTGGTCTCCTGGAAGTGTCGTCGAAATGATATCAGTGTGGCAGGGTAGTGTAAGCCTTTGTTGTGTCACTGAACCTCTGCCACGGACACAGACTCTGGCAAAGAAACACCAAAGATTGCCCTCATTCCCCACTCACTTACTCTCCCTGTCTGCCCTTCACGGACCATCTGATGCCATCAGCTAGAAGTCGAAGGATTGGTGAGTAATATGAGACCTTATTTGTTACAATTGGTTAAATATTAACCCAGATAATTATGAAAGTTTAAAGATAGACGATTTCGCCAGTTTTTCTCGGGAATGCCCGGCTGTGGGGAGAGATCACGACAACATCTGCCAGACGGGAGGGGCTAAGAACAGGCTTTCATCTCAGACGGTTCTCGATACATATAATGTGAAGAGAGTGTTGCCTATAAACCTACTTCAGCTTGAGTAATCTGAGCTTCGAATCAGTGCAGGAGTTTAAATGTTGAGTCTGAATCTGATCTACATTACACATCAACATCCTCGTTTATAATTTTCATGATCACTGTGTTGATACACTCTGTAAGTAACGTAAAAGGCAGTGATAATTAAGAAGTAAAACGAAGCGTCAGATGCCATTTGGAAAATCAGGGATACCAACCAGGTACGTTAAGTCAGGAGTTTGTTTTCAGATCTCTCGTTCGCTTAGTCAAATTTTATCATGCTAAAAGGGTGCCGATAACGTATTTTTAGTACGTGTACAGTGAGGTTGGAGGATGAGGAATGGGAAATGTGAGTGCATTTACCTGTAAGTACTAGGGTATTGTGATGAGTAAGAACGGAAGTTTGGAGGACGAAGTGCTTGAAAGGGTACAACACCACGTAGAAAGGTTGATGGTTCTTTGAAATCAGTGATAAGAATTAGGGAAGTAAGCATGGAAGTAAAAAAGTCGCTACATAATAGTATTGTTATACCAACTCCAATGTATGGAAGAGAAGCTTGGACCTTGTTGGAAGGACACAAGTCAAGAATGAGAGCAGTGAAAATTAGGGAGCAGCATGTGGAGTTACATGGAAGGACAGATTGACAAATGAGGAAGGGAAAACCATTGTGGTGTGGATGTGGATGTTACAGAAAGTATTGGGGGAAATACACTGAGGTGGTTTGGCCAGTTGGAGAGGATGGGGAGTGAGAGAGTAACGAGGAGAGTGTATGTGAGTGAAATGGAGAGGGGAGAGTGGGGGGGGGGAGGCCTAGGATGAGATGGAGGGATGGAGTGGATAGGTATATGTGAAAGAGGGATGTGAGCTGGGGGAAGGGCAATGTAATGGTGAGAGATAGGGCGACATGGAGGGGATTTGTTTGTGGCCACACCTTACGGAATTAAGGTGTCTGACAAGAGATATATATTATGCTAATCACAAAAGAGTTTTAGGTCGAATGGAGAGACGTAGTATCATCTTATTCTGACCCTAGGTTGTGAAAAATAAGCTGCAAATGGACAAACCTCTGGCCAGATGTAAGTGAACGGACTATCAATAAGGAGGGCTGGGTAATGTCCTGATATAAGGGTAATTTGGTGAACTCGATCATCTCTACCTAAGGACACCTCTGATGGGTGGATATCAGAAGGGGAGGCTAACTTTTATCGTCCGCCTTTACGAGGTGGAGCGATAGTGTTTTTGCCTGCCTCTGTTCTTACCTAATTGTTCTTACCTAATTGTATCTTTACAGGAATGAGTCAAGCTCGTACTGTCCCGTGTTTTAAACCATATTTATCGTACATATCCTTAACTTTGTGAAATGTTTTGGCACACACTATTTCGTTCGGTTGTGCATTCCATTGATCAATTGCTCTGTTTGGGAAACTGAATTTCCTTACGTCTTTATCATCTCTCTTCTTATGCAGTTTTTAGCAGTGTCCTCTTGCTGATGCTTCCCCATATGTTAAGTAATCATTTATGTCTATTTTCTCCTTCCTTGATATGCATTTATATTGCATTATCATGTCACCTCTTTTCCTTCTCTCCTGTAGTGTTGGTAGATTCAGTTTATTTAGTCTTTCTTCGTAGCTTAGATCCCTTAAGCTTGGTAATCATCTTGTAGCAGCCATTTGAACTTTTTCAATCTTGTCTATGTGTTTTTTTGAGATGAGGACTCCAGACTACTGATGCATATTCCAGGGTTGATCTGATGAATGATGTTATTAGCCTTCTTAGCATGTCTTCATTTATGTATGTGAATGCTATTCTCATATTTGCAAGCAGTGTATACATGTTCCGTACCTTCTCGCTGATGTGGTCAGCCGGAGATAGTCTGTTATTGATAATCACACCTAGATCCTTCTCTCTTTCTGATGTGTGTAGGGTTTTATTTCCTAACGTATAATCCCAATCAGGTCTTTTTCCACTTTTACCAAACTTGATTACATGACACTTGTCCACATTGAATTCGATTTGCCATGTATTACTCCATTCATGAAGTTTATGTAATTCTTCTTGTAGCTCTTTACAAGAGTCTGTGTTAGTAATTCTCCTTTGTATTTTTGCATCATCTGCAAACATATTTAGATACCATTCATTTCCAGTGTTACTGTTTATATCATTTATATTCACTAAAAACATGATTGGTGCCAGCACTAAACCCTGTGGTACTCCACTAGTCACTTCTTTCCACGATGAGTAGTTTCCCCTTAGTACTGTTCTCATTTCTCTTTTTATGAGAAAATCTTGCATCCAGCGAAACAGTTTGCCTCGAATTCCTCCTTGATGGTACAGTTTCCAGAAAAGTCTTTGGTGTGGTACTGTGTCAAATGCTTTCTTGAAATCTAAATAGATACTGTCCACCCATCCTTCTCTTTCCTGTATTGTGTCTGTTACTCTGTCATAGTAGTTCAACAGATTAGTAACGCATGATTTTCCTTTTTTGAAATCAAACTGTCTTTCTGTTATCATACTGTGTTCTTCTAGATGATATACCCAAGCTTTTCTTATAAGCCATTCTAATACCTTGCTTACAACACTGGTCAGTGATACTGGTCGGTAGCTGAGTGGACTTTCTCTATTCCCTTTCTTGAATAAGGGGACAATATTTGCTTTCTTCCAACTATCAGGTAGTTTACCTTGACTCAAAGATTTCTTGAAAATTAAAAATAATGGTTTACTTAACTCCTTTGCACATTCTCGTAGTACCCAACATGAAATTTCATCAGGACCATTTGCTTTTCCTCTGTCTAATTTACTTAACTCCTCCTGTATTACTTTTTCTGATATTTGTATATCTGGTAGTATGTGTGGACATGCATGTTCCACATAGTCCCTCTCAGAATTTTTTTCTTCTGTAAAAACTAATTGGAAATTCTTATTTAGCACTTCACAAAATCTTTCTCTTGTGTATAGGTGATTCCCTCGTCCGTAATGGATTGTATTATATTTTTTACTTTGGTTTTGCTTCTGATGTAGCTGTAAAATAGCTTTGGTTGATCATTACTTTTATTTATTATATCCTCCTCAAACTGTTTTTGGGCTTCCCTCCTTATTCTTGTATAATCGTTTCATGCCTGTTTGTAATTATTTTATCTCCCTTCACTATTGTGTCTTCTGTATCCATTCCACAACAAATCTCTTCTTTCTTTTGATTTTTTACATTCTGTATTGAACCATTTCTGTATTTTCTTATCTGCTTCTTTGTGCTGTGGGATGTACTTCTGGACTCCTATTTCATAAAATTCATAGAATTTTTTATATACAGCACATAAATCTTGTCCTCTAAGCTCATTTTCCCAATCAGCTTCTAAGAAATGCTTCTTTAGGGCTTGATAATTTCCCTTTTTATAGTTTAGGCTTTTTTTGTAACTTTCATTGCTGTTAACTGTGTCATATGCTATCCTGAAGTTGTAATTTAGTACTGCATGATCACTTTTGCCGAGTGGAGGGTGATATATTAAACTGACAATATCATTTTCTTGCCTAGTAAATATGAGATCTAGCATTGAAGGTACAACAAGTCCTCTTTTTCTGGTGGTTTCCCTCACATGTTGCGTTAGGAAAAACTCTTGCACGAGATCCAGGAGCTTTTGGTCCCAACAGCTTTCTTGGCTAATTATATCTAGAGTATTCCAATTTATATTTGTATTAAAATCTCCAGTTAGTATAATTCTTTTCGATTTCTCTTTCATTTTATGTAGTAATGCTCTTAAACTTTGACTTGTACTCTCTGCCAGGTCCTCATATTCGTCTCTTTCCCATGTGTTTGATCTGCGTGGCATGTACAAACTGGCTACAATGACTTTCCCTTCAGATGTGTTGATCTCTACTGCAATCAGTTCTACTTGTGAGGGTATATGTAAGTTTAGATTTTTCTTAGTTAATATTATAATTCCTTCTCCTTTTTTTAAGTTTCTGTCTCTTCTCCATATATTGTATTCCTCTAAGTTTAGTATGTCATTGGATATCCTTGGTGTTAATTTTGTTTCAGTTAGGCATATTATGTGTGGTTCATTTTCTCTGACATAATCATTTATCTCTAGTAATTTAGATACCATTCCATCCACATTTGAGTACATCAACTTTATCATCTTGTTTATATACTTGTCATGACATGGTTCTACTACCTTCCTCCTTTTTATTCCCTCCTGTTTGTGTACCACTTTCGTACCTGCAATCCAATTACTTTGTAAAAAAATGTGCTCTTCTTTTCTGATCTTCCCTCATTATTTGTTTTTGCTTCCTCCCTCTTCTCTTTCAGTAATTCCAATTTCTCTTGTGTTAGGCATCTTTTTATCCATACATTTTTGAACTCCTCTTTTTCTATAAGATTCTTTGCATTTTTTAGTATCTCCTCCACAGTGTTTACACTCTGGAAAGTTACCTTTAGAGGTCTTGTCTTGCTTTTCTCGTATTTCCCTAACCTTTTGTGTTCCTCTATGTCTATACTACAGATTTCCTCTAATACTTCTTTCAATAAGCTCATTACATTTGCCATCTCCTTTTTGTCTCTTGTGATCTTATTTTTTACTTCTTCCTCTTCTATACCAGTGATTACTATAGATTTGTTGATATCTACTGAATCTCTGACTAACTTTGGATTGTTTTGGATTATTCTTTTCACTTCCTTTTTAATGCTTTTTTCCTCCACCCTTGTTTCTAAGTCTTTCTTTACTTTCACCATTTCAGCATACGTGGTTTCCACATCATTTTTGTAGCTTTGCACAGCTTCATACACCTGTGTTATCTTCTCCTCAATATCACTGCTCTGGTCTATCAGACTGCCTACTTGCCTAATTGTCTCTGTATCATTTTTGAACTCTTCCATAATACTCTCATGATTGACTACTGTACTTGCCATTTCACTCATTTTCCTCCTAAGTGTACTCAATTCTACTGTTAGTTCACTGATGGTTGTGTCTTTCTTGTTGACCTCCCTTCCTAGTTTTTCTATTTCTTCCTTTTGCAAGTGCATCTGCTTCTTTATTTTATCAATTTCATTCTGGAAAGCCATCTCCAGTTTGTGTACACATTCAATCAGTCTATTGTGAGTCTCCATTTCAACCAGTTCTTGGTAGAAATCATCATCTTGCTTTCTACCTTTATCCCTTTTCTTTTCCAAATTTGCTTTACTAAAGTATGTGGCCATTTTGCAATACTAAAGGCACAGAGTACTTACATTCCCTGGGACAGTTGTAGTCTAAACAAACATCAGCTGACTGAGCGCATTCTTTCGCTACTCGGTTCTCTTTTCTGTTTGAACAAGTCTTGTTTAAACTTATTTTTTTTTTTATAATAAAAAATCATTTAGTCTAACCTGGTACAGAGCTTGACTCATATAAAGATACTAATATAGGTAATGCCACTGGCCGTGCTGGCTCGGTATGGAGCGCTGTCAGCGCACATCTGTTCTCCTTGGTAGCTGCTGAGTGTGTGTGTGTGTGTGTGTGTGTGTGTGTGTGTTCCCATTATGTCTTATGAACGGCTTGGGCTATCAACACGAAACCTTCAGGGTATAAATATATGGCAAAAATCTTGGACGAGTTCGATAATGGGCACTCGGGGTCAAGGTCAAGGTCACCAAAATGGCTGCCAAAATTCAACTTGTTTTATCATCTGCCTTCATCACCATTACATCTCATGACCAACTTGAGCTATCAACATGAAACCTTCAGGGTGTTAAGATATGGCCAAAATCATGGACTTAGCCAATGGCATATTCTGGCGGGCGATTAGCATTCAGCTCCTGAATGCTTTTCTTTATTAATATTATGTTCTGATCAACAACAAAGAATATAAGGACACAAGAAACTAAATCAAAGATAAAAATATAACCACTAAAAATCACACAAAAACACATTAAAGCCACTGAATAAAAGCAGTAAACCTTTAAATCAGAAAAAAAAAATTACTACATTTTATGAGGCAGTCCAGCTACCTTCACAAAGTTTAGAGTTCCCCCTCCCATACACCAGTCAACCTCCCCAAGCACTGATGATAGACAGCGTGAGCTATCACTCATCACTTGCTTAGAGATGTACCAACGGTTTGAATCCCCAAGACTAGGACACTCCACCAGCAAGCAGTCAGCACAGATGGGTCTGGGAGCACCTTCCATTAACCCGTCCCATCCCGACCACTTCTCCACCACAGACTCCCCCCAATCCCAACCATTTTTGGATTTTTTTTTTTGGGGAGGGCTCAAACCTCCGCTTTTTGTGAGAAACATCGAAAAATCATAGAGAAATTGCTCACTTAAGGTTTAAAATACTCGATCCAGGTAGCAGTACCTCCTTACCTTACTGGGTTTTCTAACAGGCTGGCACCAAAGAAAACGAGTTCTATGGGAGGGTAACTATTTCACACCACCATAAACGGTATTTATTTATTTAGTTGGTATGAATTTATTTGCAATATTGGTTTTCAAACAGTAATATAGGCATTATAGGCATTGTGTCACTCACTAACTCATCATCATACCTGACCTCTTTTTGCCACATTACCTTATCATCGTTTCTGACTGTTTCTTCCTGTAATGCTATGTAAAGTTTATCCTCCACATTGTCATCGATTGTTGAATCACTCTGGCCCTGAATTTCGTACCGTGGCATGACATGGCTTTACTGGCCAGGTCACTGATAACAGGTGAATTGCTGAGACAATGGCATGTGGGGGGGGGGTCATGCTGGGTAAGGCATTGTCCCTACCTGGCATCTTGTAGAGGAAGGTGTCCCGTGTATACGTACCAAAAATCTCTCATGAAAATTGAAAATTGTGCAAATTAGGGACCTTGCAATTGATTCGCATCTATGTACGTTGATGGGATTGGCAGTGTGAAAACGTGTGGACGTTAATTCACGTCGACGGGACACCGCTGGTTATAAATCCATGAGAGTGCCAGGTGTGGCCAGTTCGTAGCTAGCATAAAACCGTCTCCTACTAGTGAGACCTGCCTTGTAAGTGAAGAAGTCTACTTCAGCCAGAACAGCAATCATTATGTTAGGCGCCCCCTCCCCCCCCTTCCAGCGGTCTTGCCAAGAACGCCAAATCCGTCCAGCAATAATAACGTAAAAATCATATGCAGGCAATCGATGCACAGTAGGACGGGATCCGACACAAACAGGAGCGTGAACTGATACCGCCTTACCCATGAGATCAGCCTGCTAATTCCTGAACACCCCCATATGGGCAGGAACCCGACAAAACCCCACATGACGGTCATGACGGCCAAGCTGTTAAAGGAACTCTAAAATTTATGAAACCAGTGGATTAGATGAACTGAAAGACTCCAGCATAGATAGAGCACTGTGGGCGTAACTAAAAATCACAAATGCAGACTGAGGGAAAGTAAAAATGATATGGAGAGCAAACAAAATTGCAGTCAATTTTACTGTAAAACCTGAAGTAATACCAGGAAAGTTACTGTCCCGACTGAAAGAAGGGAAGACCACATCAAAGCCTTTTCCACCATAAATTTTGACCCATCAGTATTGACAGGGACAGTGAACTCATGCATAGGGGCATGTTCTAAAAGGAGAGATAAGAAATCCTGAGAGGGATGGGAGCTCATTTTACTAACTATGGACCTACAGAAAGTCACAAGGAAGCAATCAGTAACCCACCCTCGGGATCCAATATGGACAAACTGTGAGTCCTGGAACAGAGAGGGCTGACATAACAGACCAGACCCCAAAACCAAAGGGCTTGGGGAAACTAAGACGAGTGTCATAAACAAACCAGGAATCCTGGGAGATCAAGGTACAAGGCACCGAGTCCAGGAGGTGGTGAAGATGATGCCAACACCTCACCATCAACGACTGACGATGTAAATCCTGAGGGAGGACACCAACATTCGTCAACAAACTTGATATCAGGGATGATCTGAATGCCCCAGTTGCGAGATGAACATCAGCATGATGCAGTGAATGTAACAGCCAGAGACGGACATCTGTAGCAGAGGAGTAGACTGCACATGCATATTCTACTTTAGAAAGAACAGGGGATTTATGCAAGAGGGGGAGGGTCTGATGGTCACCACCACAACACTAAAATAACTAAAATCACCTGGAGACATGTGGCCTCAGTACAAGCCACCTTATCGTAACAAATATGAGGAACCCAGGTCAATCACCTGTCGAATTTAAGACCCAGAAACCCAGTCTCATCCACACTGAGATTCCGTGACCATAGAGAATGAGAAAAGTCCTCGATGTGTTGGAGGAAACAAAACCTCTCCATGAGGAAGATCTGACCTCCTTTAACACCTGCCATGCATGAGCTCTTGCCCTCCAAAATGCCACCAAATACTGAGGATCCATATGATGGTGACGAAGCCGAGAGAAGGCAAACCGTCTGGGTTTCACTACAGAAATGCACTCATGGGTCCACCAAGGAAGTGGACGTTTATGAAACTGACGTTTCATATTCGGAATAGTTAAAAGAGTTGCTGAGTGAAAAACATCAGTTAAGTAGGTGACCACCTCATCGGTACTGCCAAAATCATGCACAGAGCAGTCAGTGGAACATATCTCTGAGAACAGAGATGCATTCCCATCAATTAGCTAGCAAGGAAGACAGGGTGGTGCATCACCTTCAGCAGCAGTTAAAAAGATCAGAAAATGGTCACTGCCATGCAAGTCTGGCAACACACAGGAATCAGAATTCAAAGCAGCATCAGCTGAGTACAGAGACAAATTGATGGTCCTAAAAGTTTCTGTCTGGAAATGGAAATGGGTCATTTCACCAGAAAGATTTTGAATAAGATGTTGCAGATTCACCTCTCTAACAACAGCACCAGGAGGGAGATAAAGGTAACAAATTGCATACCGACAATGCAGCAAGACCTGAAAAGCGGCAGCTTGTAAGTAAGTGGAAAGGCTCAGACAAGTGAATGGAATATCACAACAAAGGAAGATAGCAATACCCCCATGATCTCTTTGGCCAGGAACAGAATCAAAATAAAAGAAAAGGTAACCAGCAGGACTGGAAGGAACACCATCACCAGCCATGGTCCCTGTATGCACTTGCAGACTGGCAAAACCTGTGCAAAAAGAGGACACATTTCCTCGCAGTTGGCACATAAGTCACAATCCATTGGATGATAGAACTCACAGTGGAGGGAGAAGCAGGATAAATTGCAAGACTAAACAGTCCCTGACAAGCAGTCAGATTTGGAACAGTGCTTAGGAAGGCCCTTAGAAAGAGACTGTCTAGCACCAGGAGGCTGAACACCATGCCGGTGATATGAAGGCAACTGTGAGGAGGAGGAACAGAAAGGTTTTACAATATTTTTTTCCAGAGCACGAAAAACAGGCTGCTTGGCAGGCGGCGTGCAGGCTGCCCTAGAGGATTTAGGGCAGCCAGCACTACCACCAGAAGCATAAAATGTAGAAGCAGCTTCCACAGAACCAGCATCCTATGAGGATGAGAACACATGCACATGAATAGGAGCAACAACAATCCAGGCAACAATGTCAGCTGGAACGGGCTGGACCACCACCAAAACACCAGCCTCAGACTGCACCTGGCCAGGCTCCTGAGATGCCAGGAGGGAATCAGCAGAATGATCCTTACAAGGTTTCATAATGGAGACTTTAGGTGGAAGGTCCACAGGCTCAGAGCATTCAGAAGAATCAAGGCAACACTTACAAGGCACCGGAGGAACTGTGAGGAGGCTGGACATGTCAGGAGGAGTGGACGCATCAACGTGGACTTCTGCCACCACCACGGAAGGGCTCAAACCTTCTGTCATTGAATTGGGGACAGAACAACTGAAGAGGGAGAGTGAACACCAATTTTGCAAGCAGTAGGATCTTAACCCTTTAAATGCGGATCGTCGCGTTTGCGACACTCGGCGAAAAGGACATAACTGCGGATCGTCGCGTTTGCGATTCTAGTAAATTTTGAATAACCGCAGGCAAGCAAGCTCAAGCTGGTATTGTCTATCAGTACCGCCACCCTTTAGCTACTATTAGCACACTTGACCTTTGTACCACTGACCTCCATTGTTGCCAAGTATCTTTTTTTTTACCCATCCACACACCGCTGCCCGGCCACCCTCGCTGTGATATATGGCAGCGTGCAGACAGCTCAGACATGTCAATCTGTGCCTTCCTCTCGCAAGCACATTATGCTAATTGGAAACTCTTGTTTCCCCAGTTGTCACACTAGCTTTTTTTTCGCTCGGTTTGCCCATGTTTAGCGTCAGTTTATCGCAGTCTTTGAAGCTGACACCATGTCAAATTCTAGCTCTTCCGAGTCATTGCCTTCCAGCCCTCTCATAAAGGGCTTTGTGACTTTTACCCCGTCCAAACCCTTACTAGGGAGTGCTAAGGGCCTGAGTGAGTCTGCTATAGGCCTAGAATTATTGAAAGCTTCTATGGACTACGGTAGTGACATTGCGGTGCTATTGAGCCTTGCTGAATCAGACACTTTATCGAGTGCTGAGTCTGAGGTGCAGGAAGAGACAATTCCTGTGCCTAGCACCTCATCAGGCAAGGCTCCAGTGCAGAAGGGAGTGGTGTATGGTGACCCCGGTTCCCAGCCATTGTTCTCCTCAGACTGGCCATTGTCCCCTACCCCAGGTCACGCCACCGCCATACCGCCTCGCACCCCCAGCCCCATTCTCTCGTCATCTTCGTCTGCTGTGCTTTCTCCTGAGTCTTCGGAGTCTCCTTCACCACCTCGGAAGGGAAGTAGGCAGTCTGGTTTTCGTAGAGGTTTTCGTAGGCCCCGTGTTCGTTCTAGCATGAGTAGGAAAGTGTCTCCAAGTGCTAGAATTAGTGGTAAGGTTTCCCGCACTAGGCAACTCACCACCCAGGCTACTGCGAGTGACCTTGAACCTTCTCCTAATCTCCCCACCACCACCACCACCACACAGACACGACCTAGCTCACCCACTGCCACACGGCCTGCCTCACCCACTGCCTCACCGCCTGCCTCACCGCCTGTCTCACCTACTGCCACACGGCCTGCCTCACCCCCCTGCCGCACACACCCACTCCCAGCCTAGGCAGGGCACTCTGGACACCTTCGTGTGATCTGAGGGCTCTGATTTTGTGCCAGAGGATCTGCCCTTTGATTCCACTGGGTGTGGGATCCAGGCTGACTTCCCTGTCCCCGAGGGTGGCGAATGTTTGGACTACCTGTTGGCCTTCCTGGATAACGAAGTCATGGAGCAGATTTGTACCGAGATGAACAGGTACGAAGGACAATGTGCTGCAGTTCGTCAAGGTGAAGGTGCAACGCCATCCACGTCGCGGATGGCAGCATGGGTTCCTGTGACGATCCGGGAACTATTTGTATTCATCAGCTTGATGCTTCTCATGCCACATAACTGGAAGCACAAGCTTGAGGAGTACTGGAGTGCTGACGATCTTTGCCCCACACCCATCTTCAACAAATACATGACTCGGGATCGTTTCAGGCAACTCATGACGTACCTTCACTTTGCCAACAACGATGAGCCTTCCCGGACTGACCCCCTATGGAAAGTGAGGGGAATCCTGAACATGATCAAGGACAAGTTTATGACGTTCCTTCGGCCCTTCAAGAAAGTAGTGATCGACGAGTCCTTGGTTTTGTTTTCGGTTCGTGCAGTACATTCCAAGCAAATGCCACCACTTTGGAATAAAGTTTTTTGTGCTGTGCGACTGCAAGACGGGGTTCATCCTAGACTTCGTTATCTACACCGCCAGCAATGTGGACTTGGACAAGACTGACCCCCTTGGATTCTCTGGCTCTGTGGTGAAAGTGCTTCTGGAAAAGTACTTTGGTGGGAATCATGTCCTGTATACAGACAATTATTAGACAGCTCCCAAACTCGCCAAGTACCTTTCAGAGCACGGCGTCAGATCCTGTGGCACTGTCAGGAGCAATAGGGCACACTACCCTGCCTTCCCCGAGGCTGAAAGATCAAAGCGGGGAGATGTGCACTTGAAGAAATCCGACAAGATGCTGGCGATAAGGTGGCACGACAAGAGGATCATCAATGTGCTAACCACAGTGCACAAGGGGGAAATGCAAGCCACAGGGAAGGTCGACAGAAGGACTGGCGATCCTGTGATGAAGCCTGATGCTGTAATTGACTACAACGTCAATATGCGGCTGGTGGACAAGTCCGATATGATGATCAGAGAGATTGACTGCCTGAGGATAAACCGTCGCTGGTACAGAAAGGTGTTCTTGCACTTGCTTGATATGTGCATGCTGAACGCCTTCATCCTGTATAAGATCAAGAACAGGAAGCCAGCTAACTACTCTCTCAGGGGGTATTCTAAGACTTGTGTCCATCAGCTGCTTCAGCGTTTTGGGCAGGTACTGCCATCAGGTCCCAGGCGCCACTCACAGACACCTCCAGACTGCCTACAGTGCCAGGACTACCTTCAGTGACACCGCCTGGAGCCACTGCCTAGCACTGCCAAGAGGGGAAAAGCATTGAGGAGGTGCCATGTGTGCAGCCACACTACCTGGCAAGACAGAACATTTAGGCGTACCTCCTTGCAGTGCAAAGAGTGCCAAATTCCCCTCTGCGCTTACCCGTGTTTCTTTGACTGCCACAGCCTGAGTAGATATTGAAAATAAGGGTAAAAATATTGTAAATAATACTGAGAGTGACAGTGATACTAGTGTTTAGTTTTCTTGTACGTACTGACAGTGACAGTCTGTTGAGTGTAAATTAGTGTATGTAGTTGTAAAAGCATTGACAGTGACAGTGATTTCAGTGTAAATTATTGTACATAGTAATAATATAAGTATTGAGAGTAACAGTCACTCCAGTGTAAGAAGTTGAAAGGATATTTTTCTATTCTATGTTATGACAGTGACAGTTTGGTGTGTAGAAAATATTATTTTTATTACTAATGACAGTGACACTGATGAATAAGGCACTAAACTGACAGCGAGAGTGAAAGTGAGCGATAGAAATGAAGTGCGAGCGGCCGACAGGAGCGAGAATAAAGTGACTGGCGTAAGGCAGAATAAAATCGCGCCGCAGTGGTCTTTCTCATTCCCGCTTCACAATACTGGCAGTGACAGTGATTTTTATGGCCGTAATAGTGCCATGCGAGCCTTTGGGAAGTACTATGAAGGAAAATAATGTAGTATACGTGTTTTTAGCTGTGAAAAGGTAAATGTTTGTTCAGTGACGGGAAGACTGCCGCCGCACTGCATGTCGGCCGTACGCTCCATTGATTGTAGCCTTATTTTCAGTGCTTATTGTACAAATACGGATTCCAAACTACCTGTACGTTGTAGTATAAAGTGTACTGTGACAGATTGAGGCTGTGGTAGAGGGGAAACCGGGTTGCTGGAGGTGTGAAAGTGAAGACTTTGTTACCCAACTTTGCAAGTCTCCACAAGTCCTTGGGTAGTCCACAAAGGCACAACACCTATCTCAGGAGAAAGCTGAATGTAAGTCCTAACTGCCTTAAAAATTTTAATGTTCTAGGGTTAATCTCTGATTTTTGGCAAATATTTTCCCACAGGTACTCAGACCGCGATACAACCCCACCACACGGGGGGAGTCGGCTGTCCACGGCCGCATTTTAGGGGCTAAGGAATGGTGACGAGAAACCGGAGAAGTGGATGACGAAACAGACTGAGGCACCTGCAGAGACACAGGACAGTGCACAGGAGTTACATACTTAACTCCTGGCCTGAAGAAGCAGGTCTAGGTCCTCTTCTCCACTTCAGTGAATGAAACCTTCTCACGAGTACATATGGACAAAAGCTTGTTTTGAAGAAGTAGCAAGGACAGTGCTGAGAAGATGCAACATGGATACCTCCACAGTGGTAGCATGTAAGGAGCCTTAGACAGCCAAAGGCATGGGTCAAGCTGCCACAAGAGACACAGATACCAGGAAGGCTAGCTTGTGCATGGCTGCAAAAATGGCTAACTTGTCCATGTCTTTGACAATAAAAACATTGCTTTGGGTTTGGTATGAAGGGTTTCACAAGAAGTGACAACCAATTGAGTTTCACAGAGGCAGGCAATGTCAGCAGGTCACAGACAACGATCCGGGTTGGAGTTGGGGTCATAATACCACCTACTGTATCTACTTCTGTAAGTGTTCAACAGTCACCACACCAGAAGGTCTCAATTCCTCCAATGGCCATGTCTCCGAGTATTGCAGAAGGTCACAAGAAAAAAAATACACCTTACACTAGTGAATAGTAGCATAAGGGATACAAGATACATTGATACTAGATACAGAAGTCAGAGCCTGTAAATGGAGCTCTCTCCAAGGGAGAACACTTCTATAAGGCTGCTGCCATCCCTCTAGGAGGAGATTATAGGTTCTCATCCACAAGCAGAAACAATGGCACAGTAACATGTAAATACATGAAACCCATCCATTGCTGGAAGATTTCAAAATGAGGTATTTCACATAATAAACTGACTCAAACAAATTACCACGGGACGGTACTAAAAAGACAGACAACCCAGTGGGAACATCTCCTAGACCCAGTCAGACACTGGGACAAAGAAGGACAATCCCCATGGGTCTGGAAAAGATCCAGAGTGGTAATATGAGAGGAAGAGTCTGAAGAATGTCCGGGAACAGATGCAGCATCATCATCAATATTTTTAAGTGAACAGGCCATGTCCAGAGTTGGACACTAAAAAAAAAAAAAAAAAAAAAAAAAAAATTCTCTCCCCTACCCCTTCACCCAGCATAAAGCCCAACAGGAGGAGGCTGTTTGGCAGGGATAACACCACTGGAGACCCCATTGTTAGTAAGGGAGTTTACATAGGTAACCACCAGGCTACCAGACAAGGGTGATAACTGGAGCCACCAGATACTTCAGTGTCCACTAAACTCTAGCCAACATGTGACCAACTGGGTGACCTTTGCCGGGCCCAATCAGGCCACCTGTGTAGCAAGAATAGGGAACCAATATGATGTGTTACTCCCCACGGGGCACATGTGCACCACTGCTCAACCCACAGGACTTCCATTTCACAGCAGTATCAGATGCCATGCACAACAAACACGTGGGGAGGTTAAAACCCTGCCCGAGATGGGGAATGGACAGGGAGGAGCAACAATACTGGCAGGTCTCACCTACCACTGATGCAAGAGGGGTGCTTGGTCAATGAGGCCAACAGACGCCGAACCCCACAAAGGTAGGGAGGCTGCCACAGTATGTGAAACTGCCAGCCGAACTTCAAGCCCCACCACCACTTCAAAGTGACACCCCCTTACTTGGACTAAGAGAGAAAGTCATCTGTGGGAGGTGTTTTGGTGCTGCCAGTGGTGATGAGTAGAGCGTTGTTCTGTATGATTTCCTGGGTGTTGTAATTATTAGGTGAGATGGGAGCTCATGCTGGGGAAGTATAGGACATCAATGAAATAATGTGCTGTTTTTAGAGCAAGCAGAATGTTCTTTTTGCTGACCAAAGCCCTTTCCCATGGTTGCCCATAGTGCATTGAGCCTACGTGCACCGTCTCTGGAAGTATTTTACATGATCCTTGAAGGTGAGTTCAGTGTCATATGCCACTCCTAGGTTCTTAATGAAGTGGGTATATGGCACAGGAACACTGTTAAATGTGATGCCTGGGGAATACCTGTGCTCATGTTTGCTGCTGGTGATGAGTGTGGTGGTGGATTTCGCTGGAGTTATTGTCAGCTTGTTGCTCTGTAGGGTGTTGAGGTAGTTCTGTTGCACTGTGCAGGCTGCGTCTGCATTGTTATGGTGATGTTATCTGTCTGAGAGCTTGGTATGTTGCAAATATGTGCCTCGATTAGTGATGAGTTAAATCCCCTTGTACACATTCATTCATTCATTCATTGCCAGACGCCATGTATCCCAAACGGGGTGGCCAAGGGCTTAGAGTTAATTGTTTTACAGGGAGGGCCATTAATCCTCCATCAACCCCACTTGACACGTAGGGATGCCAACAGCATCTGGTGTTCCCAGGTAGTCACCCATCCAAGTACTAACCAGACCCAACGTTACTTAACTTCCCTTGTACACAATACTGTTTATATTGATAAGTTTCATTGAAGAGAATATTAAGGTTTCATACAAAAAATTAAGCTCTACTTTCTTACACTTGTAGACTTTGTAGTTTGTGGATACTCTGTAGTTGAGATGAAAATAGGAAACGTGGTTTTATGCTGAATCTTGTTACTTTGTCATTAATTTTTTCAACTTCGTTTGTCACATTTCTCCCAACTGGCAGTGTCTCTCACTTCCTGTTTTTCCCACTGTCCTCCTCCTCTGGTAATCTCTCTTATGGTCTGTGGAGAGGCTTTTAATGTCAGTGATTTGGAAATAACAGAGGTAAAAGAAAGCTGAACTCAGATAAGTGTGTCAGCTATTTATGTAGTTTCTCATATTATCGATTTGGAGCACCTAAATTTCTAATTCCAATAGCTGGCTAGCCTAAGAGAGATGAGAGTTTGAAACTGCGTTAACAAACTCTCTACGACAACCACTGAACCAATAGAAATTATGTCTCTGTAGGTTCCCCTACAGACCACGGCTGCCTGTAGGACGAGTCTTGCTTCCTATTTATGAATGGACAACATTGGATGATCCAGATGCACCAGGGGAAACGAAGATAATTAGCCACTCCCCAGAAGAGTACCTGGTCAAGACACTCGGTGAAGAGATGAACTTTGCGTGAGTTTGTATATACTGTTTTTCCTCTCAATACATACAATAGAAATATTCGTAAATAATAAAATAACTGAAAACACTTACCACTTTATGGATCCGCTGACTCATTCTCATATGGATAAAATCATCCAGAATTTACTGAAACAAAAGACTTGTACTGACCATGAGTATTAATAGTGACAATGCTATATATCTAAAACTTTCAAGGCTCACTCTCAGCTGATAAAGTCGACCAGCATTAGCTGGAAGAGAATAATAGGATTGTATTTAATACAGGAGGCTTAACTGTATACACCTTAGCTGTCAGTGTGATCGTGAATCAATGAAAAGCATATATTTCTACGGCTATTCTGTTATTTCCTGATATATTTGCAGTTTGTTACTTAATGAACATTAAATGACTGTTACAGAATAAAGTACATTGCGCCAGCAGATGGACAATGGGGGGTAGAACTCCCTGATGGCTCTTGGACAGGCATGATTGGCCAGCTGCTCAAGAAGGTCAGGATATAAAGAGGACATTACGGAATCAAAAGCTGAGTTATGCTATTATGGGTAACACTTCTTTATATCTGCCAATGAGTGGTCAAGTCTGTAGTCCAAGATATCTTCATATATATATATATATATATATATATATATATATATATATATATATATATATATATATATATATATATATATATATATATATATATATATATATATATATATATATTGTTACATAGCCTATGATTTCATCATCCTTTGTGTAATTCTAACGTACAGTGTGCTGCCTGTTTGATCACGAGCGTGTTCTTCCTCACTCCCCCCCTTCTATTTTATAGTAGAGTAAGTCGTTCTTTCTGTTGTTCAGAGCGGGATTGTCAACTCTTTGTCCCCATGGCTTCATTTGCGCGTCCTTCTTACAAGTTGTATCAAGCTCTGCCGGCCCCTATATAATGAGCTCAGTCTCTGCATTATTGCCACTTAGATCTACTCCTCATTTTGTTCACATCTCTGTCCTCCCCTGTACAGTTATTATTGTGAGTGCCCAGGAAGTCTCCAACTATCTAGCAGCTGTATAATTTGAGTATAAGTGTTATTGCATTTTGTTCTTGTACTGTATAGCATAAGTTGTTAATTTGTAGGCCCATTGAGGTTTTTGTAATTCATGTAGGGTTCTTATTGTCAGCCATCATTTTTAATAATATTTTGTATCTGTAATAATTTATCTTGCATTAACTGAGCATTACCCAGTGTATTTTCATTTTATCAGGGCTGACTTAGATAAATTTACTCTTGCTAATTTCGTGTTAATAGAGGCTATTGCAGTTAACCATATATTTAACCTATTTTTTTGCCATTACATTATCCTTATGAGTCCTGAATGTTTTGTTGTTAGTTTGTGCATTAAACTTTAACTTGTAATTTTATCTAACTCTTTTGTTTTGAACATGGAACTTTACGGGACAGTAGTGATTTTTAGTATTCTCACTTAAAGTGTACATTATCTTTAGCTGTTCTGTAACATAAATTTGGCGACCTCTCATCAGGATATTCAGGATATTATCATAAGGATATTGCTTGATATTTTGTGACTGTTACTTATTCATGATGTCTACTATTACTACGCTTGATGAAGCCAAAGATTTTTTGTCAAATGTGCAAACAGTGTGTGATGTAGAAAACAGAACAAAGAATGAACTTAAACTTGTTGCTCAACAATTGGGAATTGTTGTTCGCTCTCATCATTCTAAAGATCAAATTGTTGACATGATTAATGAAAGATTGTTTAATGTAACTCCTCCAAATGAGCAAACGCAGATTGCATTAGCTAAGTTACAGCTAGCCCTGCAGGAAGCTCAGGCTAAGGAGGAGGAGTCTCGTGCTAAGGAGGCTGAATTTCAGGCCCGTTCTAAGGAGGCTGAGGCACAAGTTGAAATTGCTAGGATTCAGGCAGACCATGAGTATCGCATGAAACAAGGTGGAACTGGATCATCTAGCTCTGATGATTTTGATGTGGCTAAAAATGTTAAACTTGTCCCTCCTTTTAATGAATCTGATTTAACAAAGTAGTTTCAGTTGTTTGAGAGGGTAGCTACAGGTTTTAATTGGCCCAAAAAGTATTGGCCAATACTCCTTCAAACTGTTCTCACCGGTAGAGCTCAAGTAACTTACGCATCTTTGCCTCAGGATCAATCTGATAATTATGATGTAGTTAAGAGCTTGATTCTTAAGGCCTATGAGCTTGTTCCTGAAGCCTATAGAGTAAAATTTAGGACAACTTACAAGCAAGATAAGCAATCCCATGTTGAGTATGCAAAAATCAAAGAAGATCTGTTAGAGCAGTGGTTAAATTCTAAGAATGTGGATTCTGATTTTGGTAAATTTAAGCAGATGATTTTGCTGGAGGACTTCAAGAGGTGTATTAGTAAAGATGTAAGCCTATATCTTGATGAGAAAAGAATAGATAATTTGTCTGATGCTGCAGTTTTAGCTGATGAATATGTTCTCACTCACAAGAGATATTCTAGAGAAAAAGGGAAAGCTGAGAGTAAGTACGTTGCCTCTACTCAGAGTACAGGTAACAGGAAAGAGAATAAAGATGATATTTCTCAGGAAGTAAATACCAGCTTCACCTCTAGATTTCGGAAAAGTAAATGTACTTATTGTAATAAGCTTGGTCATACTACAGAGAAATGTTTCAGGAGACAGCGTGATGTGAACAAAAAGGAGTCTTTAAATATTCAGTCAATTGGTCTAGTGTCCACTCTTGAGAGTTCCCAGAATTCTTTAACTGAGTTAACTGAACCTGCTTTGAGGGGTAACTTAAATTCTCATGATGGAGCTCCTCTTTTGAGCAGTAACGTGGGTGACACTCTCAAGAGTTCATGTGCTAATTTCCTGTCTGATGGTTTTGTCAGTCCTCTGGACAGTAATGACAGGAAATCAGTTAAAATATATCTTGATACAGGTGCTTGCCAATCCTTTATGCTGACCAGTGTTCTAGGCTCTAATGTTAATTTCTCTGATGAAACTGTAATCTTACAAGGTGTAGGGAATAATTACTTCTCTGTCCCTCTGTGCAGAGTGAATTTAGAATCTGGTTTTGTTAATGGTTCCGTTATGGTTGGGTTGGTTGAGACACTCCCAATGTCAGGTGTAACTTTCTTACTTGGAAATGATATTGGTTGAAGTCAAGTGTGTCCAGCTCCTCAGTTGTCTAGTGAGCCAGTGGCTGCGTCCCGGGATTGTGATGTCCCTGATGTGTTCCCTGCATGTGATGTCACTAGGGCTAAGTCTAAAGTTACTGGTGATTTAGAGGATAATGATGATGATGATGTTATCCTAGCTGACACTTTTCTTGCTAATTTGGACCACTCACCAGATGAGGCAGTACCCTGTAGTGTTGATAATTTGTCTTGTCAAGAGTTGGTTGAGTTGCAGGTTGCTGACCCTGAGCTGAAAGGTCTAGCTAACTCTGCTTGCAGTGAGGAAGAGTCAGCTGGTGCTTCTACTTGTTATTATATAAAGTCAGGAGTACTTATGAGGAAGTGGAGACCCCCAACAGCATCAGCTGACTGTGAATAGGAGGTTGTACATCAAGTTGTCATCCCTCGTGTTTGTAGGCAGGATATCATTAGAGTGGCTCATGATTCCAGTTTGGCAGGACACCTTGGAGTGAGGAAGACTGTGGCACGCATTTTGAAACACTTCTACTGGCCAGGTATCTTCAGGGATGTTTCCTGGTATTGTAAGTCTTGTCACACCTGTCAAGTTGTGGGGAAGTGTAATCAGGCCGAAAAGGTTGCACCTCTAGTTCCCATTCCTCTTTTTGAGGCGCCTTTCACCCGTGTGTTGGTGGATATTGTGGGCCCTCTTCCTAAGACTTCTTCAGGATTTTCTTATGTGTTGACCCTGATTGATATGGCTACTCGTTATCCTGAAGCCATTCCACTTAGAAATATCTCAGCAAAGAATATGGTTAAGGAAATGCTAGGGTTCTTCACAAAGTTTGGTCTGCCCAAGGAGGTACAGTCAGACCGGGGAAGTAATTTCATGTCAAATGTTTTCAAGCAGTCTCTGAAAGAGTTGGGCATCACCCAGATCACGTCTTCAGCTTACCATCCCCAGACCCAAGGAGCGTTGGAGAGATATCATCAAACACTCAAATCGATGCTCAAGAAATACTGTTTGGAACATCAGAAGGACTGGGATAAAGGTCTTCCTTTTGTTGTATTTGCTGCAAGAGAATCTCCAAATGAGTCACTGGGCTTCTCACCTTTTGAACTACTGTTTGGCCATGAAGTAAGAGGACCCCTTAAGCTACTCAAGGAATGCTGGCTGTCGGAGGAAGATGACGTCAACCTGCTGGAGTATGTGATGAAGTTCAAAGAACGGCTGTCCACTGCTTTACAACTGGCGAGAGAGAATTTAGGAGCTGCTCAGGAGAAGATGAAGACTTGGTATGATAAGAAGTCCAGGTTAAGCCACTTTCAGCCAGGAGATCAGGTTTTGATTCTGCTACCAGTGCATGGGCAACCTCTTCAAGCCAAGTTTAATGGTCCTTATTTCGTGGAGAAGAAACTCAGTGATGTCAACTATGTCATCGCCACACCAGATCGTAGAAAGAACAAGCAACTTTGTCACATCAACATGCTAAAGTCATATCACAGGCGGGACGAAAATAATCCAGTCTGCACTGTAGCTGTTCCACCCGAGTCTGCAAGTGAAGCTCTCCCATGCAGTATGAGCCTGAGTGATAGTTTGGGGAAGACTCCTGATATCATGAATGATCTCCAGACTAAGCTTTCTCACCTACCTCCCGAGGAAAGGCAGGAGTTTTCGGCATTACTGCAGGAGTACCCGCAAGTGTTCCGTGCCACTCCAGGAAGAACCACTGTGTTGATGCATGATGTCGATGTTGGAGACGCAAAGCCAATTAAACTGCCTCCTTACCGTGTGAACCCAGTGAAAGTTCCTCTCATCCAGAAGGAGCTTGGCTACCTGTTGGACCTCAAGATGATTGAGCCCTGTCAAAGCGAGTGGAGTTCTCCTGTCACTCTAGTCCCTAAGCCAGGTGGGTCACAGCGGCTTTGCATTGACTACAGACTTGTTAATCAGGTAACGAAAACAGACACTTACCCTCTCCCTCGTGTGGAAGATTGCATAGACAAGATCGGAAAGGCTAGTTACATAAGTAAGTTTGATTTGTTAAAGGGATACTGGCAAGTACCTATGACTGAACGTGCTAGGGAGATCTCATGTTTTGTAACACTAGGAAAGACTTTTGCATGTTCTGTAATGCCATATGGTATGAAGAATGCACCAGCCACATTTCAGAAGCTCATGAATGTTGTAACAGAAGGTTTGGCAGGGTGTGTTGTTTATATTGATGATGTATTAATCTTCAGTGACAACTGGAAAGATCACCTATGCCATGTCAGTAAATTTCTTGAGCGTTTAGTTCAGGCTAATGTTGTAGCTAATTTATCAAAGTGTGAGTTTGGTCAAGCTAAAGTTCAGTACCTTGGGTACGTAATTGGTGATGGACATGTTGCACCACCAGCAGCTAAGGTTCAGGTTATAAGTGATCTTCCCAGACCTAAAAGTAGGAAAGAGCTACAAAGATTTTTGGGAATGGTAGGTTATTACCGGAGATTTGTTCTTAACTTTTCAATTCTTGTATCACCACTTACAGACCTACTGAAAAAGGGAGTTAAATTTGTCTGGACCGATAACTGTGAATCCTCTTTCAACAAACTTAAAGCTATCCTATTAAGTCAGCCAGTGCTCGCTACTCCAAATTTTGCTAAGCCTTTTAAGATGGCTGTTGACGCAAGTGATACAGGAGCTGGGGCTGTTTTGCTGCAAGAGGATCATCAGGGTATTGAACACCCTGTATCTTATTACAGTAAGAAGTTCACTCCACCTCAAAAGAACTACTCAACTATTGAGAAAGAGCTTTAGGCCTTGATTTTGGGTTTACAGCATTTTTCATTTTATTTGTGTTCTGGTTTTGACCCCATAGTCATTTATACCGATCATAACCCACTGAAATTCCTTAGTAAGTTTAAAGATAAAAATCAGAGATTGACAAGATGGAGTCTACTTCTTCAGGAGTATTCATTAGACATACAACATGTCAAGGGGAAAGAAAATGTTATTGCAGATTGCTTATCTAGACTTAGATTATTTTAGAGTAATAAGAAATTTCCTTTGTAAATTTCTTTTTTCTTTGTGGGGAGGTGTTACATAGCCTATGATTTCATCATCCTTTGTGTAATTGTAACGTACAGTGTGCTGCCTGTTTGATCACGAGCGTGTTCTACCTCACTCCCCCCCTTCTACTGTTATAGTAGAATAAGTCGTTCTTTCTGTTGTTCAGAGCGGGATTGTCAACTCTTTGTCCCCATGGCTTCATTTGCGCGTCCTTCTTACAAGTTGTATCAAGCTCTGCCGGCCCCTATATAATGAGCTCAGTCTCTGCATTATTGCCACTTAGATCTACTCCTCATTTTGTTTACATCTCTGTCCTCCCCTGTACAGTTATTACTGTGAGTGCTCAGGAAGTCTCCAACTATCTAGCAGCTGTATAATTTGAGTATATTTGTTATTGCATTTTGTTCTTGTACTGTATAGCATAGGTTGTTAATTTGTAGACCTATTGAGTTTTTTGTAATTCATGTAGGGTCCTTATTGTCAGCCATCATTTTAATAATATTTTGTATCTGTAATAATTTCTCTTACATTAACTGAGCATTACCCAGTGTATTTTCCTTTTATTAGGGCTGACTTAGGTAAATTTACTCTTGCTAATTTCGTGTTAATAGAGGCTATTGCAGTTAACCATATATTTAACCTGTTTTTTTGCCATTACATTATCCTTATGAGTCCTGAGTGTTTTGTTGTTAGTTTGTGCATTAAACTTTAACTTGTAATTTTATCTAACTCTTTTGTTTTGAACATGGAACTTTACGGGACAGTAGTGATTTTTAGTATTCTCACTTAAAGTGTACATTATCTTTCGCTGTTCCGTAACAATATATATATATATATATATATATATATATATATATATATATATCTAAATATATATATATATATATATATATATATATATATATATATATATATAGTTGCATGCATGTATGTATACATTCATATATCTGTATCTATCTGTATCTATCTCTCTGTCCATCTGTCTATCTACATATCTATTTTCCAGTGTGTGTGTGTGTGTGTGTGTGTGTTTAATACAGCATTGTTTTTAGGAAGTGGCAATCAGTGTTGGGGCATTTACTATGACACCACAACGGAATGCGGTGGTTGGCTTAACTCACCCGGCAACCATGTACTTTTCACAAATCATTGCTCCCCGTGGGAGCCCTGAGATCGACTCTTCGGGATTTTTCCTGCCCTTAACTCCTTTGGTGTGGACGTCCATCCTTGCCTCACTGCTGGGGGTGCTCCTTGTCATGACGCTGTTACTCTCCTGCCTTCCTGTCAACATGAAGAGTGGCTGCCTCACTTACACCGACAGATTGGTCCGGGTGTTGCTGCAGCAAGGTGCGAAATACAAACACTACTTTTATTGGCCCTGATTCCTAATACTTACCTATCGAGGATTTCTCTCTGATAACAAATATATTGTGACTTTGGCTAAATTAAAGGCGGTAGTGTGTCTACTGCCTAGGAATAATATGCATTGCCTAGGAAAAAAGCTGAGTAGTTATGCAATTTACTCGCACTGATTTCTGTAGAAAAACATTGAATGGTAAACCAGATGTGTGTGGGTCAGCAATACACCCTTGCAGGAGTAATAGTCTAACTACCCCCTTCATCTAAAATTAAATGTAGTTTTGCATCTTACATGGAAAAACTTTGTTTTAAAAATTATTTTTTGAGCAGATGTGAGTTTGTTTGTGGGCTGGTGGTGGTGGGAGCGTGTGGTTCTTGGGGTGTGGATGCTGATGACGCTGGTGCTGACGCGGAGCTACACCGGCAACCTTATGTCCCAGCTGGCCGTCAGATACATCCCTCAGCCTTTCCAGACACTCCAGGATGTGGTCAATAACCCAGTCACTGTTCTCATTAACAAGGGCAGTTCTGACGAACAGGCATTTAGGGTAGTATCCTCTTGATATTGCTTCATCTATTGAATGTGGTCGGACATTTACCCCACTGTCTGATGATTTAGTCTATTTTATTTTTGCGATCTACAGACGACATTTTTTCTTTTTTCATCGTACTGTACAGAAGATCTTTATAAGTCAAGGTGCTGTTGAACTATGTATAACCTTTGCAGTTCGAATTTTTTTTTTATGGTGAATAAAATCATCAAGAGATATGAATATAACAAACCACCTTCACTTCGACAGGTCATTTCCACTCAACAATATCACCTGACAATAATGAGGATGAAATGCCTAAAGCAAACAGTAGAGTGAAAAAAATTATTGGAATATATCTCAAATCATTTCCGTAACATATTTTGGAGGGAACAAATCTTATACGGTAAAATATCAAAGTACTTGTATGCAGGTGTTAAGATGCATTGGAATCCAAGGCAGCCAGAGAAAAGGAAATGGTATAACAAGCGACATTAGGTCTGATATAATCCTTGTTATGTGAGTATGGCTCTGAGACACATCTGTTGTGTTTGACAAAACAATAAATGCCTTGCCAGGTGTACAATGTTGTCCTAAATCAGTCTGAACAGTTGCTCAATCTGCCTGCCGGCAGCATATCCTTGTGTCCCTTCTACAAATACTTTTCCACCAAACATCTTTGAGCAAATACGTGGTTTAGAAACTCCCTTATCATCCTCAGACCCCATTGGTCTTCTGCAATTGTTTCGTCGTTTTCTTTCTAGCTCCGTCTACAGGTATCCTACCATACATCTTTCCTATTACACTGAGAACACAAATACCCCTATGATTGCCACACACACTCTCTCCCCTTTCCCTTTGTGTAGGGAAACTATTATACCTGACTTCCACTTCTCTGGAACTCTAGTTTCCTCACAGTCAAATCTACCAACATTCATTATTCATTCTCTCAGTATCTCTTCCCCGTGTTTCAGCATTTTGTCACTGATATCATCCGTCCCTGGTGCTTTCCCATTTTGACTTTTTCTGCCTTATACAAGTCTATCCTACTGATCCAATCCTCCCTTGTAGTTTCTATTCTTTTCCCAGTACTCGCACTTTTCCAATAACTTAAACTTCCTAGTACTTCCCTTCTTTGTGTTCAACAGCTCCTTAAATTTTACTCTCCATTTGATCACCAGTTCTTCCTCATCAGCTCTCTACCACCTTCATCTTCCACCCGTCTACTAATTCGCTTAACACCCTGTCATACTTTCTTGACCTATGTCCAATACAGATTCTGATATCCCTTTCATTTCTCAGATATTCTTATCACTTTACTGTCAGGTTTCCTCCATACTTCTTGCCACTCTTTTCTTACGCTTCCTTACTGATCACTTCTTTTCTCTTATCAAAATACAGCTTTCTATTTCTGTCTTTGCAGATACTTCATTTCTTTGCTTCCCAACCAGGCATAATAGTTTATGCTATATTGTTCTTCACAGCTTCTTTAATTTCCTCGTCCCACTACATCGTTCATCTCCTTACGTCTTGTTCTCACCCTGCACAGTGCCTCACATACTGCATAGGCTCCTGTGAACACTTCACACACACATCTCCCACCTACGGCATCTGACTCATATCACGTTTACTAAGTCTCTCCTCCCTTTCCATCACGCACTCCACTCTTGCAATCTTACACCTGCAGCTTCTTTACTCTGTTTGTAGCAACGGCTGTTTCATGTCTTCTCCATCCCCTTTTCAACCATCGCTTTTGCAGCTTTATCCTTGACACTACTGTATTAAATAGTGATGAGACTTTCCATTCCTCAAATAAATAAAGAAAGAAAAGGTATGGCTTCCCCCCCAAAAAAAAAAAAAAAAAAATAGACTGAAGGTTGCATTACAATGCTCCAAAATCGGTGCAGATAGAATGCATTAATTAAAAATAGTAACAGTACAACTCACTTATGAAATGCAACAGTTTGGTGTCTTTTTTTCCTGAAGCAGCCAGTCAGCCATTGGTTAGCGTATCCATCCTGGAATAAGAAGAACCAATGTTTGATTCGCTGACCTATGAACAGGTGTTTTCCCCTTATCTAAGGTCAACCGGTAATACAATTGACGACGTGAGTGTGCAAGAAATTGCTACTCCGGATTGTATTCCACGAAAATTATGAATAAGAGATATCTAAATTTGTATCTAAATGACCCAAATGCAGCCAGTACACATACATATATATATCTAAGCTTTCGTATTCTTGTTTTCTTCTAAGGTAGACTGCAACTAGTGGTGTCATGCAGGATGTGTGGAATCTGAGGGAGCAAGACCGTGTTAGACTAATCGGTATGGAGGAACTCGACCAAGTGCCCTCAATTCTTGGGCGTGGCCCGGCAGCATATCTAACTTTGGCCAATGGTGCTAAGACCATTATGTCCAACGATTATTCAAGGACAGGTACCATTCTCTCTCTCTCTCTCTCTCTCTCTCTCTCTCTCTCTCTCTCTCATTTATAGACGCTTTTTAGAAGGTGTTGTCTCACACTTCGTGGGGTGCCGATCGGAAGGCACTGCAATTCCTTAAACCTTATTTTGATCAAAACTAGCCTATGGTTGTAAGATGAACTCCTCTCCTACTGTACTGCGACTTAGTTTCCTCGTCCCTGTGCATCATGCTGGTCTGTGACTTACTAATGATGCCCTCAGGGCTCCCCGATTTCTAGTTTGTTGGTGGAGGCGAGCCTCCTTTAGATCTGCCACATAGTTCACTGATCATTAATTGCTGGAAACGTGTGAAACGTATTGCAGACTCACAGCTACCGTTGTGTCACAGCAGCCTTCTTCCAGCATTTCACATGACTTCAAGTGCACGGTCAGGCAGATTATGGTGGAATTAGGTCTCACTGCAGTGCTTGTCTGCCCCGTCCGGCTCCCAAGGATCGCTCCATGGTTCCTTCTAGAGGTATAGGTCTGCAGATATTTTGAAGACTCTAAAGTCTTCAGTCTTCTCTCAGGCTCATCATTAGTTATTTTTGGAATATTCTTCCATTCACAAAGATGCCGTCCCTGTTTTTACAGACGGTTTGAAGTCAGACGCTGGTGTCGGGTTAGGGGTGCTGTTCCCCAATTTTGTGAATGGAAGAAATCTTTCACTAAATGCCTATGTTTTTACCACTGATTTGACTGCTGTCATTTTAGCTCGTACGTTCGTTATAGCACGCAGAATGGCTTGTTTTACTTTTTTGTGTCTCAGTACACCCTATTGGCCATTTAGTTATTACATTCAGCTCATCTCGTGGTCCTTCCCGTTCTCAGCGGATTTTCCTGATTCAGCGACGAGGTAAACTAGTCCATTTTTATGGGTTCCTACTCATGTTGGTGAGCAGGGCAATTTGAGGGTGTGTACGTTACCTAAAGTAGCGTCTTCTCAACGGTCCCCTGCGAATTACTCACTTCCTGCCAGCTATATGACTCCTTCGTTTAAGTCTATGGTTCGTACCTGTTGGCAAACACAGTGCAATGATGTTGATATTAATAAATAATTCTCAAAGGATGGTTTCTCCCCTTTATACCTCTTTGATTAGTGGAGGCTGTTGCCGCGTCTTCACACTGGGCATTCGCGGCTTGCTCGTGGGTTCCTAATGACTGATGGAAGTCAACCAAATTGTGATGACTGCCTGGCCCCCCTTAATGCCCGTCACTTACTGGTCGAGTGTCCGAGTCTGGAGGAACTACACCAGAGGTTTATCCATAGGCATATGATTGAAGATGGTGCTTACCGTCTGTCTTCCATGCTTGGAGGACTTCTGATTATCTAGCTAATATGTTTAATGTTCTAAAGCAGGCGGGGCTCCTCCACTTTAATAGTTAATCATTTTACGATTTTAGATTTTTTACCGTTCTTCATGTTATCCATTCTTGCAAATTGATACTGATTTTGTGGTAGTATGCAGGTTCTGACGGTATTTCGTCTCCATATGACCGAACTATTGCGGCCCAAAGATATTATTCAGTAATTTACTTCAATTCTCTCTCTCTCTCTCTCTCTCTCTCTCTCTCTCTCTCTCTCTCTCTCTCTCTCTCTCTCTCTCTAAGATGCATGCAACATAATGGTACGGCCTTTATTCATGTCTGTCAGTACACATCGTGGTAGGTCAGTACTGTTGTCACGTAGACCCCTCACTATTCTGACATGCAAACGTCAGTTTCTCATCGGTGTTCCCTTTGCCCCTGTGTAACTAGCTGTATAAATGCCCATTTAGCAAAATAATCATGTGGCGTACTATTCTTCATTCAGTTTTTGTCAGGTCGACTGAGATCCCGTGTCGCCAAGGCTCTGTTCCTTTCTCTGGCAAGCAGTTTATAACACTGGTGGCTGTGATAGGATAAGAGACAAGGCTTGGTGTTCATGCATTGAGAAGAATGGCTCTTGGTTGCCAGGGAACAAGTATCCTCAGTGATGGCCTCTCATAGTAAGCTACCACATCATAAGTAATAGAAACTTACAAACCAATTAATAGGAGGGAAAATAACCATGGAATGAATTACACAGAGTCCACATAATCTGCTAAGGATGTGGAGTACCCTTCTTGGCTCCCTGGTAACATGACAAGAGAGTTCTCTTGGATCCGTATCCCCCCCCCCCCCAACTGTAAACAGTTGATCATTTTCTCTTCGGTTATAAAATTTATATTTGTTCTTCATTACTCTACATTTCATTAAGTTCATTCTCCATGGGATCCGCATTGTATACAGCCACCATGAGTACAGCTGTAGATAAAAGGTAGTATGGTGATTTGTTGGAGTACAAAGTCATGCAAACTGTACGAGTATGTACTGGCTCGAAATCATGAGAGGCTGGTAAGGTTTATGCATCACAAGTATAATGCCATACCTGAAAGCATAAGTAGTAGTGTTTGAAATATCTAATTCTTTTATTTTCTCATCCATTAATACATGGTATAGAAGTTAAGCTTAGTACTTGCAATAACTCTGTGTCTTTCAACTCCTTGATTCCGATGAATACTTTTTATAGCTCACACGTGCTACTTACATCTAATTTTACTCAGCTTATGAAAACCCCGCTCATTCAAAGAGTTAATAAAGGAAAAATTCAATATGTCCAATAATAGATGCTCTCCATAGCTGAAAAAAAAAAAAAAAATCAGGAGTAAGAAGAGCATACTAAAAAAAATTACCATATTTTAAGGATATTTGATCTTCGTCCAGTCGATAGGTATAAATTCTTAACCTTCGTAACGTTCACTACCTGTCATCATTTCCAGGCACGTGTGCATTCTACTTGGGGCGAGGCCGGTATCTACCTTCGTTAGAAGCCCTGGCAGTTGCTAAAGGCAGCCCTCTACTCCCAAACATCAATCGAAAGTACTGCACTTTTCCTATATCACTGTTTCCACGTGAAATTATTCTGGTATGATAACTTGACTGACAGCAGCAAGAGTAATGAATTAGTTTTCGTAGTCTTTTATCTTAAAATATAATGAACTTTTTGGCTTTATATTTGCTGCCTCTAGCATAGGAGAAAGTTCGAACTGGAATCCATGGAGATAACCTTACTTTATGACTAGAAAATGTTAATTTGTATATCTTCCCATAGACAGACCCTTAATCCTGCATGGTGTGTAAGCGTCTAACACTAGCCATAATAAAACGAATGTTATCGGGAAGAATATTACGTACATTATTAGGTGACAGTACAGTTAAGGAGATGCTGTGAGTTCCCCTAATCTTCCACTGTGTCATCTTCACATTAGGGCATGTTAGCCACCTACCAGCAGAGAAACATATCAGCTTAAGAACTTATACCCAAAAGGTGAATGTGAGGAGTAAAAAATAGGAAAAACATTATGTGAAGTTTTGTTCCTGATTGTACAGCTTGAATTTTTACCCCTTGTTTTGTCCAGGGTGCTGCAGGTGGCTGAAGCAGGTTTGTTTGAATACTGGTTCCGGATGATCAACCCAAACTTCACCATCTGTCTCAATGCTCCTGGAAAGGTTAATGTTATGTCTACGCTCAATCTCAGGAATCTGTGGGTAATGGCAAGACGTGTGATATTTCTTAATTCCTCCACTAAGATATACTTTCTGTTTATCAATTATTCAGTACATGTCAGTATGCAAATAATCCTGACTATGGTAATATGCAGACTAAAGCTTGCAATTAATAATAACAGACTGTACAGCATACAGTGCATTCTACAACATGATAGTTGAAAAGATAGAATTCACCATGTCTAAAAGAAGCTATAATTTAGATCATAATTATCTCATTACAGAAAGATTTTATTATGACTACAGACTGATAATGTAAATAGTGTTGGCTATATAATATAGCCTTAGCTTATCAGGCAGTGCAAGAACTGTCATTTTGCAGGGCGTGTTTGTGGTGGTAGCAGGAGGTGGGGTTGCCAGTCTCATCATGTTTTGTCTGGAGTTCCTCTTCTCCCGTCCTCAACAACTGTGCAGTATCTGATCTGAGTAGATGTGTTCATGTTTGATTTCCATGCCAGCCATGGGAATTTTTTCATTATGCACCATTGTTTTTCTCATCGTCGACAATATTACTAACGTGCATTGCAAATTCGCTGGTGCAATGTCGCACTGTGGTGGATCGGTGCTGCCCCAAAATTTATTGTTTCCATTAATAACCAGTGATGTCAATAAACGCTAATTTAAAAACCTCTTTTTCTTTTCATCTGGTCTTGCACAGTGAACTGTATTCTTGATGGCGCATATTTCCTTGCATTTCTTCCTTAACCATTTATATCACAAAGTATTCCTGAGAGCCTCTTGTATGTTACTGTACATTTTTTCCATGAATATTATTTGCCTCAAAAATATGCATAACTGTATATTATAACTCAACCTTGGAATCGGTACAGAGTACTGACTTGATCACTTGGGAGTGATCTTTAGGAATAATACAAGTAGTGTCAGTTGTGCCACCACGGTACAAATTGATGAGGGGCCAATGCCATGGAAGTCCGATTTCCAGGATTGACAATGCCATGGAGGAACAAAATGTGTTTCGTTCCTGGCATCTGGTGTGGTCGTTCCCCGCATCCAGGATGAGTGACCTTGCGGTGTATGTTTAAGAGAGAGAGAGAGAGACGTGATCGTCCCCAACCTCGGGGGTGGACGACCTTGCGGTGTTTGTTTATCAATGAGAGAAGGAGATAATTATAAAGGTAGAGAGAGAGAAGAGAAGGAGATATAGATAGACTGGTAGATAGAAAGGAGAGAAGGAGATATAGACAGACTGGTAGATAGACAGAGAGATAGAGTACATGGGTGTGTTCTTACATTTGCTTCGAGAATAATGTGAGGGGAAGAATCTGACGTG
The DNA here is from genome assembly GCF_032717465.1 of Coenobita brevimanus. Classification (NCBI taxonomy): domain Eukaryota; kingdom Metazoa; phylum Arthropoda; class Malacostraca; order Decapoda; family Coenobitidae; genus Coenobita; species Coenobita brevimanus. Next base: position 19,114,126 of record NC_137011.1, on the reverse strand, counting down.
GCATCTATCATTTCGTTTTGTGACATTAATGGTGGTGCTGATGAACTTGCAGGAGGAATAACCTGAGGAAGCAGAAGTTGAGAGGTGCGTAGTGAGGGGCGCGGATCTCCTTAAGGGGAGGGAGGGGGCGTATATCTCCTGAAGTTCTTGGAGGAGGAGTAGATGGGAAGGGGGGGAGGAGGAATGAATGAACGGCATCGCCCTAATTCTATGGGAGAAGTGAGGGACGCGGATCTCCTGAAGAGGGAGGAGGACAGGAATACAGACTTACTCGTAGGCACAGCTGAAAGGTGACTGACCTCTTGGTCTTCTAGATACCCCAAGTTTCGAGAATTTCCCTTGGGTGTAAGGAGAGACAGCTGTATAACTTCCGTCCAGCTGTTTGATATTTGCCATGTGAGCAACTGTTTCATTTCCGCCGCAACACCTTGGTTAAGTGTGATATTGTAGGCTGGAATGGCCGCATATTTCAACCATGGGATGGCGAACTATTGTCACGGTGGAAAAAAAACATGAAAATACTGCCCACCTCCACTATTTTGTAACCGCGCGATCCATTTTTTGCAAACTTAAGTAATCCTCCCCGACTCACCCAAACAGTCACATTCACCCAGCCTCCTTCGCCTTCCCCTCGTCCCTTTCTTTCCCTCCCACCCCTTTATGCCTCTTGTACCATTATTACTTCTCGATTTTTCCCCATCATCATCATCATCATCATCATCATCATCATCATCGTCATCATCATCATCATCATCATCTTCCTGTCACTTCTTCCTTCTACCTCATCGTCTATAACCTCCTCTGCTCTCTCTCTCTCTCTCTCTCTCTCTCTCTCTCTCTCTCTCCCTCCCTGTATGTTTTTAGACAGACAGACAGATATAGAGATTGATAGATACATATGAGTTTATATAATATTCTTATTCTCCTTAATTTGATCCGTCTCTTTCCTTGTCTTTGTTTTCATCTTACTTCCCTTTCTTCCACTTCCTCCTTCTTTCATCCTTATGCCTCCTCTTTCCTTCCTACCTGGATATCCTTCTAAGAAGCCTAGAACAGGTACCTTAGCCATATCCTATCCTCAAGCAAAAAGCATTGAGAACAAACAGATATTTTGTCTTTTGCTGTCCTTTGAATTCCTTTGTACCTTTGCCGCTTCCCTTTTTCATTTTTCCACAGTTTGTACCTTTCTCAACCCCTTCTCCTTGCCCTCTCACCTCTTTGTCCTCCCACTCCCTTCCCTTCTTCTTTCCTTTCCCATCCTTTCTGCCTTGCCCTTCCGTCCTTCACCTCTTCTCCTCCCATTCCGTCTTCCTCCCCCTCTCACCTCCTCTATTTCGCCCCATCTTTTATTTCCCACTCCCATCCACTCCTCTTCCCCTTTTCCACTACCTCCTATCCCCTGTTTTACCCTTTTTTTGCTCCTTTCTTTCCCCTCATATACCCTTTTCCACCTTTTTCCCCTTCCTCGCCCCTCGTCTGACTTTTCCTTTCTTCTCCTCTTCCTTCTCCTCGTTCCTTCTACCTCCTCCTCCTTCCCCCTCCCATCGACTCTTCCTTCTCCTCCCTCCTAATCTATTTTCCCCTTCCCCCATCGTTCCGTCTCCCAGCCTCTTTGTCTCCCTCTCCCATTTCTTGCTTCTTATGTCCAGTCCTTCTTACTCTCATTTTCTCCTCTCCTTCCATTCTTTTCACACTGCCATTACCACTCCAGTTCTCACTCTTCTAGAACTCCACGTATCACTCCTTTCCTCCTCCCACTTCCCCGTCCTCCCACTACACTTTCACTCCACCTTCTTTCCTCTCCAGCTTCCACTCCACCTTCCTCTCACTCCACCTCCTACTCCACTATAGCCCTTTCACTTTAACATGGTGATTTTCGTCCTTTTGCTCACCATTTCCCACAGTTCAATGGCAGAATAAAACAATACCACGGCTGCACATCCTTTCCGTGGCACTTCTTCGTGACTTTTGCTGTGTTCTTGTGCTAATCTTTTGCTATAACTCAGCATTCAAGATGGAAAGTTTTCAGTTTTAGGCCCAGTTAAATTGAGGTGATTTTAGTACCGACCTGGAGAATTATAAAATAGCTAGGCCGTAAATGTCCCCACAGCGACGCAAATACGATTCGCAAGCACGAGTTACGATGAATTGTATTAAAGTATATGATGATTACAGCAAATTATGTGATTAAAAAAAGAAAACACCAGACGATACGGGAAATGCTGGTTTTCCCCGTCATTTTCCGTCTCCTCATCCTCGACACGGGTTGTTACCTCCTCCTCCTCCTCCTCCTTCCTCTCCCCACCTGTCGCATCTGCTATCCTTCTCTCCCAACCTCCGAGACGTCTTGCCACCTCCTGCTCCCCCTCATACTACTCCTCGGCATGTGATACTAATCCCTCTCAGTTATCTTTCCCTTGACCATTAATGGTGGGAAAAAAGTCCTTGTCACCCATTCCCTTGTATATAATAAATTCCCCTTCTCTTCCTCCTCCCCTTCATCTTTATTTTTTTTTCTTCTTCCTTTTCTTCCTCCTTTTCTACATAGTCATCATCATCATAGCCTTTAGAGCAAAACAAAACATGATATGTGAAATGCTGGTTTTCCCATTATTGTCTTCGTCTTCGTCTTCGTCTTCTTCCGTCATCATCATCATCATCATTATTATTAATGTATTTAGTGCAAAACAACAGATGATGTTAAGTAAAATGCCGGGTTTCCCATCATTGTTTTCGTCTTCATCTTCATCTTCATTGTCTTTAATGCAAAACAACATATGATGATATGTAAAATGCTTATTTTCCAATCCTTGTCCTCGCCTTCGTCTTCTTCCGTCTTCATGATCATGATCATGATCATGATCATCATCATCATCATCATCATCATCATCATTGCCTTTAGTGCATTCATTTTAGCTTAGCGGGGATTTTCGCCGTTTTGTAGCTATTGCCAACACCTCAGTGGCAGAAAAAGATTAGTTGCGGCTCTACAACCAATCCCTAGCACTTTGTGACTGGCGTCATAATCTCTTGTTAATATATTCCTACATGTTAAGATTTTTTGTTTAGTTTATTCTTGCTACTTCCAGACGATTTTATTAAAATTATATATATATATATATATATATATATATATATATATATATATATATATATATATATATATATATATATATATATTCTTACTAGGCAAGTTAATGAAGTCCGTATCTAACCCCTCCTGTTCGAAAAGTCTCTCCCAAGCTAAATTTAAGTCCGTATAAAGAAAACTGTGAAATCGAGCCTAGAGTTAAATAAGTAATGAAAATATTCAATAAAAGATATAAATGTAATATTGCTAACAATGCAAATCTTTGCAAAGAGTTTGTAATATAATGACATTTAAGGAGACTTAAAATGAAAGTAGAAAGGTGAGAGATATGAAATATCAGGCATTGAGAGCAAAAATATCAAATGTTTGGTTGAGTGAATGGGAAAGCAGAATGATGAGATGTGACAATATGATGAAGTTCATAAGAAAATGACGTAAATAAAGAACAAAAATTATACTGGCAGATATGATAATTCTCTTTTCTTCACGCAACTTTTCCTTTAGGTTTTGATACTGTTTGACTACTTTATTCAAGCTGGGTAAGATTCTTCTGGCTACAGGGGTTAGATATAGCATTCTTTACGCTGCTGATAACTGGGAATCCTCCTGAAGTTGAAAATAGACCGGTGGCAGAAGCAATAAAGAATGAAAACGTAATAGAAGTAAAGTGATTGTTACAGTGAATGAATAGATAAGAGGTACCACGAAGGCAGAAGCTGTCCCCGTGGCTGTTTACTGTGCGGCTGCACACACACACACTCACACACACACAACCTCTCTAACTTGAATAGGTCATCCCATGAAACTGGACCTTGTATGGCCTCTGCAGTAACCAGAAGTTCGCAAACTCGAGGAGACTACTTTCTTCCTCCCCAATTCATACCTCTCTGCTGGGCTGTGAGAGCATATATTCAGCACACTGAATAATGCATGACTTCCTGCATCCGCCAGGATACAGGTTTTCTTGCTCTCCATGAGAGTAATAGGATAAGCCACATAGTCACCTAATCTATTGAGAATTGTAGACACAGTTGTGGCGTTATGAGGTTAGGGTCACCACTGTGTCGTTTTTGGTTATGGGGATATATATTTTACTAGGGGCTACACCAAGGCAAATGATTAGGATAAATAAACTACAATGTGTTGGGAAGAAACAGAAAGGGCAGTGATTATTGACTTGGAACAATTCAGAGTTATTGCATGATTTCAAAATAGTACAAGGCCATTACATTACAGCATGTGTAGATCAATTACATGAATAAACAGCTACAGACTAAGAATATGAGTAAAGAATTTAGTGAGAAGTGGGAGTGTCGGGCTGTTGTGTTTACGTGTATTGTATAAATTACGTAAAGTTGTACGACGTGGCCAGATTTTACCTGGAGAGATGGAGAGCAAGGCAGGTAGTAGATGGATGAAGTTGTGAGGGGAAAGAAGGGCGAGTGAGGTCGCCCGCTCGGTGTTCAGCCCCTTAACCTGCCCCGTCCCATCGACGTATGGGTACGTTGCAACGATTTGCGTTTGCCAGTCCCGGCGACGTACCGGTACGTTGTGCAATTGCAAGGTCCCTAATTTGCACAATTTTCAATTTTCGCGCGTGATTTTTCGTATGTATACACGGGACACCTTCCTCTATTCCTCTACAAGATGCCAAGCAGGGAAAATGCCTTACACCGGATAACCTCTCCCCTCCCCCCCTCACGCCATTGTCTCGGCAATTCACCTGTTACCAGTGATCTGGCTAGTAAAGATATTCAGGGCCAGAGTGATTCCCCAATCGATGACAATGTGGAGGACAATGTTTACAGAGCATTAGAAGAAGAAACAGCCAGAAATAATGATCAGGTAATGTGGCAAAAAAAGGTCAGGTATGGTGATTAGTTAGTGAGTGAAACAATGCTTATAATGCCTTTATTACTGCTTGAAAACCAATATACTCTCATACTACATATACATTCGTACCAAGTAAATAAATAAATACCGTTTATGAGTGGATATAATAGTTACCCTCCCATAGAACTCGTTTTCTTTGGTGCCAGCATGTTAGAAAACCCAGTCAGGTAAGGAGGAACTCCTACCTGAATTGAGTATTTTAAACCTCAGGTGAGCGATTTCTCTATGAATTTTCGATGTTTCTCACCAAAACCGAAGGTTTTAGCCAAAACAAAAAAATTCGAAAATACCTCGGGACCGGGGGATGTCGGAGGTGCGGAAAACCTCGGGACGTGACGGGTTAATGAGGTAGGAGGAGCACCGGTAGGCCCAGGTTGCCTGAATAGGCAAATCTGATTGGTTTAGGCACCACTACAGGTGAGGAGGGAAGAGAAATTGAATATTATTGGATGCGTCACTGGTACAGATGAGGAAGGATGAGAAATCGAATATTATTGGTCACGGCATTAGTACAGATGAGGAGCAATGAGAAATTGAATACTATTAGTAGCAGCACGAGTAGCCATGCTAATTTCGAAAACAAGGTGGGATAAAGCCACGAGGGAATGAAACCACGTGTATAGGTAAATGCGGGGTACAATACTTTGTGGTGTACTATATACCACAGCACTCCCCCTCCCCGCCTCCGTTTATGGCAACAAAACAGGAAGAAAAGAGAAATAAAAATGATTAGGGTACAAGGTAAAATATATATATTATATATATCTATCTATCTATCTATTGCCAGACGCCTCAATCCCGTTTGGGGTGGCCACAAACAAATCGCCTCCAAGTCGACCTGTCCCCCGCCATTTCACTGCCCTGCTCCTAACTCACACCCCCCTCTCTCATATACCTCTCCACCCCATCCCTCCATCTCATCCTCGGCCTCCCCCTCCCTCTTCCCCCCTCCACCTCTCTCACATACACTCTCTTCGTCAGTCTTTCACCCTCCATCCTCTCAACATGGCCAAACCACCTCAGTGTGTTCCTCATAACGCTTCCTATCACATCCACATCAACACCACAACGCTCCTTTATATCCTCATTCGTCAGCCTGTCTCTCCATGTGACTCCACAGGCTCCTCTTAAATAACTCATTTCCACTGCTCTCACTCTTGACTTGTGTCCTTCCAACAACGTCCAAGCTTCACTTCCGTACGTTAGAGTTGGTATCACAATACTGTCATGTAGTAACTTTTTCACTTCCATGCTCACTTCCCTGTTTCTTGTCACTGCTTTCAAAGAACTAGCAACCTTTCTTCCCTACTGTACCCTTTCAAGCACTTCACCCTCCAAACCTCCATCCTTACTCATCACACTACCTAAGTATTTAAACGTACTCACATTTTCCAATTCCTCACCATCCAACCTCGCTGTACATTCACTGACTTCACCTCTCTCAAAGACCATCACTTAATCTTCCCTACATTCACTTTTAGATTCCGTTTCTTACACACTCTCCCAAACTCATCCACCAAGCCTTGCATATACATATATATATATATATATATATATATATATATATATATATATATATATATATATATATATATATATATATATATAGATTGATAGATATAGATATAGATATATATGTAGATATATATAGATATATTTATGTATATACTGTATATATATAGATATATATATATATATATATATATATATATATATATATATATATTTATACAATTTTCAAAGTGAGTGAACATTGGAAAGCAATTTGAATGCTCTGATTACAAATAGTTGTTATAGGCTAAGAAATAGTAGCCGGGCATAACTTTTTGTACAAGAATTTGACTAGTGCTTAGTTATTATGAGCAACTGAATGAGAGAGTTTTGCCAGCCTTTACAACTGAGCTATTATATAAGGTAACACACACACAAAAAAACAATTCTGTACCATATGAATGCAATGTAGCTAAGATGACATGGAGTGTCTGCAGTTTTTGGTATCAGATTATGCTGGAGTGTAAAATTGTGGTGGTTTGCTGAGACGGCCTGATTGTGTGTAGGTAAATGTGGTAGTTACTGATGTAGTTTGTAGGGTTGTGGTTAGTGTTGGAGGGATTATGGGAATGATGGGTGTTGATGGATAAGGGGTATTGCCTGAGGGAGGGGTGGGGACTGGTGGGAAAGAGTGTGGGGTAGGATCGCCTGAGGTTGACGGAGAGGGTGGGTTAGGTTTAAAGACTGGGTAAGGGGCAGGAGCTGGGGTTGACGGAGAGGGTGGATGAGGTGTAAGGACGGGTTGAGGGGTGGTGGGTAGGGGAGTAAGGTGAGAGGTAGGATCGTGTGAGGTTGACGGAGTGGGCAGGTTAGTGGTAGTAGGGTTAGTGCTGGAGGTCAGCTTTGTGGAAAGTAATGTGGGTTGTAGTGAGGGAGTAGAGGTTTGCTGCGCTGCATGACGCCTGAGTCGGTGTGTGGTGATGACAGGTAGCGGAGGGTACGAAATGACAAAAGGGATGGTGTGTGTGTGTGGGGGGGGGCATGTAGATGGTGGTGGTGGGATTTGAGGTGTTGGTTGTATGCGTGTTGTTGGTGGGCTGGCAAGGTTTTGTGGCGTTTAAGGTTGGAGGTCACCACTGTGTCGTTTTTGGTTATGGGGATATGGGGATATATATTTTACTACACCAAGGCAAATGGTTAGGATAAATAAACACCAATATGTTGGGAAGAAATAGACAGGGCAGTGATTATTGACTTGGAACAATACAGAGTTACTGCATGATTTCAAAATAGTACAAGGCCATTACAGTATAGCATGTGCAGATCAATGACATGAATAAATAGTTACAGACTAAGAATATGAGTAATGAATTTAATGCGAAGCAGGAGTGCTGGGCTGTTGTGTTTATGTGTATTGTATATGTAAATTTGTACCACGTGGCCAGATTTTACCAGGAGAGACAGAGAGCAAGGCAGGTAGTAGCCGGGTGAAGTTCTGAGTGGAAAGAATGGAGAGCGAGGTCGCCTGCTCGGTTTTAAGCCCCTTAAAGAGGTAGGCAGAGCACCGGTAGGCCTAGGTCGCCTGAATAGGCAAATTTGATTGGTTTAGGCACCACTACAGGTGAGGAGGGAATAGAAATTGAATATTATTGGAAGCGGCACTGGTACAGATGAGGAAGGATGAGAAATCGAATATAATTGGTGATGGCATGAGTACAGATGTGGAGGAATGAAAAATTGAATACTATTGGTAGCGATACGAGTAGCCATGCTAATTTGGAGAACAAGGTGGGGAAAAGGCACGAGGGAAGGAAACCACGGGTGTAGGTGAAATGCGGGGTACAATACTTTGTTGTGTAATATGCGCCACACAGTCATTAATATAAAAGTGTTCTGGCGATGATGAAGCCAGACTTCTGTTTCATTCGTTAGTCTATCTAATCTGGAGGATAAATACTCTAACCATAGATCAACTCATTCTTCAGTTTAGTCGATGACAACGTGTCGTGCATGAAATCCAATTTGGAGTATAAGTGTCATCACCTGTTATGGCGTGCCTGGCTACTGTAAGGGGTAACTTCACGAAAATTTATAATGCTCAGTTGTTGCTGCTGCTGCTGCTGCTCTCTCCCTCTCTTCCCTTCTCTCTCTCTCTCTCTCTGGTGTTGACACGGAGCTATGCCGGCAACCTCATGTCCCAGCTGGCCGTTAGATACATCCCTCAGCCCTTACAGACACTCCAGGACCTGGTCGATAACCCAGTCACTGTTCTCATTACCAAAGGCACTTCCGACGAACAGGCATTTAGGGTATTATCCTCATTGTACTCTCTCTTGGAGCTTCGGCTTACTTCAGACTTGCAATTACTCTCCATGGATTCCCACATTTTAGTGGGAAGGATATACTGATTATGCATTGTGCCTTATTACAGACGGAAGTAGTTTTTTTGATGTTACTTGATTTTCCATCTTTTTTCTGTCTAGGTTTTTTCCAGTTTACCTCATTCCTTAATATAGCTAGTTTCCCATGGCTGCATGGGGAATTCTTGAGTTAAATATAATCGTCCGGTGGCGGCCATAACATCATCCGTAGTTCATTATCACCAACTTGGTGGTTGAACAAAGTAGGCCCTGTTTAACAAACCCATTTACTATGATGTTTTAGTTCATTCGTATGACCTTCAGACAATTATATTAAATTTCACAATGATGAATAATTGGGAAGGAATTTGTGAAAACTACAGTTGCCAGAATGACCGTATCTTGGTAAGGAGGGCTGATAGAAGATAAATGAAGGGTGTTAAAGTGAGCGAAGAGTACACAGATTACTGATATGTGACATGGTATTAAAGGATCGAGTATTAAAGAGGAGGACCTACACACCTGGGAGGAAAAGAAGTTGAAAAATCAAGCATGAAGGGATGTCTTTTATAGCTAGAAGAATATCGTGGTGGACGAACAGAGAGCTGTTGACAGAGGTGTAAATTAGCAGTACAGAGCTCCCAAAAATAATCCCTTGATGGTTACTGATTCGGTATGTGGATGGACAAGGGGCCAACCAAGACATGAGGTAATATGGTAGTGGGATGAGGGTGTAGAAGATGCATTTACGGAGAAATGAAGACCTTTCCTGGAAAGGAAAATGGGAAGTAACAGGGAAGGTCAGAAAGAAGGTATATATGGGGGAAAATCTGGATCTCAGAGACTTTCATTGGATAGCCTTAATAGTGTTGAGGGGAAGAATGTTGTATTTAAGGTAGCAAAACAATGAAGAGAGAAACCAGGGATACCATGGGTGAACAGTGTGTGCGAAGAAGGATGACAGAAAGGTATTGGTGGACAGTGAAGATATTAAAAATACTTGAAGACAGCATTATAACCGCTTGATGAATGAGGAGTTTGGTTGAAAGAGGGATAATTTGGAGTCAGCAGATTTGTTGATTGGCCCTAAGTCATTGATTTATGCTGCTATTGTGAGCAGGGCAATTGGCAGGATGCAGTCAGGGAAGGCGGTGGATGTGTGTGGATTGACTGCTGAAATGTTGAAAGCTTCAGGATATGTACATTAGAAAAAAGTTTAGTTACTGGTTTTTAATATTCCTTTATATACCTGTATGAGTGTATGTTCCAGGTGACTGGCTGGAGAGTGTGACTGTAAATACTGTATCTACAATGGGGAAAGCGATGAATTAGAAAGAGAAATTAAGAGATGTGCTGTTCGTTCAAATAAAAAAAATAATGTAGAGAGCCCTGGAAGATAGGATAAAGGAAACAATGGAAATAGACAAGATGCGGTTTGGGTTTATGTCAGACAAATGGACCACTGATGCCATACTCATATTCATAAAGCTACAGGAAAAATATATAGGTGAGAAGAGGGAAGTACACCTTGTTTTTGTTGATTTGGAGAATGCCTTTGACAGCTCCCTGGGAGGTAGTGAAGTTGGCAGTGAGAAAGCTTGGGATTGAAGAGTGACTAGTTAAGTGATTTTGGCGATGAACGAGGGTGGTCGCACTCAGGTAGGAGTTGTCATTATCGTGCCCTGGCAACCTACCCTTCAACAGTACGTCCGATTTCGTGTATAATATGATACGCTTGTGATTCGTTTATACTGTGTTCGTATATAATAATATTCGTTTATATAATCCGTGTATGATAATATGATTCGTGTATAGTATGATACGAAATCGGACGAGGTGTTGGCAGGTAGGTGATGAGCTTTTCTTGCATGCTGGCGTGCATCAGGGGTCAGTCCTGAACCCTTCATTGTTTATCATGATGCTTGAAGCTCTCTCACGTGGCTTCTAAAATGGAATCCCTTAGGAGATGTTGTACATTAATGACCGGGTGCTGAATATGGAGAATGTGAGAAAGGCGGAGGAAAGACTTAGAAAGTGGAGAGATGGAAAGGGTACAAGAGTTTGAGAGTGATCTCGGATAAAACAAAAGTGGTGATATCGAAGACTGGTGGCAGTACTGTCAAAACAGAGAGAGTATGGTCTTGTAAAGTTTGGGGTGTTGGAAGGAACTCCATCTTGTGAAGTGTTTGTGATAAGTGGGCGCATAAAAGATGCAGTGGCATTCGAGGCAGGCTGCAAAATAATGCTGAGTTCGTGTGTGCGGTGTCAGGGAGAGCTGGTAGAGACTAAGAGGCTTGAAAGGATTTATCTTGCTGGAGAGTCACTTGAGTGTGTGGAGGAGTTTTGCTATTTGGAGAAATGTTACATGCTGGAGGTTGGACTGGAGATAGTTCTTTGCCTGGCAAAAACAGTAGTTGGAAGAGGTTCCGGGAGCTGATGCCTCTCTTGACACTGAGAGGGCTAAAGGGTCCTTGTATGTGACATGTGCTAGGAGTGTTAAGTTGTGCTGTAGTGGGACCTGTGCAGTAAAAGAAGAGGATTTTCATAGGCTAAGACTTACCCGAAATGATACTGATAAGGTGGTGGGACCCGGGCAGGAAAAGAAGAGGATATTAATAGGCTCAGACTTACAGAAATTATAATTAGTAGGATGTGTAATGCACTGAATGAGAGACCTGAGGGGGAGTAGGACTGTGACTGAAGAGCTGAGATGAAATATAGGACTTGAAAGAATTAGTGGTGTGATGAGGAGGGAAAGTCTGAGGTGGTTTGGGCATGCTGAGAAGCTGGGAGATGATAACTGGGTGCAATAGGTGAGAAGTGTGAAAGTTGAGTGTAAGGTTGCGAGTGACAGATAAACAAAGACCTGGGACAAAGTTACAGAGTGTGACCTGAGGGATAAGGGGCTGAAAAGAGAGGCCACCAGAGACTGTGAATTGTGGAGACCCACTATTAGGACACCAAGACCGACGCATGCAAGCATGTTGGAGCTTATATTTACGAAATTATATCTAATCTATAAGTTTGAATGCACACCCTAAGCAGAGTAAAAACATCTGGTAGTAGCAAAAATGAATATGAAATATGGTGTCTGGCTGAAAAGATGAAACAGTGTAATAGATTATTTTCCAATCTTCCTCTTATCATAGACTGCAACAAGTGGTGTAATGCGAGATGTGTGGAACTTGAGGGACAAAAGCCGTGTCAGGTTGATCAGTATCAAAGAGTACAACCTAGTGCCCTTTAATCTTAAACGTGGCCAGATAGGATATATCTCCAAGTTCATCGGTGCTAAGCTCACTGTGTCCAGCCAACATACAAACACAGGTACCAGTCAGTCTGATTGTCTTTTTTTCTCTCTTTGTGTGAAGACTCGTACTTAAAGGGCGTTTGGGCATATCTGTCAGAACTCATCAAGGAAGATCAAAGTTTTTGTAGCGTAGTACTCATTGCTTCTACATAGGAATTTCTTTCTTTTTGTCACTGTTCTCTGAACCCCTATGTAACTAGCTGTGTATAGCCCATGTAACCTTGATGACTGGAGTACTCTTGCCCCACTAGTGAGCTGAGATTCCTTGGGTCCGATGTTCGATTTCCAAATAACACTTACTTCACAAGTAGGATAAAAGGCAAGGCTTTGTGCTGGCAATATGCCCTTGTAGCCTGGTGATATACTATTGGTCTAGCAGAAGCAAGAGAACAAGACATTGTTCTTGATGGTGGCCTCTCATGCTAATCTGCTACAACGGAAGTGATGAAAATTGAAAAATTAGCCACTGAGAGCAAAAGCAGTTGTGTCACGAGCCACATAAAAAGTCTGCATTGTTTATAGACACGGTGCGTGACTGAGGTTGCCATTATTGTGCCCTGGCAACCTACCCCTCAACAGTACGTCCGATTTCGTGTATAATATGATACGCTTGTGATTCGTTTATACTGTGTTCGTGTATAATAATATTCGTGTATAATATATTCCTGTATGCTAATATGATTCGTATATAGTATAATACGAAATCGAACGAGCTGTTGGCAGGTAGGTCGCCAGGGTACGATAAGGACAACCTCAGAGTCGTGCGCCGCGACTATAGTAAGGAAGCGGAGGTCTTTTCTTAACTCAGTGGTTAGAAGGCAGGGTGAGGGAGAACATGGGTTCAGTTCCCTTCCCTATGATGAATATTTATCAGATTTTTATTAGTCATAACACCAACATCCTTTTGTCCTTGCTGTACATTTCATTAAGTCCATGTGCTATTGGGCCATGTTTGCTTTTCCCAGTCATACTGCCACCTATTTGAGTGATCGAGCCTGCTGATGATAATGTAAATTATGTCACTTATTCGAAATTCTAATTAAGTGACTTTTTAAAAATCACATAAAACCAATTTCTACCTGTTGGCACGCAACACAGAATTCGGGATAATAATTGTGCTTTGTACTGCATTCACAGCTTTTGATATGACAACAGTCTGATGCATGGTATTCACTAAATCTGGATTTTTAGACAGTTTACATCATATTTTACTACCACGAAGTATTTGCTGTTGATACGCTTGGAAAAAAAAATTGTTTGTCCTGTGCCCCTCTTCACCCCACAAAACAGCTAGTGACCAGAGATTAACAACGAATATTACAGGCATGGTCGCAGCCACGGGGGTAGCCAACCCGTCTTTCTATAAAATTACGTTGAATGTAAAGGCAGGCATTTGTCATTTATTCATCTTTTTATTTACTTTTCCTCTGTTAGTGACTATTTCCTATTTTTCATTACTTTTGAACACGAAATGCACTTTTAAAGTAATCTAGATACAATTTTAATACATCCCAACTACCTGTATCTCAAGAATATTGACAACCTAAGTTCAGGCCCCACTCTTAACCAAATCCTAACTGGGTCTCAGATTACAGGCTGCACTCTGAAAAATCTGAACTTAGTTAAATAAAGTCTGCCTCAATCCTTAATCGGTTCGGTACGGTGTAGGGCGATTTTGCTTTACATAATGTTCTTGCTACCATCTGACAATTTTCTCGGGCTGTATGTAATTTTTAGAACAGGTGAAGTTAGCTAACAGATTTCATTCACCTCTTCAATGATGATAACTCTGTATAAAACGTCAATATGTAGCACGATTTAACCAATAACCTATGTCACAGGATTCAGAGGGTTAACGACTCCCGTAAAGATTATAAGCATCAATCTAACCTCCCTTTTTTCTTAGTTATTCACCGCCTAACATCACTCCCAGGCACATGTGGATTCTACATTGGACGAGGCAGATACCTACCTACTTTGGAAGCCTTGGCTGTTGCTAAAGGCAGTCCTCTGCTCCCGGCCATCAATCGCAAGTACTATTATATACATACTGTATCCAATTACTAATATATTCATCCAGTTCTTTTTGTAGCATCAGGAGCGTAGGAGCCGGGATCTAGTCTACTCAGCCCAGACATTCAAGGGCAGGGTGACCAACCTCTCTTTCTCTCCAAGGTGCCAGTATGTTTACAGTATATCCCCGACCATCCCAAGGATGTAAACCCTTGTGGGCTTCATTCGGTTGGAACGCCTTAACCCAATGGAACACCAGGCCTCATTTGGTTGTATGGTTACCACCCAAAGAAATAAATAGTTCCCTATGTTGCAGGAGACAATTTGGTTTTTCACTAAGTGAGGAGTTACCTGAAGGTGGCACCATCTCAAGTGAGTGGATGGTGAGGCTGATAAAATATATTCTGATATGACCCCCTAGATGACAAAAGTGATCGTAGCGGTTTGCTTTGAAAGTTCTTGAACTCTTTTTCAGCTCTCAGTCGTATTTTGCTATATTTTTGCAATCTCCAACTCAGGAATCACCTCTCGAATTTGGAAATATAGATATTTAAATTTCATAAACTCTCGTTCTTGAGACTTTTTATAAGCTGGATGCAGCCGTTTGGATGTGTCATGGTAATGAGATAGATCTCATATTAATATAAGGGTTAAGATTACTGTGGAACATTCTCACAATGAAGTTCGCAGATACTTGAAGTAACAGGGATTTTGAAACATTTGACTGAAAATCACCACAATCAAGCACACGAAACATTCCAAGAGGACAGCCGACGTTCTGCCCTTACTCACGCCCATCGTGCCCAGACGTTCACGTATTTGGTGAGTGTGTCATAACTAAGAGAATAAATTATCCAGTCTCCGGCTATGTAATTCATATTTTACACAGAACATGGGGCTTTGAAATATTGTACGGCAAGTCCTGTTTCAGTAACCGTATGCTACGGTTTGTCATTCATTCAAGTAATCATACAAGTTACTCAGAGGTAACAGACACACCAAAATGTGTCGAGAACTACTGTTTAGATTCTACGTCTCTGAATTTTGGGGGTCTCCTTGGTTGTTTTGCTGACCGTATAAACAACTAATTAAGTATCAGTTAAGCTGTCATTGTATGTCCACTGTGCAGAGGCAGAGGCATGCGCCATCCTTCTCAGGCCCTTACACAACTCAGTGTCTGGTGCTTTGCTCGGCTTCTGCTAATGTTCACACAAATTACAGGTCTACCGACAAGATTTCATACTAGGGATGCCGTGCTCTGAAAAACCTGTTAACCCTCACCATGTTAACTCTTCTGGCTGTGGGAAGGCTACAGTCAGGACCGCACATCGAACGAAGATCAGGAATGGGATTATATAACATATATACTACTGATTCCTTGTCGTTACTTAGATATACTTTCGCAAGAGAAATTAGACACATTGGAAAAATCAGCATTCTCTGTTATCTTGCTCCTCTTGAAGATAACAGTTATAGTATATGAAAAGTGTCCTTTTGTAACTGTTGTGACTAAGGTTTATTCTTTTGTAGGAGGCCAGCATACATGGGAAGACTCCGCACTACATGTCATTCATGCAAAAACTAGTCACGGTTTTCACTGGAAATCGATAGTAAACCGATTCGAGAATCTCATCTCTGGTGTCCAGTTATGAGGTGGTAGACTGATGATTCGTCAAACTAAACGAGCAACAGCTGATGACAATTTTATTCATCCAGTCTACAAAACTTCGAAATACCAGCAACAGTTTTTCATTTAGCGATAGTTGTGGTAGTAGTTGTAACCCCAAGTTCAGCTGAATGTGAACCCAGTGGACTGCTGACTTAAGCTCTTCATTTGCAATCACACATTCCGACAGATAAGGGAGTAACTGAGAAGCATTTGTGTAGCCAGGTAGTTAAGCTCCCTGGGTATATCAGTGAAACCACATGCAGGCATCCCTCGCCAGCACCTCATCCACTGATGTGCCTTGGATATAACTTCCCCTCAGCCTGGGGTAGGGGTTGAGAGTGAACAGGAACTGCCTTATGTATCCCGGGTGTAGCATCACGAGCAAATGTTCGCTGGCAATCACCTATTAGAACGTTGTCTCGTCTTCCATATTTCCCATTAGTCACTGAACGCCAGAAAGTATTCTACTTCTCATACTTTTTTGTTGTATGCTTCATATTACTATCATCAGAAAATCTCATGCAATGATTTCCGTTGCCACAGCCCCCCTCTCTCTCTCTCTCTCTCTCTCTCTCTCTCTCTCTCTCTCTCTCTCTGTTGTGCGTATATGTACATATTTACACATACATACACACACACACACCTGTGTGTGTGTGTGTGTATGTGTGAGTACTTCTAGTTAATATAAGGTTGACTTGATTTTTTTGGCATCATGATTATTCTGATACTGATTTCTGCAACAGCACTCTCTTCACCTTAACTATAATTGCCATCTCATTTTCAGTGTAACCTGTAGAAAAAAAATAACACTGGACTATAGAGGTAGTCACATGAAGTGCTGTGGGAAAAATCTGGAGCCATTCTGACATTACTCAGGCATTATGATACGTGAAGCAAACTGCAAAAAGGGAAAAATCTCTACCAGGTTAAAGTGAATGAACTATAGTTGTGACTGCGTTGGTTTATATAACTGGTCCCCTACACTCAGACTTTGTGATAGTACCTGTATTAAATTTTATCTCTCTGTACAGGGTACTGCAGGTGGTGGAAGCAGGTCTGTACGAATACTGGTTCAAGATGATCACACCAAACCTTACCATCTGCCTCAACACTCCCACGAAAATTGCTATTAGGTCCACGTTCAATCTCAGGAATCTATGGGTAATTGCAGAAATGTGCTTGACGTTTGTGGATATTTATGACTAATGTTATTGGTATTCATAAATAGTTTTACTGGTGTTTATGGCAATAAAACTACTGTGTTGAGTAAATAGGCATTTATGGACATTCTTATGGATGTTAATGGGGAATTTTTGTTGTTAATTCCATGGGAGTGGGTATTTTCTGAAAACTGTGAGACTCACTGATTTGTGGGTAATGATAAATATGTGAGTTTAAGAAAATTGATCAGTAATGGCAAAACTGTAAGTAAGGTATTTGTGAGTAATAATGAGTACTTAAGTAGTTAAAACTGCTACTTCGGTGGGTAATTATCGGTACGCCTGTCCTACTGGCCAAAAATATAACTTCGCAGTGAATATAAGGGTAAGGGTGGTAGAAAACGAATTTTGTTTCCTTGTTAATGTAAAAAATGCGTGACTGAAAGTGTGCGTCTCTCTCTCTCTCTCTCTCTCTCTCTCTCTCTGCGTGCGTGTGTGTGTGTGTGTGTGTGTGTGTGTGTGTGTGTGTGTGTGTGTGTGTGTGTGTGTGTGTGTATATATATATATATATATATATATATATATATATATCTATCTATCTATATCTATCTATCTATCTATCTATCTATCTATCTATCTATCTATCTATCTATCTATCTATCTATATATATATATATATATATATATATATATATATATATATATATATATATAATCATTAATTTACTGGGTTTTATGAATAATGCATTAAAAAAAAGGCAGTCTATATAATATGGCATTAGTTTTTCAGTGGTCTAACTAATTATACCTGTGAAAGCATACTGTAAATCACTCTATGCTTGATACTGAAAGTACAGTAATATTTATAAAATTAATTTAGATAAAACTACACACAAAAAAATTAGTGTACTCAACACACCTAGGTTATTTTGGCATCACCACTGTGTCTGTTTTGCAGGGCATGATGGTGGTACTGGCGGGAGGTGTGGCCATCAGTCTCATCATCTTCTGTCTAGAGCTGCCTTTTTTTCCAAATTCCACAACTGTCCAGTAGCACATCTAACAAGATCACAGCTCATTTTCCATTACCTGGCCAGTCATGAGACTGTTGAAGTGATCTGGAATTCATTTTGTATTTTCATTTTTTCTTTTAATGTGTCCGACTCTGAACATTAACTTGAGAATTGGTTCCCTAATGCCAGTTATTGCTGTGAATAACGGATGTTGCTGCCTACACACGTCATGTCTCCTGTTTCCACCTGGACGCTGATGGGAACAACATATATTGAATGCATGCTAGGACTGGTGTAATAGGATTTACAGTGTTGGAAACTTGTATCAGCCATGTATATACTGTATATAATTCTTTTAGGAAAGTCCCTCTTCATATTTTCAAAATGCCGAAATGAATAACCGATATATAACACGAAATTCATAAACCTTACACAAATAGAACATGACTGAACGACTTCTGTTACAAACAAAACTGGAATTTCTATAAAGTGATGAGAAAAGCACAGTGGTGTCAGTTACCACTGTCCATATTTGAAAACAAATCAGCAGTTGTCTTTAGTTTTAGTGCTTATTCCATTAATTAATTAGTAAAAACGATGTCGAAAACCAAGCCTGTAGCCATGCAGCTTGAAATTACGTTAAACGAATACATGATTATTAAGTTACTGAATTCAGACTTGTGTTTATAACTGACTAGCTTTGGACTGAGTCATGACATTAACTGTGTTAGCATGGTATTCTGTTATAAAATGCAGATGCATTTAGTATACCGTGTAAGACATAGGAGTTACTTAACTAAATTTAGCAAAGATGATAGCCACAAAGATTGTTTTCTTTAAAAATGAAAGGACTAAATCGGTACGACAGTGTAGTCTTGGTAAGAAGACAATAAATAATGGGTTCCCGGGCTGGTTGACTCACTAGTCACCTGACTGTGTAAGGCTCCTGGTATCATCCGCTCCCCTTGAGACCTTCTACATTTTTCACTGGTAAGCCTTCAGCGTGTGGCGCCGTGCTGGTGTAGCTGACAGTGTTAGTCTAGTGCTGGAGAACACTTTAAGGATTTGTTGAACATAGAGGATGGAAGTAATGCGAGTATAAGTGGCTGGGAAATGGCTGGGAGGAGGGAGGTGATAAGACAGGAAGAAATCAGTAGGACAGAAGTTGTGGAAGCAATGAAGAAAGTTAAATTGGGGAAAGCCCCAGGAATTGATGGAGTGTGTGGTGAGATGCCGAAGTATGGGGGAGAGATAGTAGTAGAATGGATGTGGAAAATGTGCAGATTGGCCTGGGAGGAAGGTAGAGTCCCGGAGGATTGGAAGTCAGGTATAATTATTCCCTTGTACAAAGGAAAAGGTGAAAAAGAAGTGTGTGGTAATCATAGGGGCATCTGTCTTCTTAGTATAATAGGAAAAGTGTATGGTAGGATACTTATTCACAGAGTTAGAGAAAGAACAGAGGAATTAGTTGGAGAAGAACAGGGAGGCTTTAGGAAGGGAAGAAGTTGTGTAGATCAGATATTCATTCTTAGATATTTAGTGGAAAAGTTTCTAGAGAAGGAAAAGAAGTTGTATGCGGCTTTCATGGATTTGGAGAAAGCATATGACAGGGTGGATAGACAAGGACTGTGGAAAGTATTAAGAATATATGGAGTAGATGGGAAGTTGTTGAAAAACTGTGAAGAGAATGTATGATGGTGCTAAGGCTGCAGTGCGTGTGGATGGTGAACTGAGTGAATTTTTCTCTTTGAAGGTTGGGTTGAAACAGGGATGTGTCATGTCTCCATGGTTGTTCAATCTGTACATGGATGGGGTAATAAAAGAGGTACAAGGTAGGGTAGTGGATGTTGGAGTGGCCCTGGTGAGAGAGGGTAGTGTTTGGAAACTCCCTGTACTGTTGTTTGCAGATCATACTGTGTTGTTGAGTGAAGACGAAGGAGAGCTGCAAGAGTTGGTGGATGAGTTTGGGAGAGTGTGTAAGAAACGGAATCTAAAGGTGAATGTATGGAAGAGTAAAGTGATGGTCTTTGAGAAAGGTGAAGTCAGTGAATGTACAGCGAGGTTGGATGGTCAGGAATTGGAAAATGTGAGTATGTTTAAATACTTGGTTAGTGTGATGAGAAAGGATACAGCAGGGAAGAAAGGTTCCTGGTTCCTTGAAAGCAGTGTTAAGAAGCAGGGAAGTGAGCATGGAAGTGAAAAATTTACTACATGACAGTATTGTGATACCAACTCTAACGTATGGAAGTGAGGCTTGGACGTTGCTGGAAGGACACAAGTCAAGAGTGAGAGCATTAGAAATGAGTTATTTAAGAGGAGCCTGTGGAATTCAGGCTAACGAATGAGGATATAAAGGAGTGTTGTGGTGTGGATGTGGATGTGATAGGAAGTGTTAGGAGGAATACACTGAGGTGGTTTGGCCATATGGAGAGGATGGGGAGTGAAAGACTGACGAAGAGAGTGTATATGAGTGAGGTGGAGGGGGGAAGAGGGAGCGGGAGGCCGAGGATGATTAGGAGAGATGGGGTGAAGAGGTTTATGATAAAGAGGGGCGTGAGTTGGGAGCGGGACAATGAAATGGAGGGGGACAAGGCGACGTGGAGGCGGTTTGTTTGTGGCCACCCCGAACGGGATTGAGGCGTCTGGCAATAGATAGATAGATAGATAGCTACAAAAAGAAATAATATTTTTGAGTTATAGAACAACCATAATGAGTTTATTACATGTGGAATTTTTTGGTCGAGTCGTAGAGGGCTCTGTGGTGCTGCACAACATGGAAGATCATCTGTCGTTCTTCTTCATTCTTCGTCAGACCACTGTTGTAGTCCATTGCAATATTGACTGCCTGCTCAGCAGTGTCAGTGACCATTTTGAGATGGGCCATGACATCAGGAATGGGGCAGAGGTCATTGATGCTTGTCGGAGTATCCAGCTTCAAACACTGGAAAAGGTTTTTCGACTTCTGGGTGACAAACTTAGAGATTCTCAGATATGATGCCTTATCAATTGTCTTCATTTTCAAAAGGCACCGACCCTTCTACCTCGCCAGTGCTGTGGTCATATTTTCCAGCATTTCCTGCTTTTTCTTAGCAGAGACTTTGTCAGAATACATGGCTAGTGAAGCCAGGTCCTCACTGAGGTACCAGAGGTGGCTTTTGACTTTGTCCAGTGCCTTCTTTGCTACAATGGGATCCACCTCTTTGAATTCTTCAATCTTCTTCAGGAGATTGAGGTCACTGATTGGAACGTTGACAGCATTTGGGGCTTCATATCAGTGTATCACATAGATGGTGACGAGGAAGACATAAATGCGTTTGATGGCCTCCTATTGATGCCATGTGAAGGGGAAGAAGGCTGCATCCTTCAGTTGATTTCTGAAAAAGAAGATCTTGAGGCAGTAAAAGCCTTTGGCCATCTCACGTGCTATGTGATAGGCACCTGGACGGTGAAAGGTCATCCTTGCTGGTTTCTTGCCGAGGAAAGCCAAAGACAGCTGGGGGCGCTAAAGGTAGGCACCACGGGGTTGTTCACGATCCATGTGGCTGAGTATGAGGTGTTCAATGTCCTCCACTCTGATTCACGACTAAGATTTTTCATCTAGGTCATGATCGTGGGGATCGCAGGAATCTGTGTAAAAATTGTTCCAGAAGAATTTGAATCGGCCGAAGAGAGGAATTTCAGGACCAGAAGAAGAGGAAAAGAGGTCAAAGATCCCTGCCACTATGAGTTCACATGTGTGGTGCCTGGCTGCCAAGAACAACAGCGGGACTTGGAGACTTCTTTCCACGACAAAACAAGCTCCGCTCTGAACCCTGGTGTTAGATACAGTAGTAACAAAACAGAGCGCTGCAATCCAGGGCTTCATTTCCAGCCACTCATCTTGAGTACATAGCACGACCGCTCCCATTGCTTTGCCCATTCCAGCAGGGATCTTAGGGATCGCCAGGATCTTCTCTGTACCAATCTCTGTAACAACAATCGCCAGGCGATCACTGCGGCCGCTATCATCGATGTTGGGCAAGAGCTTTCCATCAAAATGGAGAATCAAGTGTATTTGTGACTGGAATTCTTTTTTTTATCTTTTCACCGATCTCAGTCCATGACTCCTTCCGAACAGAGTGGAGGGATCCGACAGAAAACGTGAGTTCCCCAACGTCAAGCGCTGTTGCGATCAACGCGGGAGTTACCACTTTCATTGCAACTTGCGTTGAAATAAGGCATGGGTTTGAGAAGGCCAAAAAAAAAAAAAGAAAAAAAATGCAAAGTATTGTGTTGTCCCCACCAGTAGTGGAACTGAATAAGCACTATGCCCTTCAAGTTCCTGAAGGTTCGATTTTTCTGAACACTATAATATATATATATATATATATATATATATATATATATATATATATATATATATATATATATATATATGAGAAGGATAGAGAGAGAGATCGTCAGTTAACGTATTAATGTGTTAAAAAATATACTAAATTTATTTTCGTTGAAATGTTCAGATGACGTATTTAGATAACTTGGTAGGGTAAAGTTTAACAACATTGCTCATATCTGGTAGTATACCTTTAACCTAAAGAACTTATGATTGGAAAAGAATATTTGTAGCTTACTTAGCATTTCCCATTAATTCCTTCAGTAAGGTAAAATCTGTTCGTACCGTAAGTGCTACAGACAGCCGATTTCGTTCTGTTTAAATGAAACCTCTCTTATTGAATAAGTAATTCATAATGTGTCTTTTTACCAACTGCTCAATAAAGCATTTTATTTCTTTAATATTATGAGCTTTCCAAAAAGGAAAAATATACTGTACTGCCGTGTGTGTGTGTGTGTGTGTGTGTGTGTGTGTGTGTGTGTGTGTGTGTGTGTGTGTGTGTGTGTGTGTGTGTGTGCAGTAGTTATTTTTTATATACTGCAATTACAGAATACAGATCATCTCATCATGTAAACCAAAATTTTTTTTTTTTTTTGCATATTGTACTCAACCATAGTCAGTTCAGAGTTAAAAGAATCCTTGTTTTATGTTTCAGTTAATTATTCAAGGCTTCCCTAAATCCTAACAGTAGAAACACCAAACTTTTGTTAACTCAGGCTCACTCTTTGCATCATTCACCTTAAATTGGCAGGTATTTCCTTCCTTCTGCACCTTATTTCTTGTAAACTGATGGCATTATAAGTAAATACAGCAGCTCTGCATCCTCACCAGAGTGTGTGTGTGTGTGTGTGTATGTATGTATGTGTTTTTTGTACTTGCATCGTAGTCCTTTCTTAATCTCCTACTATATGTCACGTAATGAAGACAGATAATAATAGTATGCCTAATCAAAGCGATAAAATTATTATGCCTTATGAAAGTGGTGATAATATTTTGCCTAATGAAAGTGATGTGTATAGGTGCCATGGATTACTAGTTTTAATTACACTATTACTGGACAGGAACTAGAAATGGCTCAAAGAGCATACTATAGAAAAACAGTAATGGCACAAAGGGAGCGATTCATGATGCTGAGAGCGAAGGGCCTGTCCTTAAGAGCCATAGCAGAGCACATGGGCAGATCCACCACCACCGTGTACAGTTGGGTCAGGCGCTGGAGGAGGGAGGGGGATCTACGATCTGGGAAGTCACAGACCGATCTTAGTTGCCAGTTGCACCTGTATGCTACCCCGGTGCATAGGTCAGCCAAATTCTATAATTACATATACGACTTGAGGCTCAAGTATTACATGCATTTACTCCAGTACACGCAGTATTTACACACATATAATTATAATGAGCCTGTCGAGATTCCTATGCAATATCTACAAGCATATACTTACAATGAGTCTAAGGAAGAAGATACAATAATATTTTAAGCTAAGTATGAGAGAACCTTAGTATGTTCGTCGATTTTTCATTGTTGTTTTACTGTGAGAAATGTGTATTATGAACCGTGGTTCACATACTTCATGTACTTATTTTAGTCTCATTCTGTCCCCATATCATTCACTTTAATGTAGCTTCATCTGGAGTATAGTGGTCCGAGCATAGGCTATTTAATCCAGATACTGAAGGAGAGAGATCAACTGCATTTCCCTGAGCGGTACTACATGAGCAATAAACCTAAACCACCCTTGAGATGTAGACTCTTGTGGGACAGATCAATAGACACTAGGCGTCTAAAATTGTAAGGCTGCAATGGGGCCAGTCCACTACACCAGTAAACAGCACGAAGGTCCATCTTTGATCTCCCTGCATACATCAGTAAACTGTTCCATACTGGAGAAGTGGTCAAGTATGACAGGGTTCTTGAAATATTGTATTTAGATGGTCATAGTTACAGTGAACCTGAGGAAGAAACTAAACAACTTATTGCCTTGATCGCTTTTCACTTATATTTCAAATTTGTGTTTCTGAAGTAATGTTGGTTATAAAATATTTTCACCAACCATTATTCTTACGTATGTAATTACAGTGAGTTTATGGGTCTCATTCCAAGTGACGTTGGATATTTCGTAACATCTCTTGTTTTTCAATTTATTTTGCACATTATACCTCAATATCCTCTTCCATATTATTAATGCAAACTCTGTATACATTAAAGCAATTACACACACACACACACACACACACACACACACACACACACACACCAGAGAATGTTGTAACGAGGGCGTCCACCACCCACTCACGCAGTTAAGTGTTGCCACCAGATGAGTAAATTGAGTGATAGGCCTTTTCGTTTTCCGAAATCAAGGAAACCATTTACGAAGTTGAATGGTAGGCCAACTATATAATAACTATCGCTTGGTGATCAAGTGAGTCAAGGCTCTGCAACCGGTTGGATCTCGTAACGGCTTAAAACTGAAGGAAGATTGGGGTTTATTGTTCACAAAATGCCACTCACGGTCAATCGAGGTTGGTTATGCTCACCTTAAATGAAGGGACTGATGAGCCTCGTCCCACGCCGCAGCGTTATTGATGAGGCAAAAAAGGGTTAGATAATGGATGGATAAACATAAGTATGATTAGGTGTATTATGCAAAATTTATCGCTAAGGATGAGGTGCTATGAAGCCTTCTGTGCCACTTAGAATACTGTTCTGAGAAGGAAACCCACTGCTAAGTAGCAGTCTAGATGCTTATTCCGGTGTTTATCTCTGTTTATGTTTTATTGCCCAGTTTCTGTATGGAGTTAAAAACATGAATAAAATTAATCTATACTGTGTCAGTGTTCTTATCCACAACAACAAGCTGATTCCATAACGGAAATATAATTTTATAAACAACTAAGAGAGAAAACAAACATCAGCCGTTCGCATCATCATAAATCTTGGTGAAATTCAGTTTCTATTGGTTTCACACAGATACTCTGCTTTGCTGATTCAGAATTTAATTATTTTTTGTTAGGTATATTTTTCTAGGTATCCATTGTGCAGTTTTTTTTCCCTCTCAGGAGCACTGGGGCTCAGTGCTAGGACACTCAGTCATGACATCCAAGGACAGCCAACCTGGTTGCCCCTGAGTTGCATTATTTATGCCATCAGCCATCAGTTGTAATCCATAATGGGCTCCATCTTTTTTTGTTTTTAATGTGAGGAACAAGGAACCAAAGGCCATGAGCCCGCAATTATTGTTCCTTCCTAGAGAAAAACAAAATACAAGAGAGAGCCAAATTCAAGATCCGATCATTTCGAGATGCCTGGACACACCGTTTGAAAGACTAGAGATCATAGGAAGCAGGAAATACAGACAGAAGGAAACAGTTCCAGAGTTGACCTGTCGCATAAATGAAGGACTGGGAGTAACGGTTAACTCTTGCATTAGAGAGTTGGACAGAAAAGGGATAAGAGTTTGCTACGCACCCGTCGTAGAGGTGGAGGAATGCATGAAGACAGTTCAGAGGAGCAATGGCCATTGAGGTAGCGACAGAAAAGAGATAAAGATGCAACAGTGCGGTGAAGAGACAGGAGATGATGGGAGTCAGTGAGAGGAGGAGAGTGAATGAGACGAGAATCCTTTGACTCCACCCTATTGAGAAGAGCTGTATGTGAGGAGACCCCCCGCACATGAGAGTTGTACTCCACACAGGGGCAGATAAGACCCCTGTATAGAGTCAACAATTGTGCAGGGGTAAAGAAGGAACGGAGTCGGCTTAGCACACCTAATCTCTTGGAAGAAGATTATACATGAGATGTAATATGATCTTTCCAAGACAAGTCCCGAGTAAATGGAACCCCAAGCATGTTCAGGGATGATGCAGGATCAAGCTGAATATTATTAAACATTAGTGGGTATACCTGTGGAAGATTTTGTTGGGTTGATAGGTATAAAAACTGAGTCTTTGATGCTTTAAAAACAACAAGATTATTTTTACCCCAGTCAGAGATACGAGCCAAGTCAGACATTAGGTATGTTATAGCCTCATCCCTTGTTTGCTGAAGTAACTGCTGAGATGGACGTTGCGGGAACCAAATGGAAAGGTGAAGGATGGAGTCATCAGCGTATGAGTGGATAGGGTTAGATGTACAGCTTAGGTCATTGATGAATAAAAGGAAGAGAGTTGGTGATAGGACAAAGCCCAGAGGGACACCACTGTTAATAGATTTAGGAGAAGAACGATGGCCGTCTACAACAGCGGCTATAGAACGACCAGAAAGGAAGCTAGAGATGAAGGCACAGATAGAAGGATAGAAACTGTAAGAGGGCAGTTTGGAAATTAAAGATTTATGCCAGACTCGATCGAAAGCCTTTGAGATGTCAAGTGCAATGGCAAAGCTTTCGCCAAAGTCCCGAAAGGAGGATGACCAGAGTTTGAAAAGTAGGTGAGAAGATCACCAGTGGAGCGTCCCTAATGGAACCTGTACTGACGATCAGAAAGAAGGTTGTGATAGGAAAGATGCTTTAAAATTTTTCTATTAAGAATTGCGTCAAAAACTTTTGAAATAGAGAATGTTAAAGCAATGGGACGATAGTTAGAGGGTTGGGAATGGTCACCCTTCTTTGGGACTGGCTGAATGAGAGCAAACTTCCAGCAAGAAGGAAAGGTACAAGTTGATAGACAAAGGCGAATAAGTTTGCTTAGGCAGGGTGTAAGCATGGAAGCACAGTTCTTGAGAACAACAGGAGGGACTCCATCAGGCCCATATGCCTTATTAGTATTGAGGCCTGTGATGGCAGAAAATACATCAGCTGAAGGAATTTTATTGCCAGCCATGAGGAAGTCAGAGGAGGGAAGTAATGGACGAACAGCACCGGAATCGTCTAAGTTGGAATTGGAGGAGAAAGTCTGAGCGAAGAGATCACTTTATCAGCAGAAAAAATAGCTACAGAGCCATCAGAGTAGAAAAGAGGAGGGAGGGATGATGAGGTAAAGTTGTTAGAATGATTTTGTGCAAGGTGCCAGAAGGAGTGAGAAGAATTTGAGTTGGAGGGTTGAGAGCATTTAGAATGGATGAAATTATTTTTAGCAGAGCTAAGAACAGACGTAGCACGATTCCGGGCAGAAACTTATAAAAGATGTGATTCAGGGGTGGGTTAGCTCCAGTACCTTTCATTGGCCCTCTCCTTGTTGCAGACAGCATTAGAACAAGCGTGATTAAACCAAGGCTTTCGTGCATTAGTCAAAGGATATGAGAAAAGAATGTATGCTTCCATGCCCGAGAGAATAACCTGTGTAATGTGCAAGGCACACTCAGATGGCTCCTGGCCATGGAAGCAATAATCATTACAGGGAAAATCAAAGAATTACTGCCTGAGGGCCTCCCAATCCGCAGCTCCAAAGTGCCACAGACGATGTTTCTTTTGAGGGTCCACAGGCTGTTCCGGAACGATAGGGCAGGTTAAGGTGATAAGGTTGTGATCGGAGGAGCCCAACGGAGAGAGAAGATAAACAGTGTAAGCAGAAAGATTAGTTGTAAGGAAGAGGTAAAGTATGTTGCAGCTCTCTCCAAGGCAGTCAGGGATACGGGTAGGGTGCTGTACAAGCTGCACTAGGTCATTAAGGATTGAAAAGGTGTAGGCTTGTTCACCAGGTGGATCAATGAAAGGAAAGGAGAGGCAAAGGTGGTGATGAACATTGAAATCTCCTAGAATGGAGGTTTCAGAGAAAGGAGAAATGGATAGAATTCGTTCCATCGTAGGAGTAAGATACTCAAAGAATTTTTGATAGTCAGTAGAATTAGGCGATAAGTAAACAGAGCAGATATATTTAGTCAGAGAATGGCAGGAAAGCCGAAGCCAGAGTGTAGAGAATTCAGAAGATTCGAGTTCAGGAACACGAGAGCAAGATAAGTCGTTGTGTATATATACACAACAGCCACCTTTGGCTTTGATATGAGTATAGAGAAAGTAGGAGGATACAGAAAAGGGTCTGCTGTCAGTTGCCTCAGAGAGCTGAGTCTCAGTTAGAGAAAGTTGAGGTTTAGAGAAGGAGAGGTGGTGCTCAACAGAGCAAAAGTTAGAGGAAAGGCCACGAATATTGCAGAAATGAAGAAGAAGAGAGTCAGACAGTGGTTCCAGACAGCTCGAGTTATCACCAGGAGAGGGGCGGAAGGTGGGGGCATTTATGCCCCCCCCCCCGGGGACTTTGAGGCCACATGTTGAGCTGCCATGATTGTTTTTTTTTTGCTTTTTTTGAAAAGGAAGTGTAGTGTGTACTGTGCATGTATTCTGGAGTTGATAGAGAAACTTGTATTGGAGAGCATGCTGGCCTACTCTCTGTGTTACTGAAAAATTTCAGGAAAGGTGGATGGTCGGGACCTAGTCCCGAGGGCTGATGAAACGGGAGCTCCAGCTCTCCCTGTCATCAGCTTTTCATCCACCTTGGGAGCCCTGCTCGACTGGTGCTACAGTCTACTCCTATGAGTAGAGGTTGGAGTTCCTTATGCCACTAGACCACCAAGTGCTACATGGTTATATCTCAACCCAGTACATGTTTACTTGCCATTCTGTATAGAGCCACCTGAAGGTAGCACTGCATCGAGTGAGGGTTAAGAATAATGTAAACGTACTGCAAAAACTATTCGTCCACACCTGGCGCGAGACAATAGGAGAACATAAGTGATGGCTAATGGAAAATTCTTAGTGATTCTCCTCCTCCTTGGCAAACCTACTTTCTGGAAAGTGCATTATAACACTTTCCAGAGATATTTTGTAATTTGTATTGCAACCATATAAACTTTCTGATGATAACAGACTGATATTCTTCGGACACATGGGCTATACTAATCATTTTTTTATGTCAATGCCTCCCACCTGCGTGACTTTTAAAAGGGAAAATACACTGTTACCCATCATCATCAGATATGTCTTTTACAACATACGACTCAAATCTCTGTTCTTTTGTTATGATACTGTCAGTGGAAATATTCAGAAATTTGAAGCAAGTACATTTAGCTTTAAGGGGAGTGGACTGCAGTGACAATCAGATTCATTCGATCTGGCTGATTTTTTATATGTTGTGTGGGGCAATGTAAATGACAAAACCTCTAAGTTTCATTAAATTTGTTGCATTAATTTTCTCGGCAAAAAAAAAAAAATAATAATAATAATGAACGGGTTAAACATACTTAAAAAATTTAACTGTAAAATGACAAATGGGGACATTACATTTCATCTGATGACACTGAAAATTTTTCCTCTTATTAACCAAAAACACAGCTATAATTTTATCTTTTCTGTTTTTTAATGGCTTGTTGCTTACTGAGGAAAAAAAATTCTGATATAGTCTTTGTACCCAAATTTTGACATTTAAAAAAAAAAAAGCAATGCACAAACAAAAAAAATATAATAAATTACAGGAGGAAAATTTTCTCTTGCCATTTCTTTATGTTGACATAATTTCATATTTATGATGCTTTGAACAGAAATGTCACAATTATGGCTTAGTTCGAAAGTTTTAGTTTAATGATATCGGGGGTTTTCTATGAAAGTGTAATATTATTTAAATTAGAGGTATAAAAATAACTACAGTGATGATATGAAAATTTTCTACTTAGGATCAGGGTTGGATATGAATGTTAAAACCAATCCTAATCTTAATTGGCATCTGTTCCTCTTCTGTATTGACCCAATTACAGAATATTATCACATGTCCCTGATGTTTCAGAAGGTGCCACGTTCCTTCTTGTAGCCAGGTGTTAGATGAAAGAATTTTGATGTCAGAACTACATTCTCTTGCAGCTGTGATTTTGTCAGGATGTTGTGTTCTTCATCTTCTGGTGGCACATCAATATTCTCAGTAAAGAGCAGAGTTCGTAATTTTAATTTCGTCTGCTTAGGTGCAGCAATGTCTTCCCCAGTTGGTGATGCTGCAGCAGCTGATGTTCAAGTAGACTGTGCTGACGAGACTGATAATTGTGGTGGCGGAGAACGTCGATGAATTGAGGTGGTTATGGTGTAGAACGACGAGGTTGTGGCACTGGTGTGGTGAGTCGTGTTGCGTCACTCACAAAACTCCCATCCTGATGTGGTTCTTCTCAGTCTCTGGCATTCCAGGAGTCTTGTCATAGTCTCCCATTGTTCTTTAATATACTTAGAAGGTCGTCCCATCTAGTAAAAAGAAGGTAGAAGTCTCTAAATGCTAGGAGAGGGTTGAACAAGCATAGTGGCCTTCCTCTCTGAGCGACAGTGGGGCTCTGGTTACATTCCTTCCTTGTGCTTTTCCATGTAGTCTCCACCCGCCGCACAACTCGTGGGTTGCTAGATTAGGAGAATGTGTACATTTACGGAAAATAGGAATAAAATCGGATAAATTCCATCAAAATGATTACAAAACAATGTACTGTATATAGACGGCCCTAATAGAAAACGAGGATATCAAGAGGAGGGGCATTGCAGGTACCCATATACTGTACATTATTCATTTTGAAGCATTTCTAGTGTTCGTAAGCATGCCATTTTTTCGTAGAAAACCAGAGAGACTTGAAGGTATAGTCTGATATTTTTTCTCATATTCTGTAATTGGACCAAAAATTCGATTTTTTTTTTTTTTTTTGCATCCTAAAGAGAGCCTTTGGGGATGAGAGGGTTAATAAAATATCTATCCATTTTTTTTTCTTTTAACCTGGGTAGGATTTGTACTAGCCAAAAGGTTACATCAAATTATATCTTATCCCCTCGGTTAGTTGCCGGAGATGGATGCCTACATGTGATGTCATTAATATAACTGGGTGGTGGAGCTGCATATGGAAGCGCCCCTCAACTGAACTC
The DNA here is from genome assembly GCF_032717465.1 of Coenobita brevimanus. NCBI lineage: Eukaryota > Metazoa > Arthropoda > Malacostraca > Decapoda > Coenobitidae > Coenobita > Coenobita brevimanus. The sequence continues at coordinate 19,082,941 of NC_137011.1, read as the reverse complement.
CCTGGTCCCTGAAAGGGGTGTGGTGGCCTGCAGGAGGAAGGCAACTTCAGCTTGTAATCATCAGGGTACCAGTTTAGATAAGCCTGAGATTGGAACTGCTATTAGTCCTCCAGTTTGATATGTTTCCCCTAAGATGAAGAATTCACTTCTCCCTCAAGGCTGCGTCATCACTTATTCATTCACAATTTCTCTCCATTTATTTCTGTCACGCACAGCCACTCTTCCTTGCTCAACAGACATCCCTCTCGCATCCAACGCTCTCTTCTGTCGGGCCCTGCTGCGGATGTCACTGATTGCATTGCGCAGTTGACCCTTGTGCGGTGTGGTGCGGTGAGGATCTGTCCGTTCTCCCCTTTGGGGCTAAGATGCGAATGAATGTGTTTGAATGGATAAGTAAATGGGGAGTGTGTCGTCCTGTCTCGGCTACCTCCCTTTCCTTGGGGGAAGCAGCCTAGGTATATAGATAGATAGAAGATGAAGAAAGTCATCTATTGGTGAGAGGCCAAAATGTAAATCAGCGTTTTCTACTGAAGAGATCCATGGATATCACTTCACACTACTGAACAATGAATAACCTTTCCCTGAACTGAGTGAATGACAGTAGCAGGAGATGGTGACGTCTTACTGGAGCGTTCCTGCTGTCTTCAAACCATATACTAATTCACTGAGTCTGGCCACGTCTTCTTTATTTTAATCTCGCTATCTCTTGACGAATTTAATCAACTTAAGGTAGGCGTTTAGAACAGGAGACGTTAGATGTCCCTTCAATACGAGCAACCTTTTCTATGTTGGACAGAATCGTGTGAGCAGCAACAGGAATAAAAAGTACGTCACGTGGATTCAACGGATTTTGATGAGGAGAGATTTATCCCTCTGGAGAGGTTAGATATTAAGTGGCATGGGAAATTTCACAGCAACTTTTCCTCAGTGATATATTACCCAATTTTCACCTCCACTTTGATGGAAAATATGTCGAATATAATATGATATAACCTGCACACGGGGGAATGTTACAGGCTTAATTTGCAAAACAAATCGCTGAGAATGAGGTGCTACAAAATCCCACATGACGCTTAGAATACGACCTATAGCCTTCATTAGCCCCTTCAGCAAGAGAGATCTTTCCTAAGCTCTATCACATCATCTGGAGACAGAATGAATGAGCTGTTCCGTACTAAAAGATTCTCCATACTCTATTTCAGCCATTAAACAACATGGAGAGACTCAAGATCTTTCTGCTGCTTCTTTGGCTAGGGATGGTCGTGGCTGATCCTGGAAAGAACATTGTTCCAGGTAAGTTTTCAAAATAGGTATGTTGTTATTGTTGTAGCTGTAGTTTTTGTTGTTACCCAAGTCTCATCTAAAACATGAACTCTGTGGACTCCAAGCTGAAGCTGTCCTTATCTCAAAGTCCATCATCCTCTTTTGGATGGATAGGGAATAAGTTAAGGACTCTCTCTCTCTCTCTCTCTCTCTCTCTCTCTCTCTCTCTCTGTTGTTACGAGATGGGAGTACGCAACACAAGATAACAATCTGAATGCATAGAAACTGAGAAAAAAAAAAAATGAAAAGGGAAATGATCAAATAGTTAAGTGATGAAAAACAATAAAAAAAAAAAAACTCCAATCTCGCAACGCAGGTCCGAAAGTAAATAAAATTAGCTGCCGTTAGCAAGGGCAAAATAAACACAATGAAAAATATATCTAATAAAACACAAGCTAAAAATATTTACAATATTACACTGAGATAATGAAAACACCAAAGAATGAAGAAAAAGTAACCTGATAATACCCTGAATAATTACACTAAAATCTGGAAAAAGACTTGCCAAATAAAGGAAATGAAACCATACAAAAAGAGATAACTGAACTGCATTCGATTCCCACAAATAATAATAATACAATAATAATAATAATAATAATAATAATATTAATAATAATAATAATATTAATAATTGTGATAGGATGCTGATACGAAGTGAAAAAACAGATGTTCGGAAATATTTACAATACACAAAACACTGCTTCTCCTCCCTCTCACACCAATCAAACACACCCTCTGCCGACGCCAACCCACAAAGAACTGTCACCTTCCAAAATCTTCAACCTTATATACGCTCTGGTCGCATACACGCAACTTCACGCACCTGGGGCCAGATGAAAAACGTACAGAAAATAGCTAAGCAACTCAGTCTCTCCTCCCACACTCCAAACGTCATAAATATCGCTGGTGAATATTAATCTCTATGTCGTGCCAGACCAAGGTCCACCAAAGTCATTGACATGAAAAACAATTTTAATCACACCCACGTCGAGAGAGCAAACAGAATTAACTAAGACTTTATAAACGCACAAGCAACGAAGAAGCGAGAACAAGTATACACACACCCTGGTAACACGCACACATTATATATACATATACACAAAAAAATATATATATACACTCTTAGACATATAGCATGCCCACACCTAAGAAAGAATTTTCCCTTAGGAAAATTCGTTCTTAAGAACGTGACAAACAATCAGCGATGACATTGTCAGCACCCTTAATATGTCTAACATCGAAATGAAACTGCTGAAGGAACAAACTCGAACGTGTCAATCGCTGATTCTTCATCTTCAAATTATTCGGAAATTTGAGTGGGTGATAATCAGTTTATACAATGACAGTAGGTCCAAATGCAGGGACATACACAGAAAAGTTCTGCAGGGCGAAGATCAGGGCCAATAGTTCCTTTTCGATAACAGAATTATTACGTTGAGGAACAGAAAACTTCTTACTGAAATAACGAACAGGATGCTCTACACCATGATTGTCGTCCTGCATTAACACAGCTCTTGCACCCACACTACTAGCATCTCCAGCAAGTTTAAATGTCTTGTCAAAGTTTGGTGCAGCCATAACTGGATAATTACATAAGACCTTGGCTGCATCAAAACTCTTCTGACACACACCAGTCCAGACGTATTTTCTATCTTTCTTAAGCAGTTCAGTGAGAGGGGCCACTATTGTTGCAAAATTCTTCAAAAAACAACAGTAGTAACCATTACTGCCGAGGAATCTCCAAAGCTCATGCCTGTTATGTGGTGCCTGAAAATTCTTTATTGCCTCCACCTTAGAGTCAGGGGGGCGTACACAATCATGACCAACCACATAACCAAGGTATTGAACTTGTGCACAAACAAACTCACACTTCTTTAAATTCACTATAAGGCGAGCCTCAGAAAGCCTGGACAGCAAAACACCTAGTTCTCTTAAATGACTTTCCCAATCATCGGTATAGACTCCTACATCATCCAAGTATACCACACAGTACTTCATACCACTAACAAATATGTTCATTAATCGCTGGAACGTTGCCGGGGCGTTTTTCATATCATATGTTTGTCCGTCTGCCACAAAACATGAGACTTCCTTAGTCCGTTCAGTCAAAGGTACTTACAAGAAGCCTTTCGGGAGATCTAACTTGGTGATATAACTAGACGATCCAATGCGATTGATGGGGTCCTCAAGCCGAGGCAATGGATACGTGTCAGACTTGGTTAGCGTGTTCACCTGTTTATAGTCTATGCAAAATCTTGCGGTGCTATCTGGTTTAGGCTGCAAAGTCACGGGGGAACTCCAGGGACTAACACAAGGGGATATAAGCCCACGGTCCAACATATAATTGAGCTCCTGATGCAGCACACCAACACACTGAGGATTGACTTAAAAAAGAGGCAACTTCACAGGAACAGCGTCACCCACATCCACGTCGTGCTGAATCCAATCGGTCTTCCCAGGGGTACTGCTGAATACTTCCTTGTAATTTGGCAAAAGGGCAACCAACTGAGATGCTTGGTCCCGAGGTAGATGTGCTAACTTGGAGTTGATAGTGAACTCTGCCTCATCATTCTTTACCCAGCTACATTCTGGAAACTCGCAGTCCACCTCAAACAAGCCGCTATCAACACCCTCCTCAGCAGCAGCAGCAGCAGTGGTGTAGACAAGGTGTACTGGAGCCGGAGAATCTGGTGCATGATTGTACAGTTTCAACATGTTCACATGACACAGTTCGTGCTTCTCCCTTCTGTCGGGGGTCTCCACCAGGTAGTCAGTGTCTCCAATACACCACACTACAGGGTAAGGACCACTAAACTTAGTGGCCAGTGGCTGACCTTGCTGTGGCAGCAAACCAAAACCTCGTCGCCGACATTGAACTCTCTCAGCCTGGCCTTTCAATTGTACCACACCTTCATGTTATCCTGTGGATGCTTCAGACCTTCCCTGGCCAGCTCCAGAGTCTCACTCATACAGGTCTTGAAGTCCTGCACCTAACGGAGTAAGCTCTTGCTCTCGGTGAGGTTACTGCTCCAAGTCTCCTGAATCAATCTCAGAGGACCCCGAACTCGGTGGGCAAACACGAGCTTGTTAGGAGAGAAACTCAAACTCTCCTGGGCGACTTCTCTCGTAGCAAACAGGAGGAACGACACACCACGATCCCAGTCCTTAGAGTGCCCCAGACAGGACTTGCAGAGCATATTCTTGAGAGTCTGGTGGTAAAGCTCCAAGGCACCTTGGGTCTCCGGATGGTAGGTACTGCTCTTCATGTGTGTGATGCCAAGTTGAGCTAATGACTGCTGGAAGATGTTGGAAAGGAAATTAGACCCTCTGTCTGACTGAACCTCACCTTGCAAACAAAACATTGTTAAAAAAATCTAACAAAACTCTAATCACTGCTTTATCCTTTACAGAACGTAAAGATATTGCCTCAGGGTACCTCGTGGAGGGGTCAATAACAGTGAGCAAATATGAGTTACCACTAGAAGTTGGGAGCAAGGGTCCCACCACATCAATAATTAACCTGGAAAAAAGGGGTCAATGGCAGGAATGGGAACAAGAGAGGCCTTAGGGACAGACTGATTCGGCTTACCCACTACTTGACAGGTATTACAATGTTTGACAAACTTAGCCACATCTGCTGCCATGCAGGGCCAGTAGAATTCCACAGGCAGCCTGTCCATGGTCTTCCTTACACCCTTGTGACCTGGAAATGGAGTAGAATGGGCCAGTTGAATTAACTCCTGCCTGCACGCATTAGGTACTATGTTCTGATGGTAGTCCCACATCCCATCATCTACATTCACATATGGAGGTCTCCACCGTCTCCACAAAATCTCATCTCTTACATAAAAATATCCACCCTTCTCCTTCTCAAAACCATCCACTGCACATAACTTCAACCTCTGAATCTCCTGGTCTCCAGATTGCAACTCCTTTAACTTCTCAATGTTCACTTCCTCTAATGGAACAGGTGGAATATATTCCAAAGAACCCATAAACATATCTGACAAAGATATCTCATCGTCCGATTGTTTCACATCCTTGGACGTAGGACTTACTCTTGCCTCTAGTACGGTGATGCTGGGCACACTACGAGCTACCTTCTCCTACTGACTGCTCTGCCTTCTCCTATTGACTGCTCTACCTTCTCCTATTGACTGCTCTCTGCATGTGACATGGACCTAGTTGCTGCACAAACTGGGAATACCTCTGCATCATTGGGATCAACCTGCCAGGGAACTTCGGGCATTGGCACCTCTGACAGAACAAGAGTGGTGATCCCCATACCTCTCACTAGGTCATTTCCAAGTATCAAGTGAACAGCACTCTCAGGTAAATGATCTACAACACCCAATCGTGCCACTCCATCAAATGGCTGACATTTAACCTCACAAAAAACTAGTGGCACAGTCTTAGCACCTGTTACTCCCCTAATCTGAACAAACTCTCCTCCTGCAACAACAAACTTCATTATTTGTCCTTACCCACAAGGAAATTGAAGAACCAGTGTCTCGAAGAATGCGTACTGGATGTTGCACACCATTCACCTTCACTGAACCAGAATACAGATAGAGAGCATACGAAGAAGCAGGGGCAACATTGCTCCTTACTGCCTGTACCACACCTCCTGAAACAGTGGGCTCTGATACAACTGTGGCCTCCTTCTTCCCACCTTCTGGAACAACATCAACCCTAGAAGGGAACATCAGACTTTCCCTGACTAACAACAGGGGAACCAATTGAAGGGGTAACCACGGAATCTCCACGAGAAACAAAGCTCTCTGGCTTCACAACATCTGACTTTTGCGCCAACATCTATCTGTAATGAGACCTGGCTTCTTGCAATATGAACAAGTAAATGGGCGGCGTGTAGGATTTGGGGAAATGTGAGGTGTATCAGGTTTGGGTGTGGATTAATTCGTGGAGTTGGGCTTGTGAGATGGTTGTTTGGGGAGCTGAGGGGTAATACTTCTGTGGAGCACTCCTAGGAACTTCCGTACCCTTGTTCAAATTTCTTAATCAATAAATAATCATCTACATAAATTGTAGCTTCAGGAGCTTTCTTAACCCTTGTGTGGTGTTCGGATCTGTGGGACCCGTTTCCAATGTTTACCAAAAGAAAAATGATGCAGTTTATTATTATTTCAACTTCAGACTCTTTGGTCTTGGCTAATTTTCTGTGAAGAACATACAAAATAACACATTTTCAATTACTTCACACTGTACACTCTTCCTACACGTTTATATTACACATGTGGTGTTCGGGTCCACTGGACCCGAGGGTAATAAAAGTGTAGAGATGCTGTGTCCATTCACTCTGTCCTCCTCCTACATGGCCTGCTGTTAGTGTGTGTGTGTGTGCGTGTGTGTGAGTTTTTTCTCTGCTCCTACTATTCATGCACACGGTTACAACAATGTTACATTTCAAGCACCGAAACCTGTCTGCTCCCACATTCCCCCATTTTTACCCTCTGTCTTGCTGGAACCATTCTATATTTTCGTACACTCTCTCCCACCTGCAGATTGAGGGTGGAACACAACAAATAAATAGCTTTGCTTGTGTGGCTCTGCATTGCAGTCGATCAAGATGGCGAAAAGGATCTTCGTGCAGATGACCTTAGAGATGATTTTCGAAGAGATAGAAGCTTGGGAAGATAAAGAATAGGAAGATATTTTCAATTTTGAAGATCGCATTTCTGTCAATTCAGAGTCTGAGAGTGAGTTTGAAGAAGAGGATGAAATTGACCTTGAGCCAGCTCCAAAATGAGCCCGTACCAGCTTCAGGCCCCCCGCAGCAGTCAGCCACAGGATCAGCTCGTCAGCAGCCAGCCACAGGACCAGCTTGTCAACAGCCCAGGACCAGCTTGTCAACAGCCAGCCACAGGCCCAGCTCGTCCGCAACCAGCCACAGGCCCAGCTCGTCAGCAGCCAGCCAGAGGATCAGCCCATCAGCAGTCCACTGCAGGACCAGCCAGAGGACCAGCCAGTCAGCGGACAGCCCACCAGCAGCCAGCAAGTTGAGAAATATGGATGTCAAAGAATTGTGAAATTGAATGGTATCTTTGCCCAAAGAAAGAGCCACCCCACAGGGCTGCCAATTTGATAAAGATGCATCCAGGGCCAACACGGATGGCAGTTACTCACGTGCAGGATATCGTGTCTTCTTTTGAACTTTTCATCCTGGATGACATCCAGAAAATCATTCTGGATTTCACTAAAATAGAGGCAAGGCGTGTTTTTAGACAGGGGTGGAAGGAGATGGACCAAACCCAATTACGAGCATACTTTGGGTTTCTTATCCTTGCTGGAGTTTTCAGATCTAAAGGGGAATCCACAGAATCCCTGTGGGATGCAGAAACTGGCAGAGAACTTTTCCATGCCACAATGTATCTGGAAAATTTTCACATTATTTCCAGGATTATCCGCTTTGATAACCGCGAGATGACAAACTAGGTCAATGGCAGAGAGATAAGCTAGCTGCCATCAAGACAGTGTGGGACAAGTGAGTGCACTGCCTCCCCCTATTTTACTACCCTGGCCCTAATGGCACTGTTGATGAGCAGCTGGTGCCATTTAGGGTCCGCTGCCCCTTCAGGCAGTACATACCATCAAAACTCACAATATACGGAATAAAGATCTGCGCTGCCTGTGATGCTGCATCATCATATCCATGGAACTTGCAAGTGTATACAAGGAGGCCAGATGGAGGAGCCCCTGAGAAGAACCAAGGGATGAAAGTTGTCCTGACATGACACAAGGACTCAATGGACACAACATCACATGCAATAACTTTTTTACCTCACGCAAGCTGGGCGAGGAGCTCCTAAACATATTATTATTAACCAAATATGCTATCTTTATTGTCTGCATTTGGGATAAAGTAAACATCTGGTATTTTTACAGAAATTGTTATGGCTGTATTGATTTAAAAACCCAACAATGCGGTGGGTCCATCAGACCCGCAAACATTGTGTAACAAAAACACGAACACCACACAACGGTTAACTTTCCTATCAGCAAGGTAAGTTTTCATATCTGTATCAGTCTTATCGAGGAAGTTCTCGAGGATAACAAGTTCCTTAAGCTTAACACAAGATTCTGAGACATCCTCACTTTGCATCCATTGATTAAATGCATCAGTCATCTGCCTACTGGAATCTACAAAAGTGTCATGAGGGCGCTTCCTACAGCTTCTAAATTTCTGCCTGTAAGCTTCAGGTCTAATCTCGTGTGCACGCAGTGTGGTTTTCTTTAGTACCTCATAATCCTGTGATTCTTGGTGGCTAAGACTGGCCTTCAATGCTTTACTTTTGATTACTGTCTGAATTAGAGATGACCAGCTGTCTCTGGGCCACTTGTTACCTGTAGCAATCTTCTCAGGTTGGTCAAAGAACTCCCTGACTAAGCACTCATCGAATGGGGGAACTAATTTAGTGGGGTCAACTGCTCTAAATTCTGAAAAAGAACGGGGAAAATTAGTTGGAGAACTTGGGCAGTTCATACGCATTTTTATAGTCAAGCCTCATTTGCTGCAGTTTAGTATTCTTCTCCTCCTTCTTCCTCTGAAGCTGTAGCTGAAGTTGTAACATCCTACACTCATGATCGCGCTTAGCCTGCTCTGCATCAACATATTCTTTCTGGTAGACGACAGTGTCCTCAGCTAAACTATCACGGGATGAATGAACTGATCTAGAAATTGAATCAAGGTCTGGCATGGATCCGGGAACTTCGTATGGGGGTGTGCCAAACAGTCGGTGGCAAATTAAGTTAGTTATCGGGAAGGCATTACCTGACTCACTCAGAATATCATGAGCTTGGGCAACTAAGGCTAACTCCTGCCTCTGCAACCTTCTAACGTTATCCTCCACTGGGCGTGAGTTATAAAGTCAACAGCATCTTCCTGAGTCACAATGTGTAGGGGTGCCACATTAACATCACTAGTTCTAATCTCCATAATGACGCACTACAATGACACAATAATAATAAAAATATCAGAGTATTATCCTGGCGAGGTAAAGCCAATTTATATGTTACGAGATGGGAGTACACAACACAAGATAACAATCTGACAGCGTAAAAACTGGCAAAAAAAAGTGAAAACGGAAATGATCAAATAGTTAAGTGATGAAAAACAATAGAAAACTAATCCCAATCTCGCAATGGAGGTCCGAAAGTATATAAAATTCGCTGACGTTAGCAAGGCCAAATTAAACACAATGAAAAATATACCTAATATAATACAAACTAATAATATTTACCGTATTTAAAATGAGATAATGAAAACACAAAAGACCGAGGAAAAAGGTAATCTGATAATACCCTGAATAATTATAATAAATCTGGGAACAAACTTGCCAAATAAAGTAAATTAAATCATACAAAAAGAGATAACTGAACTGCACTCGATTGCCACAAATAATAATAATACAATAATAATAATAATAATAATAATAATAATAATAATGACGATAGGATGCTGATACGAAGTGAAAAAAAGATGATGTTCAGAAATATATACAATACACAAAACACTGCTTCTCCCTCTCACTCCAGTCAAACACACCCTCTGCCGACGCCAACTCACAAAGAATTGTCGCCATCCAAAATCTTCAATATTATATATGCTCTGGTCGCATACACACAACTACATGCACCTGGCGCCAGACAAAAAACATACAGAAAATAGTTAAGCAGCTCAGTCTCTCCTCCCACACTCCAAACATCATAAATATCACTGATGAAAACTAATCTCTATGTCACGTCAGTCCAAGCTCCACCAAAGTCATTGACATTAACCCGCCCCGTCCCGACCGATTTTCCACCACTGACTCCCCCCAATCCCGACCAATTTTGGATTTTTTTTTTTTTTTTGGCTCAAACCTCCGCTTTTGGTGAGAAACATCGAAAATTCATAGAGAAATCACTCACCTGAGGTTTAAAATACTCGATACAGGTAGCAGTACCCCCTTACCTTACTGGAATTTTTATCAGGCTGGCTCCAAAGAAAACGAGTTCTATGGGAGGGTAACTATTCCACACCACTCATAAACGGTATTTATTTATTTATTTGGTACTAATTTATATGTAGTACTAGAGGATATTGGTTTTCACACTGTAATATAGGCAATATAAGCATTGTTTCACTCACCAAACACATCAACATACCTGACCTTTTTTGGCGACATTACCTGATCATCATTTCTGACTGTTTCTTCCTCTAATGCTAATTAAACTTTGTCCTCCACATTCTCATCAATGGGGAATCACTCTGGCCCTGGATTTCGTACCGTGACACAAAATATCTTTACAGGCCAGGACACTGGTAACAGGTGAATTGCCGAGACAATGGCGTGTGGGGGGAGGAGGTCATGTGGGGTAAGGCACTGTCCCTGCCTGGCATCTTGTAGAGGGAGGTGTCCCGTGTATACATACCAAAAATCATGCGCAAAAATTTAAAATTGTGCAAAATAGGGACCCTGCAATTGATTCGCATTTATATACGTCAATAGGACTGACAGTGACAAAACGTGTGGATGTATAAATAAACGATGGGTTAAAAACAATTATAGTCATACCTGCATCAAGACAGCAAACAATATTAACTAAGACTTTATAAATGTACAAGCAACGAAAAGCGAGAACAAGTACACACACCCAGGTAACGTTTCGTTTTTAAAGGCTCCAACATGCTTGCATGTGTCGGCCTTGGTCGCCTAATGGTGGCTTTCCACGCTGCACGATCCATTGCAGCCTCCCAGTTCAGTCCCTTAACCCTAAGGTCAGACTTAATGACCTCGTCCCATGTCTTTCTCGGTCTACCCCTCATAACCCTACCCCCAATATTAACACTTCTCACCTTCCTCACCCAATTATCATCCCCCATCCTCTCCACGTGTCCAAACCACCTCAATCTACCTCTCCTCATCACAACACCAGTACACTCCAGTCCCATCCTACCTCTCAACTTTTCCATTGTAAATCCAGCCCCTCCAGGCCTTGGACGCTGGGATGCACTGCACATTCACCTAATTATTGTCATTTCTGTACGTCTGAGCCAGTGAATATCTTCCTCCTTCACTTCCCAGGTCTCACTGCCATACAGCATTACATTCCTAACACATACTGCAAACAAAGACCCCTTAGCACGTAGCAAGAGCTCCCTGAACTTCTTCCAACCACTTCTCACCCTAGCCACAGAGCTAGCTGCAGCCCCACCTCCAGCACACAACATGTCTCCCAAATAACAAAACTCTTCCACACACTCAAGAGATTCACCAGCAAGTTCAATCCTTTCACGTCTGACAATCTCCACTCCTCACCCCGGCACGCCGTACACATAAAGTCAGCATTATCTCGCAGTCTACCTCTGATACCACTACATCTCTTATTCCGTCATTTACCACACACACCGCACAAGATGGAATTACTTCCCACGCCCTTGTGGCAAATTGCACAAGGCCACTCTCCCTCGTCTTTGACAGTACTGCCACCAAGCCTAGATATCATCACTTTTGTTTTATCTGCATTTACCCTTAAACCCTTTTGCCCCATACCATCTCTCCACTTCCTAAACCTTTCCTCCGCCTCCCTTTCATTCTCTGCAAGCAACACCAAATCATCAGCATACAACAACTCCTACGGGAGTCCGTTTCTAAAGTCACGTGAAAGGGCTTCAAGTACCATGATAAACAACATGGGACTCAAGACTGACCCCTGATGCTAACCAACATTCACGGAAAGCTCATCACTCAAATCTCCATTCACTCTCACCTGGGTGCAAGCACCCACATACATGGCCATAACCACCCTAACCAGCCACTCCTCCAAGCCAAGCTTTCTCATTGCCCACTTCATCACCTCTCTAGGGACTCTGTCAAAGGCCTGTTCCAAACCAACAAAAACAAAATAAAGATCCTTTCTCCTACCAATATATTTTTCCTGAAGCTGTCGAACAATGAATATGGCATCAGTGGTCCCCCTACCTGGCATAAACCCAAACTGCATCTCACCAATATTCACTCCTTCTCTAATCATACCTTCTAAAACTCTCTCCATTACCTTCATGATCTGATCTAAAAGCTTTATACCTCTATAATTTCCTCTTTCCAGGGCATCACCCTTCCCTTTATACACATTTACAATTACACTCTTCAGCCAATCATCTGGGACAACACACTCATAAATAATCCTATTTTTCAGGTCAGTGACTAAACTCACCCCTATATCGCCTGAGACCTTCAACATTTCGGCAGTCAACCTAGACACACCTGCTGCCTTCCCCACCCTCATCCTGCCAATTGCCTCAGTCACAGTAGCAGTATCAATCAAAGGCCAAGGGCCAGACACTGGATCCGCTGGCTCCAAACCTTCCCTGTCCCAGTCAAACTCCTCATTCAACAACCGGTTATAATGCTCTCTCCATGCATCTTTAATATCCTGACTGTTCACCACTACCCTTCCTTCATCATTCTTCACACACTGCTCACCTATGATATCCCGATTATCCCTCTTCACCTGACCTGCCACCCTAAATATATTTTTCCTTTCCCCATGACACGCACACATTATACATACATACACACAAACGAATATATACACACTCTTACACATGTAAGAATATATATATATATTGTTACGGAACAGAGAAAGATAATGTACACATTAAGTGAGACTACTAAAAATCACTACTGTCCCGTAAAGTTCCAGGTTCAAAACAAAAGAGTTAGGTAAAATTACAAGTTAAAGTTTAATGCTCAAACTAACAACAAAACATTCAGGACTCATAAGGATAATGTAATGGCAAAAAACAGGTTAAATATATGGTTAACTGCAATAGCCTCTATTAACATGAAATTAGCAAGAGTAAATTTACCTAAGTCAGCCCTGATAAAATGAAAATACACTGGGTAATACTCAGTTAATGCAAGATAAATTATTACAGATACAAAATATTATTAATGATGACTGACATAAAGAACCTTTTCATAAATTACAAAAAGCCTCACTAGGCCTACAAATTAACAACTTATGCTATACAGTACAAGAACAAGATGCAATAACACTTATACTCAAATTACACGGCAGTTAGATGGCTGGAGACTTCCTGAGCACTCAATAATAATAACTGTACAGGGGAGGACAGAGATGTGAACAAAATGAGGAGTAGATCTAAGTGGCAGTGATGCAGAGACTGAGCTCATCATATAGGGGCCAGCAGAGCTTGATACAACTTGTAAGAAGGACGCGCAAATGAAGCCATGGGGACAAAGAGCTGAAAATCCTGCTCTGAACAACAGAAAGGACGACTTACTGTACTATAACGGTAGAAGGGGGGGACTGAGGCAGAACATGCTCGTGATCAAACATGCAGCATACTGTGCGTTAAAATTACACAAAGGATGATGAAATCATAGGCTATGTAACACCTCTCCACAAAGAAAAAAGAAATTTACAAAGGAAATTTCTTATTACTCTAAAACAATCTGTATATGGCATTACAGAACATGCAAAAGTCTTTCCTAATGCTACAAAACATGAGATCTCCCTAGCACGTTCAGTCATAGGTACTTGCCAGTATCCCTTTAACAAATCAAACTTACTTATGTACCTAGCCTTTTCGATCTTGTCTATGCAATCTTCCACACGAGGGAGAGGGTAAGTGTCTGTTTTGGTTATCTGATTAACACGTCTGTAGTCGATGCAAAGCCGCTGTGATCCACCTGGCTTAGGGACCAGAGTGACAGGAGAACTCCACTCGCTCTGACAGGGCTCAATCATCTTGTGGTCCAACAGGTAGCCAAGCTCCTTCTGGATGAGAGGAACTTTCACTGGGTTCACACGGTAAGGAGGCAATTTAATTGGCTTTGCGTCTCCAACATCGACATCATGCATCAACACAGTGGTTCTTCCTGGAGTGGCACGGAACACTTGCGGGTACTCCTGCAGTAATACCGAAAACTCCTGCCTTTCCTTGAGAGGTAGATGAGAAAGCTTAGTCTGGAGATCATTCATGATATCAGGATTCTTCCCCAAACTATCACTCAGGCACATACTGCATGGGAGAGCTTCACTTGCAGACTCGGGTGGAACAGCTACAGTGCAGACTGGATTATTTTCGTCCCGCCTGTGATATAACTTTAGCATGTTGATGTGACATAGTTGCTTGCTCTTTCTACAATCTGGTGTGGCGATGACATAGTTGACATCACTGAGTTTCTTCTCCACGAAATAAGGACCACTAAACTTGGCTTGAAGAGGTTACCCATGAACTGGTATCAGAATCAAAACCTGATCTCCTGGCTGAAAGTGGTGTAACCTGGACTTCTTATCATACCAAGTCTTCATCTTCTCCTGAGCAACTCCTAAATTCTCTCTCGTCAGCTGTAAAGCAGTGAACAGCCGTTCTTTGAACTTCATCACATATTCCAGCAGGTTGACGTCATCTTCCTCCGACAGCCAGCATTCCTTGAGTAGCTTAAGGGGTCCTCTTACTTCATGGCCAAACAGTAGTTCAAAAGGTGAGAAGCCCAGTGATTCATTTGGAGATTCTCTTGCGGCAAACACAACGAATGGAAGACCTTTATCGCAGTCTTTCTGATGTTCCAAACAGTATTTCTTGAGCATCGATTTGAGTGTTTGATGATATCTCTCCAACGCTCCTTGGGTCTGGGGATGGTAAGCTGAAGACGTGATCTGGGTGATGTCCAACTTTTTCAGAGACTGCTTGAAAACATTTGATATGAAATTACTTCCCCGGTCGGACTGTACCTCCTTGGGCAGACCAAACTTTGTGAAGAACCCTAGCATTTCCTTAACCACGTTCTTTGCTGAGATATTTCTAAGTGGAATGGCTTCAGGATAACGAGTAGCCATATCAATCAGGGTCAACACATAAGAAAATTCTGAAGAAGTCTTAGGAAGAGGGCCCACAATATCCACCAACACACGGGTGAAAGGCGCCTCAAAAGGAGGAATGGGAACTAGAGGTGCAACCTTTTCGGTCTGATTACACTTCCCCACAACTTGACAGGTGTGACAAGACTTACAATACCAGGAAACATCCCTGAAGATACCTGGCCAGTAGAAGTGTTTCAAAATGTGTGCCACAGTCTCCCTCACTCCAAGGTGTCCTGCCAAACTGGAATCATGAGCCACCCTAATGATACCCTGCCTACAAACACGAGGGATGACAACTTGATGTACAACCTCCCATTCACAGTCAGCTGATGCTGTTGGGGGTCTCCACTTCCTCATAAGTACTCCTGACTTTATATAATAACAAGTAGAAGCACCGGCTGACTCTTCCTCACTGCAAGCGGAGTTAGCTAGACCTTTCAACTCAGGGTCAGCAACCTGCAACTCAACCAACTCTTGACGAGACAAATTATCAACACTACGGGGTACTGCCTCATCTGGTGAGTGGTCCAAATTAGCAAGAAAAGTGTCAGCTAGGATAACATCATCATCATCATTATCCTCTAAATCACCAGTAACTTTAGACTTAGCCCTAGTGACTGCACATGCAGGGAACACATCAGGGACATCACAGTCCTGGGACGCAGCCACTGGCTCACTAGACAACTGAGGAGCTGGACACACTTGACTTCCACCAATATCATTTCCAAGTAAGAAAGTTACACCTGACATTGGGAGTGTCTCAACCAACCCAACCATAACGGAACCATTAACAAAACCAGACTCTAAATTCACTCTGCACAGAGGGACAGAGAAGTAATTATTCCCTACAGCTTGTAAGATTACAGTTTCATCAGAGGAATTAACATTAGAGCCTAGAACACTGGTCAGCATAAGGGATTGGCAAGCACCTGTATCACGATATATTTTAACTGATTTCCTGTCATTACTGTCCAGAGGACTGACAAAACCATCAGACAGGAAATTAGCACATGAACTTTTGAGAGTGTCACCCACGTTACTGCTCAATAGAGGAGCTCCATCATGAGAATTTAAGTTACTCCTCAAAGCAGGTTCAGTTAACTCAGTTAAAGAATTCTGGGAACTCTGAAGGGTGGACACTAGACCAATTGACTGAATATTTAAAGACTCCTTTTTGTTCACATCACGCTGTCTCCTGAAACATTTCTCCGTAGTATGACCAAGCTTACTACAATAAGTACAATTACTTTTCTGAAATCTAGAGGTGGAGCTGGTATTTACTTCCTGAGAAACATCATCTTTATTCTCTTTCCTGTTACCTGTACTCAGAGTAGAGGCAACGTACTTACTCTCAGCTTTCCTTTTTTCTTTAGAATATCTCTTGTGAGTGAGAACATATTCATCAGCTAAAACTGCAGCATCAGACAAATTATCTATTCTTTTCTCATCAAGATATAGCCTCACATCTTTATAAATACACCTCTTGAAGTCCTCCAGCAAAATCATCTGCTTAAATTTACCAAAATCAGAATCCACATTCTTAGAATTTAACCATTGCTCTAACAGATCTTCTTTGATTTTTGCATACTCAACATGGGATTGCTTCTCTTGCTTGTAAGTTGTCCTAAATTTTACTCTATAGGCTTCAGGAACAAGCTCATAGGCCTTAAGAATCAAGCTCTTAACTACATCATAATTATCAGATTGATCCTGAGGCAAAGATGCATAAGTTATTTGAGCTTTACCGGTGAGAACAGTTTGAAGGAGTACTGGCCAATACCTTTTGGGCCAATTAAAACCTGTAGCTACCCTCTCAAACAACTGAAAATACTTTGTTAAATCAGATTCATTAAAAGGAGGGACAAGTTTAACATTTTTAGCCACATCAAAATCATCAGAGCTAGATGATCCAGTTCCACCTTGTTTCATGCGATACTCATGGCCTGCCTGAATCCTGGCAAGTTCAATTTGTGCCTGAGCCTGTACCTATGCCTCTTGAATACGAGCATTTGCCTCCTTAACACAAGCCTCCTTAGCCTGAGACTCAGCCTCCTTAGCACGTGCTTGAAATTCAGCTTCCTTCACACGAGCCTCCTGCAGGGCTAGCTGTAACTTAGCTAATTCAATCTGCGTTTGCTCATTTGGAGGAGTTACATTAAACAAGCTTTCATTAATCATGTCAACAATTTGATCTTTAGAATGATGAGAGCGAACAGCAATTCCCAATTGTTGAGCAACGAGCTTAAGTTCATTCTTTGTTCTGTTTTCTACATCACACACTGTTTGCACATTTGACAAAAAATCTTTGGCTTCATCAAGTGTAGTAATAGGAGACATCATGAATAAATCACAGTCACAAAATATCAAGCAATATCCTTATGATAATATCCTGGCGAGGTCGCCAAATTTATGTTACGGAACAGAGAAAGATAATGTACACATTAAGTGAGACTACTAAAAATCACTACTGTCCCGTAAAGTTCCAGGTTCAAAACAAAAGAGTTAGGTAAAATTACAAGTTAAAGTTTAATGCTCAAACTAACAACAAAACATTCAGGACTCATAAGGATAATGTAATGGCAAAAAACAGGTTAAATATATGGTTAACTGCAATAGCCTTTATTAACATGAAATTAGCAAGAGTAAATTTACCTAAGTCAGCCCTGATAAAATGAAAATACACTGGGTAATGCTCAGTTAATGCAAGATAAATTATTACAGATACAAAATATTATTAATGATGACTGACATAAAGAACCTTTACATAAATTACAAAAAACCTCACTAGGCCTACAAATTAACAACTTATGCTATACAGTACAAGAAGAAGATGCAATAACACTTATACTCAAATTACACAGCAGTTAGATGGCTGGAGACTTCCTGAGCACTCAATAATAATAACTGTACAGGGGAGGACAGAGATGTGAACAAAATGAGGAGTAGATCTAAGTGGCAATGATGCAGAGACAGCTCATTATATAGGGGCCAGCAGAGCTTGATACAACTTGTAAGAAGGACGCGCAAATGAAGCCATGGGGACAAAGAGCTGAAAATCCTGCTCTGAACAACAGAAAGGACGACTTACTCTACTATAACGGTAGAAGGGGGGGACTGAGGCAGAACATGCTCGTGATCAAACATGCAGCATACTATGTGTTAAAATTACACAAAGGATGATGAAATCATAGGCTATGTAACAATATATATATATATATATATATATATATATATATATATATATATATATATATATATATATATATATATATATATACTTTTATATCTATTTATCTATCTATCTATCAATATACTTTTATATCTATCTGTGTATCTATATACTTTTATATCTATCTTCTATCTATCTATATCTATCCATCTATCTATCTATATACTTTTATATCTATCTATCTATATATATATCTACAGTATATACTTTTATATCTATCTTTCTATCTATCTATCTATATCTCTATCTATCTGTCTATCTATATCTATATCTATATCTATCTATCTATCTATCTATATGTATATATATATATATATATATATATATATATATATATATATATATATATATATATATATATATATATATTCGTTTTCATTCTTGAAGGCTCAATATGCATGCATGCGTTGGCCTTGGTCACCTAATTGCAGCACTCCATGCTGCACGATCTATAGCAGCCTCCCTGTTCAGTCCCTTAACTCTGAAGTCACACGTAATGACCTCGTCCCACGTCTTTCTCGGTCTACCTCTCATAACTCTACCCCCAGTATTAACACTTCTCACCTTCTGCCCCCAGTTATCATCCCCCATCCTCTCCACATGCCCAAACCATCTCAATCTACCACTCCTCATCAGAACACCAATACACTCCAGTCCTATCCTACCTCTCAACTATTCCATTGTAAACCCAGCCCCCCCAGACCTTGCATCAGGGACGCACTGCACATCCACCTAATCATTGTCATTTCGGTATGTCTGAGCCGGCAAATATCCTCCTCCTTTACTGTCCAGGTCTCACTATCATACAGGATTACACTCCCAACACATGCTGCATACAAAGACCCCCTTAAGATGTAGGAAGAGTCCTCTCAATGTCAGGAGAAGCAACAGCTCCATGAACTTCTTCCAACCACTTCTCACCCTAGCCACAGAGCTAGCTCCAGCCCCACCTTCAGCACACAATATATCTCCCAAATAACAAAACTCTTCCACACACTGAAGAGACTCACCATCAAGTTCAAGCCTTTTACACCTGACAATCTCCACATGCTCTCCCTGACATGCTGTACACATAAAATCAGCATTATCTCGCAGTCTACCTCTGATGCCACTACATCTTTTGTGCACTGATTTATCACAAACACTGCACAAGATGGAATTACTTCCCACGCCCTTGTGCCAAACTACACGTAGCCACCCTCCCTCATCTCTGACAGTACCTCCACCAACCCCAGATATCATCACTTTCGTTTTATTTGCAATTACCCTTAACCCGCCCCGTCCCGTCGACGTATGAGTACGTTGCAACGATTTGCATTTGCCAGTCCCAGCGACATACCGGTACATCGTGCAATTGCAAAGTGCATAATTTCGACAATTTTCATATTTCGCGCTTGATTTGCGGTATGTATCCTTGCATGACCTTCCCCTACCTGCCACCAGGTGGGGACACTCGGCAACCCCGCGCGACCTGCGCTAACCCGCCACTCATCCACTCACCTGGTAGCAACGGTCCTGCTCAGACATGGCTAAGAGAGGTCTCTCAGAGGGCGAAATTTCAAGCTGCCCTGGACGCCTTTCAGGTGACAGTGATTCCCCACTGGACGACGAGGTTGTGGATAAAGATCATGTGCAGCCACAGGAGGAAGAAACCACCAGCAGTGATGAGGAAGTTCCGTCTCCCAGGAAGCGGCACTACGTGACTTACCATGCTGCTAGAGAGGGGCACCGGGCCAAGAAGCCACGTGCAACATCCTATGCCTATCCCCAACGTGATTTGGAACCAGATTTCGATGACGAGGACGAAGACGAGGACGAGGACGGAGTCGTGGGACGTGCTGCCACATGGTATGGACGTGAGGTAATCACTCATCATGGCCCAGAGTGCACACCACGTCGGACGAGCAGGTATGAGACTAGCATTTTGATTGGGGAGTTAGGAAGTGCCGTGGACGGAGTGGGGAGTGAAAGGGAAAGTACAGGGAGGATTAGGGAAAATGAGAGTGACGTGAGAGAGTCATTGCTCTCCCTAGGTAGTGTGAGGCGGCGTAGTGTATCACGTGGGCAAGTGCGGGTGCGTTCAGTATCACATGGGGTTGTGAGGGAGGGGGAAGGTGGGGAGGAACCACTCCCAAGCACATCTTATGCTCCGCAGTATCCCCTAACACGTGGTCGAGCTAGGGTGCGTGAGAAAGCACATGGTGTTGTCATGGAGGGGGAAGGTGGGGAGGAACCACTCCCCAGCACGTCTTCTGCTCCCCAATATTGCACTACTTCAACCCCACAGCCCCCTAATGTTCCTCAAGGCCGTAAGGGTAAGGGAAAGGGAAAGGGTAAAGGCAGAGGGAAGAGGAGTGACAGTGGGGAAGCCCTCCGCACTCCTTCTCCCCCACTTCCCCCACCAGGATCTCCTCCCCACCCAGATGAAGGCGATGATGGGGATGATGGGAACGAAGGGTTTGTGGGATGGAATTGGGAGGATGGGAGTGATTTTTCTCCCCTCATTCACCCCTTCACTAAGCAGGGGCGCTCTGGCTGCATTGCTCCAGGAATTCACTGTAATTCCACCAGGTTGGATTTTTTCCACCTGTTTTTTAGTGAGGCATTTGTGGAGCAGATTATATACCAAACCAACCTTTTTGCAAGCACCAAGCGCCTTGAGAGTGAAAGATTGGGAACAAGGAGTAGGCATTCTATCATATATGATTACCCTGTCTCCCTTTCAGAAATGTTCTTATTTTTTGCCCTGGTCCTTTTGATGGGTATTATATGAAAGAACAGAATTCCTGCTTACTGGACTAGGGACCCTGTTATGTTTACCCCAATATTTGGTCGTGATGAGCCGTAATCGGTTTCAACAAATTCTAAGTCGCCTCCATTTCTCATGATCCTGCAAATCCGAACGACACTGATAAAATGAGGCGAATTAGGTTGATCTTTGATCACCTGAGGCAAACCTTGTGTTCCTCATTCTATCCCTATAGAGACCTCGTCATAGACGAGAGTTTCGTGTTGTGGAGAGGCAATATTTCATTTAGGCAGTATATACCCAGCAAAAGGCACCGTTTTGTGTTCAAGATCTTTGTTATGTGTGCTGTAGGACTGGATACATGCAAGACTGTCTTGTACACCGGTGCACAGACAGACATAATAGAAGATCGAAATATTGGACTGTCGGGAGCAGTGGTAAAGACGATGATAGAAGACTACCTTCATCGTGGTCACGTCCTCTATCTGGACAACTGGTACACTAGCCCTCTTCTCGCTCATTATCTTCACACGCATGAAACGGAAGTCTGTGGAACCGTGAAGGTGAACCGGCGTCACATGGCCAAGGTAGGGCGGAAACTTGCAAGGAATGAGGTTGTTTTCTTTAAAGCTAACAACATCCTTGCAACTGTGTGGAACCACAATAGAGAAGTAAGCCTCTTCTCAACGGTTCACCGCCCCTTGATGCACCGTACTGATTCAGTTGATTACCGTAGCGAGAAGAGGCGTCATATTTGGAAACCTGAGTGTGTCATGGAGTAAAACATAAACATGCGCCTCGTGGACCAGTCAGAGTCCATGATATCGACGGTAGAGTGTGCCAGGACCACGATGAAGTGGTATAAGAAACTGTTCTTTCACTTGCTAGACATCACTGCTCTGAATTGCCACCACCTTCACGCCATGACAACAGGAGTTCAGGAACCTTTGAAGGGTTTGTGAGGGAGCTCACAAGAGAGATATTTGCACGTTATGCTGTAGAAGGGCTCCAACATCGCACCCACACTGCCCCTATTGCACAAACTCCCCTGAGAATATCCGGCCGCCATTTCCCCACTCCTATCCCTCCCCAGCCAAACAGACCTAGGCCCCAAAGCAGGTGTCACGTGTGTTGCAATTCCCGGGTGAGACTCACCACACAGAGGAAGGACACCCACTATGAGTCCGTAGAGTGTGACGTGGGTCTCTGTATTCACCCATGTTTCAGTGAATATCACACGTTGATGCAATTCTGATATGGTGTGAATGCGACAGGATGCTGAAACTATGAAGTAAATGCGACAGACAAAGGGTCAGTGAAATTATCAGTCATGTTGATCTCCAAATATTAGTATAAAGTGCATACGGGTATAACATAAGTGCAATAATTGTATGTAAGTGTATAAATATGCTGTAAGTGGAAACATACATAGCGAGGGTTTTATGATGCGATATTCTGTCGTTCAGTGCAATAAATATGGCCCGTAATTATATAATTATTATTATTGGAAATGCTTACGGGTATAATATAAGTTCAAATTATTGTAAGTGATGATATATATTCTAAGTCAAATATTCATAGCGTGTGTATAGAGATGCGATATCCTGATGTTCAGTTGAATGAATAAGGCCCGTAATAGTGAAAATAGAAGTCAACAAGTGGTAAAGTGTGTAATATATGTGAAGAATTAGTATATAAGTGTGTGAGTATTATGTTGGTCGAAACATTCCTTGCGAGGGTATTTTCATGCGATATTCTCACGCTCACTTGAATAAATAATGGCAGTAAGTATGTACAGTGCAGTATAGGGGTGTAAACGTGTGTAATGTAAGTGGGAAATTATAATTGGAGTGAATAAATAAAGTAGAAGATGAAACACGAGTGTTTCAGATCGTGGTTGCTACGTGAATATGCGCTAGCATATCGCTAAATGCCCTCGTAATGAATGTAAATAATTGAAAACACTTACAGTGGTGGAGGAAAGGTTCTATGTAAAGGGAAAAATAATAGGAAAGTGATAAAACAATTGGGTATGTTGAAATACGAGTCATAGCGAGTGTGCTTACGAAGCTGATGTGCGTTAAACTTATGCTGCATGTCATCATAATGAATGAAAACATCTGAAAACACTTACAAACAGTTGTAATTGGTAAAATGTCATTGAAACAGAAGTATACAAGTAGAAAAAATGATATTTTGACTGATACAAGAAACTTAGCATATAGTATGTTACTACTTGGACCTAACTCGCTATGCTCGCGCGATGGTACAATGCTTATTTTTCATATATATGTGTCTGAAATCCATTATATTGTTACTGTTATTGCTTATTAGTTCAAATTCAATAAATATAGAGATGTTGTGTGTTGCTTCTCCCAGAATTCCTTACCATAGAAAACGTGAGCGCCTGGCACGTCCAAAATCGAATACGATACCTGGCGCGGGGGACCTCACCTGTTCTGACCGCTTATAGACCACGGTAAGCCCTTTCTTGGTGATTTTCCTTCGTTTCTCAATCTAAGCGGAAGTTTGAGCCCAAAAAAAAATTTTCCAAAAAGGCTCGGGACTGGAGGATGTCGGAGGTGCGGAAAACCTCGGGACGTGACGGGTTAAGCTCTTGTGCCCCATACCATCTCTCCACTTCCCAAATCTTTCTTTCACCTCCCTTTCGTTCTCTGCAATCAACACGAAATCATCAGCATACAACATCTCCCAATGGAGTCTGGGTCTGAAGTCATGTGAGAGGGCTTCAAGTACCATGATAAACAACATGGGACTCGAAACTGACCCCTGATGCACACCAACGTTCATGGAAAACTCATCACTCAAATCTCCATTCAATCTTACCTGGGTGCGAGCACCCACATACATAGCCATAACCACCCTAACCAGGCACTCCTCCAGGCCAAGCTTTCTCATTGCCCACTTCACCACCTCTCTAGGGACTCAGTCAAAGGCCTTTTCCAAATCAACAAAAACAAAATACAGATACCTTTTCTTCCCAATATATTTTTCCTGAAGCTGTTGAACGATCAATATGGCATCAGTGGTCCCTCTGCCTGCCATAAACCCAAATTGCATCTCATCAATATTCACCCTTTCCATAATCATACCTTCTAGAACTCTCTCCATTACCTTCATTATCTAATTTAAAAGCTTTATACCTCTATAATTTCCTCTTTCCAGGGCATCACCCTTTCCTTTATACACATTTACAATTACACTCTTCAACCAATCATCTGGGACAACACACTCATATCTATCTATCTATCTATCTATCTATATACATATATCCCATTGAATCCCAGGGGTGCTGGGCGAGGCATTGTGCTGTGAGGGCACTAAGCGTACAGCCGTGCGCCTACCGGCTCATAGTCGCGAAGCTCATAGGTCCCCACCCAGGGGTTCCCTACTTTATAAAGACTTGAAAAATCACAGTTCTGTCCAATACTCTGGACACTGGGCTCCAATTGGATATATATATATATATATATATATATATATATATATATATAGATAGATAGATATTTATATATAGATATGTACATATATATAAATATATATATATATATATATAAATATATATATTTATATATATATATAGGGAGAGAGAGAGAGAGAGAGAGAGAGAGAGAGAGAGAGAGAGGTCAATGCTTTACGGCCAAGCTCTGTTGGACCGCTCAATACTTGTCAAAATTATAGCCTTTTCTTTGTTTGAAATTCACTTTGCTCGAAACCAACGATTTATGGGTCGACGCAGGAGCAATTGCTAAACGGTCCTATAGGGCCGTGTAGCAGTTGCTCCTGCAGATACTGGAAAAATTAACGTTCAAAACACCCCTCTACAAAAAAATGAAACAACATAAAATTGAGGTGGGTCCATCTGACCGAAATGCAACCATCCTGCCAAGATTTATCGGAAACCCTTTTTTCGAACATATGAAGTGCATATGAAAAAGTTCTGTGACCTTTCCCAGATTTTTGAGTTTTAAACTATACAAGACAACTTTATATAATTGAGATCTTTATAAGTCTTGGCAGAGAAAACTTCTCAATTTAGAGATAAACATGAAGAAAAAATTTGAACGGATGAAGTGCATATGAAAAAGTTCCGTGACTATGAGCACCACACTATCTGAGGTCACACGACAAATATATGGACACTCCGTGCTGTATGGGTTCCGGAGATTCGAGCATTCTTCAACTAAGCTACTTAAAAAAAAAAAGCTCAACCTTGATTTCCTTGTGCGCTGCAAAACCTATGATGCCTTTCCCAGATTTCTGAGTTTTAAACTATACAAAAAAACTTTATAATTATACTTGAGATCTCTGTAAGTCTTGGCAGAGAAAACTTCTCGATTTAGAGATAAACACAAAGAAGAAAGAATTCGAACACATGAAGTGCATAAGAAAAAGTGCCTTGAAAACCTTAAGTCCTCAGTCTCTATACTTGATTATTTTTGTTTGGTCCGATTTGTGCGTCGCAAGCTTCAAGTTTCACGGAACAATCTTCATGTAGACATGAAAAGAAATTACACAGGATTGGTGCCCAATGCTTGTTGAAATCAGGTGATCCCTTTCTTCAGTTTTGGCTATGCCCCTTCCCCCCCACACACACATGCATGCACACACAGAGGGATTCAGTCGAGGCGGACGTGCGACATCGGCGCTCCGTACCGAACCAACACAGCCAGTGGCATTACCTAAATTAGTATCTTTGTATGAGTCAAGCTCTGTACCAGATTAGACTAAATGATTTTTCATTATTAAAAGGAAAAAAAATAATAAGTTTAAACAAGACTTGTTCAAACAGGAAAAAGAACCAAGACGAAAGAATACGCTGAGTCATCTGAGGTTTGTTTAGACTACAACAACACGGGGATTGTAAGTACATGCTCTGTACTTTTAGTATTGCAAAATGGATACATACTTTAGTAAAGCAAATTTGGAAAAGAAAAGGGATAAAGGTAAAAAGCAAAATGATGATTTCTACCAAGAACTGGTTGAAGTGGAGACTCACAATAGACTGGTTGAACGTGTAAACAAACTAGAAATGGCTTTCAAAATGAAATTGATGAAATAAAGAAGCAGATGCACTTGCAAAAAGAAGAAATAGAAAAACTAGGAAGGGAGGCCAATAACAAAGACACAACCATCAGTTAACTAACAGTGGAACTGAGTACACTTAGGAAGAAAATGAGTGAAATGCCAAGTACAGTAGTCAATCACGAGAGTGTTATGGAAGAGTTAAAAAATGACACAGAGACAATTAGGCAAGTAAGCAGTCTTATTGACCAGAGCAGTGATATTGAGGAGAAGATAACACAGGTGAATGAAGCTGTGCAAAGCTACAAAAATGATGTGGAAACCACGTATGCTGAAATGGTGAAAGTAAAGAAAGATTTAGAAACAAGGGTGGAGGAAAAAAGCAATAAAAAGGAGGTGAAAAGAATAATCCAAAACAATCCAAAGTTAGTCAGAGATTCAGTAGATATAAACAAATCCATAGTAATCACTGGTATAGAAGAGGAAGAAGTAAAAAACAAGATCACAAGAGGCAAAAAGGAGATGGCAAATGTAATGAGCTTACTGAAAGAAGTATCAGAGGAAATCTGTAGTAAAGACATAGAGGAACACAAAAGGTTAGGGAAATATGAGAAAAGCAAGACAAGACCTCTAAAGGTGACTTTCCAGAGTGTAAACACTGTGGAAGAGATACTAAAAAATGCAAAGAATCTTATGGAAAAAGAGGATTTCAAAAACGTATGGATAAAAAGATGCCTAACACAAGAGGAACTGGAATTACTGATGAGAAAAGGGAGGAAGCAAAAACAAAAAATGAGGGAAGATCAGAAGAGGAGAAGAAGAAATGTTTTTTTTACAAAGTAATAGGATTGCAGGTACGAAAGTTGTACACAAACAGGATGGAATAAAAAGGAGGAAGGTAGTACAACCATGTCATGACAAGTATATAAACAAGATGATAAAGTTGATGTACTCAAATGTGGATGGAATGGTATCTACAGTAAATTACTAGAGATGACGATTATGTCAGAGAAAATGAACAACAAATAATATGACTAACTGAAACAAAATTAACACCAAGGATATCCAATGACATACTGAACTTAGAGGAATACAATATATGGAGAAGAGACAGAAATTTAAAAAAAGGAGGAGGAATTATAATATTAACTAAGAAAAATCTAAAAGTCAATGAAATAAAACTAGATATACCATCACAAGTAGAACTGATTGTAGTAGAGATCTACACATCTGAAGGTAAAGTAATTGTAGCCAATTTGTACATGCCACCCAGATCAAACACATGGGAAAGAGATGAATATGAGGACCTGGCAGAGAGTACAATTCAGAATTTGAGATCATTACTACATAAAATGGAAGAGAAATCAGAAAGAATTATACTAACTGGGGATTTCAATACAAATATAAATTGGAATACTCTAGATATAATTAGCCAAGAAAGCTGTTGGGACCAAAAGCTCCTGGATCTCGTACAAGAGTTCTTCCTAACGCAACATGTGAGGGAAACCACCAGAAAAAGAGGACTTGATGTACCTTCAGTGCTAGATCTAATATTTACTAGGCAAGAAAATGATATTGACAGTTTAATATATCACCCTCCACTCGGCAAAAGCAATCATGCAGTACTAAATTATAACTTCAGGATAGCATATGACATAGTAAACAGCAATGACAGTTACAAAAAGAGCCTAAACTATAAAAATGGAATTATCAAGACCTAAAGAAGTATTTCTTAGAAGTTGATTGGGAAAATGAGCTTAGAGGACAAGATTTAAATGCTGTATATAAAAAATTCTGTGAATTTTATGGATTAGGAGTCCAGATGTACATCCCACAGCACAAAGAAGCAGATAAGAAAATACAGAAATGGTTCAATGCAGAATGTAAAAAATAAAAAGAAAGAAGAGATTTGTTGTGGAATAGATACAGAAGACATAATAGTGAAAGGGCGTATAATAATTACAAACAGGCAAGAAACGATTATACAAGAATAAGGAGGGAAGCCCAAAAACAGTTTGAGGAGGATATAATAAATAAAAGTAGTGATCAACCAAAGCTGTTTTACAGCTACATCAGAAGCAAAACCAAAGTAAAAGATATAATACAATCCATTACGGACGAGGGAATCACTTATACACAAGAGAAAGATATTTGTGAAGCACTATATAAGAATTTCCAATTAGTTTTTACAGAAGAAAAAAATTTTGAGAGGGATTATGTGGAACATGCATGTCCACACATACTACCAGATATACAAATAGCAGAAAAAGTAATACAGGAGGAGTTAAGTAGATTACACAGAGGAAAAGCAAGTGGTCCTGATGAAATTTCATGTTGGGTACTACGAGAATGTGCAAAGGAGTTAAGTAAACCATTATTTTTAATTTTCAAGAAATCCTTGAGTCAAGGTAAACTACCTGATATTTGGAAAAAAGCAAATATTGTCCCTTTATTCAAGAAACGAAATAGACAAAATCCACTCAACTACCGACTAGTATCACTGACCAGTGTTGTAAGCAAGGTATTAGAAAAGCTTATAAGAAAAGCTTGGGTAAATCATCTAGAAGAACACAGTATGATAACAGAAAGACAGTTTGGTTTCAGAAAAGGAAAATCATGTGTTACTTATCTGTTGAGCTACTATGACAGAGTAACAAACACAATACAGGAAAGGGAAGGATGGATGGACAGTATCTATTTAGATTTCAAGAAAGCTTTTGACACAGTACCACACCAAAGACTTTTATGGAAACTGTACCATCAAGGAGGAATTCGAGGCAAACTGTTTTGTTGGATGCAAGACTTTCTCATAAAAAGAGAAATGAGAACAGTACTAAGAGGAAACTACTCATCATGGAAATAAGTGACTAGTGGAGTACAACAGGGTTCAGTGCTGGCACCAATCATATTTTTAGTGTATTTAAATTATATAAACAGTAACACTGGAAATGAGAGCTATCTGAATATGTTTGCAGATGATGCAAAAATACAAAGGAGAATTACTAACACAGACTCTTGTAAAGAGCTACAAGAAGAATTAAATAAACTTCATGAATGGATTAGTACATGGCAAATGGAATTCAATGTGGACAAGTGTCATGTAATCAAGTTTGGTAAAAGTGGAAAAAGACCTGATTGGGATTATAAGTTAGGAAATAAAACCCTATACAAAGCAGAAAGAGAGAAAGACCTAGGTGTGATTATCAATAACAGACTATCTCCGGCTGACCACATCAGCGAGAAGGTACGGAACATGTATACTATCTATCTATCTATCTATAGCCCGACGCCCTAATCCCGCAAAAAGGTGGCCGCAGACAAAACGCCTCCAAGTCACTCTGTCACCCACCATTTTACTCCCCTCCCCCCAACTCCCCCCCCCTCCCTCATATACCTCTCAACTCCATCCCTCCACCTCATCCTCGGTCTACCCCTCCCTCTCACTCCCTCCACCTCACCTACATACACCCCCTGGGGGTGGGGGGGTTTCAAGAATACTCCCCCAGTATCCCTGCATGTCGTACGAGGCGACTAAAAGGGTTGGTGGTGGGTTAGTGCCCCACCCCGTAAAAAGAACTAACTAAAAAAGCAAAAAGCAAATACATGTATACACTGCTTGCAAATATGAGAATAACATTCACATACATAAATGAAGACATGCTAAGAAGGATAATAGCATCATTCATTAGACCAACCCTGGAATATGCATCAGTAGTCTGGAGTCCTCATCTCAAAAAGCACATAGACAAGATTGAAAAAGTTCAAAGGGCCGCTACAAGATGGATATCAAGCTTAAGGGACCTAAGCTACGAAGAAAGACTAAATAAACTGAATCTACCAACACAACAGGAGAGAAGGAAAAGAGGTGACATGATAATGCTATATAAGTGCATATCAGGGAAGGAGAAAATAGAAATAAATAATTACTTAACATATGGAGAAGCATCAGCAAGAGGACACTGCAAAAAACTGTATAAGAAGAGAGGTGATAAAGACGTAAGGAAATTCAGTTTCCCAAACAGAGCAATTGATCAATGGAATGCACTACCGAATGAAATAGTGTGAGCCAAAACAATTCACAAATTTAAGGATATGTACGATAAATATGGTTTAAGACACAGGACAGTACGAGCTTGACTCATTCCTGTAAAGATACAATTAGGTAAGAACAATTAGGTAAGAACACACAGAGGCAATTTTGGTATGATATTCATCGAGTTGGAAGGGCTGTAAACTTCATTCAATAGCTACGAGACCAGGCAAGTAAAAAGGTTTACTGTTCGCAGATATGCAGGGTTCCAAGATATTAAAGCATTCCAGGAAAATTTATCAAGTGTTTATGTCTGTATTCTATAATTCTCTTATAGTGTCGAAACTGTAGTAACGATAAAATCTTGCCAAACTTACCAGTAATAGTATAACAAGCCGGAAGAGGTTTAATCTTCTTTCACTATAGTTGCTTCACCATACTTTTTCGCCCTTAGTAACTTATTTCACATAGTTCAGTAGCACTAGTAGAGAATGGTGCGGCTTTATATCCTTTCCAATAAATTTCTTCTGAATTTGCAACATATTCTAGTGTAAAGTTTTTAACCTGCTATTAGGTGGTGGTAGGTGGGGACGCCCTCCATTCACTCACTTGATGTATGGATCTCTTCTGCTTTCTTTATGACTATCATTTTTATTTCTGTTTTTTATTAATGTCTGCTCTCCTCTTTTCCTATTTCTCCCATCCTTTCTGTCGCTTCTTATTGCTCTTCTTTCCACTTTAGGTGGCTGTACTCTGAGTGACAAGCCAAATGGTTTCTTGTTAATTAAAAAACCATTTACAATGCTGGGTGGCCACCATATAGCCAAATAATGGGGTGACGTGGAGCCTACAGTACTATGGTACCCCTGTAAACTTGTTGGAGGGCAAATGCGGCCCCACCCAAAAACCACACCTCCACGCTCATGCCTTGCTGACGTGAGGCGCTGTCAGCCGCATGGATACATCATTTCACTGCAATCGGTGGTTGCTTGCTGCGGTTGATAGGTCTGCTCAGTCAGACAGCCTGGGGTAGCAAAACAACAACAACTTGTTACTAGGCTATAGTTTGTACATGAATGGAGTTAAAAGAGAGAGAGAGAGAGAGAGAGAGAGAGAGAGAGAGAGAGAGAGAGAGAGACAGACAGACAGACAGACAGAGATTCTAAGCAGCAGGCAAAAGGCTGATGCCTAGTTTCAAGCCTCAAGGTCGTGTCTGAATCTTTTAGAAAATCAAGAGATCAAGGCCGACAACGAAGCCCACTCTTTTCACCCGGCCTCGAGGTAAGGCCGAGCCCATTTATGGGAGGCCCCAGCTTAATTGTATACATTATATAATTGTCATCATTACCGACAATATATTTCATTATTATAGGAAAGTTTTACATACTGCTTACAGTGGTTCGTGTTTGAGGAGTTATGAAGTGGTTCTGCCAAATAAGGTGTCTGTGCCGCTTACCTTGGACTTGGAATAGTACTTGGTTTCCTTGCCAGTGTTCCTTGGAAACTTAAACCTGATACGATGGATTTGGATGCCATACTGAATATGAAAGCAGACTGCAGGATCGTGTATAGCATAAAGGTTACTTTTGTGCATTAATATATAACTAAGAGTGAGCCCTCCCTGGGTGCCGGCATTGTGCAGAGTTCGTACCACACATATTTGGTCAGACCTTTGTGAATGAAAGCATTTGGCACGTTTGTGTTAACTGATAATCTCTGCTTATTATCTAGTCAGGTATAGAATAATGGCTCTATTACTCACCCTTCTCCGTAACACCCACTCCTCAGTCATCCCGTCTCTCTCTCTCTCTCTCTCTCTCTGTGAGTGTGTGTGGTAGGTGGGGCGCCCATCATCCACTCACTCAATGTAATGCTGCCTTATTGTCTCTACACTGAGTTACATGCCAAATGGTTTCTTGTATACCAGGAAACCATTTCCTACACTGGGAGGTAATAATATAACCAAATTATGGCTCCTGGTGGTTTAGTGGGTAATTATAGCGCTCCAATCGGACTGAGCCTGTGCAGTCATATATCCAAGGGATGATTGGCATTTATTGTTCACATGTTGCCACTCAGGGATGGGTAAGGTTGGTAACACTCATATGTCAGGACCAACCTGCTCAGCCCCGGGCTCTTGCGTTTCCCACGGGGCAACACAGGATTTTACGATGAATGAATGCGTGAATGATATATGTATCATTATCTTCAATGGCAGAAACCATTGGAAGTCCCCAGCAGAACAAAGGCCTCATGTAACCTTCTGCGTTAATTCCCTGACTGAGCCAATCTTTGCCACGTTTTGCCTGCAAACTTCCTAATGCATCACTCCATCCCCTGTCTGGCCTTTTTCTGCTATGTTTACAATCTCTTGGAGTACCGTCAGTCAGCCTCTTGCTCCAACGGTTATCCCTTATTCTTTCTACATGACCTGCTCACCT
Source organism: Coenobita brevimanus (assembly GCF_032717465.1). Classification (NCBI taxonomy): domain Eukaryota; kingdom Metazoa; phylum Arthropoda; class Malacostraca; order Decapoda; family Coenobitidae; genus Coenobita; species Coenobita brevimanus. The sequence goes on along the minus strand of NC_137011.1, from coordinate 19,050,227 downwards.
CCAGTTCTGTTCTTTTATAACTTCTATAATGTCCTTGACCTTAGTCTGTTCTCTCAGCAAAATATATCTTTTCCTGTCTCTTAAAGATAGTCCCAACGATGACCTTTCAAATGCTCTTTGAGAACTGATTTGTTGATTTTCCATCGGTTTTGTCAGTTTTCAGGTCTCACAACCGTTCGTTTCCTACATAGTGTCAAACTTCTTTTCATGCTATCCCTATGTTTACCCAGTGCTTTCCATCCAGTTGTAATGCATCTTTTTATTTCGCTACCATGGTCTTTCGATGAATTTAGTATTTGTCCCAAGTTTATCCCAAGTAACACTGCTCGACTTCTTCAAGAATATATCCCCTTATTTTGATGACGCTCTTTGGTGTACTTGGATTAAACATTACATTTGTTTTAATCAGGTTCACCATTAGCCCTAACTGAGCCTTTCTATATTTGTCATTTTCTTTTTTTTGCCAGTGTCTCTGCTGATTCTGAGATTATGGCAATGTCATCTGCAAATCTTGAATGGTTTAATATTTCGTCATCTATGTTTACTACTTTGTTCGCCCAGTCTATCTTTCTGAAAATACCTTCTAGGCATACTGTAAATAATTTTGGTGTACTCGAATCTCCCTGGTGCACGCCCTTCTTAGTCTTAATTTTTTTCCGAGTCCTCATGTAATTCACTGTAGCACTTTCTTTTTTATGTATGTTTTCAAGCAATTTTACAATATTCTCATTCACTCCTAGTTTGCATTGTAAATTTATAATTACTATATGCGCCACTGAGTCGAAAACTTTTTCGTAATCAACAGAAACTAAGCACAGTGGTTAAGTATATTCTGTAGTTTTCTCATTTAAGTTATTCATTGCGTGTAGATGATCAGTGGTTGATTTTCCGCTCCGGAATCCTGCATGCTCATGATGTTAGAGTTCTTCCTAATTTGTTGTTATTCTGTTCGTGAGGACATTAGTGAAGAGTTTGTAAATAACTGGCAAAATGCTAATAGCTCAATGGTAACTAAGATCTGAAGCGCCTTTCTTGCACAGCAAAATAACTACTGTTTTACACCATGTTTTGGGAATCTTATTCTCGTTTTTAAACAATAAATAAGTCGGCGAGCCTGTTTTGTGCTTCTGTTTCTAAATCTGACAATAAATTAGCTACTATTTCATCTTCTCCTGGGGCCTTCCCTCTTTTCATACTTTTAACCCTTACACCGCGGGCTCGTATCCCAATGTTTTGCGTGTCCCGCGGGGTTATTCGGGCTCCTACAGACTCTCAAAAAATATTTGCCAAAAATCAGTTTTTCGTCCTAGAATATCAAAATTACATATACCTATGGCACATACCTTCAGCTTTCTCCTGGGATGTTTGTTGAGCCTTCGTCGATTACCGTAGGACTTGTGGAGACCTCTGAAGTTGGGTAACGAAGTCTCCACTTTACACTTCCCGACAACCCGAAATATGATTACCACAGCCAGATATTATCACCATAAACACTATTCTATGATAATCAAGTAGTTTGGGATCCATACTTCAAAAAAAAAACACTCTGAAAGCAATGAAAATTACGATCGCGTATGACCTTCCCACTTGCGCTACTTCGCTGTTGGTATTCTGTCATTTATTATTCATAAAACCCCTCACACTTTATATTTCTATTACTATATAACACTTATATATATCTGGAGTCTTTATCCATAAGTTTCCTTCAGTAGTATTAGTTTATTGTCACTGAAGTCATTCAATATTTCATTCAGTAAAATACGTAGAGAGCCACGGATTCACTTTCACTGTTATAACCTCAAGTATTTGTACTCATAATCTTATATTACTAATTACTTACATTTCTATTTACATTTTCTATTGTATTTTCAATATTCACACTTCTATTTTACTTACACTATGTTATTCACTGTCACTTTTAGTAACATAAAACTATATTACACTGTTCAATCATATGTACTTTACATCCATTGCTTTCACTTGCTATTTACACATTATTTTCACATTATTTTCCTTTCCCACTTGCACATTTAGAACTGCTTCTGGCTGTGGTAATCAATGAAGCAGATAACACAGAGGGGAACCTGGCACTCAACGCACTGCCAAGAGATGCGTTTGTGCTCAGGTGTGCGTTGGGTGGTATGTGCACACACCAGGCACCTGCGGATCGCAGCCTTCCTCTTGCTTGTGGCAGGCATTTGCACCAGTCTGTGCCGATCCATGTACGCCCTCTGCTCAAGTCTGTCAGTAAGTGTTACTGGATGGCGCCTTGGAGTTGCTGCTGTCACCCTACCATATCTTTCAAGCAGCTGCTGAACACAAGTCCTAGCGAACAACCTCAGGGAGAAGGACTTGGGTGGCTTGACCTTCATCTTGTACAGGATGAAGGTGTTCAGCATCGTCATGTCTATGAGATGCAGAAAAACTTTCCTGTACCACCTAGTATTCTTCCTGAGGCAGTCGATCTCTCCAATCATCATGTCGGACTTGTCCACCAGCCGCATGTTGATATTGTAGTCTAAGACAGTATCAGGTTTCCTCACAGGTTCGCCTGTCCAATGGTCGACCTTCCCACTGTCTCTCATTTCCCCCTTCTGTACGGTGGTGAGCATGTGCACGACCCTCTTGTCATGCCACCGTATTGCTAGCATCTTCTCAGACTTGCGTAGGTGCACGTCTCCTCGCTGCGAGGTTCCTGCCTCTGGGAGTTTAGGGAAGTGGGCACGATTACTCTTGACAGTGCCGCAGGAGCTGATGCCGTGCTCTGAAAGGTATTTGGCAAGTTTCGGTGCTGTATAATAGTTGTCTGTATACAGCATATGATTCCCACCAAAATACCTTTCAAGGAGCACTTCCACTACACAGCCTGAGAAGCCAAGGGGGTGTGTTTTATCAAGATCGACAGTGCTGGCTGAATAAATGACAAAGTCAAGGATGTACCCCATCTTACAGTCGCACGGTACAAAGAACTTGATTCCAAAGCGATGGCGTTTGCTTGGAATGTACTGCACAAACCTAAGACGTCCTCTGAACAAAACCAAGGATTCGTCAATGACAGCCTTCTGAAAGGGGTGGAAGAATGACATGAACTTATCCTTCATTCTGCTCAGAATCTCCCGGATCTTCCAAAGTGGGTCAGTTTGGGAAGGTACATCGTTGTCGGCAAAGTGCAGGTTTTCCATGATGTTCCGGAAGTGATCTCTGGCCATGTACTTATTGAAGGTGGGTGAAGGTAGTAAGGGGTCCATGGAAAAGTATTCTTCCAACTGATGCTTCTTTGAGTGTGGCATGAGAAGCATGAGGGCGAAGAACACATACAGCTCCTGCACTCCCAGCATGGAGCACTGTTGCATCTTGGCTGCACCTGTACCACTTGCAGCACGTTGTGATTCATACCTGTTGGTCTCATCATATATGTCCTGCATGACTTCGTCTGGTTAGTACTTGGATGGGTGACCGCCTGGGAACACCAGATGCTGTTGGCATCCCTACGTGTCAAGTGGGGTTGGTGGAGGATTAGTGCCCCTCCCCGTAAAACAATTAACTCTAAGCCCTTGGCCACCCCGTCTGGGATACATGGCGTCTGGCAATGAATGAATGAATGATGACTTCGTCATCGAGGAAAGCCAAAAGGAAGTCCACACACTCAGCATCCTCGTCAAGAGTGAAGGCAGGCTGTACTCCTGAGGAACTCTCGTCAAAATGGAGATGTTCAGGGACAAAATTAGACCCTTCCGTTCACGCGAAGGTGTCCAGGATTCCTTGTCGTGGCGGTGTAGGGTGGGTGAGGGTGGAGGGTGGTTGTGAAGCAGATCTATCAGGTTCAAGGCCACTTGCACTGACCCTGGGTTGCCGTACAGCACTAGCAGCCCTTACTCTACTAGCAACTCTACTTTTATGGGTCAGGGATTTACCTCTTCCTCTACGGCCTGCCTTCACTGTTGATGCTGGTGGTGACTCCGACGACAAAGACTCCGGAGAAAATTCAGCAGAAGAAGAGGAAGGAATGAGTGAAGTGGGGCTTGGGGAACGGGGAGGTGAATCAACTCGGGACTCATGGCGGGCTGGGTCACGTGGGGCCATTGTTCCAGGGCTAACCCGCCGCCTTTTCATTCCCTTCCCAAATTCCTTCCCTTGCTGCACTAACGGCTCCTTTCCCTTGGAGCTAGGGATAACTTGGGACACTGAAGCATTCGTACTAGTAGTTTCTGGCACGATTTCCTCACCCGGCTCATCATAATAATCGCCCAATGGGTCAAAGTCACCATCCATCATCACCATTGATAATTCGGCTAGTTCACGTTCCACTGCAGAGTCACTTAGTCTTTTCCTGCTTCCCCCACAAGTTTTTCTAGGTGTAGAGGTCACGGAGCCCTTTGCAATGGGCGCAGAAGCGGCAGAAATGGCGGTGCGCGAGCGCGACATGCTTTGACCACAGAGGAGGACAAGGAAGTAAATGGCGCAGCTTATCTGAGAAGGCAAGGGTTGACAGTGACAATGGGGATGACAGCTGCTAACTTACATGCTAATAAATTATTGGTAGAAAATCTCGGCAATACATAAAGAAATAGGTAGTTCCAGGTGAATGTAAATGTCACTTAGGCTTCTCCCTTCCTTTCTGATATATATTTTTATTACAGAAATAGATTATAAGGCATAATTCAAAGGGGAAATTACCGTGGGAATGTAGCGAATGAATGCATGTGAGGTGTTGTCAGGTGATAATTACCCAAGCCAATTCCTGGTGTATACCACTATCACTTACCTTATTTTTTTTTTGGTATATATTATTTTGTATAAGTATAGGGCATAGGGCTTATTTCAATGGATGAAACCTGTGGAAAAATCCGGGGGAGATTTGCTTAGCGCAGCACGGCCGGGGAAGTGAGAGGACAGGGTAATGGAGGGGAGGTAGGGAGGGGAGTCAGGAACAGGGTAAAATGGCTAAAATGTCAACAATGGATGGGAGTACAGATGAGATTTGGAGTGCTGACTAGTGTTGGACATTGGCAGTACTGATAGATGATACAAGCCACCACTTGAAAGCCCAGGATAATTCAAAATAACACAGAATCACAAAAGTGACGCCCAGCGGGATGATCCATTGTGCCCGAGCGTCACAAAAGTGACGCCCCGTGGTTAAGGGGTTAAGAGAAATGATTACTTCGTCTGGCATTTCCTCTGGTATTTCACTTGTGTCAACTAAAAAGTTAGCTACCGGCATTACTATCTTTGATGCATACAGGTCTTTGCAAAATTCTTCAACTCTCTTCACTCTCCCATCTCTCAAGTTAATGACTTCAACGTTTTTGTCTTTCAATGATGATTTGTTGTTTTCCAATTGCCATTTTGCTTAGGACTTGTTTGAGAATTTTTCCTTTTTTGATGTTTCTCTTACTCTTTCCTTCTCTCTGTCTCTTGTTGATATGTTTACTTAATTTTACTTCTTCCACTTCATCTTCCTATGTCTTTACTTTCATATCTTTTCTCTTTTTCATGACCTCTTCGGTCATTTTTGAATAGTTGTTGGCTTTGGTTACTAACTCCACTGAGTCTCTTAGTACTTTTGTTCGTCCATCATTCAATTTATCGAAGTCACACTCACCATAACTTAGAGCCTGAGATCTGTTCGTTATTTCTAACAAAAAGGCTGCTATATTTCGCTCACTTTTATTGGGCATATAATTTTATTTTTGATCGGCTTCATTCTTACACTTATGAAATTGAGTCTGGCTGTGCTTCCCAAAGTTCTGTGGTCACTTCCTATATTCACTTTGTTTATAAATGTGGCATTTATGATCGTGTTATTTTCATTTGCCATAATAAAGTCAATTTCAATCTTGTTTCTCCATTTGGAATTCTCCAGGTCCATTTTCTTCCTGGTCTTTTGTGAAAGGATATATTCGCTCTTATTATGTTATGCATTTCCTACCCCCTGGGGGTAGGGAGGTTTTTCAAGGACACTCCCCCAGTATCCCTGCTTGTCGTAAAAGGCGACTAAAAGGGTTGGCGGAGGGTTAGTACCCCTCCCCGGAAAACAACTAACTAAAAAACAAACAAGAAGCCTCGGACAAGGACTGACCAAACGATGATGACCCAGGACCAGACAAAGGACTAGGTAATGGCTACGTGGAATGTAAGAGGAGAGAATGATGAGGTAAAAGAGAGAGAAATTGTCCAGGTGCTTGACGGTGCAAAAGTGGATGTATGTGGAATGACTGAAACAAAATGGTGAGGAAAGTGTGAGAGAATGGGTGTATGGATGGGGTATATGTGCAGGAGTAGGTGAGAATGAGAGGGCAAAGGAAGTATGTATAGTTGTGAGTAAAAGATGGAAGAAGAGCATAAGACAGTATGGATCAGTTGGGTCAAGGATTGTGTGGGTAAAGTTGAAAGTTGAAATACAAATGTGGGCGAGTGTGTGTGTGTATGTGCCAACGCAAGATCGTGCTACCAGAGTGAGAGAAGAGTTCTGGACAAATGTGGAAGTGTGCATGGAAAAGTTTCGAAGGAATGAGAGAGTGTTTTTGATCGGTGATACGAATGGTAAAGTAGGGAATGTGAAGGTGGATGGAATAGTTGGTGAGTGGGGTGTGCCTGCTGCGATAGATGAGAATGGCAGTGCGTTAGTGGACATTGTGCTAGGAGGGGTTTGGTGATAGCCAATATTCTCTTCAGGCATAAAATGATCCACAGGTATACATGGCGAGTGATGAGAAGGGTGGGTGGTGAACTGAATGAAAGGAAGGCAATGATTGATTATGTGTGTGTGGATGAAAGGATGCGAAGATGTGTAATGGATGCAAGAGCTTATAGAGGTTGGGAGAGTGGACTTTCTGACCACTACTTGGTGGTGGCCAAAATTAGAGTTTAAGTAAGATGGAGGAATAGAAGAAGGGAAAGACGAGAGGAAGGAGTAGTTGCAAGGAGAGTGGAAAGGTTACAAGAGGATGAGAAAAAGGCAGAGTATAAGAGAGAAGTGGAGGAACGATTGGGCAAATATGAAGTGGAACAGATGGGGGATGTGGAAGGTGTGTGCAGGATATTTACAGAAGAAATATGTGCAGCATGTGATGTGGTGTGTGGGGGGAAGAGAAGACGGAGGGGGGTGCAAGTAACAGCGTGGTGGAATGAAGAGGTGAAACAGGCTGTGGCACAAAAGAAGAAAGCATACAATGAATGGATGAGAAATAGGGGCGTGGAAGAAGTTGAGAGGCGGAAGAGAGAGTTATATGTAGAAAGAAAGAGAGGGGTGAAAAGATTAGTAAGAGAGAGTATGAAGAGAGTGGATGAGGAATTTGGAAGGAATTTGAGTGTAAAGTGGAGGGACTGTAAGAAGATTTTCTTGAAAGAGGTGAAGAGAGTAAGACAGGGTGGAAGTGAGGTTGGCAGGGAAGTGAATGATAAATATGGTAGATTGCTAGTGGAGAAGGGGGAAAAAGTGAGCAGATGGAGAGAACACTTTAAGGAATTGTTGAACATACAGAATGGAAGTAATGCGAGTATAAGTGGCTGGGAGAAGGAGGAAGGTGAGAAGACGGGAAGAAATCAGTAGGATAGAAGTTGTGGAAGCAATGAAGAAAGTCAAAATGGGGAAAGCCCCAGGAATTGATGGAGTGTGTGGTGAAATGCTGAAGCATGGGGGAGAGATAGTAGTAGAATGGATGTGGAAGATGTGCAGATTGGCCTGGGAGGAAGGTAGAGTTCCGGAGGATTGGAAGTCAGGTATAATTATTCCCTTGTACAAAGGAAAAGGGGAAAAAGAAGTGTGGGGTAATCATAGAGGCATTTGTCTTCTTAGTATAATAGGAAAAGTGTATGGTAGGATACTTATTGACAGAGTTAGGGAAAGAACAGAGGAATTAGTTGAAGAAGAACAGGGAGGCATTAGGAAGGGAAGAGGTTGTGTAGATCAGATATTCATTTTTAGATCTTTAGTGGAAAAGTTTCTAGAGAAGGGAAAGAAGTTGTATGCTGCTTTCATGGATTTGGAGAAAGCATATGACAGGGTGGATAGACATGGATTGTGGAAAGTATTAAGAATATATGGAGTAGATGGAATGTTGCTGAATGAAGTGAAGAGTATGTATGATGGTGCTAAGGTTGCAGTGTGTGTGGATGGTGAACTAAGTGAATTTTTCTCTTTGGAGGCTGGGTTGAAACAGGAATGTGTCATGTTTCCATGGTTGTTCAATCTGTTCATGGATGGGGTAATAAAAGAGGTACAAGGTAGGGTAGTGGATGTTTTAGTGGCCCTGGTGAGAAAGGATAGTGTTTGAAAACTCCCTGTACTGTTGTTTGCAGATGACACTGTGTTATTGAGTGAAGACGAAGGGGAGCTGCAAGGCTTGGTGGATGAGTTTAGGAGAGTGTGAAAGAAATGGAATCTAAAGGTGAATGTAGGGAAGAGTAAAGTGATGGTCTTTGAGAGAAGTGAAGTCAGTGAATGTACAGCGAGGTTGAATGGTGAGGAATTGGAAAATGTGAGTATGTTTAAGTACTTGGGTAGTGTGAGGAGTAAGGACGGAGGTGTGGAGGGTGAAGTGATTGAAAGGGTACAGCAGGGAAGAAAGGTTGGTGGTTCCTTGAAAGCAGTGATAAGAAACAGGGAAGTGAGCATGGAAGTGAAAAATTTACTACATGACAGTATTGTGATACCAACTCTAACGTATGGAAGTGAAGCTTGGACATTGTTGGAAGGACACAAGTCAAGAGTGAGAGCAGTGGAAATGAGTTATTTAGAAGGAGCCTGTGGAGTCTCATGGAGAGACAGGCTGACGAATGAGGATATAAAGGACCGTAGTGGTGTGGATGTGGATGTGATAGGAAGTGTTAGGAGGAATACACTGAGGTGGTTTGGCCATGTGGAGAGGATGGAGGGTGAAAGACTGACGAAGAGAGTGTATGTGAGTGAGGTGGAGGGGGGAAGAGGGAGGGGGAGGCCATGGATGAGGTGGAGGGATGGGGTGGAGAGGTATATGAGAGAGAGGGGTGTGAGTTGGGAGCAGGGCAGTGAAATGGCGGGGGACAGGATGACGTGGAGGCGATTTGTTTGTGGCCACCCCGGATGGGATCGAGGCATCTGGCAATAGATAGATAGATAGATTTCCCTAGAAAATTTACCACCATTTCACGTCTGTCATTCCTTTCTCCCACTCTGAATTTTCCCATAAATGCTTCCTCATTTTTCAGTTTGCCAATGTTTGTCTTAACCCGTGGCGTCCCGTCGACGTGAATTAACGTCCACACGTTTTGTCACTGCCAGTCCTGTCGACGTACTTTAACACGCCTGAATTGCAAGGTCCCTAATTTGCACAATTTTCAATTTTCGCAAGTGATTTTTGGTACGTATACACGAGACACCTTCCTCTACAAGATGCCCGGCAGGGACAATGCCTTACCCAGCATGACCTCCTCCCCCCCAGCACGCCATTGTCTCGGTAATTCACCTGTTACCAGTGACCTGGCCAGTAAAGACATGTCGTGCCATGGTACGAAATTCAGGGCCAGAGTGATTCCCCAATTGATGACAATGTGGAGGACAAACTTTACATTGTATTAGAGGAAGAAACAGTCAGAAATGATGATCAGGTAATGTTGCCAAAAAAGGTCAGGTACATTGATGTGTTTCATGAGTGAAATAATGCTTATATTGCCTATATTACTGTGTGAAAACCAATATACTCTCGTACTACATATAAATTTGTACCAAATAAATAAATAAATACCGTTTATGAGTGGTGTGGAATGGTTACCCTCCCATAGAACTTGTTTTCTTTGGAGCCAGCCTGATAGAAAATACAGTAAGGTGAGGAGGTACTGCTACCTGTATCGAGTATTTTAAACCTCAGGTGAGAGATTTCTCTATGATTTTTCAATGTTTCTCACCCAAAGCGGAGGTTTGACCCCCCCTCCAAAAAAAAATCCAAAAATGGTCGTGATTGGGGGGAATCAGTGGTGGAAAAGTGGTCAGGACTGGGCGGGTTAAAGTTTCACATGAGCATAGTATATCTGGTCTTTTCTTCTTCAATAATCTAGGAGTTGTCATCACAGAATGTTCCTATTTCTTCATTTGAGCTTTGGGAAGTGTATATAGTTGTATTATACTAATTTAGGGTGTATTTTTGCCTAGTATAATTACAATCCATGTGGGTTTGTCAGATACACTGCTCAATTTAACACCATTCCCAGCAAGATTTTTTAAAATTAGAAATCCTACTCCACCAACTCTTTCGTTTTGTCTTCCTCTGTAGTAAAATTGATGGTTGCTGACCTGGAGCTGAATTAATTTCTATTCTTTCCTTTGGATCTCACTCAGACCTACCACATCGCAGCTAATGTTTTCAAATTAAGTCATTAAGGTATCAGGTCTGATTCATTATTTATTTTATTTTTTTTTGAAGCTTCTTACATTGTGTGTGTAGATCTTCATGGATTTCTGTTTATTTAATGTTCAGGTTCCTGGTTTGCCAAGACAATGTCTACTCACTTTCGGTGGCACACTTCCCGTAAGCACAGGAGGCAGTGTGGTTGGTCCTTTAGTAGAGAAATGAGCCAACAATAGCTCCAGTGAAGTCATTAACAGTAGAATTCATGTTTGGTTGGGGGATTGTGGCAAAATAATCTCACCTCCCTGCCACATGGTTTTAGATGAGATATAATTTTTTGTGGCACCTCATTCAGAATATTTGTTGGAGTCCTGTTTGTCTGTTGGGAGTCCCAAGGTCCATGTCATCTTAGACGGTACCTCGTATATCCACAATGCCTTCCCCTATCTGCCATCCGGGGGAAGGTAGCAGTGGGATCCTGCTCCGGGATATGCATGGTTATTTATCTAAATAACCTCCCCCCACTGTGGTGGTGGGGGGGACACAATCTGGCTGCACTATGGGGTAGTACAACCACTCTGCGGCCAGGTTGTGTTAGGAAGAATTCTGCCATCGTATTCCCTGCGTGTCCTAAAAGGCGACTAAAAGGAGCGGGGTGAGGGGACTAGGGACCACTTCCCGGGATATGGGTGTACCATATATATATATATATATATATATAGTCATTCTTTGACTAAATATATCTGTGCTGTTTACTTATCCCCTAATTTTACTATCACAAATTCTTCGACTATCTTACTTATACGATGGAACACATTGTATCCATTTCTCCTTTCTCTGAAATCTCCATTCTAGGAGATTTCAATGTTCACCACCACCTTTGGCTCTCGTCTCCTTTCACTGATCCACCTGAACAAGCCTACATCTTTTCTATCCTTAATGACTTAGAGCAGCTTGTACAGCATCCTACCCATATCCCAGATCGCCTTGGAGAGAGCTCCAACATACCTGACCTCATCCTTACAACTAATCCTTCTGCTTACATTGATAATCTTTTCTCTCCGTTGGGCTTCTCCGATCACAACCTCATCACCTTAGCCTGTCCTATCAATCCAGTACAGCCTGAAGACCCTCCAGGGAAACATCGTCTGTGGCATTTTGGAGCCGCGGATTGGGAGGCCCTCAGGCAGTACTTCTTTGATTTTCCCTGGAATGATTATTGCTTCCATGGCCGGGAGCCATCTGAGTGTGCCTTGCGCATTACGGAGGTTATTCTCTCTGGCATGGAAGCATACATTCCTTTCTCATATCCTTTGACTAATGCAAGAAAGCCTTGGTTTAATCACGCTTGTTCTGATGCTGTCCGCAACAAGGAGAGGGCCTACAAAAGGTACTGGAGCCAATCCACCCCCGAATCACATCATCTTTACGTTTCTGCCTGGAATCGTGCTAAGTCTGTTCTTCGCTCTGCTAAAAATAATTTCATCCATACTAAATGCTCTCAACTCTCCAACTCGAATTCTTCCCACTCCTTTTGGCACCTTGCCAAAAACCTTTCTAACAACTTTACCTCATCATCCTTCCCTCCTCTTTTCTACTCTGATGGTTCTGTAGCTATTTCTTCTACTGATATAGCAGATCTCTTCGCACAGTCTTTCTCCTCCAATTCCACCTTAGACACTTCCGGTGCTGTTCCTCTATCACTTCCCCCCTCTGACTACCTCATGGCTGACATTAAAATTTCTTCAGCTGATGTATATTCTGCTATCACTGGCGTCAATACTAACAAGGCATATGGACCTGATGGGGTCCCTCCTGTTGTTCTCAAGAACTGTGCATCTGTGTTTACACCCTGTCTAGGCAAACTCATTCTCCTTTGTCTGTCAACTTGTACCTTTCCTTCTTGCTGGAAGTTTACTCTCATTCAGCCAGTCCCAAAGAAGGGTGACCCTCCAACTATCGTCCAATTGCTTTAACGTCCTGTATTTCAAAAGTTTTCGAGTTAATTCTCAATAGAAAAATTTTAAAGCATCTTTCCTATCACAACTTTCTTTCTGATCATCAGTATGGGTTCCATCAGGGACGCTCCACTGGCGATCTTCTCACCTACCTTTCAGACTCTTGGTCATCCTCCTTCCGGGACTTTGGCGAAAGTTTTGCCATTGCACTTGACATCTAAAAGGCTTTCGATTGAGTCTGGCATAAATCTTTAATTTCCAAACTGCTCTCTTACAGTTTCTATCTCTCTATCTGTGCCTTCATCTCTAGCTTCCTTTCTGGTCGTTCTATAGCCGCTGTTGTAGACGGCCATCATTCTTTTCCTAGATTTATCAACAGTAGTGTTCCTCAGGGCTCTGCCCTATCACCAACTCTCTTTCTTTTATTCATCAATGACCTAAGCTGTACATCTAACCCTATCCACTCTTACGCTGATGACTCCACCCTTCACCTTTCCATTCGGTTCCCACAACGCCCATCTCAGCAGTTACTTCAACAAACAAGGGATGAGGCTATGGCACACCTAATGTCTGACTTGGCTCGTATCTCTGACTGGGGTAAAAATAATCTGGTTGTTTTTAATGCATCAAAGACTCAGTCCTTACACCTATCAACCCGACAAAATCTTCCACAGGTATACCCACTAATATTTAATAATATTCAGCTTAATCCTGCATCATCCTTGAATATGCTTGGGGTTTTATTTACTCGGGACTTTTCTAGGAAAGATCATATTACATCTGTAAAATCTGCTTCCAAGAGATTGGGTGTGTTAAGCCGACTCCGTTCTTTCTTTACCCCTGCACAATTGTTGACTCTATACAGGGGTTTTATCTGCCTCTGTGTAGAGTACAACTCTCATGTGTGAGGAGGCTCCCCACTTACAGCTCTTTTCAATAGGATGGAGTCTCATTAACTCTCCTCCTCTTACTGACTCCCTTCAACCTCTGTCTCTTCGCCGCTCTGTTGCATCTTTATCTCTTTTCTATCGCTACTTTAAGGGTCACTGCTCCTCTGAACTGTCTGCATGCATTCCTCCACCTCTACGACGGGCGTGTAGCACCCGTCTAGCAGCAAACTCTCATCCTTTTTCTGTCCAACTCTCTAATGTAAGAGTTAACACCTTTTGTCACTACTAACAGCCGGGAGATATAGGAACATTGAGGTCTCGCTTTTGTGATGTTTTCCTTACTGGTGTTTGTTTGAATGAGCCTGACAGTCGGTGGCTATTATTTCAGCAGGCGGAATTAAACAAACATTTGTTCTCATTCCTCTTACTTGTCTATCTCTCTTTCCAGGGAGAATATTTCCACTCCCCACTGTTCACTGAGTCATGAAGCAGTGTCGGAACCATAATGTTTCGAATTGCTCCATCATGTTTGGAGCAGAGAGTGGGAGAAAAAGACTGTTGCATGGCAAGAAACTCTTGAATATTAAACAAAAAGGTCAAAGGAACAGACAAGAAATAGAGAAGAGTGCAGTTCATTACGTAGATTAGCGCCGTGGATAATATACAGTAGACTGGGCAGGGAGAGGGCAGTGGATATGAAGGACAGATGGGGGAGGAGGAAGTGAGGTGAGAGGTAGGCTGGGGAGGGTCAACGGGAGGGGTGCGGGGGAGAGACTGAGAGTTTCATCATTCCATAACACTCATCTGTCGTCCTTTGCACATTTTTATGCTAATCAGATGTAAAAAAATATTGCATTCTGTACGATTTATAATACCAATTCTTACAAACATGTCTTTAACCCGCCCCGTCCCGTCGACGTATGGGTACGTTGCAACGATTTGCATTTGCCAGTCCCGGCGATGTACCGGTACGTCGTGCAATTGCAATGTGCATAATTTCGACAATTTTCAAAATTCGTGCTTGATTTGAGGTACGTACCCTCGCATTACCTTCCCCTACCTGCCATCAGGCGGGGACACTCAGCGACCCCGCGCGACCCGCGCTAGCCCACCACTCGTCCACTCACCTGGTAGCCACGGTCCTGCTCAGACATGGCTAAGAGAGGTCTCTCAGACAGCGAAATTCAAGTCGCCCTGGACACCTTTACCGGCGACAGTGATTCCCCACTGGACAACGAGGATATGGACAAGGATTATGTGCAGCCAGGGGAGGAAGAAACCACCAGCAGTGACGAGGAAGTTCCGTCTCCCAGGAAGCGGCAGTACGTGACTAAAAGTGCTGCTAGAGAGGGGCAGCAGGCAAAGAAGGCACGTGCAATATCCTATCCCTATCCCCAGTGTGATTTGGAACCAGAATTCGAGGACGAGGACGAGGATGAGGACGATGACAGAGCCGTGGGACGTGCTGCCACGTGGTATGGACATGAGGTAATAACACATCGTGGCCCAGAGCGCACACCACGTCGTATGAGCAGGTGTGGGCCTAGCATTTTGTTTCGGGAGCTAGGAAGTCAAGTGGAGAGAGTGGAGAGTGAAAGGGAAAGTCCAGGGAGGATTAGGGAAAGTGAGAGTTACGTGAGTGAGTCATTGCTCTCCCTACGTAGTGTGAGGCAGCATAGCGGATCACGTGGGCCAGTGCGGGTGCGTTCCTTATCACGTGGGGTTGTGAGGGAGGGGGAAGGTGGGGAGGAACCACTCCAAAGCACGTCTTATGCTCCCCAATATCCCCTAACACGTGGTTGAGCTAGGGTGCGTGAGAGAGCACATGGTGTAATGGAGGGTAAAGGTGGGGAGGAGCCACTCCCCAGCACGTATTATGCTCCCCAATATCCCCTAACACGTGGTCGAGCAAGGGTGAGTGAGAAAGCACGTGCTGTTGTCATGGAGGGGAAAGGTGGGGAGGAACCACTCCCCAGCACGTCTTCTGCTCCCCAATATTCCCCTATTTAATCCCCACAGCCCCCTAATGTTCCTCAAGGCCGCAAGGGTAAGGGAAAGGGAAAGGGTAAAAGCAGAGGGAAGAGGAGTGACAGTGGGGAAGCCCTCCGCACTCCTTCTCCCCCATCTCCCCAACCAGGATCTCCTCCCCACCCAGACGAAGGCGGTGATGGGGATGATGGGGACGAGGGAGTTGTGTCGTGGGATTGGGAGGATGGGAGTGATTTTTCTCCCCTCATTCACCCCTTCACTGAGCAGGGGCGATCTGGCTGCATTGCTCCCGGAATTCATCGTAATTCCACCAGGTTGGATTTTTTCCACCTGTTTTTCTGTGAGGCATTTGTTGATCAGATTGTATACCAAACCAACCTGTTTGCAAGCGCCTAGCGCCTAGAGAGTGAAAGATTGGGAACAAAGAGTAGGCATTCTATCATCTATGATTACCCTGTCTCCCTTCCAGAAATGTTCTTATTTTTTGCCCTGGTCCTTTTGATGGGTATTATAAGAAAGAATAGAATTCCTGCTTACTGGACTAGGGACCCTGTTATGTTTACCCCAATATTTGGTCAAGTGATGAGCCGTAATCGGTTTCAACAAATTCTAAGTCGCCTCCATTTCTATGATGCTCATGACCCTGCAAATGCAAACAACACCGATAAAATGAGGCGAATTAGGTTGGTCTTTGATCACCTCAGGCAAACCTTTCAATCCTCATTCTATCCCTATAGAGACTTCGTCATAGACGAGAGTCTCGTGTTGTGGAGAGGCAATATTTCATTCAGACAGTATATACCCAGCAAAAGGCACCGTTTTGGGTTCAAGATCTTTGTTATGTGCGACTATAGGACTGGATACGTGCAAGACATAGTCTTGTACACTGGTGCACAGACAGACATAATAGAAGATCGAAATATTGGACTGTCGGGAGCAGTGGTAAAGACGATGATAGAAGACTACCTTCATCGTGGTCACGTTCTCCACCTCGACAATTGGTACACTAGCCCTCTTCTCGCTCGTTATCTTCACACGCATGAAACGGGAGTCTGTGGAACAGTAAAGGTGAACCGGCGTCACATGGCCAAGGTAGGGCGGAAACTTGCAAGGATTGAGGTTGTCTTCTTCAAAGCCAACAACATCCTTGCAACAATGTGGAACCACAACAGAGAAGTAAGCCTCTTGTCCACGGTTCACCGCCCCTTGATGCACCGTACTGATTCCGTAGATTACCGTAGCGAGAACAGGCGTCGTGTTTGGAAACCTGAGTGTGTTATGGATTACAATATAAACATGCGCCTCGTGGACCAGTCAGACTCCATGATATCGACGGTAGAGTGTGCCAGGACCACGATGAAGTGGTATAAAAAACTGTTCTTTCACTTGCTAGATATCACTGCTCTGAATTGCCACCACCTTCACGCCATGACAACAGGAGTTCAGGAAACATTTGAAGGGTTTGTGACGGAGCTCACAAGAGAAATCTTTGCAAAGTATGCTGTTGAAAGGCCCCAACATCGCACCCGCACTGCCTCTATTGCCCAAACTCCCCAGAGAATATCCAGCCGCCATTTCCCCACTCCTATCCCTCCCCAGCCAAACAGACCTAGGCCCCAACGCAGGTGTCACGTGTGCAGTAATTCCCAGGTGAGACTCACGACACAGAGGAAGGACACCCGCTATGAGTGCGTGCAGTGTGACGTGGTCTCTGTATTCACCCATGTTTTAGTGAATATCACACGTTGATGCAATTTTAATATGATGTGAATGCGAAAGGACGCAGAAATTATAAGGTAAATGCGACAGACAGACGCTCAGTGAAATTATCAGTCATGTTGATCTCCAAATATTAGTATAAAGTGCATACGGGTAGAACATAAGCGAAAACATTGTATGTAAGTATATAAATCTGCCCTAAGTTGAAACTTACATAGCGAGGGTTTTATGATGCGATATTCTGTCGCTCATTGCAATAAATACGGCCCGTAATTATATAATTATTATTATTGGACATTCTTACGGGTATAGTATAAGTTCAAATTATTGTAAGTGCTGATATATATTCTAAGTCAAATATTCATAGCGTGTGTATAGAGATGCGATTTCCTGACGCTCAGTTGAATGAATAAGGTACGTATTAGTGAAAATAAAAGTTAGCAAGTGATAAAGTGAATAATTAGTATATAAGTGTGTGAGTGAATTAGTATATAAGTGTGTGAGTATTATGTTTGTCGAAACATTCCTTGCGAGGGTATTTTCATGCGATATTCTCATGCTCACTTGAATAAATAATGGCAGTAAGTATGTACAGTGTATTATAGGGGTGTAAACGTGTGTAATGTAAGTGGGAAATTATAAGTGGAATGAATAACTAAAGTAGATGATGAAACATGAGTGTTTGAGATCGTGGTTGCTACGTGAATATGCGCTAGCATATTGGTAAATGCCCTTGAAATGAATGAAAATAATTGAAAATCTTTACAGTGGTGGAGGAAAGGTTCTATGTAATTGGGAAAATAATTGGAAAGTGATCAAACAATTTGGTATGTTGGAATACGAGTCATAGCGAGTGTGCTTACTAAGTTGATGTGCGCTATACTTATGCTGCATGTCATCATAATGAATGAAAACATCTGAAAACACTTACAAACAGTTGTAATTGGTAAAATGTCATTGAAACAGAAGTATACAAGTAGAAAAAATGATAGGTTGACTCATACCAGACACTTAGCATATAGCATGTTATGACTCGGACCAAACTCGCTATGCTCGCGCGATGGTACAATGCTTATTTTTCCTATATATGTGTCTGAAATCCATTATATTGTTACTGTTATTGTTTATTAGTTCAAATTCAATAAATATAGAGGTGCTGTGTGTTGTTTCTCCCATTATTCCTTACCATAGAAAACGTAAATGCATATCCAGCCCATTACAGAACACCATACCTGCCGGGGGGAACCGCACCTGTACGGACCACTTATAAACCGCGGAAACCACTTTCTTTGTGATTTTCCTTTGTTTCTCGACCTAAGCGGAAGTTTTAGCAAAAAAAAATTTTTTCCCAAAAGGCTCGGGACTAGGGGATGTCATAGGTGCGGAAAACCTCGGGACGTGACGGGTTAAAGTGTAAAGAAGCCTGTGTGGCAACTACTTCCCATACACTGTCGCCAGACAAAACAACGATATCACACGAGCAGGCTAGCAGCGAATTTGTGCTGACGACTGTACATATAAAGATTTGTATAAAATATCTCATCATCATCATCATCCGGACCTACTTTCCCACCCTAGGGCACGGTGAGGAGTAACACGTCCGGACAGCATAAATTTACCCAATCCAGTGGGCCACGTTTCCATTCACTCATTATTCAAGCCCCAGGAATACTGGCTCTATCTGATACACCAAAAACATTCACCACATCCTGTAGCTTCACATAAACGTGCCCGATTTAGTCAGTCTGGACGCTGTCACGTTAAAAATGGGTGCCAAATCCCTGATTATGCACTTCTTCTCACAACATTCATTCAGCCAGCTCGATCTCTTGTCAGTCCCTTAACCTCACCGACTTCCAAACCTCTCTTCCTCACACACTCATCCACCATATCCCTCCACCTTCTCCTTGGCCTACATCGCCTCCTTCCTTCTTCAAATTCGCACAGATATACCTTTTTCACCACTCTATTATTATCCATTTTTTCCACATGACCATACTATCTCAGTACACTCTCTTCGGTTGTGGGGTCCACAGACTTACTCACTCCATATCTTTCACGGGTCACTTTATTTCGTATCCTATCCACTCTCTGTACTTCACATACATTCCTCAGCAGTCCCATCTCCACTGCTCTTACTCTTGACTTTTAATTTTCATGCCACACCATAGTCTCACATCCACATGTTCAAGTTGGCACTAACACTCTTTCATGTAAGCCTCGAGCAGCTGCAACACTCAAGCCTGTTTCTTACCAATAGGTCTTCATAGCACCAGCTACATCCCTTCCTTGTGTCACTCTACTTTCCACTTCTTTTGCACATTTTCCTCTCTTTTCTATCAATGTACCCAGGTATTTGAACACTCTCACCAATTCCAATCTTTCTCCATTCACGGTAACATCACCAAGTCCTTGTCCGGTATTTGCAAGTACTACTGTATCATCAGCATACAACAAATTAGAGATATTCCATCCGTCACCATTCATTACCAACGCCATCCCTCTCTCCATTACTCGTGTGTTTACTTCTCTTATCATCCATATATATATATATATATATATATATATATATATATATATATATATATATATATATATATATATATATATATATATATATATATATATTGAACAACCATGGGGACATCACACACCCTTGTTGCACTCCCACACCGAACGTGAACCATTTACTTAGATGCCCATTAATCCTTATACATGCTTCACTACCATTAGAAAAAACTCTTGACGGCACCTAGCAGCTTGATATCTACACTGTATATGCACAAAACCTTCCACAAAGCTTCTCTGTCTACTTTGTCGTATGCTTTTTCCAGATCCATGAATGCCATAAACACCTTTTGTTCCTTCTCAAAAGCCTTCTCCACTATCTGTCTTACCGCAAAATTAATATTTGATCCACACATCCTCTACCACTTCTAAAGCCACCCTGTTCATCACTCACTAGTACTTTTGATATGTCGCTTAATTTCTCTATGATAATTCTTCCATATACTTTCCCTACCACACTCAATAAACTGATGCCACGATATACATATAAAGCATATATACAGTATATATATATATATATATATATATATATATATATATATATATATATATATATATATATATATATATATATATATATATAATGTATTATATACGAGTATATTATATATAATAATAATTATGTTTCCTGTTTTTCCCTTCCACCCATTACTATCCCTTTGTCAAAATATATAGTTTACTTGCAGGAACGTATCTGTTTTATAATATCTTAAAGTCCCTGTTGGTGATTAAGAGGTAACAGAAAACTGTTAATAAGACATTCATTGTCATTTTTTCAATCAGGTAAGAAGGCGACGATGTGGCGTAGAGTTTCACACGGTCTTCTGTTGGTGTGAGTAATGTGTATCAAAACTGTTTATTATTACTGTGAAAGAAGTATGTGTGAGGATTGAGTATTGTTTATCATTACTGGTTATTATTACTGTGAATGAAATAAGTGTGAAGGTTGAGTACTGTGTATCATTACTGTTTATTATTACTTCTTTAAGTGTGAGGATTGAGTACTGTGCATCATTACTGTTTATTATTACTGTGAAAGAATAAGTTGAGGATTGAGTGCTATGCATCATTACTGTTTATTATTACTATGAGAGAAGTAAGTGTGAGGGTTGAGTACTGCGTGTCATCACAGTGAAAGAAGTGTGAGGATCTAGTTAGCTGAAGTTCCTAGGCCTGTCAGGACATGGAACTGTAAGCTGTATTTCGGATGGCATAGGAGACTTTCGTGGCACCTGCTCCTTAGCGATTTATTTTGCATATAACATCATAACATTGTCTGATATGCTATTAATGCCATTTTATTAACAACATACATGACAATGTTGAGGGGTAATGTGCAGAATAAACAGCAGAAGAAGAGATGTTAGGACGTCTCCCCAATCCACGCAGAATACAACTCAGTATTAAAGCCTGGTAGTTTGGTAACTTGTTTGGTAACGGAGATTTGTTTCTGACACTTGGGTCTCTCCTGACCTGAATAGAATCCTTTGACGGTACCCAGTACATAGGGAAAAGGACGTCCTCTGTTAAATACAGTGACGTCTTTTTACACCCGCGTTCAAGAAGCTAGAGAGGGTGTTATATTTTAATCGACGTGTGTGTGTGTGTGTGTGTGTGTGTGTGTGTGTGTGTGTGTGTGTGTGTGTGTGTGTGTGTGTGTGTGTGTGTGTGTGTGTGTGTGTGTGTGTGTGTGTGTGAGGCATGCGTGGGTTGTTTTTGTCGTTTTTTTTTGTAATTAATTATTTTTATCCTGTGTTGTTTTATTGCTTCTGTTTGACGTCATACTAATGTGACCAAGATTATCACTTGGGATGGTCTAGTACTTTGAATTAATTGGTTACTTGTATTGGTCTTTTGATGCTACAGTTGTGGTATTTTATTATGTATATTGTTGTAGTTTAACTTATTAGTTCTAGTAATTACTGTTAATAATGGTGGTTTGGATGTTAATGCTGCTGTAAATTTAGTGTTCTGGTTTTGTGCTAGTTGTATCGTCGATAATTCTAGTTCTGGTGTCAGCTGGAAATATAATAATTCTAGTGTTGGTGTTGGCGTTAGTTTTAGTTATAGTGATTAATCGATAAACCCGTTAGGAAAATCTCAATATTCCGCAAGAGCTGCCGTCACGTCAACCACTGTATGTCTCTGTGACTTTCACCCATCTTCATGAATGCTTGCTTTAGTGTCTGCCTACAGATCTCCATGATTCGATTTCACTTAAGTGCAACCATAATTATTTTGTACAGTTACAGGGGCATGAAAAGGGTTATCTGTAGTTGTTTAAGCAGGACCATAAGTACAATTAATCTCGTCACTGTGTTAATGATGTCTTTATTTTGTTTGTACTTTTTCCAGACAAATATTTTTTGTGCCTGGGTGTTAGGATTTTGGTTAAAACCATCTGGTGCTGGCATAATTAAAATTACGCCATATTAGTGAAGGTATCTCTTCTGTGTTGAAATAGCGTAGTCTCAGTGGAAAGGAAAAAAAATTGTATTGCAAAAGGGAGGAAAGGAGAATTTCTTAAGTCTCTCTGAAGCTAATTAGCATCGTCTGGCGGTGGCAGGAAAAAAGTCATGGTACTGATGGATTTAACAGTGATAAGAATGCCTATGACCAAATCCCTGGTTCCTCACTCACAAGGCGGCCATCCTGAACCTTTCAACCTTCGTCCCCACCTCCATCCCTCTCAGCTTCTCTGTCTCACTTCCAGACACTCTCTCGCTCTTCTTATCTTGTTTTCACGTCCTAGCCTTAATACCTTGCAGTCCTTTCAGCCCTCTGTCCTTGCTCTGCTCTCACTTGTATCCATCTGCCCTCCCCCTTGCTTTCAATCCTCCTCTTCACTCGAACTCATCCCTCTCTCTCCCTTTCGCTTTTGGTCTTCTTTCCTCACTCTTACTCCTGCCTCACTCTTTGCTCTCTCTTGCTTTCAAGTTTCAACTCTCTACCCTCATTCTTACCACTGTACCTTCTGCTCCTTGTCCCCAGCCTCATTCTATGTCCGGCTTTTAATCCCTTACTGTCTGCCTTCTACCCTCCCTTCATCCCTCACCCTGCCCTGTACAAAGTTGCCCATTTGCAGTCTGGAGAACAGCTGTCATGTATGGCCCTGTCTCATCAACTACACTCCATTTTCTGACTCCCTTCACTCCCACTCACTCTCCACACTCACTCTCACTTCTCACCCTCATATCTCACCCTCTCTCACATCTCACCTTTATTCTCATCTCACTGGCACCTTTTTCCCTACCCACTCTCCATGTGCCAGTGCTCGCCTTAGTTTATTATAGCTTTCTTGACTCACAGGCATAACCCTCTCTGATTATTGTTCCTGCCATCACCCCGCAACACTCAGCCCCCACCCCCTCACCCCTAAACCACAAGCCTTCAGCTTCAGCCCTCACCTATCATCCCTCCTCTCTGACTTCAGCCTCAACCCCCACACACCAGCCCTCACTTCTAAACCATTTGTTCCAAGCCGTACCCACTACATGGAGAAGCTCGGGAAAGTACTGTGAAGGATAAAAAAAATTATGTCAACAATTTGAAACAAATCATGCTGTGAACATCTGGAAGAGCTGAATCTGTTTACCTTTACAGAACGTCGACTTCGAGGGGATTTCGTCCAAGTATACAAAATTATTAAAGGATATGAAAATATGATTGTCGAAATATACTTCCAGTAGACCAGTCGAATTATACTATTTTAAATTCTGTAGTAAACGATTCCAGTCACGTGAAATAAAGAAGTTCTTCTTCAGCAGAGTTGTAAACAAATTAAAAAAAAAAAAATGCTCAACTGCTCTGCTGTCTGGTAGACTGTATTACCGTACTTACATTGAATTTCAACTGAATAAGTATTTGGCTTGTAATCCCCAGCTAAACTTGTTCACTGTTGACCATTACATTTCCGACGTGTAATGCTTTCTGCAGTACAAAACATGGATAACAACCGCAGAACGGCATCTTTATGTACCCAAGGTTGGCGATGTCAGTTTTTCTTGTTGGTTAGAACAGTAAGAAATGTATTGTTCTTTTATCATTTCCTGTAGTAGCTACAAGAGTTTTCAGGTGCTGTATGATGCTACTCCTCACTTGAGCATGCCAGCTTCGGGTGGAAGCATTGGTTGATGGGCAAGCCTTCCTACATGGAATAGATACCTTACTTGAACCTGCCTGACAATAAACGGCCTCGAAAGGACCAATAAGTGTGATTCTATTTGCTTTCTTTTGTACTACTTTGCACCCATACATTCTCAGCGTTTTGTCTAAGCCCTCAAATACCAACCCTCCGTCCCCAGTTCTGTGCCACAGCCCTCAACCACCAGCCCTCATCCCACGGCCCTCATCCCACGGCTCTCATCCCACAGCCCTCAACCTACATGCCTCACCCACATCCCTCACCCACAGCCCTCACTCACCAGCTCTCACCCACCAGCCCTCATCCCACAGCCCTCACTCACCAGCTCTCACCCACCAGCCCTCATCCCACAGCCCTCATCTCCAGCCCTTAGTTTTTCTATATTATCCATTTCATAAGTTTTGGTTGTCCTTTCTAAATCTTCATTCCGTCCTTGTCCCCAGCCTTCATGCCCCAGCCCCCAACCCTCAGACCCCCACCACCAAGCCTTTAACTCAAAAGCCCTCAGTCCCCAGCCCCCAGACCCCCAGTCATCAGCCCTCAAACTCCCATCCCCAAGACTCCCATATCCCAGCTCCCAGCACTCAAACTCCCAGCCCTCATTCCATAGCCCCAAGCCTCATCCCCCACCCCCCCAGACCTCAGCCATCATCCCACAGTCCCCAACCCTCAACCCTCAGCTCCCCAATCTCAGCAGTCAGTTCCATTCCCTCAGCCTCCAACCCTCAGTCCTCAGCCCCTAACCCTCAACCATCAGTCCCCATTCCCCAGCCCTCAGACATGAGTACCCATTCCCCAGCCCTCAGCCATCAGCCCCCATTCCCCAGCCCTCAGCCATCAGTCCCCATTCCCCAGCCCCCAGCCATCAGTCCCCATTCCCCAGCCCTCAGCCCTCAGCCCCCATTCCCCAGCCCTCAGCCATCAGTCCCCATTCCCCAGCCCTTAGCCATCAGCCTCCGTTCCCCAGCCCTCAGGCATCAGCCCCCATTTCCCGGCCCTCAGCCATCAGTACCCATTCTCCAGCCCTCAGCCATCAGCCCCCATTCCCCAGCCATCAACCCTCAGCCCCCATTCCCCAGCTCTCAGTCCCCGTCCCGCAGCTCCCAGCTCCTGCCCTCAGCCCTCAACCAAGCATTTCCCTTGAGTCGCGGCTTCAGGAACCAATTTCTGCCTTTATAATTTGGTATAGTTTCTCGGGGGAAGAGAGAGAGAGAGAGAGAGAGAGAGAGTGGGTGGGAAGGTGATGGGTAAGAAAAGTAAGGAACAATAGGAGACAGTGAGAAAAGAAGGAAAAGAGAGAAAACGTTTGAGGAAGTTTGTGTGTGTGTGTGTGTGTGTGTGTGTGTGTGTGTGTGTGTGTGTGTGAGCATAATGTATTACATTAGTTTATTCTCTTACTGTATTTCCATAACAAGTCTTGCCTCTTTGTATCATGATTCTCTTTTGCACTTCGTTCTCCCCTCCTTCCTTGTTCTGCCATCCATTTCCGTCTTTTGGTTTATTTGTTCTCTCTCTTCCTCCATCCTTCTTTTGTTTTCCTCCTTCCTTCTCCTGGCATTTCCTTGTCTTTTATCTTCTTCATTTTCCAGGCCCGTCACTTCCTCTTCTCTTTTTTATACTGTCTCTGACACTCTCCTGTCTCCCTTCTTTCTCGTCATCCTGTTGAATTTCTCTTCCTCTTGTTTTCTTTCAATTTTCCCTCTTCTTCTGTTCCTTCACACTTTCTTTTCCAGTCCTCCTCCTCCTCATCATCATCATCATCATCATCTTGGGATACACGCCTTCACCAGTGCTCTGCATATCCAAGTGTTTTAACAACAAGTTGGAGTGAATATCGGTGTGAAAGTGAACAGATCAGTGTATAAGAGTCCTAGACATATTTCCCCCCTGTAAAGTATTTCAACAAATTGCATGTAAAAGTTTTTGAGAGGGTTAAAGCTGTAAATCGTTCGCCATTCCCTTTGTTTACATACTGTAATACTCCCACCCTCTACATCGTATTCCTGCTCTTTATTTCTGGTCTCAGTCATATTATACTTTATTTTCCCGCAGATCAAAGTCAGTTAGAACAATATCTAACAAGTAAACTATCTTTTCTCACTAGTAAATGGTGTAGTGTACTGAGAGTGTATTTACCTACCAGCTCTCCTTGTTTTGGTTCCCACTAACAGCCTTGTACGTCTTACTGTAAAGTCTAATGTTAACAAGTATTAACTGGGTTGCTTGCTAGTTTAGTGCAAGTGAATAGCATTGTCTTCTGTATAAACAGCACCCCCGCCAGACGAGGACGACATCGCAGCAGTCAGCCACACTCCATCACGTGCCCGCCAGCCTCCAAACCCGCGGCCACGACCACGCCAGCAGCAAAACAGTGGAAAGTTTGCCGATGGCCTGTGTTATTTTCACGCCAAGTTCGGTCCTAATGCCAGGAACTGCAGACCAGGTTGTACTTGGCCAAAAAATGTGTAAGGTAGCCGCTGCCTATTGCGGCGGCCCCAGGTGGCACCACTACCTTCTTCCTGCACGACCCCATAACAGGTGTCCGCTTCCTGGTGGACACTGGCGCTGGCAGCTCCCTCCTGCCAGCCTCTCAGTGGAGGAAGCCCCATCAACCACAGCCCGACATCAGACTCACCGCAGCCAATGGCACACCGATTTCCACATACGGCCGCCAGCACCTCGACATCCGCATCAGCAACCGCACATATGGATGGAGCTTTGTGGTGGCCGACGTAACCCTCCCTCTGCTCAGAGCAGATTTCCTGGCTCACTATCAGCTCCTCGTCGACGTCTCCAGTGGCAGGTTGGTCGACACAGCTTCCTTCGCTGCCACCCCCATCACAGCTGCCCCGGACGACCTCGCCATTCAGGTGATTGATGCCACAGATGACTTCGCACACCTCCGCAACTCCTACCCTGACGTATTCAAACCCGAGCTTCGTCAGCAACCGCAGGTTCCGGTCAAGCACGGGATCTATCACCACATAAAGACATCAGGCCCTCCGGTGTTCTCCAGGTTTCGTCGGTTATCGTCCGACAAACTCGCCACAGCAAAGCAGACCTTCACAGAGTTGGAGCGCCTAAGCATCTGTCAAAAGTTGCCAAGTCCCTGGGCATCCCCTCTGCATATAGTGGTAAAGAAGGATGGCTCCCTCCACCCCTGTGGAGACTATAGACGCCTCAATATGCAGATGGAGCCAGACCACTACCCACTCCCTAACATCGCCGACATCACCTCCTTCCTCCACGGCGCCAAGATCTTCTCCAAGCTCGACCTACTGAAGGGGTACTACCAGGTACCAATGCACCCAGAAGATATCCCAAAAACCGCCGTCACCACGCCCTTTGGTACATTCACCTTCAACTACAGATGCTTTGGCCTCAGAAACGCCGGGGCCACATTTCAGCGAATGATGGATGGCATCTTGGGTGATTTGTCCTTCTGTGTCTGCTACATCAATGACATTCTCATCTACTCCTCCTCCAGACAGGAACACCTGCGACACATCTCTACAGTGTTAGACCGTCTGCAGCAGAACGGCCTGGTAGTGCGATATGACAAGTGCATTTTCAGCATCAGAGAGGTGGACTTCCTGGGACACCACCTAACTCCTGCAGGTGTTTCACCTCTCCCAGAAAAAGTTACGGCAATCAAGCAATTCCCCACACCCTCCACGGTCAAGGCCCTCCAAGAGTTTGTGGGATTGGTGAATTACTACCACCGCTTCCTGCCCGGCATCGCATCAATCATGGCCCCCTTGTACAGTACACTTGCAGGAAAACCCAAGGACTTGACGTGGGGCACCCCTCAAGCAGAGGCATTTCAGAAGGCTAAGGACGCTCTCTCCGCGACAGCCCTCCTCGCTTTTCCGATCCCAGGGAAACCCCTCCTCCTCACCACAGACACCAGCAACATCGCCATCGGAACTCTCCTCGAGCAGGTGGTCCATGGGCAGCCCCGCCCCTTGGGTTTCTTCAGCTGTAAGCTACTGAAGGCCAAAAGGAACTACTCGACCTTCGATTGGGAACTCCTCGCCATGCACCAAGCCATTCATCATTTCCGTCATTTTCTCGAGGGCATCACCTTCACGATTCAGACGGACCACATGCCCCTTGTACACGCCTTCACAAGACAAGCTGACGCATGGTCCCTCCGCCAGCACCGTCATCTCTCCGCCATCGTCGAATTCAACTGCTCCCTTCGACACCTGCCAGGCAAGACGAACACTGTAGCCGACGCCCTCTCCAGAGTCCGCAGTACAGCTAGGGCTTGACTACAACCAACTCGCTAAGGAGCAGCAACAGGATCCTGAGATGGCAGCCTGCAGAACCTCCATCACCTCCCTCACGTGGAAGGACGTCCCTGTGGACGAGAAAGGTACCACAATCCTCTGCGACATCAGCACCGGTCGACCGCGCCCATGGATACCAGCCTCCCTCTGCCGACATGGGTTCAGCCTCATCCACGGCCTGTCACATCCCTCTCGACGTGCGACAGCACGCCTCCTGAAGCAGAAGTTCATATGGCACAGCATTTCCAGAGATGCGAAGGACTGGGTTCGAGCCTGCACCGCCTGTCAAACCTCC
The DNA here is from genome assembly GCF_032717465.1 of Coenobita brevimanus. Taxonomy (NCBI): domain Eukaryota; kingdom Metazoa; phylum Arthropoda; class Malacostraca; order Decapoda; family Coenobitidae; genus Coenobita; species Coenobita brevimanus. The sequence goes on along the minus strand of NC_137011.1, from coordinate 19,022,044 downwards.
AAAATTCAGAGACACACCGAAACGGGTCCCGGATCCTTCCACCAGCCGCAGAGACGTTTCGGCCACATCCACGTCGACGTAGTGGGTCCCCTACCTCCGTCAGAAGGACGTCGCTACCTCTTCACCGTTGTGGACCGTTCAACGAGATGGCCTGAAGCTGTACCTATGTCCGACTCCACGTCTGCCTCCTGCGCTGCTGCTCTGCTCTCCGGGTGTATATATATATATATATATATATATATATATATATATATATATATATATATATATATATATATATATATATGCTACTCTTGTATTAGCAAGTAGTGTGTGCATATTCCTTACTTTTTATGTGGTCAGCCGGTGATAGTCTGTTATGGATAATCACTCCTAAATCGTTTTCCTTTCTGATGTGTTTAGAGTTCAACTTCCTAACTTATCGTCCCAGTCTGGTCTTTTTTCACTTTAACCAAATTATATTACATGACACTTGCCCACACTGAATACCATTTGTCATCTTTTGCTCCATTCATAAAGCTTATTTAACTCCTCTTGTAGCCCTATGCAGAAGTCTGTGTTTGTTATTCTCGTTTTTATTTTTGCATCATCAGCAAACTTACTTAGATAGCTTCCATTTCCAATGTTGCTGCCTATGTCATTTATATATACTAAAAACATAACTGGCTCCCGCACCCAGCCCTGTGCAACTCCACTTGTCACTTCTCTCCATGATGAGTAAGTTCCCATTAGCACTGTTCTTACTTCACTTGTTACTGAGAAAATCTTGCATCCAATCGTACAAAGTACCCTGGATTCCTCCCTGATGGTACGGTCTCCATAAAAGGCTCTTGTGTGGTACTCTGTCAAGTGCATTCTTGAAATCCAAATATATGCTGTCTACCCATCCATCTCTTTTATGTAGTATTTCTGCAACTCTACCACAGCAGATTAATAGGTTAGTAACACATAATGATTTTACCCATTCTAAAACCAAATTGTCTTTCTTTTATTGTATTTTGTTTTTCCAGGTGATTTACCTAAATTCTTCATATCAGGTTCTCTAAAATCTTGCTTACGATGCTGGTCAGTGATACTGGTCGGTAGTTAAGTGAATTTTGTCTATTTCCTTTCTTGAAGAAGAGGCACAATGTCTGCTTCATCCAAACATTAAATTCTTTATCTTGTCATAGGGATTCTCTGAATATTCAATTTAATGATCCGCTTAGCTCTTTTACACATTTCTGTAATACCCATCACGGAATCTCATCATGACCATTAGCTTTTCATTTGACTAATTTCCTCATCTCTTCCTGGACCACTTGTTTCGATATACGTATATTTGTTAGTATGTGTGGACATGCTTGTTCGTTTTCATCTCTCTCAAATGTCCAATTAGTTTCGTGAAATCTAATTGCACATTTTTGTTTAGTATTTCACAAAGACCTTCTTCAGTGATATAGATTTTCCCCTCATCCGTGATGGATTGTATTTTATCTTTGACTTTTGTTTTGCTGTAAAAGAACTTCAGCTGATCAGTTCTTTTATTACCTCCGCCAAGGAAGTTATGTTTTCACCCTTGGCCATTTGTTTGTTTGTTGGGTGGTTTGTGACCAAGATTACACAAAAACTACTGGACGGACTTCCACGAAACTTGGTAGAAGAATGGGCCTTGTCCCAATATAAACTCCATTAAATTTTGGTGAGGATCTAGACAAACGTGCGGATCCAAGACTTTTTTTTTTCCACTTTCTTTAACATTGCGTGATAGGGCGTTTTTTGACATTTTCATAAACTTTTCAGTATATATTGCATGGATGTTGATGGCGGAGGTATGCGCTCTACTGAGTGCCATTCTAGTTTATAATGTTTTCCTCAAATGATTTTGAGATTCTCTCCTTATCTTTGTATAATCATTTCATGCTGGTCTGTAGTTGTTGTATGCTCTCTCATTACTATGTTGTCTGTATTTAATCCACAGCAAATTTTTTTGCATTTTTACTGTCAGCATTAAACCAACTCTTTATCCTTTTCCCTTTTTTTTTGTGCTGTGGGACATAATTCTGAACTCCTGCTTTGTAAAATTCACAAAATTTTTCCTATATAACATTTGTATCTTGCCCTCTTAGCTCCTGTTCCCAGTCTGTATCCTTGAAGTACTTCTTTACTGTAGGTCATGATAGTTGCCCTTTTTTGTAGCTTAGCTTCTTTTTGTAACTTTCATTATCTCTAACTATATTGTATGCTATCCTGAAATTGGAATCTAATATTGTATGATCGCTTTTGTTAAATGGTGGATAACAGATTATACTGTCAATTTCACTTTCTTGCTTAGTGAAAATGAGATCTAGCAATGAGTGGTCATACAGTCCTCTTTTTGTGGTGTTCATTACATAATGTGTTTGAAAAAAAAAATAAATAAAAGCTATATAAGATACAGGAGCTTTTCATCTCAACAACTTTCATAGCTTCATACACCTATTTGAGTTTCTATTGTGCTAAAGTCTCCCATTAGTGTCATTCTTTCAGATTTTTCTTTCATTCTATATAGTAGGGTTCTGAACTGTCGTTTCTGCCAGGTCTTCATATTCACCTCTATCCCTTGTGTTTGTCTTGGGTGGCATATATAAATTTGCCACAAATATTTTCCCTTCCGATATAATAATCTCTACTGCAATTAATTCTACTTGTGAGGATATGTCAAGTTCTATCACTTTGACTTGGAGTCTTTTTTCTCTGTCAGTACCCTTACTTTTTTTTCTTTTTTTTTCAAATTTATATCTTTTTGTCATATATTATACTCATCTAAATTTAAGGAGTTGTTGGATATCTTAGGGGTTAATTTTGTTACTGTTAGACAAATAATATGGGGCTCATTTTGGATGACATAGTCTTTTATCTATAATAATTTGGATACTATTCCATCTACATTCGAGTACATCAGCTTAGCCATATCGTTCACATATTTGACATTGGTTGTGTCTGTTACCCTACTTTTATTTGGTCCCTTCTCTTTATGTTCTGTTTTCTTACTTGCAATCCTACTACTTTGTAAATAAAAATTGAATTCTATCTTCATTTTGACCTTTTTTCATTCCTTCGTTTTGCTTCTTCCCTTTTCTCCCATTAGTAATTCCCATTCCTCTTGAGCTAGGCACCTTTTTATCCACACTTCTTGCTATTCCTTTGATTCCTTAAGTTAGGTAGCATTTTTAATAGCTCTTCGACAGTGATCACACTTTGGATGGTTACTTTCAGAAGCCTTGACTTGTTTCTTTCATATTTCCTTAGCCTCTTAAATTCCTCTACATCTTTCTCACAGATTATCTCTGATACTACCTTCAATATGTTCATTATATTTACCACCTTTTTATTTCTGGTGATTCTATTCCTTAATTCTCCTTCATCATTGACAGTGATGACTATAGAGTGTGAATTCTGTTTCCTTTATCAGTCTTGGGTTTTTTCTTATGTCTTTCACTTTCCTTGTCATGTCTTTTGCTGCAGCCTTGTTTTTTTTTAGCTCTTGGCTTGTTTTGGCTACTTCTGCCCATGTATTTGTACTTCCTTTGTGTAACTTTTCATCATTTCATTTTTTTCTTAAGTTATCTCCTCCTCAGTGTCTCTTGTTTGTTTTATCAGATTACCTGCTTGTCTAATTATGTCTTTATCATTATTGTACTTCTTCAAAAAACTCTCATGTATTATCCTATTTCGTTCATTTTCATCTTCAGAATGTCTGCCTCAGCTGTAGCTCACCTATTGTTGCATCTTCTCTGTTTAATTCATTTACCTACTGTGAGTGTGTGTGTGTGTGTGTGTGTGTGTGTGTGTGTGTGTGTGTGTGTGTGTGTGTGTGTGTGTTACAACCAAAACAGGAAAAACGATTTTAATGAAACTTGGCAAGATGGTTCGAAATGGGTCTCAGATGGGCCAGTTTCCGTTTCTTGTTGATTGATTATTTATTTGATTAGGTTCTTTATTATCCATTCAGTACAAGCCCCAATACACTGGGGAACACTGTCCCTGAAGGCTAAGCAGGGAGGGGTGCATGAGAGCAAAGGGGGAAAAAAAAATCTGTATCTTAGGGCATAGAAAGTACAGAAATGATAATCATTAGAAGCACAATAATGAACAGTGACATACAATGGCACATACATGGTACAAAGTTGCTACAGTAATTATCATTATATGATTTCAGATGAGCAAAGTGGTACATAGATACACAGTTATATGTTCATACGTATGCAGAGAGAGGCACATATGCACACATAATGTATGTATAAAGATATGGATATGTGTACAGGTGTGCACACATATGCAACATGCACATATATATGATATATTCATATATACATAGACAGGGAGTAATATATGTTCATTTACACCCTAAGTAGATACACAGGTAGATAGACAAAAACGATATGCATTATACAATTACCTCTTGATTCAAAATCCCAGCACTGAGACAACACATGCACATGCACCCGATGTGTGCACGTGTGGACACACACACACACACACACACACACACACACACACACACACACACACACACACACACACATGACACAAACTCACGTACACACACACAGGCTTGCAAACATATGCTATATATATATGTACATACACATATACATAGATATACTCGTACATATACTGTATATACATACATATAAACACATAAATACACATACACACCTATATATATATATATATATATATATATATATATATATATATATATATATATATATATATATATATATATATGGATAGATAGATAGGGTGACCCGATGGCACTTTCATAGGGCAAACTGGGATGGATATAGAAATTATCTCGCTAACATTCCATGGCAGTCTTTCTTCTCTAGTGATACTAGCTCTACCCAGTCCCACATTTGCGACTTAATACTAGCTGTTATGGATTTATTCATACCAAATCAACAATTCACTAAAAGATCGAACTCTCCAACATGGTTTGATGGCAACTGTGCCAGAGCAACAGCCCAAAAGTCATTAACATATAACTCTTGCTTAAAATACAAACAATATCAGAATCACTCCCTCAATTTAAAATCGCTAGAAATCATGCAAAACCTGTAATACATCTAGCCAAATCAAACTTTCTATAAAAGCAAGCATCAAAACTATTTAACAACCCTAATGACAATAGAATATTCTGGCCAACTCTTAATTCTTTCAATAATAACTTTAACAAATCATCATCCATTCCCCCACTAAAATCTTCAGGTGGCAACATTACAAATGACCCACGTGCGAAAGCAGATATTTTTGCTAGTACATTTGCCCTAAATTCTACCATAGACGATGCCAGCCAGAATGTCCCAGTACTAGAACTTGACTCTCCTGAAACTGTTCCACTTAAAATACAGACAAGATACGTAAAATCCATCCTAGACAATTTACCCACCAACAAAGCTCCAGGCCCAGATGGAATTCCGCCAATTGTTTTGAAAAAATGTTCCCCTGAACTTGCCTCTGTTCTAGCTAAATTATTCAGACTATGCATACGTTCTTCTTCATTCCCAAATTCATGGAAAGAAGCCAATATCCACCCAATTCCAAAGAAAGGAAGTTCCTCTGACCCCTCTGATTACAGACCAATAGCATTCACATCTTCTCTTGGTAAGGTATTTGAAACTTTAATTAACAAGCACATTGCTAAACATCTTGAATCCAACAACATAATTAGTGATAGACAATATAGTTTTCGCCACGAAAGATCCACCATTGACATACTTAGTCTCCTAACTCATGCCATCCATCAATCAATTGACCTACATGGAGAAATTCATGCAGTAGCCCTTGATATTTCTAAACCTTTCGATAGAGTATGTTACCGTTCCCTGCTGTCCAAACTCCCTTGTTATGGACTAACGTCTTTTGTTCCATTGATCTCATCATATCTCAGTGACAGGAAAATAAGAGTAAAAGTAGATGATGTATATTCCAATTTCCACTAAAATAACGCCGGCATGCTGCAGGGATCAGGTCTGGCCCCAACCCTGTTCCTGGTTCATATCAATGATCTCTCATCTGTCACCCACAATCCCCTCCACTCATATGCAGATGACTCAACACTACATAGTTCATTCTCACTCAGACACCCAGTTACAACGTCTAATATCTCTACCTCTCAACTCAGTACAGCCATCTCCATAAATCAAGACCTATCTACGATCAGTGAATGAGGACAAAACAACCTTGTCTCATTTAATGCTAGTAAAACTAAATATATACAATTTACTAATAGACAGATATTGCCAGATTATTATATTACCTTCAGTGCTACTAATATTCCCATCTCCAAAAGTACTGAAATTCTCGACATCTCGCATAACAATGCCCTCAGCTGGACCTCTCATGGTAGGTCACTTGCTAAAAACCGCCTCAAAGAAACTTGGATTAATGTACAGAGTCTGTAACTTCTTCACTGACGAGCAGTTAGCTGTAATTTATAAGAGTCATGTGTGCTCTCAGCTTGAATATTGCTCACCCTTGTGGAATGGATGTGGAGAGGTTGCATTAAAACAACTAGACAAAATTCAAAACAAGGCTGTTAGAATTATTAACAACCATGACATTACAAATAAACTACCTCCCCAACAAGTAAGAAGGAACGTTGCCTCCCTTGCATTATTTTACAGATATTTTTATGGCAAATGCTCAGATGAAGTTGTGTCCATGTTGCTATCTCTCCATGCCTTCCCTCATGCTACATGGGCATCTGGTAGTGCTCATGACTGGAATGTCACTCAGCCATATTGCAGAATTTCTACCTATCAGAATTCTTTCATTCCCCGTATTGCATCTCTTTAGAACTCGCTTCCACAGAGTTGTTTCTCTCCAAAATTCAACCTACAGCTGTTCAAGTCTAACTGTTACAAATATTTTATGAACAGAGGACACCAGTAATCTGGTGAATGGATTATTTTCTTTCCCATTTGTTTTTCGCTCCTCTGTTCTATTATATATATATATATATATATATATATATATATATATATATATATATATATATATATATATATATATATATATATATATATATTTATTTATTTACCAAAATGTCCCGTCATTGTCCCAGTGCCAGTGCATTACAATGAAAGGAAATCAGGGTGAAAGTTGAGAATTTCTTTGAGTACATCAAGATGTACAGTATGATGAACTAGGTACACAAAACAGAAAACAAGAGTCCATGGGGTCTGAAGGGGGCAGTAACTGGGCAGTTAATGATATGATGGGATAATGCGTCATCTATGGGATTGTGAGAGATTACATGGCCTGTTGGTGATTGGTTGTCCAGTGATTTCCCCTGGGGCGTGATACCCCAGGCAAATGTGGGCAATGGCCATTGGCCACAACACAGCAGCAGGTGAGGGTGGGGTGCTTGCCATAGGTTGTCTCATGACACGGCAGGTTTCATAGTGCTGGATGGTGACACTAGTGGGATGTTCAGCATCGGTATGCAGGGCTAGGTCCTCCCTGGACTCTTCAAGAAGGATTCTCTGGATAGCTGTCGTGGTCACAGGGAGGCGGATGGCAGCTAGGGGAAGGTTACAGACAGCTCGGGCCAGGCGATCTGCCTGGTCTTGGTAGATGTGAACAATATGGGGTGGGATCCAAATAAAAGAAACCCTGAGACCAAGAGCATGAGCCTGATGAAGGCAGGAATAGAGGGAGGTGAAGAGAGGGGAGGGTCTTTTTGGGGGAGGTTGTGAAGTAAGGCAAGAGCAGCTTGGGAATCGCCGATGATGAGACCTGGTACATGATGAGAGATAAGGAAGTCAAGGGCAGAGTGTACAGCAGATAGTTCACACTGGGTACTGCTGGCCCAGTTGAGAAGACAGTGGGAGGTGGAGAAGACATGGGAAGCAGAGTTAGCAAAGGCAATGCAAGCAGCTCCCGCCCGACCGTTAGCAAGGACAGAACCTTCGGCGAAGACATGAATAGGATGGGAAGATTAGATGAGGGCTATGAAGTTAAGGGTTTCAGTGATGGAGAGCTGTGATGAGATTGGGAAATGGTCAGAAGCAGTGGCAGTAGGTGTGTAGTGCACAACAGGAATTGTATGTGTCCAGCCATGGGGCAAAAGGGCAGTAGAGATGGGAGTGACAAGATCAGCATGAATACTAGGAGGATCATGGCCAGAATGCTGGAGAGGACAATTGAGTGCCGAACGAATTCTTTTTAACCAGGATGCCAAGACTGGCACATTAGTATGACGGATCCGATCTAGGTGAGTGGAAGCTGAGAGAATGTCAACCAGTCTGGAGGAAAAGGATGAAAAGTACGAGATGGGAATGTGGTCAGACACTGTGTGGCAAAGCAGATTCCAAGCATATGAATGGGATCGGTGATGAGACACAGAGTTCATGGTGTGTTGATTACTCTGGCAGACCTGGGGCAACAAAGAATGAGACACATAGCCCGATTTTGTACCAATTCAAGTGGTCAGAGCTCTGCTGGAGAGACAAGAGAGAGACGGATAGCATGATAATCAAGAAGAAAGTGAATATATAACAGGTAAAATGATTGAGCAACGGGGATGCTAACCCCATGGGAGTCACAAATGAGCATGCCAAGGAGTTTAAGTCTGTGGTGGAGTGGGTGCAGATAGTGGAGACATATTGGGAGGGGATAGAGAGGGAAGAGAGGGGAATTCCGAGGTATGTATAGTCCTCCGCTACCTCAATAGGAGGGTTATGATTGAGCAAGCAAGCCTATGAGCGAGGGATTGTGTAAACAGTTTGGTTTTGGCAGTGTTGATAATCAACCCACAGGCAGATGCATCCTGGCCGAACTGATTTGAGAGACGTCAAAGAGTGATGGGAGAAGGAGAGTGGATGCAGATATCATCAGCATATGTTAGGATCAGAGAGGTGTCAGGGAAAAGACCTAATAGACAGAGAAGTCTATTCATGAGAAGACTGAAGAGAAAGGGGCTAAGTACCGCACCCTGAGGTGTGCCAAGATTGAAGGTTCTGTAATCACTAACCGCCCCACAAAACAGAACCCGAGAGTGACGATTGGACAGGTTTCTTTCCAGCCAGCAGAACAAGTGGCATGAGAGGGACAAGTTCTTCATGGATGACATCACGGTTTGCAATGTCGAATGCAGCTTTGATGTCAATGAAGGCTGTACAGGAGGAGTATGTGAGGTGAGAAATTCTGCAAGGCAATGTTGTGTGCTTTGGCCTGGGAGAAAACCAAAAAAATGGGGAGAGAGCTGGTCCTGAAGAAGATCACAGAGCCTTGCTAAAGAACTCTCTTGTGGACTTAGCACCTGCAGGTAGTTGGAGAAATGCGATAGAAATCAGAGAAATTAGGCTTAGGGATGGGGATGGTGGTGTTATGGGTCCAGTCTGCTGAGAGACTACCTTTGGAAAGACTCAGGTTGAACAGTGAGAGTAGGGATTGCAATAGACTTGGGTGATGAGTCTCAGTGTGGCATAGGTGATCCCGTCATCACCAGGGGCAGTTGCCGTGCCTCGCAATAGCACAAGGAACAACTCATCACTGCTGATGGGGTGATCATTGAGGGGAGAATGAGTGGAACGAGCCTCTGCAATACATAATAGCCTGTTTCTGGTAGCAGCTGAGAGGCGAGCCTTGATAGGGGGGCAGGGATGTCAGGTAAGATTGGGTGGACCATTTGTCAACTAGGTTGTTGCCATATTCCACAGGATTGTGGTGAAGAGGAGGGGAAGGTTACTCACTGAACAACTCTGTTAACTAGCCGCCAAGCCTTAGCTCGAGGAGTGTATGCGTTAATATGCTGGAGAAAATCATGCCAATACTCCTGGTGAACACTGTGTTTCAGGTCATGGGAGGACCTCGCTGCACTGAGATAGGAGTGGAGGTTGTCAGCAGTGTGGTTAGTGTGGTACGCAGCTGCTGCACACCACACGTCCTCCTAGATGTCATGTAGGCAATGATCCCGTACCCACTCCCCAGCCTGGTGGGCAGAAGTTTTCATATGGTTGGCTTGCAGCACATAATGATCATAAAAGGTCTGAACTATGGTAGCTAGGGAGGCATAAAGTTCAGTTGATGTGGTGAATGAATGACTGGGAAACCAGATGGTTAGCATGTCCTTGAAAGTGGGATACAGCAGAGTAGGGATATTAACCCCTTAACCGCGGGGCGTCACTTTCGTGATGCTTGGGAGCAAGGGATCATACCGCGGGGCGTCGCTTTTGTGATTCTGTGTTATTTTGAATTCACTCGGGCTTCCAAGTGGGGGCTTGTATCATCTATCAGTACTGCCAATGTCCAACACTAGTCAGCACTCCTAATCTCATCTGTACTCCCATCCATTGTTGACATTTTAGCCATTTCTCCCCGTTCTTGACTCCCCTCCCTACCCCCCCTCCATTACCCTATCCTCTCGCCTGCCCGGCCGTGTTATGCTAAGTAAATCTTCCCTGGAATTTTTCACTGATTTCATCTATTGAAATAAGCCCTATGCCCTATTCTTATACCAAATAATATATACAAGAAAGAAATAAGGTAAGTGAGAGTGCCATACACCTGGAATTGGCTAATTATCACCTGACAACACTTCACTTGCACTCGTTCGCTAATTTTCGCTGTTTATTTTTCCTTGAAATATCCCGTATAATCTATTTTCGTAATAACTATACATATAAGGAGGGAAGGGAGAAGCCTAAGTGATATTTACATTCACCTGGAACTACCTAATTTATAATGTATTGTCTAGATTTCCTGCCAATCATTTCTTTGCTATAAATAGCTGTGTCAAGTGGCTGAACGTTGGCAGTACTGCTTTCCCTAGGTAGGCCTCCACCCCGGCCCACCCTTATCAGTTCACTCTCATCTTCCAGTGTGGGGGTACGTCTGTTCACTCTTGCTAGCTTCAGGGCCTTTTCACCCCCATGCAAAGGGCCCTGTGACCTTTACCCCCTACTAAACCTCATGTAGAAAGAGGTAAAGGGCTGACAATTGATAAAAGAGTAACTACGATCTTTCTATTGAGTAAAACAGTACAAGTGGAATTGTAAATAATGTGTAAATAATGTGTAAACAGCAAGTGAAAGTAATGAATGTAAATATACGTGAACAATGGAAAATAGTTTTATAAGTTGCTTCAAGTGACAATGCATAACACAGTGTAAAATAAAATAGAAATGTAAATAACGTAAATAAAATAGAGAACGTAAATAGAAATGTAAATGAGTAGTATTATAAGAATACGAGTATATACCCTAGGAGTAATGAAAGTGAAAGTTTAACTCTAGCATGTCTGAATACTGTGAGTTATGAGAGGGAAATTGAAAGTGACATTCACTTTCAATGCTAGTATATAGGACGAGAAAGTGAATGCTACGTATTTTACTGAAAGAAATTGAATCCCTACAGTGACAATAAACTAATACTACTGAAGGAAACTCATGGATAAAGACTGTAGATATATATAAGTGTTATATAGTAACAGAAATATAAAGTGTGAGGGGTTTTATGAATGATAAATGACAGAGTACCAAGAGCGAACTAGCGCAAGTGCGACGCGACGGTCAGACACGCTCGTAATTTTCATTGCTTTCACAGTTATTTTTTTTTTGGAGTATGGATCCCAAACTACTTGAAAATCATAGAGTAGTGTTTATAGTGTTAATATCTGGCTGTGGTAATCATATTACGGGTTGTCGGGAAGTGTAAAGTGGAGACTTCGTTACCCAACTTCAGAGGTCTCCACAAGTCCTACGGTAACAGACGAAGGCTCAACAAAGATTCCAGGAGTAAGCTGAAGGTATGTGCCATAAGCATATGTAATTTTAATATTCTAGGCCTAATAACTGATTTTTGGCAAATATTTTTTGAGAGTGTGTTTGAGCCCAAATAACCCCGCGTCACACACAAAACATTGGTAAACATGCCCGCGGTGTAGGGGTTAATCTTTTTCCTGACATGACGGTGCTAGGAGTGTAGTATAGCAATGGAATATGGGGCAAGGATGGCTTTGTGATCGGGGATAAGAGTAGGGACAATGTCAACAGTGACAGCATGTTGTGCCACGTTGCTACCAAGGACGAGATCGAGATAGCCTCTCCCAAAATGTGTGGGATGAGGAGTGGGGAATGAATGCAGTTGATGGTTATTGGCAGAGTCATGGAGACGATGACCAGCAGGAGAAGCACGAGAACTGCCAAATGACAGATAAGTAACATTATAATCGCCCAGGAGAATGATAGGTGAGGAATGGTGGGTAGGTAAAGTGGTGGGGTCACCCCCCGTTGGACTGAGGTAGACATTACATACAGACAACGGGGCATCGTTGACAGTGAAGCAAAATAATTGAAAGAGGGGGGAGTGAGAAGAGGCAGATGATTTGGTAATGATGGTGTGGGGAATAGCGTGATGAATGTATGTAACCAGGCCTTGGAAAGAATAGGTATGATAGCAGTGGTATCCTGGAGGCCTGAGTGGGGGTCTGGGGCAACGAGAGTGAGGGAAAGCCTCCTGAAGGCACACAGTATAACAGCAGGGTGATGAGATGAAGCATAATGAGAAAAGTCAGCTAGTGGTGGTGGATGCTCCGTATGTTCCAAGAAACATTTTATATTGTCTGGGTTTGGGAGCCATTAGGACGAGGGAGTAGACGGAGAATTGTTATGAGAGGTTAGGGGAATGGATGGTTCGGGAAGAAGGGGAAAGAAGAAGAGTGGGTGGGGAGGTAGGAGAGAGGGAGGTCCCATATGTGCGGTTGCCGGGAGAGAGGGAGGTAGGGGGAGGGATGGAGAGGGGAGGGGGTGGCAGAGAGGCCAGGATGTATGAGGGAAAGGTGTGGGTGTGGGAGTACAGACAGAGGAGGGGTCTGTGAAAGGGCGAGGCTGGGACACAGGTGGAGGTTGGGCGGCCTGCAGTCCTGATAGACCCAGGTTCGAATCCCGGCTGGGTCAGGGAACAGTTTAAGGATTTGGATTTCATAAAAGCAGACTTTCCTGATCTACCAGATGACCCACCGACATGTCATAAAAGTACCCCCGCTAATACCAATACACCAGTCCTGTATGAGACAGCCCTAGCATGTATTCAATATGGACGGTGGGTGTTAGCGCCGAAGTAGTGACACGTAGAGAAGTGTATGGTATGTAGGAGGACTACTGGGCCTTGAGAGCAGGCTGTGAAGCCTATGCCCAGAGTTGGACACATAAAAAAAAAAAAAAAAATCAGTGGTAGTTAAATGAGAGTTGCATTGTGGGTGCTGTGGGGTAGCAGAAAACGAATATTAAGGTGAGAGAATATTGCAACAACAGTACGAGGAGTTCCTAGTACTTTTCTTGCAGTAGTTGCAGTTGATGGTCTGATGGATGGGGCAAGGAGTGAGGGGGGTAGGGGTGAGCAGCTTGTTGCAGGGCACAGGGAGGGGCAGGAGCTGAAGGGGAAGGAGGAGGGGGGCATGATGTAGAACCAGTGGTGAGAGGGTGTATCGGCTGATGATCAGGAGCTGGAGTGGCAGTGGAGGCTGGAGTAGGTGCAGAGCAGGCTGACTGACGACCTGGGCAGTCCAGGTGCCAAGCAGTGATGCCCACACTCCCTTACCAGGGGCACTGGAACTGAGGTGAATGTAGGAGACGAGGGTGGGCAGTCATGGGGTCAGTGGGGGTTGGTGGTGTAGGTGGTGGGGGTAGTTGTGGGAACTCAGACGAGTGGGGGTCAGGTGCATGGAGACTGGGAGAGTGAACGGTGGTGAAGTGCCTGACAGAGCAGGTTGTGGTTGAAAGAGGGCCACTGCGCAGACCACACCGTTCTGCAGACCGGCAGTAGCGTGAGATGTGGACGGATTCATAACAGCGATAACACAAGGGCGGTGATGGTGTGGCCTCTACGAAGGTACAGGGAGGAAAAAATAGCTCAAAGTGTTATTTGGGAAGGCGGGGGGAATCCTCTCCCTCCCATACAACAATGGCACAGTTGATGGGTTCACCCAAAGAGTTGTACAGGAGTTGTGCCTGTTTGACACCAGGTAATTTGTACAGGACAGTAACAAAATAGACAGCTGCCAGGCGTTTGACTAAAAATCTCGGCATCTTTTTCTGTCGAATTTGGGCATCATGAAGTATAAATTTGATGCTCAAAAGCCCCAAAGTTGTTAGGGTCTGGATGAGATTAGGATAATTCCTGTTGACGTAGATGTTAGGAGCTGCAGGAAACATAAGGTATACAGCTTCAGAGTATCGAGTGATGAGGTAGTGGGTGGGTGCATGCTAGTGCCAGACACAACAGACAGCAGGTGTGCATGTGGAGGGGTATGCCAGGAGCACATATTGGTCTCGTGGTATCACAGGGGGGAGCTGGGGCCTGGGGGTGGTATGGGACCACAGGAGGGGTGCTGGTGGTGAGAGTAGAGGCAGGGTCATCAGGGCTGGAGGGGTGTGAATTTATGATGGAGGGTCGTTCTGAGTGGTTGGCACTTGGCGCTGGGATGTTGGGGTCAGTGACTACCACTTCAGCACGCTCCCCTGCTGGGATGCATGAGGCACCATCATCATCATCTTCACACCATGTGCACCATCGAGCTTGATGCATTTAACCCGCCCCGTCCCGTCGACGTATGGGTACGTTGCAACGATTTACATTTGCCAGTCCCGGCGACATACCAGTACGTCGTGCAATTGCAAGGTCCCTAATTTGCACAATTTTCAATTTTCGCACGTGATTTTTCGTATGTATACACGGGACACCTTCCTCTATTCCTCTACAAGATGCCAAGCAGGGACAATGCCTTACACCGCATAACCTCCCCCCTTCCCCCCTCAAGCCATTGTCTTGGCAAAGGATCTGTTACCAGTGACCTGGCTAGTAAAGATATTCAGGGCCAGAGTGATTCCCCAATCGATGGCAGTGTGGAGGACAATGTTTACATAGCATTAGAAGAAGAAACAGCCAGAAATAATGATCAAGTAATGTGGCAAAAAAAGGTCAGGTATGGTGATTAGTTTGTGAGTGAAACAATGCTTATAATGCCTTTATTACTGCTTGAAAACCAATATACTCTCATACTACATATACATTTGTACCAAGTAAATAAATAAATACCGTTTATGAGTGGATAAAATAGTTACCCTCCCATAGAACTCTTTTTCTTTGGTGCCAGCATGTTAGAAAACCCAGTCAGGTAAGGAGGAACTCCTACCTGGATTGGGTATTTTAAACCTCAGGTGAGCGATTTCTCTATGAATTTTCGATGTTTCTCACCAAAAGCGAAGGTTTTAGCCAAAAAAAATTTTTTCGAAAATACCTCGGGACTGGGGGATGTCGGAGGTGCAGAAAACCTCGGGACATGAGGGGTTAATTGCCCCAGTAGTAGGTTTGTTGGATGCAGCAGGATCACCAACAGCTGGGGTTGAAGTGTGGGGGGCGTCAGTGTCTGGCGAGGACTGTGTGCGATGGTTTACAACAGTAGTAGCAGCTTGTGTTGTGATACTGGGGGGGCTGGCAACCTGCTTTGGTTTGGCTTTGCGCTTCCCCTTACCCACAACCCTGGCCTTGCCGGGTAGTAACGTTATTAACACAGCACAACGAGTACGAAGAATAGCCCACAATGCCACACTAATGCCCGGGGCAGGGGGCACACGTGTCTGTGCACCACCAAGGCAGGGCTAGGACTGGTTGATTGATATTTCGTTAAAGAGTGTTGTTGTCCTGATATTTTCACCCTTTATGTTACAATATGTGCACGTGGAAGATGTGGTGGATCATTTCCATGGAGTTTCATACATTTTTGTAGAGACATAGGGAGAGGGGGGAGGGGCTGACTGATTAGTGAATATAATAAAAAAATGGCATCACAACTGCTTGGGTTGTATGTGCCGGACAACAAGGTAAAAGAAGAAAAAAAAATTCATATCAATACACAGTTGACGTTGACATGTAGAAGTAAAATACTTTAAATGATAACAGAATAATTCATTAAATACCAATTACCCCGAAAAGTGGTAGGAAGCCCACCTCCTGAAGAAAACTAAATATATCAATGAAATAGCCGTAGGCATCTCCAAGCATCGAGGGCAGATAGAAGGCACCATCCAACTCTCTATGCCTATGGAGGAATCTCTGATGTAGGTGCCCCAGACTTGGACACTCGACCAACAAGTCACGGACAGTAAGGGGAACGAGGCAATCATCACAATATGTTCCAGTCCCACCACACATCCTGAACCCATGTGTAAGCCATGAGTACCCAATGTGAAGCCGGACAACAACCATCTCCATTCCCTGAGGCATGGAGGGAAGAACCCTCGGCACAACCACTCTCACATTCTTACGAGCAACAGCGCCCCACAATCTCTACCAACAAGTACGAATCGTAGATTTCAAGGAAGATATAATATAGGACGTGCGAAGTGGGTAGTTGACAGGGAGGCATTGAGAAGATGCAGCTTTAGCTAATGTATTCACCCTCTCACTGCCCTCCACACCAGGTGCAGGAACCCAACATAATTGGACAAACTTACCACACCTCTTTATCAGGTAAAGCCACTAAAGAATGGCAAGTACCAGGGCATGAGTTGAATTACAGGGCTCAAGTACCAAAAGGGCACTTTGAGAACCATTAACAACCATAATAGAAGCCTCCTCATGTGTTAAAATCAGCTGAAGAGCCAAAACGACAGCAGTCAGTTCCACAGTAAAAATAGAGCAGTCTATAGGACGACTTCCTTCCCTTACAAGATCTGGGAAAACCACCCCAAACCTGACACCAGTGTCTATCTTTGGGCCATCTGTATATACAGGAACTGTGCCTCTGTGAATGGGTGAATGATCCATAAATAGCTGACAAAGAGCTAGAGAAGAGATAGAAGACTTGGTACCTTCAATATCACTGCATATGTGCACCCCTGGAAAGAACCGTGGGGTTGGACAGGACACCTATATCCCCCATAATGTGTCTCACTCTGTGCCCAAAGGGATGTGTGCAACGATGAAATCTTAATACAGTACTGAAAAAAAAAAAAAAACTGTTGTGACACACAAACAGCAGTGAGTGAGTCTGGAATATGTCTCACATAGTTCCAGCATACGTCTCACATGGTTCCAGTAATGAATGATCAGTGACTCGTATTGTAGATCTAGGGTAGGTATGCAAGCCTCATCCAACAAGATAAGAATTGGGGTTGGCCTGGAAATACCAGTAACAAGACGCAAACCAGCAAGACACACAGGATTGAGAATACGAAGCCACAGTACAATAGCAGAGGAGTACACCTTGCAAATGTAGGCAAGTTTAGATCCCACTTAGGCTTGATACAAGTGTATGAATGTCTTCCAATTAGCACCCCATGAGATGAGAGATGGTACCCTCAACAAATTCATTGCATGCAAACAAGATACACTTAGAAGTTTCAAATGTGAAGCCTAATTAAGACGACAGTCAAAAGTTAATCTTAAGCCAAGAAACTCGTACCCCTCCATGCACTGTAGCCAGCACCTGCTTAGAAATAAGTCAGGGTCAGGGTGAACCTGCCTTATTCTACAAAAATGCATAGTCACAGTATTGCTTGGGAAAAAAAAAAAAAAAAGCATCTCTGTTCCTCCCAGTTGGTGAACCTGTCCAGTGCTAGATGCACTTCCTTCTCAACTGCACACATCCATATTCGAGCAAACCATATGGATGGGTCATCCACAAAAAAGGGAAAAAGACATTCCACAAGCTGGGCCCTATTATGCCATTTATGGCAACAGCATATAGAATAAGACAGAGCACGCTCCCCTGTGGAACACCATTCTCCTGAACTTGAGGGACAGTGAGTGAGGAGCCCACGAGGACTTGAAATTTGTGATCTGACAAGAAGTCACTAAGGAATAATGACAGGCGGCGACACATCTCTGAATTGTGAAACTGACTCAGAATGATATGGCACTATGCTGTTGTATCCTTTTTTTGATCAAAGAAGACAGTCACAAGATGCTGTCGAGGTGCCTATAATTTTCTTCACTATCTTCCAGACCAGTGGTAATGGAGTAGACCAGGTGACAGATGAGACACAGGTTATCCATAAGGTGCAACATGAGTCTTTCAGAACCCACCGATAACAGGCATGAGCTTTCTTAAATTGAATTTAAAAGACAACATCTTTATTTTTCCTGTGTCTCCCACTTCCAGCTTTGTAGACTCTCCTGGCCAAAGAACACTGCTCATTCCAGCATAGCACGGATTTCCTACTAAACTGTCCAGACGTTCAAGGAATAGAGGAAAAACCAGCCTGATTTACAGTAGATGTAAAGTACTGTTGTGCATCATCAACACTCTGAAAGTAAGGAGCATAACAGACAAAATTACAGTGGTCCACAAACTCTGTCCAATCAGCCTTACCCAAACACCAGTGAAGGACACGCTCCACTGTCACAGTAATGCATGACTTCATTACTATCTATCTATCTATCTATTGCCAGACGCCTCAATCCCGTTTCGGGTGGCCACAAACAAATCGCCTCCAAGTCGCCCTGTCCCCCGCCATGTCACTGCCCTGCTCCCAACTCACACCCCCCTCTCTCATCTACCTCTCCACCCCATCCCTCCATCTCATCCTCGGCCTCCCCCTCCCTCTTCCCCCCTCCACCTCACTCACATACACTCTCTTCGTCAGTCTATCACCCTCCATCCTCTCCACATGGCCAAACCACCTCAGTGTGTTCCTCATAATGCTTCCTATCACATCCACATCCACACCACAACGCTCCTTTACATCCTCATTCGTCACCCTGTCTCTCCATGTGACTCCACAGGCTCCTCTTAAATAACTCATTTCCATTGCTCTCACTCTTGACTTGTGTCCTTCCAACAACGTCCAAGCTTCACTTCCGTACGTTAGAGTTGGTATCACAATACTGTCATGTAGTAACTTTTTCACTTCCATGCACACTTCCCTGTTTCTTATCACTGCTTTCAAAGAACCAGCAACCTTTCTTCCCTGCTGTACCCTTTCAAGCACTTCACCCTCCAAACCTCCATCCTTACTCATCACACTACCCAAGTACTTAAACGTACTCACATTTTCCAATTCCTCACCATCCAACCTCGTTGTACATTCACTGACTTCACCTCTCTCAAAGACCATCACTTTACTCTTCCCTACATTCATCTTTAGATTCCGTTTCTTACACACTCTCCCAAACTCATCCACCAAGCCTTGCAGCTCCCCTTCGTCTTCACTCAACAACACAGTATCATCTGCAAACAACAGTACAGGGAGTTTCCAAACACTATCCTCTCTCACCAGGGCCACTCCAACATCCACTACCCTACCTTGTACCTCTTTTATTACCCCATCCATGTACAGATTGAACAACCATGGAGACATGACACATCCCTGTTTCAACCGAATTTTCAAAGAGAAAAATTCACTTAGTTCACCATCCACATGCACTGCAGCCTTCGCACCATCATACATACTCTTCACAGCATTCAACAACTTCCCATCTACTCCATATATTCTTAACACTTTCCACAATCCTTGTCTATCCACCCTGTCATATGCTTTCTCCAAATCCATGAAAGCCAAATACAACTTCTTTCCCTTCTCTAGAAACTTTTCCACTAAAGATCTAAGAATGAATATCTGATCTACACAACCTCTTCCTTTCCTAAAGCCTCCCTGTTCTTCTCCAACTAATTTCTCTGTTCTTTCTCTAACTCTGTCAATAAGTATCCTACCATACACTTTTCCTATTATACTAAGAAGACAAATGCCCCTATGATTACCACACACTTCTTTTTCCCCTTTTCCTTTGTACAAGGGAATAATTATACCTGACTTTCAATCCTCCGGGACTCTACCTTCCTCCCAGGCCAATCTGCACATCTTCCACATCCATTCTACTACTATCTCTCCCCCATGCTTCAGCATTTCACCACACACTCCATCAATTCCTGGGGCTTTCCCTGATTTAACTTTCTTCATTGCTTCCACAACTTCTATCCTACTGATGTCTTCCTGTCTTCTCACCTCCCTCCTTCTCCCAGCCATTACCCAGCCACTTACACTCGCATTACTTCCATCCTCTATGTACAACAATTCCTTAAAGTGTCCTCTCCAACTGCTCACTTTTTCTCCCTTCTCCACTAGTAATCTACCATTTTTATCTTTCACCCCCCTTGCTAACTTCACTTCCACCCTGTCTTACTCTTTTCACCTCTTTCCAGAACATTTTCTTACAGTCCCTCCACTTTACACTCAAATTCCTTCCAAATTCCTCATCCACTCTCGTCTTACTCTCTCTTACTAATCTTTTCACCTCTCTCTTTCTTTCTACATATAACTCTCTCTTCTGCCTCTCATTACAATAGGGTAAAGATCACTACCATGCAAATCTGGCAAAGTCTGACAAGAAAGGTCCACCAAACAATCAGGGGAGACCAATGTAATGTCAAAAACAGATAAAGTACCGGTAGTCAGAAGAACCAGGTCTCAATCCTGAATCAAAGATGCCAGGAGATCATCACAGGAGTTAGGCAGAGTATCACCCTACAAAGCATGATGCCCATTTAGGTCACCTAGGAGAATAAATGGCCAAGGAGGTTGACAAATAAGGTGATCAAGATCAGCACGTGTAACAGGTACAGAGGGTAGTATATAAAGGCTACTATTATGTAAGTCCTCTCCAGGTGTAATTGAACAGCCACAACCTGTAGGGGGGACTGTACAGAAAATGAAATTAATGGAATTTCTGTACAGCACAGAATAACACAGCCTCCTTGAGAACCACAGTGTATATGAGGTGGTGAGTAGAAAGCTGTGTATCATATGCGAGCAGGAAGAGGCCTGCTTTCAAAGATAGTTTCCTGATGGCAGACACAGAAAGGGTAAAACTCTGACAGAAGCAGTTGAAGGTCCTCCCAATTGGCTCTGACACCTCTGCAGTTCCACTGCAGAGCAACATTTACTAGACCAGGCAAAGTTGATTACTTTAATCCATTTAGAGGTGCGGGACTGCATAGCCCCTGACAAGTGAGCAGGTTTGGACTGATGCTTAGGAAGACCCCGAGAAAGGGACTGCCAACCACCCGGAACCCACACATTGTGTCGACCATCTGAAAGCAAACGTGAGGACGAAGAAGAGAGTTTTACAGTACACTGCTTCTAGGTGGGAAGAACTGATTGCATGGAAGATGGCTGACAGGCCAGCCTAGGTGAAGTAGGGTGGCAAGTGCCACCACCAGAAGCTTCAGAAGTAGAGGCAGAGTCCACAGAACCATTTGGTGGAAATGAATTATCAACGATCCACACAACTTCATCCCCATGAGGGAGCCAACCCCTGGGAATTTACCAGCTTCACCCTGCACCTGGCTAGACTACTGAAACTCCATGGCAAGGGGAACAGCAAAGAGGTCTTTACAAGGTTCCACAACAGAACTTAGGTGGATGGTCCTCAGGCTCAGAGGATACTGAAGAGCCACACTGATCCTTTCCAGGTACAGATGGAACTTCAGGCATATTGGACAAATCGGGACAAGGAAACACACAACATGGATATCCGCCACCACCTCGGGAGTGGGCAACCCCTCAGCCACCGATGTGGAGACAGAAACAGTTTGAGAAGAGGGTGAGTGAGCACCAATCTTACATGTAATACTAGTCTTGAGGACAGCATTTGGCAAATCACCAGACAGAGAAGTGGGCACTGGAATGAGTCAAGGCAACTTCTGTGCGTAGGTCCTTTAGAAAGGACAGAAGCAAGTCTGGGCCCTCCTCTTATCTTCTAGAAATGAAACTTTCTCTTGTGTACGAATGGTCAAATCTCCTTTTTCAGTCAGTAGCAAGTAAAAATTCGAGAAGATGCAGCATGGGGACCCCCACAGTAATTGCATTTAACCCCTTGGCCATGACATTCCCTTTAAAAGGTCTGATCGACAGGCTGCACCATTCCGTTTAAAATCCACGAATTTATTTCAAAAGCTGCGCCCTGTATTTTGGCATGAGTACTTTGTGTGTCCATCCAATCACACTTAGGGTTGCCAGGTTGTCCTTTTAACATCCTCCACACCGCTTCACGCATTACCCAACCACGTGAGCCCAGTTTGCATCAGGAAGTCATGGCATCTACAGGTGGTTTGTGGCGTTTGCCCCAGCCCTGAGCTTTACGTGGTGTTACCAAGAAAAGAGGTGCTAGGGGTCGTATTGAACAGAAAAGGAAGTATGCACCTTCTAGTGACAGAGATTCTAGTGATTCTAGTGTGGAATATACTGTAAAACCTCTGAGAAAACATGCCAGCAAACCATACCCCAAGCAGCGCCAACCCCATGTTACACTAACGTGACTTTTACACATTCGTCAAGTTCTAGCCCCTCTGGAAAAGTGATTGAACATATCTAATTGACAGAGAGTAAGTGTAAGTGTAAGTGACTATAATAATAGGAAAATGATAGTTTCTGCTGTAGGCTATGCAAATATCTTTCATTGAGTTTAGCGTCATTTACTATTACTGGGTAGTTTTTCATGGTTTGGTATCACTCCAATGTAAATAAGTAATAGAGAGTAAGTGTAAGTGACTAAAATATAAGGAAAGTGAAAGTGTCTGGTGTATGCTAAGTAAATATCTTTCGTTGAGTTTAGCGTCATTTACGACTACTGAGTAGTTTTTCACAGTTCAATATCACACTATTTTGTTTTATAATATCTGTAAGATAATGAATTTGAAGTGCTAAGTGAATCATTCAAGATAATGCAAAGTGATGTGTATACTGGTGCGTGGTTGGAAAATGAAGTGTGCTGAGTGGCTGTGTGGTTGGTGGTGCGTGACAGACAGCTACAGCAGCCCCAAAAAAAACACCGAAAATGGCGGTGCTTCCACCTCTCTTTACGGCACCGTATGAGCATCTGAACATTCAGTGATGTGCTCATGGGTAAGATGAAAAGTTTCGCTTTCTTGTGCTTGCTTTATTTTGTTGTGTCGTGTATTAATATGAAAATTATTGCATTGAAAATGGGTAACTTTTGTGTTGATTGCTGCAACAGGGGTATCGTTCTCACCACCTTAAACGCAATCAGGGGGTTAAGGGGTCCTGGTCAGTAATTGGTGTGGCTCGGTTCGCTACAGGAGACACATACACAAGGAAAACCAGCCTGACAGTGGAAGCACCACTTTGGGTTTGACACATACAACTTCACAGGACGTGGCAGCCAACCAAGTTTCACAGAATCAGGCAATGTTAACTTGTCAAATGTCAGGAATGAGGTCGGAATTAAGGTCAGAACGCCATCTTTTTTCTTCTGCAGGTGCTCAACAGTCACCACACTAGATGACTGCTGTTCCTCCAACTGCTATCGAGTATCAGAAGAGGTCACGTGATAAAATGACATCCCACATAGGTTAAAGTGGTAACACACGAAACATCTGCACCAAAAACAGAAGTCAGAGCCATTAAATGGGAGTTTTCTTCTGGGAAGAACAACTCAACAAGGGTGCTTCCATCCCCTTGAAAAGAGATTTTAGGTTCTCTGCCACATGCACTAACAATGGCATGGAGCAAATGATAAATGTCAGTATCCAGCACTGACCTACCCACAGAGGAATTCAGCACTAGACATTTCGCATATGATGCAGGCACCGTATTGTCTGTGCCTAAACACAGAACTGCACGAGCCCGAAGTGAACACTCCCAAGTACCATTTGGATGCTGGGGTAATGAAGGACAGTTGTCGAGGGCCTAGTAAGGCTCTTTAGTAGCAATAAGGGGAGAAGCATCTGAAGATTGTCCCTAGGGAGAGATGCAGCGTCATTAGCATTTTTAATCAGACATGCCATCAACAGCAAACAAAACTTCACTTCCTCAACCCTCCACCCACAACTGAGACCAACAAGGGGAGGTCATTTGCCAGGGAAAACACCGCTGGTGACCCCAGAGGTAGTGAGATAGTATATGCAAGTAACCACCAAGGAACCAAGGGAAGGGTGACCCCAGAACAATAGGAGCCACCAGGCCCGTGAGTGCCCACTTGACCCTAGCCAACAAGTGACCAGCCAGTTGACATGATCGGGCTCCGACAGGTTGTCTGTCCAGCCAGAATAGGGGACAAAAGAGGTGTGTTGCTAGCTCCAAGGTGCATCATGCAGCATCACTCAACCCCTAGGACTCCCATTTCCAAGCATTATGGGACGCTATGCGTGGCAAAAATACGGGGAGGCAAAAGCCCCACCTAAAATGGAAGATGGACAGGGACGAGCAACATTGCCAGCAGGCCTCCTTTACCAGTGATGCAAGGAGAATGCTTGGTCCACGAGGCCAATAGATGCCGAACTCTACAAAGGTGGGCACGCCTCCCAAGTACTGTAGGTGGCACTGCCAGCCATGCCTCAAGCCTGGCCACCACATCAAGATGACCCTCCCCCCCTCCCTTAGTGCGGGAGAGGAGGGGGATGTTGTAGATTAACATTATGATATCTATTACATCATTGATATTGGGAAGAGACGATTATATTCAGCAGGAAATTGTGGTAGCTGTCGTGGTGATGGTGATGGCAGCTGTGATGATGACGATGGAGATGGTAGCTGTGGTGGTGGTGGTGGTAGCTATGATGATCGTGATGGTGGTGATTGCTGTTATGGTGATGGTAGAGGTCATGACATTGGTGGTGATGGTGGTGGTGGTAACTTCGGCGGTGGCGGTGGTGGTAACTGTGGTGCTTATGCTGGTGTTGATGGCAGCTATGATTATGGTGATGGTGGTGGTGGTAACTATGTTAGTGGTCATAGCTGTGATCATGGAAATGGTGGTAGGTTGTCAGAAACGGCTTTCCTTCGGGCAAGTGTGGTTCAGAGACATCTCTAATTTGGACAAGTAATAAGCGGCCTGACAGGGCCGCGAGGCACTTATTTGTTTTTAGAACATTTACACATAATTATTTTAGTAATATTGTTCCTAGAGTGGTGACGTGGTATTGATCTGTAGATGATGTTTTACTTATATCCTCTCTTAGATTAGATCTTGTAAAATAATGACGTTAGATACAACCAATTCTGTGACAAGTACCTTCGAAAGACCAGTACATAAATTATGTTGCTGTGTGCTTTCTTTTGTACTCCTTTGTTAGATAAAACCTATCATGCAACAAATAGCCCTGAAAGGTCCAGTATGTGTTTTGCAGTGTGCTTTCCCATGTACGTACTTTTTCCACAAATACGATCTATCCTATTACAAATACCCTATACCAGACCAGTAAATCTACTGCTGTGTGTTTTCCTTTGTAATCTTTAGTACAGTCATGCTACCCTCTCCCCCTTGCTTTCATCAACCCTCCCCACCGCACTACCTTTCCCCACGCCACTATACCCTCCTCCAACCCCCACCCTCTCACAGCCCAGTCTTACAAGTTTCCTTTTCACTGATTGTCTACACGAAATTTTATTTTTTCACACAACCTGTTGGTCTTCTTCGTACTTGCTATGAACATCCGTTTAAGGCATATGTGTGTAAATTATTACGATTTTACATGTTGTGTACTCGTAATACACAAAGAAAAAGTTTATGAGAGCTGTTGGCAGGTGCGATCAGCATTCTATCTGGAATAAGCCCTGTCCTACCACAGATAACTATATTCCTAACTCAGACCAACGCTCTCCCTACCCTCCTTTCCTAGTGTGTGTGTGTGTTAGTGTGTGTGTGTGTGTGTGTGTGTGTGTGCACTTGACCAACTTCTGCATCATGTGGATCTGGCCTAGGGAATATTGTGAGGTCTTTACACTTTTCACCTGGCCTCAAGATCGAGGTCGAGATGTGAGCGACCTGTAGAGGGCGGGGCCAAGGTCAAGGCTGAGAACCTGAAAACGAGGCCAGGCCATACTTGGTAGGTGGGGCACTGGACATTGGAGTGCCTCTAATGTGAGACGGTAGCGTGTGAAAATTTCTTTTTCTGTTGTTTGCTGGTGATACCGTATTGTTATGTGAAAATGAATGTGAGCTACAAGGCTTGTGGAATAAGTTTTGAAGGGTATATAGGAAACAATATATATGTGGATGTCGATAAGAGTAAATTTATGGTCTTTGAGAGAAAGGAAATCGCGGCATGCACAGTGATGCTGGACGGTGAAAAAAATAGATAATGCTGGTGCATTCAGGTTCTTAGGTAGTGTGGTGATGAGTAAGAATGGAAATTTAGAGGATGACGTGCTTGAATGGGTGCGACAGATAAGAAAGGTTGCTGGTCCATTGAAAACAGTCATGAAGAATAGGGAAATGAGCAAAGAAGTAAAAAAAAAAAGAAAGGCGCTGCATGAAAGTCTTGTGATCCCCACTCTGACATGCGGAAGTGAAGCTTGGACCCTGTTGAAAGGAATCAAGCCAACAATGAGAGCTGAAGAAATGAATTTTTTGAAAGGAGTGTGCGGAGTTATATAGAAAGATTAAGAGACACATGGGGAAGTAAGGCAGCGTTTTGGTGCCGATATGTATGTACCTAAATATGCGAAGAGAAATACTTTGAGATGGTTTGGCCATGTGGAGAAGATGGAGAATGTGAATTTAACTACATGACGAGTATAGATGAGTGATGTGGAGGAGGAGAGGAGGAGCAGGAGACCAAGAGTGAGATGCAGGGATTGAGTGGATAGACATTTTATGAAAGAGGGAAGTGTGAGTTGGATGGAATGCAGCCAAATGGCGGAGGACAGGAAGACGTAGAGACAATTTATGTGAGGCCACGTCTTACGGGATTAAGGAGTCTAACAATAGATAGACATAGATAAAACTTAAGATGGAGAGATGTCTATTTTGGGCTTGGTTAAAGTGAAGACAGTAAAGTTTGGAACTTCAGACATAATGCATTCTCACCAAGGTTACTAGTAGCAGTCCAGTGAATTGGAAAGGCTGTCATTTTGCTACATTAGTTTGGAACCAGGGACGAGTAACAGTAACACTACAACCAACAACAGCAGTATATTTAACATTCTTATGCTGAAGTGTTGTTGTAGATGGGTTACTTTGTGACGCTGAGGGGTTAACACTACAACCAACAACAGCAGTGTATTTAACATTTTGAAATATGTTGAAACATTGTTGTACATGGGTTACTTTGTGACAGAAGAGTAATTATTAATATTCTTGATATTCATTTATTGCTTGACTATATATAGAGAAAGAACAGAGAAATTAGTTGGAGAAGAACAGGGAGGCTTTAGGAAGGGAAGAGGTTGTGTAGATCAGATATTCATTCTTAGATCTTTAGTGGAAAAGTTTCTAGAGAAGGGAAAGAAGTTGTATGCGGCTTTCATGGATTTGGAGAAAGCATATGACAGGGTGGATAGACAAGGATTGTGGAAAGTGTTAAGAATATATGGAGTAGATGGGAAGTTGTTGAATGCTGTGAAGAGTATGTACGATGGTGCGAAGGCTGCAGTGCGTGTCGATGGTGAACTAAGTGATTTTTTCTCTTTGAAAGTTGGTTTGAAACAGGGATGTGTCATGTCTCCATGGTTGTTCAATCTGTACATGGATAGGGTAATAAAAGAGGTACAAGGTAGGGTAGTGGATGTTGGAGTGGCCCTGGTGAGAGAGGATAGTGTTTGGAAACTCCCTGTACTGTTGTTTGCAGATGATACTGTGTTGTTGAGTGAAGACAGAGGGGAGCTGCAAGGCTTGGTGGATGAGTTTGGGAGAGTGTGTAAGAAACGGAACCTGAAGGTGAATGTAGGGAAGAGTAAAGTGATGGTCTTTGAGAGAGGTGAAGTTAGTGAATGTACAGCGAGGTTGGATGGTGAGGAATTGGAAAATGTGAGTACGTTTAAGTATTTGGGTAGTGTGATGAGTAAGGATGGAGGTTTGGAGGGTGAAGTGCTTGAAAGGGTACAGCAGGGAAGAAAGGTTGCTGGTTCTTTGAAAGCAGTGATAAGAAATAGGGAAGTGAGCATGGAAGTGAAAAAGTTACTACATGACAGTATTGTGATACCAACTCTAACGTACGGAAGTGAAGCTTGGACATTGTTGGAAGGACACAAGTCAAGAGTGAGAGCAGTGGAAATGAGTTATTTAAGAGGAGCCTGTGGAGTCACGTGGAGAGACAGGCTGACGAATGAGGATATAAAGAAGCGTTGTCGTGTGGATGTGGATGTGATAGGAAGCGTTATGAGGAACACACTGAGGTGGTTTGGCCATGTGGAGAGGATGGAGGGTGAAAGACTGACGAAGAGAGTGTATGTGAGTGAGGTGGAGGGGGGAAGAGGGAGGGGGAGGCCGAGGATGAGATGGAGGGATGGGGTGGAGAGGTTTATGAGAGAGGGGGGTGTGAGTTGGGAGCAGGGCAGTGAAATGGCGGGGGACAGGGCGACTTGGAGGCGATTTGTGTGTGGCCACCCCAAACGGGATTGAGGCGTCTGGCAATAGATAGATAGATAGACTATATATAAAACATGCATTATGGAATGGTATATAGCTTGAAGTAGAATACCACGTTAATATATCTGTCTGTCAGAAGAATTTGCTCATTCTCATATTCAATGAACTCCAAAAGGTACGATACACTTATTATTGAGGGGACATAGTTATTGGGATATTTAAAAAACGAGCACTGCCTTATCATAGATGGGAGTACATATAGCTCTGGAGACGTGGATGCACTGAACGCCTTCTTGGGAGCCACGCCACTGCACGGAGACTTCGTTATCCTTATCATGCAGAGAAGCCAATCGGTAAGGACTTCAAGGGACACATTAACACTGATGGTGGTTTAATTTCAGTTTATTCTTGCTACTTCGAAAAAGACATTATTTAGCGCAAGGGAGACTTCTAGTAATGGAAACCTTTAAAAAGGCTGTATCTAGTCCCTTCAGATTGAAATGTCTCTCTTGACCTGAATACCTGTATAAATTACCTCCGCCTGTCATTAGAAAAACACTTTTTTTGTATAAGTAAGGTAAATTTACTGTCTTTTCACTTACAATTATTATTCTTTAAATTAGCCTATTATTTTTAAATTTAGTCTAACATTCGCGTCCTCTCCTGAAATCTATCCATAGCTAACATAACATTTTTCTTGGTTGCTGATTATAATTACATCTCTTTCATTGATTTCTACTTCCATGTAGATACATGCATTACTCTGTTCGTATATTCTGGCGTGCTCAATGCTTACACCTATTGATACACGAATTACCGCAGGTTTCTTTGGGCAAAAACTTTTACAATTGTCGTGACTGAAAAAGTTCTGCAAAGTACTGACAGCAGTGAAAGCAAGTTTTGTCTCAACGACCTACTTCTATTAAACTGAATTACATGAACCGTCATATTTTGTTTACTAGTCTGTGCGTGTGGATGAGGTTGCAGCACCATGGGGAGTTTCTGTGTTTGAGGTGGCGGTGGATGGCCAGGACGCTAACGTGACACAGTTCTCGCGGGTGGCCAGTCAGGTTGGCAAGGTAGGTAATTCATGTTAGAGCTAGGCACGGTAGGTCACTCTCAGATTACTGCTAAAATGAGTTGGTCAGTGAACCATCCTCTACTCATCCTCAGCTGCGACAGATGTCATGGCCTGTGACCATGGTGGTGGTAAGCGATGACCCAGCCTTCCTCGCCAGGTTTGCTGAGTGGTCCCTCAAGGGCCACCTCCTGGTGTGGTCAACGAGGCTCCTCTTCCTCACGTACCTCCCAATCCACTGTCTCCAAAACATCCACAACACACTTGCGATCACCAACTCCATGTTAATTGTCCTCACCCATTCACCAAAACTCAGGTAGGCCCAAGGATATGATTAAACATTAAGCTTTATCAAAATCTGTAAACATTTAAATTAAGTAGACGTGCAGTTTCTTTCCGTGCATTCAGAGAAAACATGAAAATTGCATACCGAGTCCTGCGATATATGTGATGATTTCTTTGAAAGCCCTGTGTATGGATTATTTTTTTGTATTCATTTGTTTTTTCCTTCCTCTGTTCTGTTATTTTTTTTAAAATCCCCTATTTCTTATCATTTTCATTATAGGTAAGGGCTCACCCCTTAAGAATGATTGGGGTGATCAAGTTCCCGAAATATCGCATTACAGATGAGAGTTCAATGTACAGCTTGTACCAAAACATCCATTCACTATACCCGTGAAAGTTAAATTTGGTGAGGGAGGCTGACCCCACTAAAATAGTGTGTGGAAAATTGTATACAGTGGAAGACCTTCGGAGTAACCTGGGAAGTTTAATTAAAGTCTATTTTCTATTTCTGATTGTTTATATTTTTAAGAGCATGCTAGCTTTCCCAAGACTTACTGGGGGAGCACACTCCCCATGTGTCGCATTGCAGTTGAGGTCCATTGTACAACTTGTAAGAAGATATCAAAACCATATCACTATATCTGTCATTCTTTCCCTACTTTTGAGATTTCTTAATCAGATGATTGATATCCATGTGCTCATTTTCTCTTATTTCTGATCGATTTTATTTTTGGGAGGGGGTTGACCCCTCAAGAATCATTGGGAAGTCACTATCGCCAAATACAGCATTATGGATGAAAGTCCACTTCACAACATGCAGCAAGACATTAAAGCCATATCGTCCCTCCTTTCACTTTTTTTTTTTTTCGAGGAGACCTAACCCCCTAAAATTCATGGTTGCAAAATTGTGTTCAGTGGAGGACTTTCCCATTAACCAGCTGAACTCACTTGGGAAGTGTGATTCATATCCAACAAATAGCCTATAAGGAGTTAAAGCACACACACACACACACACACACACACACACACACACACACACACACACACACACACACACAGGGTTCAGTGCTGGCACCAATCATGTTTTTAGTGTATATAAGTGATATATACAGTAACACTGGAAATGAGAGCTATCTGAATATGTTTGCAGATGCCGCAAAAATACAAATACACTGCAAAACACTGAATAAGAAGAGAGGTGATAAAGACGTAAGGAAATTCAGTTTCCCAAACAGAGCAATTGATCAAAGGAATGCACTACCGAATGAAATAGTGTGTGCCAAAACAATTCACAAATTTAAGGATATGTACAATAAATATGGTTTAAGACACGGGGCAGTACGAGCTTGACTCATTCCTGTAAAGATACAATTAGGTAAGAACAATTAGGTAAGAACACACACACACACACACACACAGCCTAAATCAAGCGCAACGTTGTAAGGTGCTTTACCGAAAATGATACCATCCTGCTATGCTGGATTGGTAATACTAAATGAGTAATTACTGTAAGGTTAGCCCATTCTGATTACGGGCGAGGGTGAAGCCCTCTCTAGTTTCTCGTCATGTGGCATTTGCTCACGTACAAGGGGCCCAACCCAGCCCTGCTCAGCCCGGCCCGACTGTAACGTTTTTGAAAAGCTTTTATCTCAGCAACTACAGGGCCAATCACTGCGTGGTTTGCACCTATGATAACGCAATTCTTCAAAAATTGTTTTTGACAGGTTTCATCACATCCAATAGGTGCAATGCCACGTGACACGCGACAAGTGCAGCATATCGAAAATCTTCAAAAGAGGGCCACAGGCCAGACAGTTTGTCGTAAAGGCATGAAACTTGGCTGGTAGATAGCCATCAATAGACTCTAGGCATCCTCGGGGCGTAAGGAGACATTTCAATGTTTTCTAAATCAAATGGACTCATTCGTACTTCGCCAACAAAGGCATTTTATTGATAAGTACACTGTTGTAGACGGGGCTTCATATTAGTTATCAGAGAGTCACTTCAACGACTGCCAAGTCTAGAAAGAGGTGGTAGATCCTATTCATGCACATTTTCGTAAAAAAATTACCCAGCCAGCTTGATTGGATGTCAGCGTCCTAGTCTGGCCAACCTTCATACCTCAGTCCTATACCAAACCTATTTACCATATCAGTCCATTTTCTTCTTAGCATACCACGCCTCACCTCACCTTGAAACTCTCTCACATTCACTCTTTTCACAGCCCAGTTCATATCTATTCTCTTGATTTTGACCTAAACATATCATCTAAGAACGTTCTGGTAAACGCTCTTGCCCACAAACTCCTCACTCCATCTTTCTTGAATCAAATTATTTCTTATTTTATGCAAACTCCTCACTCCATCTTTCTTTAATCAAATTATTTCTTATTTTATGCAAACTCCACACTCCACACAAGTTTGTCATAAATCCCAAATTTTGATGCCACACTAATATCACACCCATATGTTAATGAGAGCAGTAATAAGCCACTCCATGTAGTCGTCTTGAAGCTATCACGCTCGGATCTCTTGATTTATATCAAGGTATAGCACCAGCCACTTTCTTTCGTTGTGCCAATCTACATTCCATTTCTGTTGTACAGTCGTGGTCATAAATAATCATCTATCGTCCGTTATCCCGTGCCTCAGGCTGCCTCCTTTATGCGCGGCAAGTCACACTAGAATAAGAGGGTCTGAGAGGGAGGGGCCAGAGAGAGAAGGGAAGGTGGATGGTGGGACTAGTGATGGTGTGGGGGTGGAGAGAGCGAGAGGAGGGAAGGTAGGTAGGGGAGGGAGAACGAGATTGGAAGTGTTGGTCACATTATTTGTCTATTTCCTTTCATTCAGGGCATGATATAAAGGAGTTAATATTGGGTAGATAATGCTGCATTACATCCTGTATAGCTGCACCAGCAACAAGCTTTAGATATAGGTGGTGATATCAAGGGCTGGCTCGTAAGAAAAATATACTGACGTGACAGATCAAACATTAGTGCAGAGCCATCGAGACTGTGTGGGCCCAGATTGTCAACGCGTGGGAACCAGAGAACGAGAGGGCACGGGCCTACCTCCTCAAGCACACCAAGGACGAGTGGTAGCTGTTCGCACGAAACCAGCAAACCATCAACAACATTGTTTCCTCGGTGACGGGAAAACCGCAAGAGGTTATCGAGACAGGTCACTGGACTACTTACTAAGGCTTTCCTGGTTGCTTTGGCTTGACTAGTGTCGGTAAACATTAACTTAGTTACATTTTGGGAGTTTGGGTGGGATTTTCTTTCATTTTCCTTCTAACAGATTATGAGATATCGTTATTGTATCCACCCATGTGCACAGGCATCAGATTTATTTACCTTTTATGCACAATTATTTTCAACAGACTTTTCACATCGAGATGCCATAAAATAGTTGACATGATGGTGACTCTGTAGAAGGAGTGTACAGCGAGTGGATGCTCATATTTACTGTTGACAGGGCCGTGTCAAAGGCTGGATGTCATACTTAGGACCACAATTTATTTACATGTAATGGTAGAGGACGTTTCTTATACAAACATTACGGAAGTCAAAGCCATCCTGATTCCATTCTGCATCCGAAGTCTCCGAAGTCAAAATTCACGGATAAACACAAATATTGGCTCCGTACTAATGTTTGATCTGTCATGTCGGTAAATTTCTTTCACGGCCCAGCCTACGATATCACAACCTATCTAAAGCTTGTTATCTGACGCCGCTATACAATGTGTAATGCAGCATTATCTACCGAATATTAACTCCTTTATATGATGCCCAGACTGTAAGAAAATAGACAAATTATGCGACCACGACATCGCATTTCATTTTCCCTCCCCTACCTCCCCTCCCTCCTCCCCCTTACTCCACCCTCGCACCATCACTCGTCCTCCACCCACCTTCCCTTCTCTCTCTTGCCCTCCCTTTCAGCCCCTCCTTCTCTAGTGTGACTTGCCGAGCAGGAGCCAGCTTAAGGCACGTGGTACCGGAGGATAGGTGATTATTTATGTCCACGACTGTGTGACTACTGATGTTTTCTATAACTGCATCCAGGAACTCAACCTCATCAATTCAAAGTCTTTCCCAGTTCACCGTAGCATCACACTGGGAGTTACCCTCTTTGTCAACAATCATCATTTTGTTCCATAGATATATGGGACTGGTCTTATAAAAAAGAGGAAAAAAACATCAGCAGCCGCAGCAACAGCAGAATAAGCCTGGTTCACGGTACCAGATCAGTGAAAGACGATTATAAAGGCCTCTCCCTAATCTCACTCGCTTCTCTCTATTGTCAGTCTGATTTGTTCTCTTCCAGCACACTTTCTTGAGTTTATTACCCTGTATGTTTTGTCTGTCTGTAAACTTACCCGTTTCCATTTCAGAGCCCTCATTTTGTTCTGGCAGCTGAATCACCTGTTATACTCTATTTTAAGTAATTATGCAACCTACTTACGGCACTGGCGTATGCTTTAATATAGTTAAGATATTCTTGGCTCTAGTCTAAATTCTTACATTCTGTCTTCTCAAATCACACTTTGCATTATCCTCTCCGTCATACCAAGGACAGCTTACGCAGACTTGTATACATGCAATATTGTATGATTTACATGGCTGGTCACAACTTACTGTCTTCCTCATGCCAAGATCTGAAAACGTTGATAATGGTCAAGCTACACTCAGACATATAATATACGCCCCGGTTCATAATGTAATACTGTGAGTCTGTGATAATCATCTGACAGTGTCAAAAAGTGAGTGAAAGTGTGTCAGTCAAACTTAATGTTGGTGGGAGCCTACCTCTTCATTTTATTTATTTATTTATTTATTTTTCATAAAATAGCATTAATCACTATGGGTATCTTGGTTTGAGGATCCTCAATTTACATCGTAAAAGTAAATGCAATGAAAGATTTAACATCAAATTCTGAATAAAGCAAAGCACAACAAAACAAAAGATTTGCCTAAGAATAATCTACACAGGTCACGGCATGCTTCCCAAACACAAAAATTCCAGCTAACCATGCCCTGGCCTTCAGAATCCATAAGTATTTGTCATCACTATACACCATCACTGCTCTACATAGTGCGAAAAGGAACATTAACCCTTTAACCGCGGGTGTCATTCCAGAATGACATTAACAAAACTGGACCAAACCGCGGGTGTCATTCTGGAATGTTCGTGAATATTTTGAACACTGCGCATTTTTCCTGTGCGCAAATTGTCACACGCAAGAGTAGCTGTCGAGTTCTTTCATGCCAGCCATCCCACACCTCCCTCCTCCCACCCCGAGGGGGGCCCCCCCCACCCCTGCCCTGACATGCATCAGTCAGTATCTGTCCAGCTCTGTGCGTGATAATGGCGCTCCGTTCCGACTCATCGTTGCTCGTTTCCTCCTCGCAAATGATCAGTGCTAGTGTGCCTTCGACCTCTACACCGGTGAAGGAACTGCCGACGGCGAGGCAGAAGGGGTTGAGCACTCCAGAAATTAGAACAGAGCTGGACAAAACTGTAAGTACTACTCTGGATTGTGGCAGTGAGAGTGATACACTTACAGCAAGTAGTGATGATTTTGCAGTGATTGGTGGTGAACCCTTTACCATTGACAGTGACAGTGATGAAAGTGAGCGTGTAGTTTCCCCCCCACCACCCCCAACTTACTCTGGGAAAGGGCAGGCGCCTATGGGGAAAATTGGTGTTGCACGTGGGAAGGGAGTGAAGCGCAGACTTACGTCTCCTACACCAGGCCCTAGTAAGCATTTCCCACCACTTTCCCATTCCCCTAGCCCTATTGCCCTCACATCATCTTCATCTTCTGCCGTGCCCTCTTCTCAGTCTACATCATCTGAGGAATATGAATTCCCAGAGCCTGCACAGCGAGGGAAGGCAGGCCGTGCAGGCCGTGCAGGCAGGGTAAGCAGGGCAGGCCGGCCTAGAACAAAGGGGATGCGTGGCAGTTGGAGGGCAAAGCTGGGCGATAAGCGAGGTGATAGGCGAGGTGATAGGCGGGGAATAAAGGGTCAAATTTCACCACGCACCAGGTCAGTAACCCCCCCGCCTGCCCCCCGCTCAGCTCCCTCACCCTCGCCACCCCCCCACTCACCGCCCTCGCACTCACCCCCCTCCTGCTCGCCTCCTGCCTCACCTCCTGCCTCACCCATTGCCTCACCCATTGCCTCCACCTCAGCTCCTTCTCACGGGGAAACGAGTGCAATGCGACCTGCCACTTCCACTGAACCACACACAGGGAAAGTTGATGCATTTGTTTGGTCTGACGGTGCAGATTTTCAGCCACACAATCCGCCGTTTGATATGACAAATGCTGGAATACAGCCTGCCTTTCCATGCAACGCAGGAGATGATTTTGTTGACTACTTCCTGGCCTTCATGGATGACGAAATCGTGCAGCATGTCAGCGATGAGACCAATAGGTATGCAGCTCAGTGTGCAGCAGAAGGGCTGGGACCTATTGGCTCACCAAAGCAAGTGTCGTGGTTGCCTGTTGGGATCAGAGAGCTGTATGTGTTCTTTGCACTGATGTTCTTGATGCCCCATATCAAGAGACATGAGTTGGAGGAGTACTGGCTCGTGGATGACATTACTTCTATCCCAACATTCGGGAAGTATATGTCACGGGATCGGTTCTGACAGCTGCTAGGATACCTGCACTTAGCTGACAATGGAAACCCGTCCCAAACTGACCCTTTGTGGAAAGTGAGGGATTTTCTCAACAGGATTAGGGATCGATTTATGCGATTTTTCCGTCCTATGCAGAAAGTCGTCATAGACGAATCCCTGGTATTGTTCAGAGGACGCCTCAAATTCATGCAGTACATCCCCAGCAAATGCCACCGCTTTGGGATAAAGTTCTTTGTGCTGTGTGACTGTGAGACGGGGTATATCCTTGATTTCGTCATCTACTCTGCAAGCACAATGGACGTGAACAGGAAAGACCCCCTTGGCTTCTCTGGCTCCGTTGTAAAAGTGCTGATGGAGAGGTATTTTGGTGGGAATCATGTGCTGTACACAGACAATTATTACACAGCACCGAAACTCTCCAAATACCTGGCTGAACACGGCATTAGCACTGTTGGCACTGTACGGAGCTATAGGAAAGAGTGGCCAAGTTTCCCAGAAGCATCATCCTCATCCAAGGGAGATGTGCACCTGAAGAAGTCAGACAAGCTTCTGGCGATCAGGTGGCATGACAAGAAGGTCGTGAATATGATCAGCACCATCCACAAGGGGGAATTGCAGAGAACTGGGAAGGTCAGCTACAGGACGGGAGAGCCAATCATGGAGCCTGATGCCGTCATTGACTACAATGTCAACATGAGACTTGTTGATAAGTCTGATATGTGATTGGCGAAATAGACTGTCTCAGGATAGACACCCGATGGTACAGGAAGGCTTGCCTGCACATGCTCGATATGTGCATGCTCAACACCTTC
Organism: Coenobita brevimanus; assembly: GCF_032717465.1. Taxonomy (NCBI): domain Eukaryota; kingdom Metazoa; phylum Arthropoda; class Malacostraca; order Decapoda; family Coenobitidae; genus Coenobita; species Coenobita brevimanus. The sequence continues at coordinate 18,984,920 of NC_137011.1, read as the reverse complement.
ATCCTCTACAAGACACAAGTCGGGGGCATAAGGCAACCATCCTTGAGACAATTCTCCAAGACTGTCGTGCAGCAGCTGCTTGCACGATTTGGTCAGGTGACGGCATTGACCCTGAGGCGACACTCTGACACACAACCTGACCGTCTTGAGTGCCGCAATTACATGAGACGGCACCAGCTTGTGAAAATGCCTCTTGCAGCAGGTGGCAGGTTGTCACAGGGCCACTGCAGAGTATGTCATAACACCACACGGAGGCCTCGGACGAGAAAAATGAGCACACACCAGTGCCAGGAATGCCAAGTCGCTCTCTTTGTGACTCCATGCTTTGCCGAGTACCACTCTCTGAGTAAATACTGAAAGTGACAGTGATATACAGTGATGCAACAGTGACGTGCTTTACCAATAATTGTATAATGGATAATGTAGTAATAAGGGATATTTTGCCTAGAAAAAAATGTAAATATTGGCCAGTATAATAAGTGATATTGTAATAAGAGAATCTGCGGCACTTGTGTAATTCTGCGGCACTTGTGTAATTCTGTGATGCGACAGTGACGCAATATAGTAATAAGTGCAGTGTAAATATAATGTATATTGCCCAGATTATATGTAAAATAATATTAGAAGTTAGAAATAATGAAAAGATCGCCCCAAACGTCAGTGAGCGGGTGAAGCCGCAGTGACTTGGGGTGCAGCCGAAGTGAAGTGCGGGTGCAGCCGCAGTGAAGCGCCTTTTTCCTACCTCAGTGAACACAGACTGGGTGTTTATCGTATGTGCAGTGTTGATATATGTTTATATTACCATTATCAGAGAGTGGTTGGCATTTGATACTGGTGTTTGGGGCGTAAAATAGTGATTTTACACCCCTCACTTCTAACGGCACTGCCCGTCCTGTGAAAGTCAACAAAGTCATGAAACCTACATCAATGGAAAGCTGAAGGTTAGTACTTTCTAATGGTACCTTATTTTTTTTCTCTAGCTTTATTCTGTGCAGAGTTATTAAGGTTTAAAGGCTTGTTTACATTTGGCTGAAACCCCCGCGGGAGAGGACAGTCAGGCCAAAACAATGCCCACGGTTAAAGGGTTAATATCTCTCCTCCACACACACACAAATGACTTCTCTAACTTTCCTGGCTGTCCGGTCATGATGTGGCGTCTCTCTGGAATGTAATCCAAATGAGCTGGTGACACTCAACTTTCGCAGGTAACAGTCAGGGAAAACTCTGTTACAGTGCACAGTTAAATTCAGTTCGATGGTGTAGAATGAACATTCTCCCTTCGAAAAATCTAAATTACGTCCGGTAATTATTGATTGTACTTAGGAACTAACTACGCTGGGTGGTAACCATATAACTGTGGGTTTTGGCCGGGTTAACTCTCCCCTAGATTCCCCTATCTAAAATCACATAATATGGCAAAAGTTTCAGAGGAGATCCCAACACCTCCCCAAGGCCCCAACCAAATGGGCAGAATCGTGTGGCCATTAGGGTGGAGTGTTTTTTTTTTATCATCAATTTTTAAAAAATGTAGGTACCAAGCTTCGACAAACATGTCAAAGCTAGAGAAAATGCTATTTGGGGGGCGGTGCCATCTTCCGCATGCCAGCAACCCTCATTTTATTCCTCCAGAAGAATCGTCAACTACAGGAAATTTTTAAACTTGGTGTAAATCAGAATTACCTGCTTAGGGATTATGATTCTCAGTTTATATTATCCACAAGTGAAATCAATTGCATAATATATTGGGCCACATCCTAAATATTGTGTTGCTTTGTCATGCAGGTATTGGTTAGATTTGTGTTATGGTTCATCAAAGGCTCGTATATGCCAATGTTATGTGTATTGGTATGTAATAATGGAGACTAGCAAGAATGCAACAAATGTCAGAGTACTGCATAGTGGTCATACATTCAGCAACATCGAAAGTTCTCACCAGGCATCCTCCCAAGTAAGAGGCAAATCATTGAGAGAATTTCGCACTCCAAGAACTTCAAGATGGTCAACTTCTCTGACAGTGTTGCAAACGAGCTTCATGACAGATTGGTATGGTGTAATCTCTACCCTCTTCATCGGTTACAATATCGAAGAAGATCCACAAACTAATATCATCATTCATTTCACTCGACAGATGGCCCAAGAAGAAATGAAGCGGAACGTTTTTGATGAATGAAGGATATTAATGATCTGTTCAATATATTTTGTAAGGATGAAAAGCAACAGAAGAATTTGGAGAAGGACTACAAACTGAGTATGACTGAAGAAGACTTTACTTTCTATGAAGACCAGAAGAGTGCTTGCATCAGTCAATGCCTGGATATTGTAGTGTAGTTGACTCCATCTGATGAAACATTCATCCACAGGTCGTGTTATGCACCTGCATCTACATCTGTTCCTGCATCTGAACCCTTGACAACTGCATCTGGATCTGCTCTATCTTCCCTCTCCTTAAGTGACCAACCATCCGGATCTGGTTACTTGTCCATCGATTCATTGTCTACAACGACAACAGAAACAGCAGTAACTTCAGAATTCGCACCAGGTGCTTCTGCACAATGCAGCAAGCATAATCGCAGGGAGTGGAAGAACCTTGTTATGATGTGTGAGCAATATCAGGTGTCTGACAGAGCTGTTGCTGCAATCACTAATAGCATGTTGGGCATCATATCTGAATATGATAGAAGACATGTCATCGACTGCAGTAAGTTGCACAGCCAACGTGATAAATATAGGGAGCATATATGAAGAGAAGAACAAGTAAATTTCAAGCTTGTTGACAGCATTTATCTAGATGGGCGAAAAGACAGTGCACTGATGATGTTGGAAGGAACAAATAAGAAGCACAGTACAGTTCAGTTGGAGGAACATTACACCGTATACTAGTTGGGGAACCTGTTAGTTATTATTTAACTCACCTATTGCCCAGTGATGGAAGAAGTTGGACGTTGCTCAGGCTGTTTATGATGCAGTTAAAGGCACCGAGTTGGCAGCTACATTGGCGGTTGTTGGCACTGATGGAACAGCTACTATGACAGGACCTGAGCCTACTAATGCCAAGTTGGATTCACTTTCCATCAGGGCGCAGGGAGGCGTGTCTTGTGTGTTACGTCAGAAGGCTTATGTAACAGAAAATGCATAAAAGGGCAGACTCAAATTAAATATTTATAATTAGGGAAAATGAAGAAGGGGAAGAAATGCTGACTCGTTTAACCCTATAATAAAGCAGTAGGTTCCCTCACACCCTTACACCTTCCATCACACCCCCACACCTCCATTCACACCCTCATATCCTCCCTTACACCCCCGCACCGGGTTGTGTCTTGAAGGTAGTGCTTATACATTCATGGGGCAAGCATTCACTCACGACCATGGTCAGAAGTCAAATGAACTGGGGCTTCATACCCACTAACGTCACTCTTATGCTCCGCCCCCTGCGCCAGCTTGGAGCCATTTTAGAAGGAAGTGATCCGACTTGGTATAAGTAGACTTGGGACAGGACGGCATAATGGTTGGATACGGGCTCCTGAGGAGATGAAAAAGCCACTACAGTGGGTTATTTGTCTACTGCATACAAATGAATTGCCATTGTAATATGTATTTGCCTACACCGACGGAACCACAAACAGTCCTGACAGCTTTGCAGGACCCATTGGCAAACAACTGAATGGCACAGTGTCTGATTGGGTAGTTGTGGGGTTCCAACCTGTGACCAATCCAAACTTCCCTGAATTACCTGAGTCTGCTGTTGATGATCTGAATACAGACCAACACTATGGCTACAGAATCTTCAAAGCTGTCATTTCAGGATTGGTGGACAATGACCTGCAGCTCCTTGAAGTCGGTCTGACTGTACACTCACGAAGGATGACTCTTGGGTGCCGAATCCTACAGCACTATGTATCAGTTCAGAAGCCCTCTCTTGCTCTGGTTCTACTGGTAGAGTTTTGTATCTTGGTGTACTTTCCCACATGGTTCAACATCAAGTTTAACTGCAGGCTGACTGATGGAACAAAGAACTATTATCAACTTGTCCATCTGAATGAGAATTTACCAAACGTAGAGGCCTGGGATGTTGCTCTGAAAGTGGTTAGGAGGAACTCATTCTTCGTGCATCCCGAGAACGTCCTGCTGACGATGCTGGCCGACGATAATGAAGAGATTGACAGAGAAGCAGTGGCTAGAGTGGTTACAGGACAGGGGTTCGACTGAAATAGGAAATGGATTTATTGAGAGCAAGAAGCACATAAAGAGACTAGCAAACAGGAAAAAGAAGGAGGTATATGATGATCTAGGAAGAGAAATGAATGCAACCTACTGTGAAAATAGGAAGTTATTCTGCAAAGAGGTGCGGAAATGTAGAAGTGAAAGCAGAAAGAAATGTGAAAGTGTGAAGGATGTAGGTGGTAGATTATTAACCCATGGGGATGATGTAAGGACAAGACAGAAGGAATATTTTGAAAGCCTGATGAATGGGAATAGAGAGAGCAGAGGCACTGTAAACATAATTGGTTTTGGGGGTGTACAGAGAAGGAATGCAGTGCCAGGAGACGTGACACTCGCACAGGTGATGAGCACTGTGAAATGGTTGAAAAATGGGAAAGCAGCTGAGGTTGTTGAAGTGTATGAAAAGATGATTAAGAGTAGTGGAGACAGCGGAATAAAGTGCTTGTTGGAGATATGTAAGAAGGCATGGATGAGTGAAACTGTGCCAGCGGTGTGGAAAAATGCTGTGATTGTACCCCTGTACAAAAATAAAGGGGAGCAAAGTAAGTGCAAGAATTATCTTGGCATAAGTTTACTGAGTGTGGTGGGGAAGGTATATGGAAGAAATATTATACAGAATATAAGAGAGATATCAGAAGTCTTAGTGAGTGATGAACAGGGTAGCTTCAGAAGTGGCAGAGGATGTGTGGATCAAATACTTGCAATGACACAGATAGTAGAGAAGGCTTCTGAGAAGGACTGTAAGGTGTTTATGGCATGCATAGATCTGGAAAAAGCATACAACAAAGTAGACAGAGAAGGATTTTGAAAGGTTTGCGCATGTGCAGTGTAGATGGTTAGCTGCTACATGCCATCAAGAGTTTTTATGATGGTAGTGAAGCATGTGTAAGGGTTAATGGGCATCTAAGTGAATAGTTCACGATCGATGTGCGCGTGCGATAAGGTTGTATGATGTCCCCATGGTTGTTCAATATATTTTTATGGATGGGGTGATGAGAGAAGTAAAGACACAAGTAATGGAGATGGGGATGGCGTTGGTAATGAGTGGTGATGAATGAAATATCTCAAATTTGTTGTATGCTGATGATGCAGTACTACTTGCAATACTGGACAAGAACTTGTTAGACTAGTGCAGAGTTTTGCTGATGTCTGAGAGTGCCGTGCCTTAAGAGTAAATGTAGAAAAGAGTAAAATGATGGTTACTGAGAGAGAAGGTAACTCCGAGTGCGATGTTATAGTGAATGGAGATAGACTGGAATTGGTGGGAGAGTTCAAATACCTGGGTACAGTGATAGAGAAAAGAGGAAAATGTGCAAAGGAAGTGGAAAGTAGAGTGACACAAGGAAAAAAAGTAGCTAGTGCAATGGCCTTGATAAGAAACAGAGGTTTGAGTGTTGCAGCTGCATGAGGCTTGCGTGAAGTAGTGTTAGTGCTACCTTTAACATAAGGATGTGAGACTATGGGGAGGGAGGGGCATGAAAATGAAAAGTCAAAAGTGAGAGCAGTGAAGTTGGGACTGCTGAGGAATGTATGTGGAGTACAGAGAGGTGAATAGTTTACGAAATAATGTGATTCGTGAAAGGTGTGGAGTGAGGAAGTCTGTGGACACCAGAATCGAAAAGAGTGTACTGAGATGGTATGGTCATGCTGAGAGAATGGATAACAATAGAATGGTGAAAAAGGTATATGGAAAGGTCAATGTTGAGAATATCTTTAACCCGTCACATCCCGAGGTTTTCCGCACCTCCGACATCCCACAGTCCCGAGCCTTTTTGGAAAAAATTTTTTTTGGCTAAAACTTCCGCTTTGGTTGAGAAACGAAGGAAAATCACCAAGAAAGGGTTTACCGTGGTCTATAAGTGGTCGGAACAGGTGAGGTCCCCCGCACCAGGTATCATATTCTTTCATTGACGTGTCAGGCGCTCACGTTTTCTATGGTAGGGAATACTGGGAGAAACAATACACAACACCTCTATATTTATTGAATTAGAACTAATAAACAATAACAGTAACAATATAATGGATTTCAGACACATATATATGAAAAATAAGCATTGTAGGCTACCATCGCGCGAGCATAGCGAGTAAGGTCCGAGTCGTAACATGCTATATGCTAAGTTTCTTGTATCAGTCAACATATCATTTTTTCTACTTGTATACTTCTGTTTCAATGACATTTTACCAATTTCTACTGTTTGTAAATGTTTTCAGATGTTTTCATTCATTATGATGACATGCAGCATAAGTTTAGTGCACATCAGCTTAGTAAGCGCACTCGCTATGACTCGTATTTCAACATACCCAATTGTTTTATCACTTTCCTATTATTTTTCCCTTTACATAGAACCTTTCCTCCACCACTGTAAATGTTTTCAATTATTTACATTCATTACGAGGGCATTTAGCGATATGCTAGCGCATATTCACGTAGCAACCACAATCTCAAACACTCGTGTTTCATCTTCTACTTTATTTATTCACTCCAATTATACTTTCCCACTTACATTACACACGTTTACACCCCTATACTGCACTGTACATACTTACTGGCATTATTTATTCAAGTGAGCGTCAGAATATCACATGAAAATACCCTAGCCATGAATGTTTCGACCAACATAATACTCAAACACTTATATACTAATTCTTCACATATATTACACACTTTCCCACTTGTTGACTTCTATTTTCATTATTACGGGCCTTATTCATTCAACTGAGCGTCAGGATATCGCATCTCTATACACACGCTATGAATATTTTGACTTAGAATATATTTCAGCACTTACAATAATTTGAACTTATATTATACCCGTTAGCATTTCCAATAATAATAATTACATAATTACGGGCCGTATTTATTGCACTGAGCGACAGAATATCGCATAAAAAAAACCCTCGCTATGTATGTTTCCAGTTACAGCATATTTATACACTTACATACAATTTTTGCACTTATGTTATACCCGTATGCACTTTATACTAATATTTTCAGATCAACATGACTGATAATTTCACTGAGCGTCTGTCTGTCGCATTTACTTCATAGTTTCAGCGTCCTGTCGCATTCACACCATATCAGAATTGCATCAACGTGTGATATTCGCTGAAACATGGGTGAATACAAAGACCCACGTCACACTCCACGCACTCATAGCGGGTGTCCTTCCTCTGTGTCTTGAGTCTCACCCGGTAATTGCTACACACGTGACACCTGCGTTGGGACCTAGGTCTGTTTGGCTGGGGAGGGATAGGAGTGGGGAAATGGCGGCCGGATATTCTCAGGGGAGTTTGGGCAATAGGGGCAGTGCGGGTGCGATGTTGGGGCCTTTCTACAGCATAAAGTGCAAACATCTCTCTTGTGAGCTCCCTCACAAACCCTTCAAAGGTTTCCTGAACTCCTGTTGTCATGGCATGAAGGTGGTGGCAATTCAGAGCAGTGATGTCTAGCAAGTGAAAGAACAGTTTCTTATACCATTTCATCGTGGTCCTGGCACACTCTACCGTCGATATCATGGAGTCTGACTGGTCCACCAGGCACATGTTTATGTTATAGTCCATGACACACTCAGGTTTCCAAATGTGACGCCTGTTCTCGCTACGGTAATCTACGGAATCAGTACGGTGCATCAAGGGGCGGTGAACCGTTGACAAGAGGCTTATTCTCTATTGTGGTTCCACACAGTTGCAAGGATGTTGTTGGCTTTGAAGAAGACAACCTCATTCCTTGCAAGTTTCTGCCCTACCTTGGCCATGTGATGCCGGTTCACCTTCATGGTTCCACAGACTCCCGTTTCATGCGTGTGAAGATAACGAGCGAGAAGAGGGCTAGTGTACCAGTTGTCCAGGTAGAGGACGTGACCACAATGAAGGTAGTCTTCTATCATCGTCTTTACCACTGCTCCCGACAGTCCAATACTTCGATCTTCTATTATGTCTGTCTGTACACCGGTGTACAAGACTATGTCTTGCACATATCCAGTCCTACAGTCGCACATAACAAAGATCTTGAACCCAAAACGGTGCCTTTTGCTGGGTATATACTGCCTAAATGAAATATTACCTCTCCACAACACGAGACTCTCGTCTATGACAAGGTCTCTATAGGGATAGAATGACAAACGAAAGGTTTGCCTCAGGTGATCACAGACCAACCTAATTCGCCTCATTTTATCAGTGTCGTTCGCATTTGCAGGATCATAAGCATCATAGAAATGGAGGCGACTTAGAATTTGTTGAAACCGATTACGGCTCATCACTTGCCCAAATATTGGGGTAAACATAACAGGGTCCCTCGTCCAGTAAGCAGGAATTCTGTTCTTTCGTATAATACCCATCAAAAGGACCAGGGCAAAAAATTGGAACATTTCTGAAAGGGAGACAGGGTAATCATATATGATAAAATGCCTACTCCTTGTTCCCAATCTTTCACTCTCAAGGTGCTGGGTGCTTACGAATGCCTCACTAAAAAACAGGTGGAAAAAATCCCACCTGGTGGAATTACGGTGAATTCCGGGAGCAATGTAGCCAGAGCGCCCCTGCTCAATGAAGGGGTGAATGAGGGGAGAAAAATCACTCCCATCCTCTCAATTCCATCCCACAAATCCCTCGTCCCCATCATCCCCATCACCGCCTTAGTCTGGGTGGGGAGGAGATCCTGGTGGGGGAGGTGGGGGAGAAGGAGTGCGGAGGGCTTCCCCACTGTCACTCCTCTTCCCTCTGCCTTTACCCTTTCCCTTTCCCTTACCCTTACGGCCTTGAGGAACATTAGGGGGCTGTGGGGATGAAATAGGGGAATATTGGGGAGCATAAGACGTGCTGGGGAGTGGTTCCTCCCCACCTTCCCCCTCCATGACAACACCACGTGCTTTCTCACGCACCGTAGCTCGACCACATGTTAGGGGATACTGGGGAGCATAAGACGTGCTTGGGAGTGGTTCCTCCCCACCTTCCCCCTCCATCACAACCCCACGTGATACTGAACACACCCGCACTCGCCCACGTGATACACTATGCCGCCTCACACTATCTAGGGAGAGCAATGACTCACTCACGTCACTCTCACTTTCCCTAATCCTCCCTGCACTTTCCCTTTCACTCCCCACTCCCTCCACGGCACTTCTTAACTCCCCAAACAAAATACTAGGCTCATACTCGCTCGTCCGACGTGGTGTGCGCTCTGGGCCGCGATGAGTGATTACCTCACGTCCATACCACGTGGCAGCACGTCCCACGACTCCGTCCTCGTCCTCATCCTCGTCATCGAAATCTGGTTCCAAATCACGTTGGGGATGGGCATAGGATGTTCCACGTGGTTTCTTGGCCGGCTGCCCCTCTCCAGCAGCACGGTAAGTCACGTACTGCCGCTTCTTGGGAGACGGGACATCTTCATCACTTCTGGTGGTTTCTTCCTCCTCTAGCTGCACATAATCTTTATCCAGAACCTCATCGTCCAGTGGGGAATCACTGTCGCCTGTAAAGGCGTCCAGGGCGGCTTGAATTTCGCCCTCTGAAAGACCTCTCTTTGCCATGTCTGAGTAGGGCCATTGCTACCAGGTGAGTGGACGAGTGGCAGGTTAGCGCGGGTTGCGAGGGGTCGCCAAGTGTCCCCGCCTGGTGGCAGGTAGGGGAAGGTCATGTGAGGATACGTACCGCAAATCAAGCACGAAATTTGAAAATTGTCGAAATTATGCACTTTGCAATTGCACGATGTACCAGTACGTCGCCGGGACTGGCAAATGCAAATCGTTGCAATGTACCCATACGTCGACGGGACGGGGCGGGTTAAGAGACAGGAAAAGATCAACTTGGATGAGAGGGCAGACAGGAGGTGGAGAGATGAGATAGAGAAATTTGCAGGGAAAACGTGGCAAAGATTGGCTCAGCCAAGGAATTCGTGGAGAAGGTTGGGGGAGGCCTTTGTTCAGCAGTGGACTTATAATGGCTGCTGCTGCTGCTGATATATATATATATATATATATATATATATATATATATATATATATATATATATATATATATATATATATATATATATGAGCGAATTTGAAGGAGGGAGGAAGCGAGGTAGGCCAAGGAGAAGGTGGAGGGATATGGTGGATGAGTGTGATATATATATATACAGTATATATATATATATATATATATATATATATATATATATATCTGAGCGAATTTGAAGGAGGGAGGAGGCGAGGTAGGCCAAGGAGAAGGTGGAGGGATATGGTGGATAAGTGTGTGAGAAAGAGGTATGGAAGTTGGTGAGGTTAGGGGACTGACAAGAGACTGTGCTGGCTGGATGAATGTTGTGGGAAAAGTGCATGGTCATGGATATGGTACCCCTCTTTAACGTGACAGCATTCAAACTGACTCTGTCGGATACGTTTATGTGAAGCTACAGAATCTGATGAAAGTTTTTTGGCGTATCAGAGAGAGCCAGGATTCCGTGAGCTTGAATGATGAGTGAATGGAAGCATGGCCCATTGGATTTGGCAAACTTGGGCTGTCAGGACATTGTTACTCTTCACTGCCCTAGGGTGGGTAAGGAGGTCCGGATGATGATGATGATGAATGATGATATACAGATTTAACTGCCATCATAATCACTCTTTAATAGCATGCTGCAGTTATCTTCAATGCCATACATATGCTAACCCTTCCATGATACCTTTCTATTTCCTTTATTAGATCCAAAAATCGAATAAACACCTTAGTGTTTTGCTGAGGAATTCTGAAGTGTGTCGTAATGCAGATATCTGATCCACACATCCCCTATCATTCCAGACGTTCCAAGTTCGTCACTCACGAAAACATTTGATATGCCCCTTTCTCTCCCTGTGATAATCCTCCCATTAACATTTCCTATACTCTCAACACATTTTTACCGCGATCACTTTTGCAGTAACATCGACCACCTTTACATTCATATGAGGACACAATGAAGCTTTCTTCCACTCGGCTGGTAAGTTCCACTCATCCAAACTTTCATTCATATTTCCAGCAAACACTTAATTCGAACGTCTCCACTACTCCCTAGACACAAAGTCTTCACTACTGCTGTAGGTATAATGTGTTGTTTCACCTAAGAATACAAGGATATTACTCATCTCCCTCAACCTCCGCTTTCAAGAGCCAGAAAATGACTGGATTTCATTTCAATCACCTTACTTGGTTTAGATTACCCCAATTTTTTCATGAATTATCCTAAAGGCCATCAATAACCGTAACTGGACTATAGCGAAATTTCAACACACTAGTCCGGAAAAGTACTCGGGGTACTATTTACAGATTATAATTTTTCTTTAAAAATGTACTTTCATTACTACCTATAAAGTTGAGGTCTGGATTAATGCATTGGTTTATCAGCCATACACATCTGCATAAATGCAAGAAAGTTTTGAGAAGTCTTGAAACACGAAACCATTTGGAAAAGTCTTATTGTTTAACACGTCACAACCGGCATATATTCCCGCCAACCCTTCTCCCAGCTGGACATTCCTGAGAAAATCGTTTATTTTTCAACCTTCATATCTCAGCTAATACTTAACCAGAAATAAAAAAAAACTATCTACCTATCTATTGCCAGTCGCCTTAATCCTGTAAGGGATGGCCACAAACAAAACGCCTCCATGTTGCCCTGTCCACTGCCATCTCACTGCCCTGCTCCCAGCTCACACCCTCTCTTTCATATACCTCTCCTTCCCTCCATCTCATCCTTGCCCTCCCCCTCCCTCTCCCCCCCTCCACCTCACTCATATGCATTATCCTTGTCAATCTTTCGCTCTCCATCCTCTCCACATAGCCAAACCACCTCAATATGTTTCTCCTAACGCTTCCTATCACATCCACATCCACACCACAATGCTCCTTCACATCCTCATTTGTCAGTCAGTCTCCCTATGTGGCTCCAGTGGCTCCTCTCAAATAGCTCATTTCCACTGCTCTCTCTTGACTTCTGTCCCTTCAACAAGGTCCAAGCTTCACTTCCATATGTTAGAGTTGGTATCACAATACTGTCATGTAGTAACTTTTTCACTTCCATCTCACTTCCCTGTTTATTACTGCTTTAAAGGAACCAGCAACCTTTCTTTCTTATTGTACCCTTTCAAGCACTTCACCCTCTAAACTTCCATCCTTACTCATCACACTACCCAAGCACTCACATTTTCCATTTCTTCCTCATCCATCTTCACTGTACATTCACTGACTTCACTTCTCTCAGAGACCATACTTTACTCTTCCATACGTTCACCTTTAGATTCCATTTCTTACACACTCTCCCAAACTCATCAAAGTGTCATAATACTCACCAATCCTTCGATTTCAAGCTAAAGGCCCCAGATTGACCGTGAAGGGCATGAAGTCAGAGACAGTGAGTGGGGAAAAGGGGTAATTTTGTTGTTGTTGTTGTTGTTTTGCCCGTATCTGTAAGCATGACAGATGTGTGGTGACACAGTTAAGGCTTATACTAGTCCTCCACAATGATAAAACTTCCAGAAGACCGCAGTCCACCACAAGCACCATTTCCATGTACAGTACGTTTTTCAAAATGTGGAGGGAGAGCTGCTTTGATTCTAGTAACCATAGCAAAGACCTTGAGGCAGGCTGCCTCAGGTACAGACACGGGTGCTTGCTCGCCTCACCACCGCTTTACTACCACCACCTTACACACACACACACACACACACACACACACACGTACGTATTTTTGGCTTGCATTGTCGCTCGATTTTAGCACGGCTATGCCACTAGAAGTCTGGGTATTACAACAGTTACTACAAATACTACTACTTCTGCTACTACTACTGTATTACTACTACAACTATCACTACTACAGCTACTACTATTACAGCTACCACCACTACAACTACTACTGCTACTACAACAACAACTACTACTACTACTACAATTACTACTACTACTACTACTACAATTACTACTACTACTACTACTACTACTACTACATAAAACTTAAAAAAAAATATAGTGAACTATTACTACTACTGCCACTGCTACTACTACTACTAGTACTATTACATAAAACCTAAAAAAATAAATAGTGAACAAAATAGTCACATACTGTCCGTAATTGAAAATACTGTATTTTCTACTATAACAGAAGTTTTTTTTCCTGTGATCTGTTCTGCTTTATCATAATAAATGTACACACACAAAAACTTTCAGTAAATAGTATAGCAATGACTTCATCATGAAACAAACATTCTGCTTCCATTATTCATGAAAGTAGACAGAGCGGTGGGATTCCTCCTCCCTCCTCCCTCGCTCCTCCCTTGCTCCACTCCACTATAATTTCCAGCATAACAAATTTTTGCCTGTGATTTTTACCTTTTCATCATAACAAACATACACACACGAAAACTTGCAATAAAAACTGAAGCACTCATTTCATCATAAAACAAACTTTCTGCTGCCATTACTCATGCAGACAGAGTGGTGGCACAAGGCAGTGGGGGTTCCTCCTCCCTCCCACCTCCACATCCTCACTTTCTCCACTCCCTACCTTTTCTTCCATCTCCTCATCTGTGCCAATATCCCCCTCTCCAGGATCGTCAATACCCTCTGAACCATTCCCATCATTGGTAATAACAGATGAATGTACAGGGGGAAATGATGGCTGCACAGTGGAGGACTCACTCCTCCTCCTTCCTCACACGACGCATAAATATCGGCACTCATTATGGTGGTCGTTTTCCTGAGAGGAAGAGTCACTTTCTCCAATCACAATTGGCATTAATGTCACCTCTAGTTCTCTCTTTATCATACTGTCACTAAGGCCTTTTCTTTTCTGGCCTTTGGACTTCATTGGTGTTGAAGTCGGTGGCTGCAGGAGCTCAGCCAAGGATCCGGACACAGGGACAGCTTTTTGTGTAGGTCTATCCATTATGGAGGTAGGCAGGTAACTGAAGCATGACCCAGATGCATACAGGGGGGTTGCCAGTGGTTGCATGTGGTGAAAATAACCCGCAGAATATTCAAACAATGCTGTGAAACACTAGATCATATATATGTGTCACCCGGATATCCCTGGGGCATCATGTATACATGTCACCTGGACACAATGGGTTAACTATAGTATTAAAATCATTGTTGTACCACTGAGGTAATTAACATTGTTAAAGCCTGTGTTCAAACAGGTCATACTTGAATTGATTTACCTGTCCCATACCCATGACGTATAATGTACGTCGCAACTTTTTTTTCACACTCAGTCCCAACGATGTATGATGCACGTTTAGCTATTGCAATGTCCGTCGTTTGTACATTTTTCAAATTTCGCGTATGATTTTTCGTTCATATACACAGGACACCTTTCTCTACCACACCTTAGTACATTTTAGTACATTACTATGTCTATCTATCTATCTATTGCCAGACGCCTCAATCCCGTTCGGGGTGGCCACAAACAAATCGCCTCCAAGTAGCCCTATCCCCTGCCATTTCACTGCCCTGCTCCCAACTCACACACCCCTCTCTCATATACTATGTGCTTCAACTAATATTAGGCTCACTATAATAGTAAGGCCTGTAAATATTCAATAATATGATGCTCACTACAATAGTAAGGCCTGTAAATATGTGATAAGTTATATAAGGTGGAAACTGGTATACTGTTAGTGGAAAAGTATAATGTAAGTTGAAACAACAGTCATAGTGAGTCAACTGTGCAAGAATTTGGCAATTTTCATGTGTTTGTGAATGAAACAACGCTTATATCACCTATATATTTGTGTGAAACCAATAAATTCTTGTACAACATGTAAATTTGTACAAAATTAATAAATATCTACATATTTTGAGTGGTTTCCAATAGTTACCCTTACCATAGAAAACGCCACAGTAGCAGCACGGCTACAGAGAAGACAATATCAGGTGCTCAGAGGGTCACCTGTCTAGACCATTTCTAACCTCAGGTGAGCACTTTATTGGTGATTTTCCATTGTTTCTCACCAAAAACGGACATTGGAGCAAAAAAAAAAAAAAAAAAAAAGTAAAAAATTTGTCGGATTTTGGGTGTAGGTTTGGTAATTAATTGGTCGGTATGGGTGGGTTAAATTGTTCAGAATTAACCATGATAATTTTATGCATCATGGGGTTCAGATCATTTTTTTGCTGAAATTATATAACAACGATTCCTTCATGAAGTCAATATTTTAGTACATCACCATTCTTTTTTTTTTTTTCCCCAGTGTATAACAGTTCTCTCTAGACTTTACATTTCTCATTCCAATTTTTTCATGGTACTCTGATAGGATTTACCTGTTTATGGAATGTTTCAGGGGTGATGCATACGTGGTCCTGCCTTACACCTCATCAAAGACACAGCCACTGTCTGTAGCCTTCTGGTCTTCTGAAAAAGGATTAACAATACATTCAGCATTTATGTTATACTCTGATAAGTTTTCCAAGTAAGTGTTTTATTATTCATTTTGATGTCTCTAACACAGACATTGCAGTAGCAACCTTTTTAAATTTTATACACTTTTTACATTCTTTTTTCCTTAGAACTTTGTGTGCTCCCTGTACCACTCATCTGTCCCATGTTATTCGGTAGGTATATTCACACTCTCCTCAGTCCATGTGTCACATATCAAGATGTACTGTAGAAACGCCCAAAGAAGTGGTGACCCGATTCTCAGTACCTTTCCCTCAGAAATTGGCCTAGTCATATTTCCTTTATTGTGAGTAAGAGGGGTAGGCAGCCCCGCCCAGGGAAGCTCTACCGCCAAGGTAACGGGAGACTCAGGGAATAGCCTGGATTCCATTTTCTCTCCTAGGACTTGGTAGCTGATTACACATCTTTCTGCCTCAAACATCAGAGGGCATCAGGCTGCCCTCTTTACACAACACACACATCCACATTATATCACATCACCTTAAACCAGCTATCCTCTCTCCATAAAACACCAATCTTGTCATTACATATCATACACATTCCACAACTCATCCTAGCTCTCCCCCCCCATAAAAAGAACCATGGCTGCTGCTATACTGGGAATTAGTGCGGTGGTTTCTCGGGTGACCACCACTGGCAGGGCTGGGTCGTCTGCACAGCGTCCTCCCGGTCATCATGAAATGACTATGCCACTTCCAGAGTTGTGGCGCCCTAAATCTGCTCGACAGTGCAGTAAAATTTTCTTTTGCAATATTGGAGGACTTCACTCCGACATCAACTCTGTTCAAAATTTCCTCCAGTTTGCATCCCCTGATCTGCTATTTTTGACAGAGACACAAGTTAGCTCTACCTCAGATTTAGCTAGATTTAATTTTCCTGGTTATATCTTGATTCAAAATTTCAGACCCAAAGGAGGCGTATGTTGCCTTGCTAAATCCGAAATTGCCCTGGAGGAGATTACTAAATTTAATTGTCCATATTTCGATTATTCCATATAAAAATTAAATTCTTAGGGTAAAATTATGTATTTCTGTTGTGTTTATCGTTCCCCTAATGCCCCTCCAGAGCCAAATTTATTCGACTCTGTCTTCACAGCTAAGTATCCTTAACATTAATACTGCATCAGAAATTACTATTCTGGGTGATTTTAATGTCTATATTGTTGAATGGCTCACTTACTCAGCCAGAACTGATGACTCTGGTCTTGAATGTGAGCTATTTGCAGACTCATTTAATCTCACCCAGTTAGTCAGTCAACCCACCCGTGTACCAGACAACCCCGATCAAAATCCCCACCTATCGGACTTGTTTCTATCAACCAATTCAGATAATTATAATGTCGAAGTGGAGTCCCCCCTCGGATCCTCGGATCATTGCCTGATTTAAGCCACCAGTTTAACACCTACCACACCCTCCTGCTTTGAACCTGTCATGGTGACTAAATGGCACTATGACAGGGCCGACTGAGAGGGACTCCATAATTTTTTCATGGATGTTCCTTGGACCTCCTTTTTCTCCCAAGATGCAAATTCCACATTGGGCCACAAACAGGATTTCATTAAAGTTGGCATGGAAACATTCATTCCCCATCATACTTACAGAAAAAGATGTAATTCTTCTAAATGGTTTGACCACAATTGTGCTAGAGTAACAGAACATAAAACAATAGCCTATCACTCTTATACAAGGACCAAAACAAAGAAGCCTTTAACTATTATAGAAATATCAGAAACCATGCCAAAACTATTATCAATCTATCTAAATCAAACTTTCTACATAGACAGGCTAACAAACTACTAAACAACCCAAATGATAACAAAATATTCTAGTCAATGCTTAATTCATTCAAAACTAACTTCACTAACACCTCTTCCATTCCACCTTTACAGTCCCCCAATCTAGTAAGTGACCCACGTGGAAAAGCCAAACTTCTTGTTGACATTTCTTCACCAAACTCAACCCTAAGTACAGAAAATCACAATATTCCTGCACTTGATTTTGATTCCCTTCAAATACTTCCTTTCATGATTCACACCAGATACGTACAAGCTGTATTACAGAATCTCTCAGCAGACAAAGCTACTGGTCTAGATGAAATTCCTTCAATAAGGAAAATTTTTCCGCTTATGCATCTGTACCTCAAGTTTTCCAGCCTCTTGGAAAGAAGCAAACATCCATCCTGTTCCTAAAAAGGGGGCAACTTCAGATCCATCAAACTATAGACCAATTGCAATAACTTCCATTCTCGGTAAAGTGTTTGAGACACTAATTAACAAACACATAGTCAAGCATATAGAAATTAATAAATTATTCAATGATCGACAATATGGATTCAGATGAGAACGTTCAGCTGTAGACATTCTTTACCTTCTTACCCATCAGATTAATAAAACAATAGACCAACACGGTGAAACACACACAATAACACAAGATATATCAAAAGCATTCGACAGAATATGGCACCGGGCCTTATTGTCTAAGATGTCACACTATGGCCTTGCATCACTGGTTCCTCTAATTTCTTCTTACCTTCATAATGGAAAAATATGGGTCATGGTAGATGGAATTTATTCTCAGTTTCATTTCGTAAATGCTGGCGTACCTCAAGGATCAGTTTTGGCACCAACCCTCTTTCTCATTCATGTAAATGACCTATCTGTCACTCACAACCCAATACACTCTTATGCTGATGACTCGACCCTTCATAGTTATTTCACATTTAGTACCTCCTTTACACAATTTGATATTATATATTCCCAAAAAAACAGCAATTTTCTCTTAACCAGGACCTTTCTAAAATTAATCAGTGGGGACAAACAAATCTGGTCTCATTTAATGCTCAGAAAACTAAATACATTGATTTCTCCAAAAGAAAAAATCCCTCACACTCTCACATAATTTAAAATGATGTCAATGTTCCCATATCCACTACAATTGATATCCTAGGTGTTACTCTAAACCCCAACCTAAGTTGGACATCTTATGTTAAATCCCTTGCTAAAAATGCCTCCAAAAAATTGGGACTTATGTCCAGAGTTCGTGAGTTCTTCACTGACGAGCAGATGGCCACAATATACAAAAGTCATGTGCGTTCTCAGATCGAATACTGTTCACCACTGTGGAATGGATGTGGAGCGGTTGCATTGAGGCAGTTGGACAAAATTCAAAATAAAGCCTCTAGATTAATCAATAATCCTGCCATTACGCAGGACCTTCCTCCTTTATCAGTACATAGAGATGTTACTTCTTCAGCATTATTCTATCGATATTTTTACCGTAAGTGCTCTGACGAACTAACTTCAATTGTGCCTCCCCTTCACATTTTCTCCCCAAATACTCGGGCAGCTGAGAGCGCCCATGAATTCACACACTCTCCCCCGCAATGCAGAACCTCTGCTTATGAAAATTCATTTATCCCCAGAACTACTACTCTCTGGAATTCACTTCCTGGGAGTTGTTTCCCACAAACATTTAATCCACTTCAATTCAAATCCATTTATTATAAATATTTTATGAAAGGAGGATGCCTTTAGGCACATGGATTTTTTTTTTATTTCCTTTGTTTTTCCTTCCTCCATTCATTAATATTAATAATAATAAAAAAACAGAAAGAATGGTATTTAGGTTAACCCGCCCCATCCCAACCACTTTTCCACCACTGACTCCCCCCAATCCCTACCATTTTAGGAAAAATTTTTTTTTTGCTCGAACCTTCGCTTTTGGTGAGAAACATCGAAAATTCATTAAGAAATCGCTCACCTGAGGTTTAAAATACTCATTACAGGTAGGAGTACCTCCTTACCTTACTGGGTTTTCTATCAGGCTGGCACCAAAGAAAACGAGTTCTATGGGAGGATAACTATTTCACACCACTCATAAACGGTATTTATTTATTTACTTGGTACGAATTTATATGTAGTATAAGAGTATATTGGTTTTCAAGCAGTAATATAGGCATTACAAGCATTGTTTCACTCACTAATACCTGACCTTTTTTTGCCACATTACCTGATCATCATTTCTAACTGTTTCTTCCTCTAATGCTATGTAAAGTTTGTCCTCCACATTGTCACTGATTGGGGAATCACTCTGGCCCTGAATTTCGTACCGTGGGGCATGACATGGCTATACTGGCCAGGTCACTGATAACAGGTGAATTGCTGAGATAATGGCATGCGGGGGGGGGAGGAGGTCATGCTGGGTAAGGCATTGTCCCTGCCTGGCATCTTGTTGAGGAAGGTGTCACGTTTATACGTACCAAAAATGACTCGCGAAAGTTGAAAATTGTGCAAATTAGGGACCTTGCAATTTTTTCGCGTTTATGTACATTGACGGGATTGGCAGTGACAAAACGTGTGGACGTTAAAGAACGTCGACGGGATTGGCAGTGACAAAACGTGTGGACGTTAAAGAACGTCGACGGGATTGGCAGTGACAAAACGTGTGGACGTTAAAGAACGTCGACGGTACGCCGCGGGTTAACATAAAAAAATCATTATGTAAGTGTTGTTAATGTGTGTATCTTCAATTACGTGAAAGGAAACCACAATATACTTGAGTTGAGGCTGTAGCCATAAGAAAAACTATGAAATGCACAAGCTTTTGCACAACGATTTCAGGGTTAAAATGCAGCGAATCTCTAGTAATGCTTGTTATATATCCTAAATCAACAATACTGTGGGGTAAACGTTGCTTGAAATGAATTCTATAGTCAAAAGTAATGTCCAAATCACGAGTGTCATCGAAAATAAGTATCAAAAAGTATATTTGTACCCACATTTAAATCTCTATGCAGGATGAAATTCAGGCAGGAAAACAAAGCTGTAAGTGCAACATCACGAGCACTATGAGCAAACAGTGGCATAATAAAAGGCAGCAAAGGCTATCTACTGAACCTAGTGAAGAGGTGAAATTATTGGAAAACAACTATAATCTTTTACCTTAACCTGGTCCAGATTTTCATCATTTTGCAGTTTATCTCTAGTAATCTAATAGAGGCAAGACAATACTATGGCTCCACAGTTATTCCCATGGCCCTTCTTTCTAACTGTTATCATAATTTAGTACTCATATATTTTTACAATTCACCATTCAAGATGGAAATATGACAATTTTAACCCATCACGTCCTAAGGTTTTCCGCTCCTCCGACATCCCCCAGTCCCGAGCTATTTTGGAAAAATTTTTTTTTGGCTAAAACTTCCGCTTTGGTTGAGAAACGAAGGAAAATCACCAAGAAAGGGCTTACCGTGGTCTATAAGTGGTCGGAACAGGTGAGGTCCCCCTCGCCAGATATCGTATTCTATCATTGCCATGTGAGGTGCTCACGTTTTCTATGGTAGGGAATATTGGGAGAAACAACACACAACACCTCTATATTTATTGAATTTGAACTAATAAACAATAAGACTAGCAATATAATGGATTTCAGACACATATGTATATGAAAAATAAGCATTGTACCATCGTGCAAGCATAGCGAGTTAGGTCCGAGTCGTAACATGCTATATGCTAAGTTTCTTGTATCAGTCAACATATCATTTTTTCTACTTGTATACTTCTGTTTCAATGACATTTTACCAATTTTTACTGTTTGTAAATGTTTTCAGATGTTTTCATTCATTATGATGATATGCAGCATAAGTTTAGCACACATCGGCTTACTAAGCACACTCGCTATGACTCGTATTTCAACATACCCAATCGTTTTATTACTTTCCTATTATTTTCCCTTTACATAGAACCTTTCCTTCACCACTGTAAATGTTTTTAATTATTTACATTCATTATGAGGGCATTTAGCGAAATCCTAGCGCATATTCACGTAACAAGCACAATTTCAAACACTTGTGTTTCATCTTCTACTTTATTTATTCACTCCAGTTATACTTTCCCACTTACATTACACATGTTTACACCCCTATATTGTACTATACATAGTTACAGGCATTATTTATTCTAGTGAGCGTCATGAAAATACCCTCGCAATGAATGTTTCGACCAACATAATATTCAAACACTTATATACTAATTCTTCACATATATTACACACTTTCCCGCTTGTTGACTATTTTCATAATTGCGGGCCTTATTCATTCAACTTCGTGTCAGGATATCGCATCTCTATACACACGCTAGGAATATTTTGACTTAGAATATATTTCAGCACTTACAATAATTTGAACTTATATTATACCCGTTAGCATTTCCAGTAACAATAATTACATATTTACGGCCCTTATTTATTGCACTGAGCGACAGAATATCGCATCATAAAAACCTCGCTAGGTATGTTTCCACTTACAGCATATTTATACACTTACATACAATTTTTGCACTTATGTTATACCCGTATGCACTTTATACTAATATTTTCAGATCAACATGACTGATAATTTCACTGAGCGTCTGTTTGTCGCATTTACTTCATAGTTTCAGCGTCCTATCGAATTCACACCATATCAGAATTGCATCAACGTGTGATATTCGCTGAAACATGGGTGAATACAGAGACCCACACCACACTCGATGCACTCATAGCGGGTGTCCTTCCTCTGTGTGGTGAGTCTCACCGGGTAATTGCTACACACGTGACACCTGCTTTGGGGCCTAGGTCTGTTTGGCTGGGGAGGGATAGGAGTGGGGAAATGGCAGCCGGATATTCTCAGGGGAGTTTGGGCAATAGAGGCAGTGCGGGTGCGATGTTGGGGCCTTTCAACAGCATAACGTGCAATCATCTCTCTTGTGAGCTCCCTCACAAACCCTTCAAAGGTTTCTTGAACTCCTGTTGTCATGGCGTGAAGGTGGTGGCAATTCAGAGTAGTGATGTCTAGCAAGTGAAAGAACAGTTTCTTATACCACTTCATCGTGGTCCTGGCACACTCTACCGTCGATATCATGGAGTCTGACTGGTCCACGAGGCGCATCTTTATGTTATAGTCCATGACACACTCAGGTTTCCAAATGTGACGCCTGTTCTCGCTCCGGTAATCAACAGAATCAGTACGGTGCATCAAGGGGCGGTGAACCATTGACAAGAGGCTTACTTCTCTATTATGGTTCCACACAGTTGCAAGGAAGTTGTTGGCTTTGAAGAAGACAACCTCATTCCTGTCAAGTTTCCGCCCTACCTTGGCCATGTGATGCCGGTTCACCTTCACGGTTCCACAGTCTCCCGTTTCATGCATGTGAATAGAACGAATGAGAAGAGAGCTAGTGTACCAGTTGTCCAGGTAGAGGACGTGACCACGATGAAGGTAGTCTTCTATCATTGTCTTTACCACTGCTCCCAACAGTCCAATACTCCGATCTTCTATTATGTCTGTCTGTGCACTGGTGTACAAGACTATGTCTTGCACGTATCCAGTCCTACAGTCGCACATAACAAAGATCTTGAACCCAAAACGGTGCCTTTTGCTGGGTATATACTGCCTAAATGAAATATTACCTCTCCACAACACTAGACTCTCGTCTATGACGAGGTCTCTATAGGGATAAAATGACGAACGAAAGGTTTGCCTCAGGTGATCAAAGACCAACCTAATTCGCCTCATCTTATCTGTGTCGTTCGCATTGGCAGGATCATGAGCATCATAGAAATGGAGGCGACTTAGAATTTGTTGAAACCGATTACGGCTCATCACTTGCCCAAATATTGGGGTAAACATAACAGGGTCCCTTGTCCAGTAAGCCAGAATTCTGTTTTTTCGTATAATACCCATCAAAAGGACCAGGGCAAAAAATAGGAACATTTCTGAAAGGGAGACAGGGTAATCATATATGATAGAATGCCTACTTCTTGTTCCCAATCTTTCACTCTCAAGGTGCTGGGTGCTTGCAAAAAGGTTGATTTGGTAAACAATCTGCTCAACGAATACCTCACTAAAAAACAGGTGGAAAAAATCCAACCTGGTGGAATTATGGTGAATTCCGGGAGCAATGCAGCAAGAGCGCCCCTGCTCAGTGAAGGGGTGAATGATGGGAGAAAAATCACTCCAATCCTCCCAGTTCCATCCCACAAATCCCTCGTCCCCATCATCCCCATCACCGCCTTCGTCTGGGTGGGGAGGAGATCCTGGTCAGGGAGGTCAGGGAGAAGGAGTGTGGAGGGCTTCCCCACTGTCACTCCTCTTCCCTCTGCCTTTACCCTTTCCCTTTCCCTTACCCTTACGGCCTTGAGGAACATTAGGGGGCTGTGGGGATGAAGTAGGGGAATATTGGGGAGCATAAGATGTGCTGGGGAGTGGTTCCTCCCCACCTTCCCCCTCCATGATAACACCACGTGATTTTTCATGCACCCTAGCTCGCCCACGTGTTAGGGGATATTGGGGAGCATAAGATGTGCTGGGGAGTGGTTCCTCCCCACCTTCCCCCTCCATCACAACCCCACGTGATACAGAACGCACCCGCACTCGCCCACTTGATACACCCCGCCGCCTCACACTAGCTAGGGAGAGCAATGACTCACTCACGCCACTCTCACTTTCCATACTCCTCCCTGCACTTTCCCTTTCACTCCCCACTCCCTCCACGGCACTTCCAAATTCCCCAAACAAAATACTAGGCCCATACCTGCTCGTCCGACGTGGTGTGCACTCGGGCCCACGATGAGTTATTACCTCACGTCCATACTATGTGGTAGCACGTCCCACGACTCCGTCCTCGTCCTCGTCCTCATCATCGAATTCGGGTTCCATATCCCGTTGGGGCGGGCATAGGATGTTGCACGTGGTTTCTTGGCCGGCTGCCCCTCTCTAGCAGCACGGTAAGTCACGTACTGCCGCTTCCTGGGGGACGGGACTTCTTCATCACTGCTGGTGGTTTCCTCCTCCTCCGGCTGCACATAATCTTTATCAAAAACCTCGTCATCCAGTGGGGAATCACTGTCGCCTGTAAAGGCCAGGGCAGCTTGAATTTCCACCTCTGAGAGACCTCTCGTAGCCATGTCTGAGCAGGACCATTACTAACAGGTGAGTGGACAAGCCGTGGGTTAGCGCGGATCGCGCAGGGTCGCCGAGTGTCCCCACCTGCTGGCAGGTAGGGGAAGGTCATGCGAGGATACGGACTGAATATCAAGCAGAAATTTGAAAATTGTCGAAATTATGCACTTTGCAATTGTACGACGTACCGGTACGTCGCCGGGACTGGCAAATGCAAATCGTTGCAACATACCCATATGTCGACGGGACGGGGTGGGTTAAACCAGGTAAAAGGGGTAGTTATTTCTGCTGATGATGAAATTTCAACATGGAGTAGCATCTACAGTAATTCCTCAATTATTCGGACATAACAGAGCCAAAGGCATGTCCGGGTAATGGCAACATCCGGATAA
This sequence comes from Coenobita brevimanus, assembly GCF_032717465.1. Taxonomy (NCBI): domain Eukaryota; kingdom Metazoa; phylum Arthropoda; class Malacostraca; order Decapoda; family Coenobitidae; genus Coenobita; species Coenobita brevimanus. Next base: position 18,959,956 of record NC_137011.1, on the reverse strand, counting down.
TGAACACTATTCCCCTTCCACACCCAAACCTTACCTATACCCACCTCCAATTAATACCAAACACATTTCTGCAGTTCCTATGCTTGATTTGGCAGTGTTTTTCGGACATTCAGGCTTATTGAGACGTCAAAACACACATAGGCATATCAAAAATAATGGTAAACACCAAGAAAAATATGCAGGAAAACCACTGAAAACCAAAAAACACCTTACCCAAACACTATTGTATGTACAGCATATCTCCTTATTTTGGTAGTCTTTTCATGTCATTCTGGCATATTTTGGCATAAAACATACATAGGAATATCCTAAATAATTTTCAGGACCAAGAAAACCTTGCATAAGAACCACAGAAAACCAAAAAACACCCTACCTAAACACCACCGTATGTACGGTACTTGTCCTATTTTTGGCATTGTTTTCGGGTCATTCTGCCCTATTGTGACCTCAAAACACACATAGGAATGTCTTACATAAATTTTAGCACCAAGGAAACTACAAAAGAAACCTAAAGCTACCTGCTGAAAAAACATTCAGTTGGGCTACTTACCAGCCAGAGCACTGCCACCAGGCATCGTAACCCGCCATCTCCAGCAGGATGTCCTGTGTGGTCTAGTGGCAAATTCTAGTGTCTAACAGAGGTCAAAGAACTCGGCCTCGTCATCCTGAACCTGCTGGAGCTGGATGATAGCGGGTGATACGTGGTACAGTGATGGAGGCCTAGCCACCTCAGGAGACTCCGAAGACAGCTGCAGACTTACGTTTAACAGAGACTCAATGGCTGTCAATGTGCTCGGTTGCGGGTCCGTAGGTGAAGGGGGGAAACGAGGTGGTGGTGGTGGTGGTGGTGGTGATAATGTGGTGGCACTCATGGGACTCACAGGCTTGAAGAACAAGTTGATATTGGTCTGAGTGGAACCGATGGTTATGCTGGAGGATAACAGTGTCCCAGACTGCCCACAGCTCCATCGCCAGGCTGAGTGGCACCAACTCCCTGTCACAGTATGGATGCTCAGCATACTCCAGCATCTCTTCCAGGTAGCCATGGAGGACACTGAGATGAGGGAGTGAAGGTGTTGTGGAGGGCTGTGAGTCAGGGTCCTCATCCTCATCCTTGTTGGTTCCTCTGTCTTCTTCCACGCCTGCAAAGGCAGCAGTGGCGATCTCCTCATCAGACATGGTCTGGTAGCCAAGATCACTGCTGTCATTGTCCAACCAATGCCGCATGTCATCAACATTCACCTGTTTTCCTGCTTGTCTAAGGTGATTGTTGAAATCATCCACGTCAAACCCCTCAAAATCTTGCTTGGCTTCGATTCCCTGCAGGAAATGAGACCAACCACTCTTGAGGGTTTTGATGGAGACTTCATTCGACATGTTCGCTCAGTTGATCACGGCAGACTTCAGGTCATAACGCCGAAGATTCTGCGAGGTCTGCTCCCCACGTATGTCCTCAACCGTGTCCTCATCCTCCAGCACCACAATCACCTCGTTGAGGAACCTCCATCAGTGCAGTCTCTTCTCAGCCAAGATCACACCATGGTCCATTGGTTGAATCAGAGCGGTCATATTAGACGGCAGAAACATGCACATAATCTGCCTGTCAAAAGCAACCAAATGCTTCTTAGACAGATGTGCAGGAGCATTATCCAGGAGCGGGAGTGCCTTCACCTGGTTGTGAGTGATTCCAAGGACCTCCATTTGATAATACATAACTTCCTCAACAAAATGTCTGTGGAACCAATCTCTGAGAACTTAGAGGTAAAGCAGGCCTCCACAGAATGGTACCAAACAACAGGCCGGCTATCCATCAATGCATGGAGACAACGTTGTTGTTTTGCATGCCCAACAACAATGGGTTTGAGGCTATGCATCCTGTTAGCATTGGCACAGCCTAAAACAGAGACATATTGTTTGGACAACTTCCCACCAGGCACAGACTTCTCCCTTTCCTCAGCCACGGTGTGGGTGGGCAAGGAGAGGTAGAAAAGACCAGTTTTGTCTGCATTATAGACTTCACCAAGGGCAAGGCCCTCATCCTTTATTAGGCGCTGCACTTTCTGGCAAAATGGGTCAATTCATTTTGCTGCTCCATTCAATGCATCACCGTGTGCCTAACGACCTGTAAATTCATGGCGTACCTGAAACCTAAACAGCCATCCTTCTGACACCGTGAAGTCCTGGATGTTGTGCAGGGATTCAAACTTCTCAGCAGCAGCCTTCACTTTGGTCCCACGCACTAGCACACCAGCACCATATTGCTGACGAAACCACATCAAAGTTGACTAGACAATAATGGTGTGCCAGGCCTGGGTCATTACCTTCCTCTTGCCATGTCACGTGCTTTCGCTGAAGTCCCATCCATACTGTCTAAGCTTGTTGTCTGACTTCTTGATATCAAACAATGTTGAACGGGCTAGATTATATTCGTGAAGAATGCGTCCTGTGGTCCAGCCTGCATCAACCTTGCTCAGTATCTCATGCTTCTTCTCCAGACTCAGAACCTTCCTTTTCCGTTTCTCAGGTGGTGACAACTGTCTATAAAGTTCACTTCCGTTCATCCAGGCAAGGGTTAGTACATGACGACAACAGTGGATGACCAGTAGATCACTGCCTCAGCCAGTGTATGATTCTTGTGGCCTGCCAGGCGACTGACCATTCGGTAGGGAAGTGGACAAGAGTGCATGATGTGGGGTTTCCACACTAACCCCGAAGGCTGGGGGACTCCTGCCATTCGGTGTAAGGCCGGACAGGCACGGTGACCACCGGTACCCTTCAGCCAAGAACCATGCTTGCCTCGTCCTTTCAAAAATAACCATAGGATTTTCTTAAAAATGGGCTCAATAGGTTGCCAAGGCAAAATTATATTGATTACCTGTATTGTACCTTACCAAACCTAACCTATCCCAATATGGCTGCCTAGCAGAGGTGGATGACTGTGCAATTGAAATCAATTCCCACACTATATGGAAGTGTACTGTACAGTATTGTATTGTACATTCACACATACAGTACTGTACTGCATACAGTACACTACTGTAGTACTATTATATATATTGGTACAGAAATTACAGTACTGTACTGATATTGTACTCAGCGTAGGAAGGTCTCTCTCTCTCTCTCTCTCTCTCTCTCTTTGTGTGTGGTGCGAGTGCCTCCTGATGGCCGTGCAATTTTCGACGTTCGGTAGAGAGGCGGATGGGCGCTATCAGTGAACATGTACTCATGGCTTGTGCTCTGTGTTACACACATTGTGGCAGTGAGGACAGAGCTAGTCCAGTGGCAGGGTGATACCAGACATTGGGTGGGGATGCGTACGGACATTTTGACACAACTTGCACGTTATAGTCATATTGCTCTGGTGCTGGAGTTTCACTGGGAGCGATTTGATGAGCACACAACTTTGACCATTCAGTACAGAAGCAGACGGACATTTTAGCTCTGGTTGTGGGTTGTGGACTTCTTCCCATTCACAGCTGGAGCCCAGTGGCCACAATACCGAATGTCAGGACATGTCGGTTGGCTGAAAGAAGTTCTCAGGCACTTTTATGTTCAGATAGTAGCAAGTAAATTCGGATAATGGTTTAATAGAGCCAAGGCACAGCATCCTGATACTGAACACATCCAGATACTGAAAGTCCGAATAATTGAGTTATCTCTGTATTAAGCAGTCTCATGAAAGACGATGAAAAGGGTGGTGGCAAAAAGCAAGAGTGACAGAACAAAAAAACTAAGTTAGTGGTAATAAAACTTGGGGGGTTAGCAAGGCAGGAACATGAAAATGAAGGATGGAGAGATACACCTACCCTCCTGGCGTGATCAAGACTGACGCAGTCCTTTGCATCGCTTGGGTGCAACTGAAAATAGGCCAAATATTGGTTATTATTTAATTGTTGTTATTAATATGAAATATCGAAGACGAACCTTAAGTTAGTTTTTCACAAGATCAATTATTATTTATTTCGTCAACAGTGTAAAATAAGTTAGGAGGGTAGGTAAGTTATGAAAAACATTAAAGAAAGGATACCACATTCAGGGAGTTTTATCCGACTCTTAAAGAAAGGTAGCCATCACTCATTTAGGTAACTGTACATTCATGGTGCAATACTGTGCAAAGAATATATATATATATATATATATATATATATATATATATATATATATATATATATATATATATATATATATATATATATATATATTATATATATATATATATATATATATATATATATATATATATATATATATATATATATATATATATATATATATATATATATATATATATATATATATATATATATATATATATATATATATATATATATATATATATATATATATATATATATATATATATATATATTATCATCATCAGCCGTTTGAGTATCCACTGCAGGACCGGCCTATCCCAACCGAAGTGGGGACGATACAGCCAATGAATCTCTACCAAGTGGCTTAGGCTGTCTGATAGAGACTGTAAGTAGGGTGTGAACTACTTGTAAGTGTAACTGTAGTGTTGGAGTGGCATTGGTTGTGTGTGTAGTCTGTGAACCAAGTGTAATCGGCCCGCGCAAGCCGACTGGGTGGAAGCATATTTTATAGTATGGGACACTGGTTCAACCACAGCACCCCTGATGTTCGCCAAGCAGTACGTGGCCAGGAGAACGCTCCCAAAGTTTTTGACCATGGCGGTGCGCGAACCCTCACTCTCCAGTGTATGAAAATGCACACTTTGCCACTGTACCACAGAGGCTCATATATATATATATATATATATATATATATATATATATATATATATATATATATATATATATATATATATATATATATATATATATATATATATATATATATATATATATATATATATATATATATATATATATATATATATATATATATATATATATTGCACGGAATTTGTGTAACCAGTGATTTCATGAAATCCCTAGGGAAATCATGAAATGAGTTTAAATTAGGATGGGTTAAGTAAGGTTAGGTTAATTTAGGCTGTGGTTAGGATAGGCTGGAATAATTTATGTTATGTTTAAATTAGATTAGGTTAGGTTTTATTAGGTTAATTTACATGAATGCCTTAGATAACTTAGCTTTCATTTAAATTAACCTAACCTTATCCAACCATCCTAGCATAACCCAATCTAAACTTTAAGTAGATTATCCCAGCCTAATGTAACCGCAGCCTAAATTAACCTAACCTTAAGTAACCCATCTTAATTTCAACTCATTTAACGAATTCCTTAGGGATTTCATTAAATCACTGGTTCCACAAATCCCTGTAACAGAGAGAGAGAGAGAGAGAGAGAGAGAGAGAGAGAGAGACCGTAGCACCAGTCGAGCAGGGCAGTACTCCAAAGGTGGAAGGAAAGCTGATGACAGGGAAAGCTGGAGCTCTCGTTTCATCAGTCCTCAGGACTAGTTCCTGACTATCCCCCTTTGCCGAACTTTTCTCAGTAACACAGAGAGTAGTCCAGCATGCTCTACAATACAAGTTTCTCAACACCAACCTACATGTACATTACACACTACGCTTCCATTTCAAAATTAAAGAAAAATAATGGCATCTAATAACCAAGCCTCAGAGTCCCGGGATGAGGGCATAAATGACCCCACTAGCCACCCCTCTCCGTGCTGACAAACGAGCTGCCTGGAACCACTGTCTACCTCGTTCATTTCTGCTCCAACTTTCCCTCTGTTGATTACCATCTCTCCTCCTCTAAACCTCACCTTCTCTTCTTAACTGAGACTCAGTTGTCTGAGGCAACTGATAGCAAACCCCTTTTCTGTATCCTCCTATTTTCTTTATACTCATTCCAAAGCCAAAGGTGGTTGTTGTCTGTACACAACGACTTATCTTGCCCTCGTATTCCTGAACTTGATTCTTCTGAATTCTCTAGTCTCGGGCTTCAGCTTTCCTGACATTCTCTGACTAAATATATCTGTGCTGCTTACTTGTCCCCTAATTCTACTGACTTAAAAATTCTTCGACTGTCTTACTTCTACGATGGAACACATCCTATCCGTTTCTCCTTTTCTGAAATCATCATTCTAGGAGATTTCAATGTTCACCACCACCTTTGGCTCTCCTCTCGTTTCACTGATCCACCTGGTGAACAAGCCTACATCTTTTCTCTCCTTCATGACCTAGTGCAGCTTGTACAGCATCCTACCCATATCCCTGACCTCCCTGGAGAGAGGTCCAACATACCTGACCTCTTTCTTACAACTAATCTTTCTGCTTACACTGTTACTCTTTCTTCTCTGTTGGACTCCTCCGATCACAACCTTATTACCTTAACCTGTCGTATCACACCAGTACAGCCTGTGGACCCTCGAAAGAAACGTCGGCTGTGGCACTTTGGAGATTCTGATTGGGATGGCCTCAGGCAGTACTTCTTTGACTTTCCCTGGAATGATTATTGCTTCCATGGCCGGGAGCTATCTGAGTGTGCCATGCGCATTCCATAGGATATTTTCATAGGCATGGAAGCATACATTCCTTTCTCATTCCTTTGACTAATGCAAAAAAGCCTTGGTTTAACCCCTACACCGCGGGCATGTTTCCCAATGTTTTGCGTGTCCCGCAGGGTTTTTCGGGCTCCGACAGACTCTCAAAATATTTTTGCCAAAAATCAGTTATTAGTCCTAGAATATTAAAATTACATATGCTTATGGCACATACCTTCAGCTTTCTCTTGGAATGTTTGTTGAGCCTTCGTCTGTTACCGTAGGACTTGTGGAGACCTCTGAAGTTGGGTAACGAAGTCTCCACTTTACACTTCCCGACAACCCGTAATATGATTACCACAGCCAGACTATAAACACTATAAACACTACTCTATGATTTTCAAGTAGTTTGGGATCCATACTCCCAAAAAAACCCACTGTGAAAGCAATGGAAATTACGAGCACGTCTGACCGTCGCACTTGTGCTAGTTCGCTCTTGGTACTCTGTCATTTATTATTCGTAAAACCCCTCACACTTTATATTTCTATTACTATATCACACTCATATATATCTGGAGTCTTTCTCCATAAGTTTCCTTCAGTAGTATTACTTTATTGTCACTGAAGTCATTCAATTTTTCATTCAGTAAAATACGTAGAGAGCCACGGATTCACTTTCACTGTTATAACAAAAAGTATTTGTACTCATATTCTTATACTACTAATTACTTGCATTACTATTTACATTTTCTTTTCTATTTTCAATATTTACCCTTCTATCTTACTTACACTATGTTATTCACTGTCACTTTCAGTATGATAAAAAAATAATACACTGTTCAATCATATGTACTGAACATCCATTGCTTTCATTTGCTATTTACACATTATTTGCACATTATTTACTCATTATTTCCACATTATTTCCACATTACTCTCCTTTCCCACTTACACTGTTAGAACTGCTTCTGGATGTGGTAATCAAAGAAGCAGGTAATACGGAGGGGAACCTGGCACTCAGCGCACTGCCAAGAGGTGCATTTGTGCTCAGGTGTGTGGCGGGTGGTATGTGCACACACCTGACACCTGCGGATCGCAGCCTTCCTTTTCCCTGTGGCAGGCATTAGCTCCAGTCTGTGCCGATTCATATACGCCCTCTGCTCAAGTCGGTCGGGAAGTGTTACTGGATGGCTCCTTGGAGTTGCTGCTGTCACCCTACCATATCTTTCCAGGGGCTGCTGGACACAAGTCCTGGCGAACAACCTCAGGGAGGACTTGGGTGGCTTGACCTTCATCTTGCACAGGATGAAGGCGTTCAGCATCGTCATATCTATGAGATGCAGAAAAACTTTCCTGTACCACCTAGTATTCTTCCTGAGGCAGTCGATCTCACCAATCATCATGTCGGACTTGTCCACCAGCCGCATGTTGATATTGTAGTCCAACACAGCATCAGGTTTCATCACAGGTTCGCCTGTCCTACGGTCGACCTTCCCACTGTCTGTCATCTCCCCGTTATGTATGGTGTTGAGCATGTGCACGACCCTCTTGTCATGCCACCGTATTGCCAGCATCTTCTCAGAGTTGTGTAGGTGCACGTCTCCTCGCTGCGAGGTTCCTGCCACTGTGAATTTGGGGAAGTGGGCACGATTCCTTTTGACAGTGCCGCAGGAGCCAATGCCGTGCTCAGAAAGGTATTTGGCAAGTTTCGGTGCTGTATAATAGTTGTCTGTATACAGCACATGATTCCCACCAAAATACTTTTCAAGGAGCACTTTCACTACACAGCCTGAGAAGCCAAGGGGGTGTGTTTTATCCAGATCGACAGTGCTGGTTGAATAAATGATGAAGTTAAGGATGTACCCCATCTTAGAATCGCACAGTACAAAGAACTTAATTCCAAAGCGATGGCGTTTGCTTGGAATTTACTGAACAAACCGAAGACGTCCTCTGAACAAAACCAAGGATTCGTCAATGACAACCTTCTGAAAGGGGTGGAAGTATGACATAAACTTATCTTTCATTCTGCTCAGAATCTCCCGGATCTTCCAGAGTGGGTCGGTTTGGGAAGGTACATCGTTGTCGGCAAAGTTCAGGTTTCCCATGATGTTCCGGAAGCGATCTCTGGCCATGTACTTATTGAAGGTGTGTGAGGGTAGTAAGGGGTCCATGGACCAGTATTCTTCCAACTCATGCTTCTTGGAGTGTGGCATGAGAAGCATGAGGGCAAAGAACACATACAGCTCCTGCACTCCCAGCATGGATCTTGGCTGCACCTGTACCACTTGCAGCACGTTGTGATTCATACCTGTTGGTCTCATCACATATGTGCTGCATGACTTCGTCATCTAGGAAGGCCAAAAGGTAGTCCACACACTCAGCATTATCGTCAATAGTGAAGGCAGGCTGAACTCCTGAGGAGCTCTCATCAAAAACTAAATGTTCAGGAACAAAATCGGACCCTTCCGTCCACGCGAAGGCGTCCAGGATTCCTTGTCGTGGGGGTGTAGGGTGGGTGGTGGTGGTAGGTGGCTGTGAGGAAGATTTACCCCGTTCAAGGTCACTCGCACTGACCCTGGTTGCCGTACAGCACTAGCAGCCCTTATTCTACTACCAACTCTACTTTTACCAGTCCTGGATTCACCTATTCCTCTACGGCCTGCCTTCACTGTTGATGCTGGTGGTGACTCCGACGACGAAGACTCCGGAGATAACTCAGCCGACGATGAGGAAAAAATGAGTGAAGTGGGGCTTGGGGAACTGGGAGGTGAATCAACTCGGGACTCATGGCAGGCTGGGTCACGTGGGGCCATTGTTCTGGGGCTAACACGCCGCCTTTTCACTCCCTTCCCAAATTCATTCCCTTGCTGCACTAACGGCTCCTTTCCCTTGGAGCTAGGGATAACTTCCGACACTGGAGCACTCGTACTAGCACTTTCTGGCACGATTACCTCACCCGGCTCATCACACGATTCACCCGAATCGTCAAAATCACTATCCATCATCACCATGGACAAATCTGGTAGTTCATGTGCCACTGCACGACTTTTTATGGGGGTAGAGGTCACGGGGCCCTTTGCAATGGGCGCAGAAGCGGCAGAAATGGCGGGGCGCGAGTGCGACATGGTTTGACCACAGCGGAGGACAAGGAACTAAATGCCGCGGCTTATCTGCGAAGGCAAGGGTTGACAATGACACTGAGGCTGACAACTGCTAACTTACATGCTAATTTTTTATTGGTAGAAAATCTCGCCAATACATAAAGAAATAGGTAGTTCCAGGTGAATGTAAATGTCACTTAGGCTTCTCCCTTCCTTTCTGATATATATTTTTATTACAGACATCGATTACAAGGCATAATTCAAAGGGGAAATTACCGTTGTAATGTAGCAAATGAATGCACGTGAGGTGTTGTCAGGTGATAATTAGCCAATTCCTTGTGTATAACACTATCACTTACCTTATTTTTTGGGGGTATATATTATTTTGTATAAGTATAGGGCATAGGGCTTATTTCAATGGATGAAATCTGTGGAAAAATCTGGGGGAAATTTGCTTAGCGCAGCGAGGCGTGGGAGATGAGAGGACAGGGTAATGGAGGGAGGGCAGGTAGGGAGGGGAGTCAGGAAGGGGGGAAAATCGCTAAAATGTCAACAATGGATGGGAGTATAGATGAGATTTGGAGTGCTGACTAGTGTTGGACATTGGCGGTACTGATAGATGATACAAGCCACCACTTGAGAGCCCGGGATAATTCAAAATAACACAGAATCACAAAAGTGACACCCCGTGGTATGATCCATTGTGGCTGAGCGTCACGAAAGTGACGCCCTGCGGTTAAGGGGTTAATCATCCTTGATCTAATGTTGTCCACAACAAGAAGGCCTATAAAAGGTACCAGAGGCAACCCACTCCTCAATCTCATCTTTTTTATGTTTATGTCCGGAATCATGCTAAGTCTGTTCTTTGCTCTGCTAAAAATAATTTCATATGTATTAAATGCTCTCAACTCTCCAACTGAAATTCTTCCCATACCTTCTGGCATCTTGCCAAAAACCTTTCTAACAACTTTACCTCATCATCATTCCCTACTCTTTTCTACTCTGATGGCTCTGAAGCTATTCCTTCTACTGATAAAACAAATCTCTTTGCTCAGACTTTCTCCTCCAATTCCACCTTAGACGATTCCGGTGCTGTTCCTCCATCACCTCCCCCCTTTGACTTCCTCATGGGTGACATTAAAATTTTTTCAACTGATGTATTTTCTGCCATCACTGGCCTCAATACTAACAAGGCATATGGGCCTGATGGGGTCCCTCCTATTGTCCTCAAGAACTGTGCTTCTGTGCTGACACCCTGCCTAGGTAAACTCTTTTGTCTTTGTCTGTCAACTTGTACATTCTTGCTGGGAGTTTGCTTTGATTCAGCTAGTCCCAAAGAATGGTGACCATTCTCAACACTCTAATATCACTCAATTTCTTTAATATCCTATGTCACAAAAGCTTTTGAGTATATTCTTAGCAGAAAAATTTTAAAGCATCTTTCCTATCACAACCTTCTTTCTGATCGTCAGTATGGGTTCCATCAGGGACGCCCCACTGGCTATCTTCTTACCTACCTTTCAGACTCCTGGTCATCCTCCTATCGGGACTTTGGCGAAAGCTTTGCCATTGCACTTGACATCTTAAAGGGTTTCGATCGAGTCCGGCATAAATCTCTATATTTCAAACTGCCCTCTTACTCTTTCAAGCCTTCTATCCGTGCCTTCATCTATATCTTCCTTTCTGGTCGTTCTAAGGCTGCTGTTGTAGATGGCCACCATTCTTCTAGATCTATCAATAGTGGTGTTCCTCAGACGTGTGTCGTATCACCAACTCTCTTCCTTATTTACTCATCAATGACCTTCTAAGCTGTACATCTAACCCTATTCATTCATAAGCTGATGATTCCACAATTCACCTTTCCATTTGGTTCTTGCAACGTCCATCTCAGCAGTTACTTCAAGAAACAAGGGATGAGGATATGGCACAATTAATGTCTCATTTGGCCCATATCTCTGACTGAGGTAAAAGTAATCTTGATTTTAATGCATCAAAGACTCAGTTCTTACACCAATCAGCCCAACAAAATCTTCCACAGGAGTACAGACAAATGTTTAATAACATCCAGCTCAATCCTGGATCATCCTTAAACATACTTGGGGTTTCAGTCTCTCGAGATTTATCTTGAAAAGACCATATTTCATCTCTTGTAATATCTGCTTCCAAGAGATTAGGTGTGCTAAGGTGACTCCAAACCTTCTTTACACCTGCACAGTTGTTGACTTTATACACAGGTTTTGCTTGCCCCTCTGTAGAGTACAACTATCATTTGCGGGGAGGCTCGCCACATACAGCTCTTCTCAATATGGCGGAGTCAAAAGCTTTTTGTCTCATTAACTCTCGTCCTCTTACTGGCTCCCTTCAACCTCAGTCTTTTCACCGCACGGTTGCATCTTTATCTCTTTTCTATCGTTACTTCAATGGTCTCTGCTCCTCTGAACTGTCTGCTTGCATCCCTCCACCTCTGTGATGGGTGCATAGCATCCGTCTGGCAAGAAATTCTCATTCCTTTTCCGTTCATCTCTCTAATGCAAGAGTTAACCATTACTTCCAGTCCTTCATTTATGCAACAGGTCAACTTTGGAATTGTCTCCCTTTATCTGCATTTCCTACTTCCTATGATCTCCAGTCTTTCAAATGCAGTGTGTCCAGGCATCTCGAAATGAACCGATCTTGAATTTGGCTGTCTTTTTTATTGTTTTTGTTTTTTTTCTTGGAAGGAACAGTTTGCCAGGTCCTGACCTTTGGTTCCTTTTTCCTTTAATAAATCAATCAATCAATACACACACACACACACACACAATATATATATATATATATATATATATATATATATATATATATATATATATATATATATACAGTATATGTGTGTGTGTGTGTGTGTGTGTTGTAGAAACTTCGTAGCTTCTTGTAGTGTGTTTTGCAGATCATTTATACATATATTAGACTCGTGGACGAGCGGCTGGTGTACGTGAGTAGTTTTGTAAGTAGATAATCTTGGTTCCCATTTGTCATGCAATGACAGGAGAGGTAAAGATTAGTATGGGACTATTTTTATTATTCTTGGAAACATTAACTAAGGCTCTCACACACAAGTATAGAGTCTCTCTGTTACCTCCACACTGTCTCACTCTCTCTCTCTCTCTCTGCCACACTCTCGCCCCTGTTACTAACCTCCTTTTCTCCAATACCTGTCGGTTCTATGGCTAGCCCCTCTCTGACCTCTGATTCCTACATTCTTGATTAGCAGGGGTCATGTCACTTGGGCTATAGTGTTGTTGAAGCTTCTAGAACACTGTATGTCTTTGTGTTTGTGCTGCTTCCGGTTCACGTCAAGCGTTCCTTCACTTAAGGGTTGTAAGCCCGTTTCTCTTTGGTCGATTCTCATTGAGACACTTCCTACCTCACCCCCTGGCTTGGTGCTTCTATCTATCTATCTATCTATTTATCTATCTATCTATGAGTTGTATTATTATAATATGGTGTCCTGACATCTCTCGGTCATGCCAGCTGGCGGTCCTCTGACAGTAATCATCATTGACATATGCTAATCTATTAATACATAATATTGATTATAATATTGTATAGATACTGTATAATATTCATGTTAATATTGCAGTGATCCAGTAATATTAATTTTAAACAAGTTGTATGCATAACTGAACAAATGCACTATAGTTAAATTGATTATAGAATATTGTATAACATATTGTAAAATGTGTATGCATAACAGACATACGCATATAATTGTGCAATGGTAATACTGCTAGGTCATTACATTACATATGGAGTTATCCCTTTAGTAATGTCTAATATTTCACCTAACGTGTGATAATTCTGGTTGTATGAATTGTTACACAATAATTGTACTGTACATAATTGTATTGTAATTGTTATATATCGTTTGTAGTGACATAACTGTAGCAAGTGTAACATAATTCTAGTAACACTGCAGTAATATTGTACTAATATTGTAGTAATACATAATTGTAACATTGTATGAATTGTTACATAATTGTATTGTTACATAATAATTGTATTGTAATTGTTACATATCGTTTGTATTTACATAATTGTAGCAAGTGTAACATAATTCTAGCAACACTGCAGTAATATTGTAGCAACATTGTAGTAATACTTAATTGTAACCTTGTATGAATTGTTACATAACTGTATTGTTACATAATTGTATTGTACATAACTGTATTGTAATTGTTACATATCTTTTGTAGTTACATAACTGTAGCAAGTGTAACAATTCTAGTAGAACTGCAGTAATATTGTAGTAACACTGTACTAATACATAAGTGTATCATTGTATGAATTGTTACATAATTGTATTGTTACATAAAATAATTGTATTGTACATAATTGTATTGTTCATAATTGTATAGAAATTGTTACATATCGTTTGAAGTTGCATAATTGAAGCAAGTGTAACATAATGCAATCGTTTGTCGTTACATAAATGTAGTAACTGCAGTAATATTGTAGTAACTTGAATTTGGCTCTCTTTTGTATTTTGTTTTTCTCTTGGAAGGAATAGTTTTGCGGGCCCGTTGCCTTTGGTTCCTTCATCCTCACATAAAAAAAATAAATAAATAAAAACTGCAGTCCTGACATCGCTAATCCGCTCATGCTGCAGTCGATGATAGTGATGATGTGCCTTGCCACTGGTTCGTGGAGAACAATAATTTGCTATTTTTTTTTTTCACTTATAGAAAGAGTTTATGTGGTATTTTGGCATTTGTAGCAACACTAACACATATTTTCATTTGTTTTTTATGTGACCTTACTGTATTTTTTTTCTTTTCCCTTTTTTTTTTGTGTGTGTGTATGTATTGATATTCTATAGTTTGTTTCTCTTCGAGTTAGAGAAAGAACAGAGAAATTAGTTGGAGAAGAACAGGGAGGCTTTAGGAAGGGAAGAGGTTGTGTAGATCAGATATTCATTCTTAGATCTATCTATCTATCTATTGCCAGACGTCTCAATCCCGTTTGGGGTGGCCACAAACAAATCACCTCCAAGTTGCCCTGTCCCCCGCCATTTCACTGCCCTGCTCCCAACTCACACACCCCTCTCTCATATACCTCTCCACCCCATCCCTCCATCTCATCCTCGGCCTCCCCCTCCCTCTTCCCCCCTCCACCTCACTCACATACACTCTCTTCGTCAGTCTTTCACCCTCCATCCTCTCCACATGGCCAAACCACCTCAGTGTGTTCCTCATAACGCTTCCTATCACATCCACATCCACACCACAACGCTCCTTTATATCCTCATTCGTCAGTCTGTCTCTCCATGTGACTCCACAGGCTTCTCTTAAATAACTAATTTCCACTGCTCTCACTCTAGATTTGTGTCCTTCCAACAACGTCCAAGCTTCACTTCCGTACGTTAGAGTTGGTATCACAATACTGTCATGTAGTAACTTTTTCACTTCCATGCTCACTTCCCTGTTTCTTATCACTGCTTTCAAAGAACCAGCAACCTTTCTTCCCTGCTGTACCCTTTCAAGCACTTCACCCTCCAAACCTCCATCCTTACTCATCACACTACCCAAGTACTTAAACGTACTCACATTTTCCAATTCCTCACCATCCAGCCTCGTTGTACATTCACTGACTTCACCTTTCTCAAAGACCATCACTTTACTCTTCCCTACATTCACCTTTAGATTCCGATTCTTACACTTACTCCCAAACTCATCCACCAAGCCTTGCAGCTCCCCTTTGTCTTCACTCAACAACACAGTATCATCTGCAAATAACAGTACAGAGAGTTTCCAAACACTATCCTCTCTCACCAGGGCTACTCCAACATCCACTACCCTACCTTGTACCTCTTTTATTACCCCATCCATGTACAGATTGAACAACCATGGAGACATGACAAATCCCTGTTTCAACCCAACTTTCAAAGAGAAAAATTCACTTAGCTCACCATTCACACGCACTGCAGCCTTCGCACCATCGTACATACTCTTCACAACATTCAACAACTTCCCATCTACTCCATATATTCTTAACACTTTCCACAATCCTTGTCTATCCACCGTGTCATATGCTTTCTCCAAATCCATGAAAGCCGCATACAGCTTCTTTCCCTTTTCTAGAAACTTTTCCACTAAAGATCTAAGAATGAATATCTGATCTACACAACCTCTTCCCTTCCTAAAGCCTCCCTGTTCTTCTCCAACTAATTTCTTTGTTCTTTCTCTAACTCTGTCAATAAGTATCCTACCATACACTTTTCCTATTATACTAAGAAGACAAATGCCCCTATGATTACCACACACTTCTTTTTCCCTTTTTCCTTTGTACAAGGGAATAATTATACCTGACTTCCAATCCTCCAGGACTCTACCTTCCTCCCAGGCCAATCTGCACATCTTCCACTTCCATTCTACTACAATCTCTCCCCCATGCTTCAGCATTTCACCAAACACTCCATCAATTCCTGGGGCTTTCCCCGATTTAACTATCTTCATTGCTTCCACAACTTCTGTCCTACTGATTTCTTCCTGTCCTCTCACCTCCCTCCTTCTCCCAGCCATTCCCCAGCCACTTATACTCGCATTACTTCCATCCTCTATGTTCAACAATTCCTTTAATCTGTAGTGGAAAAGTTTCTGGAGAAGGGAAAGAAGTTGTATGCAGCTTTCATGGATTTGGATAAAGCATATGACAGGGTGGATACACAAGGATTGTGGAAGGTATTAAGAATATATGGAGTAGATGGGAAGTTGTTGAATGCTGTGAAGAGTATGTATGATGGTGCGAAAGCTGCAGTGCATGTGGATGGTGAACTAAGTGAATTTTTCTCTTTGAAAGTTGGGTTGAAACAGGGATGTGTCATGTCTCCATGGTTGTTCAGTCTGTACATGGATGGGGTAATAAAAGAGGTACAAGGTAGGGTAGTGGATGTTGGAGTGGCCCTGGTGAGAGAGGATAGTGTTTGGAAACTCACTGTACTGTTGTTTGCAGATGATATTGTGTTGTTGAGTGAAGACTAAGGGGAGCTGCAAGGCTTGGTGGATGAGTTTGGAAGAGTGTGTAAGAAACGGAATCTAAAGGTGAAGAGTAAAGCGATGGTCTTTGAGAGAGGTGAAGTCAGTGAATGTACAGCGAGGTTGGATGGTGAGGAATTGGAAAATGTGAGTATGTTTAAGTACTTGGGTAGTGTGATGAGTAAGGACGGAGGTTTGGAGGGTGGAGTGCTTGAAAGGGTACAGCAGGGAAGAAAGGTTGCTGGTTCTTTGAAAGCAGTGATAACAAACAGGGAAGTGAGCATGGAAGTGAAAATGTTACTACATGACAGTTGTGATACCAACTCTAACGTATGGAAGTGAAGCTTGGACGTTGCTGGAAGGACACAAGTCAAGAGTGAGAGCAGTGGAAATGAGTTATTTAAGAGGAGCCTGTGGAGTCACATGGAGAGACAGGCTGACGAATGAGGATATAAAGGAGCATTGTGGTGTGGATGTGGATGTGATAGGAAGCGTTATGAGGAACACATTGAGGTGGTTTGGCCATGTGGAGAGGATGGAGGGTGAAAGACTGACGAAGAGAGTGTATGTGAGTGAGGTGGAGGCGGGAAGAGGGATGGGGAGGCCGGGGATGAGATGGAGGGATGGGGTGGAGAGGTATATGAGAGAGGGGAGTGTGAGTTGGGAGCAGGGCAGTGAAATGGCGGAGGACGGACGACTTGGAGGCAATTTGTTTGTGGCCACCCGAAATGGGATTGAGGCGTCTGGCAAAAGATAGATAGATGTTTCTTTTCGTTTGTCTACGCTTTTTCGGTGTTGTCCAAGGTTGCATAATTGCTGGTAAATTCCCTTGGGACCCTTTTTTTAAGGCTTAGTTTATATTGCAAAGATATTAATGAAAATGATATTATATAGCCCCATATTTTGTTATTATATATATATATATATATATATATATATATATATATATATATATATATATATATATATATATATATATATATATATATATATATATATATATATATATATATATAGTTACATAGCCTATGATTTCATCATCCTTTGTGTAATTCTAATGTACAGTGTGCTACCTGTTTGATCACGAGCGTGTTCTACCTCACTCCCCCTTTCCACCGTTATAGTAGAGTAAGTCGTTCTTTCTGCTGTTCAGAGCGGGATTGTCAACTCTTTGTCCCCATGGCTTCATTTGCGCGTCCTTCTTACACGTTGTATCAAGCTCTGCCAGCCCCTATATAATGAGCTCAGAGTCTGCATCATGGCCACTTAGATCTACTCCTCATTTTGTTCACATCTCTGTCCTCCCCTGTACAGTTATTATTGTGAGTGCTCAAGAAGTCTCCAACCATCTACCAGCTATGTAATTTGAGTATAAGTGTTGTTGCATTTTTTCTTGTACTGTGTAGCATAAGGTTGATTCTTAGGCCTAGTTAGGTTTTTGTAATTCATGTAAGATTCTTTATGTCAGTCATCATTAATAATATTTTGTATCTGTAATAATTTATCTTGCATTCACTGAGCATTACCCAGTGTATTTTCATTTTATCAGGGCTGACTTAGATAAATTTACTCTTGCTATTTTCGTGTTAATAGAGGCTATTGCAGTTAACCATATATTTAACCTGTTTTTTGCCATTACATTATCCTTATGAGTCCTGAATGTTTTGTTGTTAGTTTGTGCATTAAACTTTAACTTGTAATTTTATCTAACTCTTTTGTTTTGAACCTGGAACTTTACGGGACAGTAGTGATTTTTAGTATTCTCACTTAAAGTGTACATTATCTTTCGCTGTTCCGTAACATAAATTTGGCGACCTCTCATCAGGATATTCAGGATATTATCATAAGGATATTGCTTGATATTTTGTGACTGTGATTTATTCATGATGTCTACTATTACTACACTTGGTGAAGCCGAAGATTTTTTGTCAAGTGTGCAAACAGTGTGTGATGTAGAGAACAGAACAAAGAATGAACTTAAGCTTGTTGCTCAACAATTGGGAATTGCTGTTCGCTCTCATCATTGTAGAGATCAAATTGTTGACATGATTAATGAAAGCTTGTTTAATGTAACTCCTCCAAATGAGCAAACGCAGATTGAATTAGCTAAGTTACAGCTAGCCCTGCAGGAGGCTCATTCTAAGGAGGCGGAGTCTCGTGCTAAGGAGGCTGAATTTCAGGCCCGTTCTAAGGAGGCTGAGGCACAAGTTGAAATTGCTAGGATTCAGGCAGACCATGAGTATCGCATGAAACAAGGTGGAACTGGATCATCTAGCTCTGATGATTTTGATGTGGCTAAAAATGTTAAACTTGTCCCTCCTTTTAATGAATCTGATTTAACAAAGTATTTTCAGTTGTTTGAGAGGGTAGCTACAGGTTTTAATTGGCCCAAACAGTATTGGCCAGTACTCCTTCAAACTATTCTCACCGGTAAAGCTCAAGTAACTTATGCATCTTTGCCTCAGGATCAATCTGATAATTATGATGTAGTTAAGAGCTTGATTCTTAAGGCCTATGAGCTTGTTCCTGAAGCCTATAGAGTAAAATTTAGGACAACTTACAAGCAAGATATGCAATCCCATGTTGAGTATGCAAAAATCAAAGAAGATCTGTTAGAGCAGTGGTTAAATTCTAAGAATGTGGATTCTGATTTTGGTAAATTTAAGCAGATGATTTTGCTGGAGGACTTCAAGAGGTGTATTTATAAAGATGTAAGCCTATATCTTGATGAGAAAAGAATAGATAATTTGTCTGATGCTGCAGTTTTAGCTGATGAATATGTTCTCACTCACAAGAGATATTCTAAAGAAAAAGAGAAAGCTGAGAGTAAGTACGTTGCCTCTACTCAGAGTACAGGTAACAGGAAAGAGAATAAAGATGATGTTTCTCAGGAAGTAAATACCAGCTCCACCTCTAGATTTCAGAAAAGTAAATGTACTTATTGTAGTAAGCTTGGTCATACTACGGAGAAATGTTTCAGGAGACAGCGCGATGTGAACAAAAAGGAGTCTTTAAATATTCAGTCAATTGGTCTAGTGTCCACCCTTGAGAGTTCCCATAATTCTTTAACTGAGTTAACTGAACCTGCTTTGAGGGGTAACTTAAATTCTCATGATGGAGCTCCTCTTTTGAGCAGTAACGTGGGTGACACTCTCAAGAGTTCATGTGCTAATTTCCTTTCTGATGGTTTTGTCAGTCCTCTGGACAGTAATGACAGGAAATCAGTTAAAATATATTGTGACACAGGTGCTTGCCAATCCCTTATGCTGACCAGTGTTCTAGGCTCTAATGTTAATTCCTCTGATGAAACTGTAATCTTACAAGGTGTAGGGAATAATTACTTCTCTGTCCCTCTGTGCAGAGTGAATTTAGAGTCTGGTTTTGCTAATGGTTTCGTTATGGTTGGGTTGGTTGAGACACTCGCAATGTCAGGTGTAACTTCCTTACTTGGAAATGATATTGGTGGAAGTCAAGTGTGTCCAGCTCCTCAGTTGTCTAGTGAGCCAGTGGCTGCGGCCCAGGATTGTGATGTCCCTGATGTGTTCCCTGCATGCGCTCTCACTAGGGCTAAGTCTAAAGTTACTGGTGATTTAGAGGATAATGATGATGATGATGTTATCCTAGCTGACACTTTTCTTGCTAATTTGGACCACTCACCAGATGAGGCAGTACCCCGTAGTGTTGATAATTTGTCTCGTCAAGAGTTGGTTGAGTTGCAGGTTGCTGACCCTGAGTTGAAAGGTCTAGCTAACTCTGCTTGCAGTGAGGAAGAGTCAGCTGGTGCTTCTACTTGTTATTATATAAAGTCAGGAGTACTTATGAGGAAGTGGAGACCCCCAACAGCATCAGCCGACTGTGAATGGGAGGTTGTACATCAAGTTGTCATCCCTCGTGTTTGTAGGCAGGATATCATTAGAGTGGCTCATGATTCCAGTTTGGCAGGACACCTTGGAGTGAGGAAGACTGTGGCACTCATTTTGAAACACTTCTACTGGCCAGGTATCTTCAGGGATGTTTCCTGGTATTGTAAGTCTTGTCACACCTGTCAAGTTGTGGGGAAGTGTAATCAGACCGAAAAGGTTGCACCTCTAGTTCCCATTCCTCCTTTTGAGGCGCCATTCACACGTGTGTTGGTGGATATTGTGGGCCCTCTTCCTATGACTTCTTCAGGATTTTCTTATGTGTTGACCCTGATTGATATGGCTACTCGTTATCCTGAAACCATTCCACTTAGAAATATCTCAGCAAAGAACGTGGTTAAGGAAATGCTAGGGTTCTTCACAAAGTTTGGTCTGCCCAAGGAGGTACAGTCAGACCGGGGAAGTAATTTCATGTCAAATGTTTTCAAGCAGTCTCTGAAAGAGTTGGGCATCACCCAGATCACGTCTTCAGCTTACCATCCCCAGACTCGAGGAGCGTTGGAGAGATATCATCAAACACTCAAATCGACGCTCAAGAAATACTGTTTGGAACATCAGAAAGACTAGGATAAAGGTCTTCCATTCGTTGTATTTGCTGCAAGAGAATCTCCAAATGAATCACTGGGCTTCTCACCTTTTGAACTACTGTTTGGCCATGAAGTAAGAGGACCCCTTAAGTTACTCAAGGAATGCTGGCTGTCGGAGGAAGATGACGTCAACCTGCTGGAGTATGTGATGAAGTTCAAAGAACGGCTGTCCACTGCTTTACAGCTGGCGAGAGAGAATTTAGGAGCTGCTCAGGAGAAGATGAAGACTTGGTATGATAAGAAGTCCAGGTTACGCCACTTTCAGCCAGGAGATCAGGTTTTGATTCTGCTACAAGTTCATGGGCAACCTCTTCAAACCAAGTTTAGTGGTCCTTATTTCGTGGAGAAGAAACTCAGTGATGTCAACTATGTCATCGCCACACCAGATCGTAGAAAGAACAAGCAACTATGTCACATCAACATGCTAAAGTTATATCACAGGCGGGACGAAAATAATCCAGTCTGCACTGTAGCTGTTCCACCCGAGTCTGCAAGTGAAGCTCTCCCATGCAGTATGAGCCTGAGTGATAGTTTGGGGAAGAATCCTGATATCATGAATGATCTCCAGATTAAGCTTTCTTATCTACCTCCCGAGAAAAGGCAGGAGTTTTCGGCATTACTGCAGCAGTACCCGCAAGTGTTTCGTGCCACTCCAGGAAGAACCACTGTGTTGATGCATGATGTCGATGTTGGAGACGCAAGGCCAATTAAATTGCCTCCTTACCGTGTGAACCCAGTGAAAGTTCCTCTCGTCCAGAAGGAGCTTGGTTACCTGTTGGACCACAAGATGATTGAGCCCTGTCAGAGCGAGTGGAGTTCTCCTGTCACTCTAGTCCCTAAGCCAGGTGGGTCACAGCGGCTTTGCATCGACTACAGACGTGTTAATCAGATAACCAAAACAGACACTTACCCTCTCCCTCGCGTGGAAGATTGCATAGACAAGATCGGAAAGGCTAGGTACATAAGTAAGTTTGATTTGTTAAAGGGTTACTGGCAAGTACCTATGACTGAACGTGCTAGGGAGATCTCATGTTTTGTAACACTAGGAAAGACTTTTGCATGTTCTGTAATGCCATATGGTATGAAGAATGCACCAGCCACATTTCAGAAGCTCATGAATGTTGTAACAGAGGGTTTGGCAGGGTGTGTTGTTTATATTAATGATGTATTAATCTTCAGTGACAACTGGAAAGATCACCTATGCCATGTCAGTAAATTTCTTGACCGTTTAGTTCAGGCTAATCTTGTAGCTAATTTATCAAAGTGTGAGTTTGGTCAAGCTAAAGTTCAGTACCTTGGGTACGTAATTGGTGATGGACATATTGCACCACCAGCAGCTAAGGTTCAGGTTATAAGTGATCTTCCCAGACCTAAAAGTAGGAAAGAGCTACAAAGATTTTTGGGAATGGTAGGTTATTACCAGAGATTTGTTCTTAACTTTTCAATTCTTGTATCACCACTTACAGACCTACTGAAAAAGGGAGTTAAATTTGTCTGGACCGATAACTGTGAATCCTCTTTCAACAAACTTAAAGCTATCCTATTAAGTCAGCCAGTGCTCGCTACTCCAAATTTTGCTAAGCCTTTTAACCCTTTCGCGCACGATAAGTTTCAATAAGTTTTCTGATCCCGGAATTTCGACTACGAAGCCGCCCGGCCGGTGAGCGCGCGCGCGGCAAATTTGAGCAAATTTGAGCGAATGAAACACATTCTTGCCTTATTTTCGCCCCCCCAAAATCAATGTATTCCCATGAAACCTATGTCCAGGTATGCATGGATGTTTGTTCTATCTGATAAACATGACCAAAACACAGGAAAACAACAGCACAGAAAGTTATGAGCCCTGGAAGGCATGTCGAGTAAACATTTTTGACTTCCCAACATCACCGTTTGAATGTTTTCCATCCTACAGGAAAATGATCTAATATTTTTTCATAGAGAATTTCATCAGCTTTCTAACGAAACCAATCTGGTTTAGATACGATGTATACTTTTCGAGAAAATGGTCAAAAACTGAGAGCCATTTTCGAAAAATTTTCACTGACCTCTGAGAGCTAAGTTTTCCCAGGGACCTAACGTTTTTATTACATAGTAATATGCCCCCATTATCCAGCTTTCCCACTGTGACGGGAAAACCCCATACGCCTCATAGTTCTCGAGTAAATCGAAAAAAGTACAAGGCACTCCGTGCGTGATTGACTTTCGTGATGCGCGCATGGCGTACGCAATGTTCCCGTCTACGTAACCACGAATTCTTATGAGAAATATTACATTTTTATGTATTGTACATATATAGAATTTCCTGCTCTTCATCATGGTTCAAACGTGAAATCGATACGTCCAATAGTTTCCGAGTAATTGGCAGAGAAAATGAGAGTATTACTACGAGCCTTTCTCAATGGTAACAGCCGGGAAGAGACACTCATTTCCACCGTCTTTTATCGCACAAAACGTAACATAATGCTTACATTTTGGTATTGATCATACGTAGAATTTAGTGGTATAGATCATGGTTGTTACAGAAAATCGATAAGTCAAACAGTTTTCGAGTAATTGGCCGACAAAGTGAGGTTATTACTCCGAGCGCTTGTCACTGATAACAAATGCGAGGAAAAACATTTCCCTCGCCTTTTACCCCCCAAAACGCTACCAAAGGCTTACATTCTGGTATTGATCTTACGTAGAATTTAGTGGTATTGATGATGGTTGTAACAGAAAATCGATAAGTCTAATAGTTTTCGAGTAATTGGCCGACAAAGTGAGGTTATTACTCCGAGCGAATGTCACTGATAAACGCGAGGGAAAAAAAAAACATTTCCCTCGCCTTTTATCCCCCAAAACGCTACAAAAGGCTTACATTTTGGTATTGATCATACATTGAATTTAGTGATATTGATGATGGTTGTAACAGAAAATCGATAAGTCTAATAGTTTTCGAGTAACTGGCCGACAAAATGATGTTATTACTCCGAGCGCTTGTCATGTCACACAACAACCGCTAGGAACAAAAACATTTCTCTCGCCTTTTACCCCCCAAAACGCTACCAAAGGCTTACATTCTGGTATTGATCTTACGTAGAATTTAGTGGTATTGATGATGGTTGTAACAGGAAATCGATAAGTCTAATAGTTTTCGAGTAATTGGCCGACAAAATGATGTTATTACTCCGAGCGCTTGTCATGTCACAAACGACCGCTAGGAACAAAAACATTTCTCTCGCCTTTTACCCCCCAAAACGCTACCAAAGGCTTACATTCTGGTATTGATCTTACGTAGAATTTAGTGGTATTGATGATGGTTGTAACAGGAAATCGATAAGTCTAATAGTTTTCGAGTAATTGGCCGACAAAGTGAGGTTACTCTTCCGATCGCTACCAACTTTTACACACACTGTTTCTTCCTCGCACACCGGCCTGAAGACTACTGTATGCTACTAACTTTCTTTTTCCCCTATCTGTAGACTATTACATCTTCCATGGATGTTTTTCTATTGTTATAACCTACTACACATAAACATAACTCTTCTATAGTTACTGCTGTGGAGATTTACTTTCTTTCATATGTGTAATCTGTAGGAGAAAATGGATATTTGTCTGAAAGTGTGAGAGGTAATGGTAATAGATTATTACATATATCAACAAAATTTGCAGAACTCACTTCCTCCAGGGGTGTTGATCCAGTTAGACCACGGATTTGAAGATAAGGAGTTATGTAGTGTGTGTGTGTGAGTCAGCTTCTCCCTGAGAGCATGAGGCAACGCTATTTTTAGCACACACCACACTCGTTCACGGAAACTCGCAGCTTGTTTGACGTATATTTCATACAATTCCATACGCATTTACACTATCAGAATCACAATAATTCCAGCCCTAAAAACACCGGTAATTCTCCTCCCAACTTCAGGTTTGCCCCTTCACAACACTGTTTCATGCCACACATAACGCTTGCTGGCTCCATAATTTCACCAAGCCATCCACAGTATGTTTCACACAATATATATTTATGCCTTGGCTTCATTTATATACGTATTTCCACTCACGCCATACGGCCTACGGGGGGTGGAGTGGTGCAACCCCGCTACACTGACCATGTGTCTGGCTCCAAGGCCCAACGATTGCTAACGGCCAGAATTGCTTTTCAATACATATATGAATGTTCCATCAACAATATCACATCACTATATGTTCACATACAATGTATTATCTCACTGATTCAATAGGGTCTTTGCCTTGGGCAAGAGGAGGAGAATTATGGACGATTTAAAGGGAACCACGAGCTGTCAAACATCACTGGCTGACTGCTCAACAAACACTGAGGTTGGAGGGAGCGGGCTGAGGCTGATAAGGCAAAGCAGTGTTGCCAATGACTTACCTCCAGTAGGCCTTGGCTACCCTAAGACGCGCCAAAAAATCACGCAAATCGGCCTATAAGTTTTTTTCTGACGAATATTTTTGGGCCTTGAAGGGGCCTTAAGGACGCGAGTCGCGTGACTGTGTCTGGCGGAGTGCAAGCCGACATCACGCGAATCGCGCGACTGTGCCTGAAAGGGTTAAGATGACTGTTGATGCAAGTGATACAGGAGCTGGGGCTGTTTTGCTGCAAGAGGATGATCAGGGTATTGAACACCCTGTATCTTACTACAGTAAGAAGTTCACTCCACCTCAAAAGAACTACTCAACTATTGAGAAAGAGCTTTTGGCCTTGATTGTGGGTTTACAGCATTTTTCATTTTATTTGTGTTCTGGTTTTGACCCCATAGTCATTTATACCGATCATAACCCACTGAAATTCCTTAGTAAGTTTAAAGATAAAAATCAGAGATTGACAAGATGGAGTCTACTTCTTCAGGAGTATTCATTAGACATACAACATGTCAAGGGGAAAGAAAATGTTATTGCAGATTGCTTATCTAGACTTCAGACAGATTGTTTTAGAGTAATAAGAAATTTCCTTTGTAAATTTCTTTTTCTTTGTGGGGAGGTGTTACATAGTCTATGATTTCATCATCCTTTGTGTAATTCTAACGTACAGTGTGCTGCCTGTTTGATCACGAGCGTGTTCTACCTCACTCCCCCTTTCTACCGTTATAGTAGAGTAAGTTGTTCTTTCTGCTGTTCAGAGCGGGATTGTCAACTCTTTGTCCCCATGGTTTCATTTGCGCGTCCTTCTTACAAGTTGTATCAAGCTCTGCCAGCCCCTATATATTGAGCTCAGTCTCTGCATCATGGCCACTTAGATCTACTCCTCATTTTGTTCACATCTCTGTCCTCCCCTGTACAGTTATTATTGTGAGTGCTCAGGAAGTCTCCAACCATCTAGCAGCTGTGTAATTTGAGTATAAGTGTTGTTGCATTTTTTCTTGTTCTGTGTAGCATAAGGTTGATTCTTAGGCCTAGTAAGGTTTTTGTAATTCATGTAAGACTCTTTATGTCAGTCATCATTAATAATATTTTGTATCTGTAATAATTTATCTTGCATTCACTGAGCATTACCCAGTGTATTTTCATTTTATCAGGGCTGACTTAGATAAATTTACTCTTGCTAATTTCGTGTTAATAGAGGCTATTGCAGTTAACCATATACTTAACCTGTTTTTTGCCATTACATTATCCTTATGAGTCCTGAATGTTTTGTTGTTAGTTTGTGCATTAAACTTTAACTTGTAATTTTATCTAACTCTTTTGTTTTGAACCTGGAACTTTACGGGACAGTAGTGATTTTTAGTATTCTCACTTAAAGTGTACATTATCTTTCGTTGTTCCGTAACAATATATATATATATATATATATATATATATATATATATATATATATATATATATATATATATATATATATATATATATATATATAGATAGATAGATAGATAGATAGATACAGTATTAACCATATACACTGACTTATTCACTTGTACCTATCGTGGGCAATATATGTTTCAGCACTGTGTGGAAATCTTTGTCTTCACGCTTGTGTGGAAGGTGTTCTTCATTCTTGCTAACGTCATTTGTGTTAGCCATTTTTTTTTTCTGGTATATTAATTTTTAAATGTTTAATACAGTTCTTTTAATCGCTCACTGAGTAATTATGATAGTATATTTTCATTATTACTTTGTAGATGTAATAATGTATAGCTGTACGTATGAAACACATATTTTATGTATGTATAAATGATAACATTCGTTGGTAGTAAATAAATGCTATATTAAATGAATGAATATATACAGTGTAGAATATTTATTGTTGGTGCAAGTATTCAGTGATTGAATTATGCAGCTAATTGAAGTAGGTATATGTATTTAAGTTGTAACTATACAGCACGTTTTAGAGGTTTGTGCAAAAGGTGTCATCTACCACTGTCTGTTACCGCGTATTGTATAAATGAAGTAACTATGTAACTCACTAATTTTTATTGTGGTGGGAATGGTGTTATTGATGGTGCAG
Source organism: Coenobita brevimanus (assembly GCF_032717465.1). Classification (NCBI taxonomy): domain Eukaryota; kingdom Metazoa; phylum Arthropoda; class Malacostraca; order Decapoda; family Coenobitidae; genus Coenobita; species Coenobita brevimanus. Next base: position 18,932,419 of record NC_137011.1, on the reverse strand, counting down.
GTGGTAAGTTGATTGACGTGTTGTGGGGTGTCCTTAACTTCTCAGCAAAATGCTAGGAACGTCGACTTCTCACACTCTGGTAGCTGTGGTGAGTAAATGAGTAACGATGAGTAATGTAGAGTAACGATGAGTTAGGTGAGAGGTGAGTAAAGGATCTGGTATTTGCTGCCGTCGTCACCCCTGCCTCAGTGTTGTGGTGGTGGTGGAGGTGATGGGTAGGTTGGAGAGAAGGGTGAGGTTAGGTGGGGGATGATGTAGTTGTGGGTTGTGAGTTAACTCTCGCTCTACGTTTGCTTGTTTTGTTTTTCTTTCCCGATGTATTCTCGGTCCTTTTTTTCTTGTGATTTACTCGTCGTGGGATGAAGAATGTATCTACCTGTAGATGCGTGAAGAAGTTTATAGAGATGTCTTGTAGACTTGTTACTTGTAGTTGATCATAGATGGTTGTAGTTCGTTGGTTCGTCATAGAAATTGGAAGATTGTATCAATATTTTGTTAAACTACACGCAAGGCGTCGTGTGACTTCTTCACCTCTACAAGAGCATGATGATCGGGGAGATGGAGGGGGGGGGGTTGGAGAGAATACTGTCAGGAACTGGTTGTGAGTTGTTGGTAGCAAGAAGTATTGTTTCTTTTATATCTTGATAATGTAGACTCAACTGTACACTCGAAGGCTCGTAGACTCGTTGACTCATAGGCTTGTAGACTCGTAGACTCGTGAACTCGTAGACTCGTAGCCTAAACTCGTAAACTTGTAAACTTGTTCTTCTTGCTGTATACTCGTTTGTGGTTACTTGCTCATAGAATTGTATTTTCTTGATAGTGTAGAATCAACTGTAGAACTAAATCTGATATTGGGTACAGTCTCTCCTGCTTTTGTAGAAATTCACTTTAGAACTGAAGCTAATCTTGGTTAGAGTCTTGCCTGCTTTTATAGAAATTCACTGTAGATTCATGGACGAGGTTCGTACTTTCCCTGCCACCATATCTTGTAAAAACTTCGTAGCTTTTTGTAGTGTGTTTTGTAGATCAGTTATACATATATTAGACTCGTGGATGAGCGGTTGTTATATTTGAGTAGTTTTGTAAGTAGATAATCTTCGTTCCCTTTTGTCATGCAATGACAGGAAAGGTAAAGATTAGTATGGGACTATTTTTGTTTGTCTTGGAAATATTGACAAAGTCTCTCGCACGAGTGAAGTATAGAGTCCCGCTGTTACCTCCCCACTGTCTCACTCTTTCACCCTCTGCCACGTCATGCCAGCTGGCCACCCTCTCACCCCCACCGCTGCCACCATATCTTGAAGAAACTTCATAGCTTCTTGTAGTGTGTTTCGTAGATCAGTTATACATATATTAGACTCGTGGACGAGCGGTTGTTATATGTGAGTAATTTTGTAAGTAGATAATCTTTGTTGTTCCCTTTTCTCATGCAATGACAGGAGAGGTAAAGATTAGTATGGGGCTATTTTTATTTGTCTTGGAAATTTAAACAAAGCCTCTCACACACGAGTGAAGTATAGAGTCCCGCTGTTACCTCCCCACTGTCTCACTCTCTCTCTCTCTGCCACCCTCTTGCCCCCGTTACTAGGCACCTTCCCTCCAATACCTGTTGGTTCTATGGCTAGCCCCTCTCTGACCTCTGATTCCTACATTCTCGTTTAGCAGGGGTCATGTCACATGGGCTATACTGTTGTTGAAGGATCTAGAACACTGTATGTCTGTGTGTATGTACTGCTTCTGGTGCACGTCAAACATTCCTTCACTGAAGGGTTGCAAGCCCGTTTCCCTTTGGTTGATTCTCGCTGACACACTTCCTATCTCACCCCCTGGCTTGGTGCTTCTATCTATCTATCATCTATCTATTTATCTATCTATGAGTTGTATTTATATAATATGGAGTCCTGACATATGTAGATAGATAGATAGATAGACAGATATGGCACCTCACTGGTAGAGCACCAGACTCGGGACCAAAGAGTTGCAAGTTTGTGCTGTGCCTGAGTAAGCCGCCTTCCCGGTAGAGGTAGCGATCTCCGGTCACCTAACTGGTTGTAGTAGGCATGGCTCAGTGGGTTAGTGCACTCTGACCGAAGGGTCGGAGGTTCTAGTCCTCCCAAGGGTTACTTGTAAACATCAAAAAGGAAAGTGCTGTATGTTTCAAAACGAAAGTCCTCTGCCCAGGGGCAACACCTTAGCCCTTAAGTAAATGGGACATGAAGTAAAAGTAGAATATATATATTTGTATATATATATATATATATATATATATATATATATATATATATATATATATATATATATATATACATATATATATATATATATATATATATATATATATATATATATATATATATATATATATATATATATATATAAGGAATCCCTCCATTATCCAGACGCCTATGTTCTGGACATCCCCACTAACCAGACATAATCGTCCTGGGATCTAATATTCCCAAAATGGTCCGAAAACTGCAAAAAATAAAAAATGAAAAAAAGATTCTTTCCCGCCCGTAATTTGAACTTGGCGCGCGGGGCACGGGACAGCTTTGTTGTGGCACGTCATTCCTCCAACGTCCGGTAGAGCGCCCCTGCATCCTCTCCACTTACCGTCTGTCTCTTGTCGCGAGTGAACGCTCATCGTCATGGCTGCCCACGTGCTCGCTTCTGTGGTGGTTCCTTACCTGCTGCAGGCACTCCTGCTGCTCTCGTGCCTCTCCTTCGTGTGTGTGATGATGACCCCACTGCCTGAGATGAGGAAGAGAGTGGTATTGACTCTGGAGAAGAAGCAGGAGATATTGGAGAAAGTAGATGCGGGATGGTCTTCTTCAAGCATCCTCTGTGAGTTTAACCTGGCCCAATCTACTTTGTTTGATATTAAGAGATCCGAAGACAAACTCATGGAGTACACGGCTCACTTCTCGTCGAAAAGCAAACGCTACATGGAGAGGAAGGTGATGTTTACTCCCAAGTTTGCTGAAGTCGACCGCTCCACGTTAATTTGGTATCGACAGCAACGTGCTGCTGGTGTGATGGTACTTGGTACGGAGCTGAAGGCTGCTGCTAAGAAGTTCGCAAGGTTTCACAACACCCTAGACTTCAAGGCATCTGAGAGTTGGCTCTTCACGTTTAGGTTACAGCATGGCCTTACCAACAGTAAGTCTCATGGTGAAGCTTTGGACATTAACGAGGATGGAGTAGAGGAGTTTCAGCAATAGGTGAAGGGCTTGATCGACAGGGAGGGCCTCACTCTCAGTCAAATCTACAACACTGACAAAACTGGTTTATTCTATCTCTCTTTGCCAACGAACACTCTAGCTGAGGAGATGGAGTAGCGTGTACCTGGCTGCAAGCTCTCCAAGCAACAGCTATCTGTTTTGTGTTGTGCCAATGCTAACGGCATGCACCGGCTTAAGCCCGTTATTGTTGGCCATGCAAAGCAGCCTCGGTGTGTTCGTGGGGTGATGGATGTCCTTCCTGTCGTCTGGTACCATTCTTTGAAGGCATGGTTCACAGCCCAGATCTTCAAAGAGTGGTTCCACAGCCATTTCTTCAAGGAGGTCATACATTACCCGACGGAGAAACTGGGAATCTCACGCGACCAGGTAAAGGCCCTCCTTCTCCTCGACAATGCACCTGCCCACCCGTGTGACAAGGACTTGGTGGTTGAGAATGGCTGCATTAGGTGCATGTTTCTGTCACCTAATACTACTGCTCTCATCCAACCAATGGACCAAGGAGTGATCGTGGCAACAAAGCACCTATACCGACGGAAGTTCCTGGACAAGGTGATGGTTGTTCTTGGGGATGAGGATGAGCGCAGGGAGGATGGGACACGTGAGGCCAGCGGACTTTGGAAAACCTTCGCCGCAACAACATCAAGTCTGCCATTTACAACTGGGCCAGTGCATGGAAGGAAATCCCTGTCAAGACTCTAGAAAATGGTTGGTCTCGTCTGCTTCTCGGAACGGATGTGGAGTACGATTTCCTAGGTTGCAACGTGGATGACTTGCATGCACGTCTACGTGCGCACGGCGATGATGTTGATGTGGACGAAGTGCGTGAATGGTTGGATGACGACGAGGGCGATCCTGGGTATCAGACCCTGTCTGATATCGAGATTGCATCTTCAGTTGCAGGTGTCAGTACCCAGCTTGAAGATTCTGACGAAGATGGCGATGATGATGCGGACTCCTCTCAGCATGACACAACTCCAGCCATCCCCAAGCTGAGCGCACTCCGGGAACACCTAGAGTTCGTTCTGGACTACCTGGAACACCCGGACTGCGACAGGGAGATGGGGCCCTAGGGACTTGTGGAGGAAGTGCGTGCTTTCAGGCAGCGCATCGTAAATCGTCAGAATTGTCGTTCCTTACGTCAATCAATGATTGACAGCTTTTTCAGGCCTGTGACCCCAGCTGTGCCGAGCCCTGGCTCCACTCCATTGCCTCCCCAAGACAGGCCCTCATGCTCCGCGCCACAGCCCAGCACATCAGCCATGGTGGAGTCACCGCTCGACGTGAGTTTGCGTCTATCTTCAGAGTCATCTGCAGTGGGTATGCCATCACCACGACCCAGTGACGCACCCCTAGGTCACCTGCCAGCAATACTCTCAGACTCTGACAGTGATTAAACGGCAAGAACTTCTCCACTAGACCACGCCAGAATTTAGTGTTGTGCAGTGAAAGAAAAACAGTGCATACAGTATTGTAAAGAAAGTAGAAATTTGAGTGAAAAGACAAAATTTTTGGACTAAATTTAACGTAAATACACTTGTGATTTGTTTTGAAATTGGTTTTATGAGTGGAAAGACTTAAAATGCAGAGTGCAACACTTATTAAGTTACAATGGAGCATAAGTAAGACAAAGAGTGTGCAGTGTGAAGAGAATGGACTTCTGAGTGCGAATGACTAAGTTCAGTGCAAGACTTCATGAACAGTGTACTGCAAGTGCTTCAGGAAATCCTTCTTACTGTCAGAGTCTGAGAGGAGGTGGTTATTCATCGAGGTGGCCATGGACTTGCTGTAAGTAGGCAGAATGTTTCATACTGTACTCTACTGTATTTTCCATACTATACTTACTTTAAATACCTCATTTCACTCTTTTATGTCCCTTATTGGTGTGAATATGTTGTATCTTAGTTGCTATGCATGTGCAGTAGGAAGGTGTTTTTCTGAGTTAGGCTAGGTTAGGGTCCATAACTACCAGTTCAGGAGCCAGGGACTTGTAAGTACCCAGAATGTTTAATATTGTATGAACCTACCTCAAAAACCTCATTTTATGCTTCTTTTGCATTTATTTCAGTCTTTTATGTCCCTTATTGGTGTGATTTGGGTCTTAAATAGGTGCTATGCATGTCCAGAGGGAGTTGTATAGGTGTTTTTCTGAGTTAGGGTCCATAAGTACAAGTCCAGGAGGCTGGTGCCCACTATCCGGACAGGACCACTATCCAGACATGCCTATGGCTCTATTACATCAGATAGTGGAGGGATTACTATATATACTGTATATATATATCTGTATATATATATATATATATATATATATATATATATATATATATATATATATATATATATATATATATATATATATAGATAGATATATATATATATATATAGATATAGATATATATATATATGCTGTTCCTGGAGCACTACCTTGCAGAGGTAAACAAGCTAGGCACTGCATGACCTAATAGGACCAGGCTGGATAGGTACATCCATAGTAGAAGGGCCTACACTAGCAGTAGACAAACATTAGGTCCCTTGACAGTCTCATGAGTCATATCCCCAGCCAGAATAGTTGGCCACTCTTCAAGGTTAGGAAGGAGGAGGCTGGCAGGACAACTCTCCCACCTCTTCTGAGATGCTCTCGAACCAGAACTCCAACTGATAAAGGCTGGAGATGGGCCTCTTCGTAGAATGCTACTTACGCTTGTGAGCAGACTTGAGTGCTGCTCTGACTAAGCAGGGCCATAATAGAAAAATACATTAGCAACAGTCTAAAAGCACTCCTCCCAGCCACTGTGGAAGGGAGGGGGGGACACGACACTACAAAGCCCTGATAAACATGGAGCGTTGGCATGAAGGAAGGCATCCAGCCATAAAACCAGCTATAAACAAAGTGACATATAAAATCAAGGTGGTCTTGGGAAGTGTGGTCAATCACATCACACCCTAATAAATGTGAAGATGGAAAATACTGCAGGTGCCAGAATTACTGTGTTTCCCTTCCCCAGTCTTTCCACCCCTCTTACTTTCCACTTCTCTCTCTCTCTCTCTCTCTCTCTCTCTCTCTCTAATGTGGCACCATGATTCCTGGAATGTCCCCTGTGTGCATATATATATAAATGTCAGATGGTCCACATTTAGTCAAGTGCAGCAATCGTAAGGCTTACCTTCATTACTTTTTGGTGGATGGTGCTAATTTATTAAAACATTTCCCCTGAAGTCTGACACATTGATGTTGTTGTTGTTGTTTTCATCCCTGGTCCATCTAATCGAGGAGACCTGTTGAGCACAATTTTTTTTTTAAGTAAGGAAGAAGGAACAAAAGGTTAGGAGCCCGCAAATTGTTCCCTCCATGAAAATACAAAAACAAGATAACAGAGACCAAAATTTAAGATACGTTCATTTAGAAATGCCTGGACACACTGCATTTGAAAGACTTGATATCATAGGCAGTGGGAAATACAGACAGAGATAGTTCCAGAGCTGACGTGTTTGCATACATGAAGGATTGGGATTAATGGTTAACTCTTCCATTAAGGACTTGGACAGAAAACAGATGAGAGTTTGTAGCTAGAGGGGTGCTACGCACCCACTGAAGTAGTAGAGGGATGCAAGCAGACAGTTCAGAGGAGGAGTGACCATTGAAGTGACGACAGAAAAGAGATAAAGATGCAACAGTGCGCCAAAGAGACAGAGGTTGTAGGGAGCCACTGAGAAGAGGGGAGTTGGTGTGACGAAAAAGCATTGACTGCACTTGTTGAGATGAACTGTATGTGGGGAGCCTCCACACACGTCAGAGTTATACTCCACACAGGGGCGAATATAACTCGTGTATAAAGTCAACAACTGTGCAGAGGTAAAGAGGCATGGAGTTGGTTTAGCACAAATAATTTCTGGGAAGCATATTTTACATATGAGTGACCACCCCTTTCTGGTTGTCTCACAGGTTCTCAACAGTGTTGATAGTCTGCAATTTTCTGGCTTCTGCTATGCAGGCCTCCATTTTGTTTATTATACTGTATGAGGCTATTCTACTAGCAAGTCTTGCACCCAACCCAAATCTAAGGAGGTATACTCACTGAAGCATGGTTAAAAACTGTCATTTTTCCATTTTGAATGGTGACTTGTAACAAGAAATTAACACTAATATATTATGTTTGACGAAAAGTGGGAGCAAAGAACAGCACGGTGGAATGAAGGGCTAAGGCAACCTGTGGCACAAAATAAGAAACCATACAGTGAGTTGATGGGAAGCAAAGGCATGGAGGAATTTGAGAGACAGAAGAGAGGAAGGGACAGGTGAAAAGATCTGTAACAGAGAGTAAGAGACTGGATGAGGAATTTGGAAGGAATCTGGGTGTAAAATGAAGGGAATGTAAGATTTTTTGTGTATTTCGGACCGATTCTGAGCAAAGGCTTAAAGGAGTAACCTCAAGGCCCACTAGTCCTCCTACAGACTTCTACATGTCACCACTTCGGCGCTAACACCCATAGTCCATATTAAATGTATGCTAGGGCTGTCTCATACAGGACTGGTATATTGGAAAGAGGTAAAGAGAGTTAGACAGGGTGATAAAGAAGTTAGTAGGGGAGTGAAATATAAAAGTGGTTGAATGATAGTGGAGAAGTAAGAAAAAGTGAGCATATGGCGTGTACAGTTTAAGGAACTTTTTAACACAGAAATGAAAGTAATTTGGTTATAAATGGCTGGGGAATGGTTGGGAGAAGGAGGGAGGTGGGAAGTGAGAAAGAGTGCAGTAGGATGGAAGTTGGGGACACAATGAAGAAAGTCAGCATGGGGAAAGCTGCAAAAATTGATGGAGTGCATGGTGAAATGATGAAGCGTGGGGTAGAGATAGTAGTAGAATGGATATGGAAGATGTTCAGATTGGCCTGGGAGGAGGTAGAGTTCTGGACGACTGGAAGTTGGGTATCATTATTCCCCTGTACAAATGACAAGGGGAAAAAGAAGTGTGTGGTAATCACAGCAGTATTTATCTTCTAAGGGTAAAAAGAAAAGTATATGGTAGGATACTTAAAAACAGAGTTAGGGAAACATCAGAAGAAATAGTTGGAGAAGAAGAGGAAGCTTTGAGGAATGGAAGAGGTTGTGTAGATCAGATATTCATCCTTAGGTCTTTAGTGGGAAAGTTCCTAGAGAAAGAAAAAGTTGTATGCGGCCATCAGGGATTTGAAGAAAGCATAATTGTGGAAAATATTAAGAATACATGGAGCAAGTAGGAAGGCTGCAGCGTGTGTGGATAGTGAACTGGGTAAATTTTTCTGTCTGCATGTTGGATTGGAACAGGGATGTGTCATGCCTCCATGGTTATTCAGTCTGTATATGGATGTAGTTATAAAAGAGATACAAGGAAGAGAAGTGGATGTTTGAGCAGGTCTGATGAGAGAAAGCAGCGTTTGAAAACTTTCTGTATCATTGTTTGTGGATGATATTGTATTGCTAAGTGAAGACGAAGGTGAACTGCAAGGTCTGGTGAATGAGTTTAGGAGAGTGTGTAAGAAACGTAATCTAAAGGTGAATGTAGGGAAGAGTAAAGTAATGGACTTCGAGAGAAATGAAGTCAATGAATGTACAGCCAATAAAATAATTAATGGCACCCCATGCTTTGATGCTCTTTGCAACTATCTTTGGCACAGAAGCCATGAATGTGCAGTAAGAATTAGTACACTTGTTTCTCCCACCTTTCAATCTGTCTGCCCCTCCATCCCCCCCCCCTCCATCTCTCTGTCCCTGTCTGTATGTCTGTCTCTCTCTCGCTCTCTTTCTCTTTCTGTCTCCCTTTTCTCTCTCTCTCTCTCTCTCTCTCTCTCTCTCTCTCTCTCTCTCTCTCTCTCTCTCTCTCCAGATATATTAGGGCGCGTCCACACGAGCCCTCAAACAAACGTTGGCAACACACCTGGCAATATGTTTGGGAATGTATGCTGCAGCATTTGGACAGATGTATGCAAACATGTTTCAGTGCAGCTTTAAACACTGGCAGCAGAGGGGATGGGGAAAGTGTGTCCATACCAGGCAGCTGCAACTTCATCATGATGTTGCCAAAATGATCTGGAAGCTGCTGTTCCCAACATGATTGCAATATGTTCATTACTGTGTTGCTTACATGTTGCCAGCACTTGTTCGAGAACACATGTGGATGTGCCCATGTAACTCCCGTACCTGCATGTCGTGTATAACTAATAATTCATAGCAATGGACATTATGTTAGAGGAAAGATCTCAAAACAGCAATGCCTTATCCACAAGGTAATATTGAAATCCAAGTGTTATTTGTCTGCTTGGCACCCATCTTATTCGAGGTTATCACCTTAGGATTTTCTTACACGTTATCATACAGTGACAGCCACCATTAGCATTTGAAGAATGGGTTTGATGACAAACTATATAGGCCTAACTGTCCAGTTAATATAAAACCCCATAAACAATGCATGTAAAATTTATACAGTACAGTATGTGTCATGTGTCGTAGTATTGCAATAATATTAACCACATCAGTGACACAAGAATGTAGTAGTGCATGGATACTGAAGCTGAGAATGGTATATCACCAGTTTGACAAAGGTGATAACATCGCGGAGGGGGTGACTAGTAGGCATATCCGTTTATTTGACCCATCTCGTCCGGGTGACATGTATACATGTCCTCCCTGGCCATCCAGGGGTCATGTATACATGATCTAGTAATTTGCACCATTGTTGGAATATTCAGCTGATTATTTTCACCACCTGCGCCCGCTGGCAACCCTTCTGCATGCATCCCAGTCACGCTTCAGTTTCCTGCATACCTCCATGATGGACAAACCTGCACAAATCCATGTCCCTTGTCTGACTGCCCATGGCGATTGTCACTGGGGAAAGTGACTACTCTGAGGAACCAGATTTAGCGATGCTGAGTATGGAAAAATACGCATCAGAGGAGGAGTGTGACCGTGATTTCTCCACTGTGCGGTGATATTATCTGTCTGCAAGATCATCAGCCATTTCTGATGATGAAGGATCAGATGTAGTTGATGATCCTGCAGAGGGTGATACGCACAGTGGAGAAAGTGGAGGGGGAGATAGAAGGTGAAGGAAGCAAGGAGGCTGGCGGGAGGAGAAAATGCCACAGGCTGAGCCACCAGGCACAAGAGTGGCCTAAGGTGGAATTTTCCACCCATGCACCATCATCACCACCCTCACCCACACGGCCTGCATCACTTTATTCATCAGCACGTGCCTCACGACGCTGGCCTGCATCACTACAGGCCTCACCATGTGCCTCACCATGCTGACCTGCCTCACCACGTGCTTCACCATGACGATCTGCCTCACCACGTGCCTCACCACGCCGAACTGCCTCACTTCAGGCCCCATCACGCTGGGCTGCATCATCCAGGCCTCACCACGTGCCCCACCACATTGACCTGCATCACCACATTCCTCACCATGCCAGCCTGCCTAACCACATGGCGCGCTATGCCAGCCTGCCTCACCACGTGTCATTTCACCACAACCTGGCTCATCTGGTTATGTTGATGCAGGTGCACGCCGGGGGAGGCGGTGGCTCAATTGGTAGAGAGGTGGCCTGCAGTCCTTACGGACCCAGGTTCGAATCCCGGCTGGGGCAGGGAACAGTTTAAGGATTTGAATTTCATTAAATCAGGCTTTACTGATCTACCACAAGACCCGCCGACATGTCGTAAAAATACCCCCGCTAATACCAATACACCAGTCCTGTATGAGACAGCCCTAGCATGTATTCAAAATGGACGGTGGGTGTTAGCTCTGAAGTGGTGACATGTAGAGGTGTATGGTATGTAGGAGGACTGCTGGGCCTTGATAGCAGGCTGTGAAGCCTATGCCCAGAGTTGGACATATTAAAAAAAAAAAAAAAAAAAAAAAAAATCATGTGCCCGCTGACATCTCTCACCAACTCCATCACCACCATGATCACCGTCACCAGCATCATCACCTGCCTCATCTAGTGGTGAGTCGGCAGAACTGCCACCACGCAGCCATGCTAGGGGCCATGGCAGGGCATGGGGCAGGCCACGTGCATGGCAGACATGACAGGAGCCTAGGACAGGTTGGTTAAAAACCTTTGTGTGGGAGGAAGGGATGGGGTCTCAGCCTGAAGTAGCTGTGTTTGATGACACAAACTCAGGTGTGCAGCCAGAATTTCCCTGCAACACAGCTTCTTCTGTAGTGGACTTCTTCCTTACTTTTCTCACAACAGCAGTGATGGAGTTCATTGTGAAAGAAGTGAACAGTTTCAGGGTTTTCTGCTGCAATTGGGCTGAAACCTCGCACCTGAGAGAGAGTGCAAAACTGAAGGAATTCACTGCAACAAGTGTTAGCAAAATTTATGTTTGGCTAGCATTGACAATGTTGATGCCTCATGTCAGAAAACATAACATACACGATAATTGGCTCGTGGATGATATTGCTGCAATGCCTGTATTCGGTAAGTATATGCCACGTGACTGATATCTTGATATCCTGAGGTACTTGCATTTTTCCAGAAATATGGGCCCAGATCCGAATGATAGACTGTGGAAAATTCGCTCGATTCTGCAGATGATGAAGGAAAAATTTCGACCTTTTTTCAGGCCATTCTAGAAGGCTGTTATTGATGAGTCACTTGTTTTGTTCAGGGGACATCTTGTCTTCATTCAGTACATTCCATTAAAGAGACATCATTTCGGAATAAAGTTCATTGTATTGTGTGATTGCAAGACTTGGTACGAGCTTGATTCATTGTGTATACAGTGAGTGATGTGGTGTTGTCAAGGGACGATTCCTATGGTTTCTCTGGCTCTGTAGTCAAGAAACTAATGGACAGGTACTTCGGAGACAACCATATCCTTTACACTGATAATTATTACATGGCACCAAGTCTTGCAAAGTACCTGCAAGAACACCCAATTGGATCGTGTGGCACTGTTCGTGCAAAGAGGAGGCACTGGCCATCCTTTCCTAAAGGCACTGCAAAAGGGGAGTGCAGGCCTTGCAATCAGGTAAACTCCTGACAATTCACTGGCATGATAAGAGAAAGGTGAATGTCCTCTCCACGGTCCACGAAGGTAAGTTGATTGACACAGGCAAGGTCGATAGAAGAACGAGGCAGCCAGTTTTCAAGCCTGATATCGACTATAACCTGAACATGCAACTCGCAAATAAATCAGATATACAGATCAGCACAATCGACTGTCTGAGGAGGTGTTGTAAATGGTATAAGAAGGCATTCTTACATGTACTTGACATCCGTGTACTGAATGCCTTTATTCTGTACAAGGATGTTACACAGACCAGCACATCCCTCAGAGAGTTTGAGAAGGATATAATTTATGGCCTTCTGGAGAGGTATGGACAGGTAAATCCCTCCGTGAAACGTAGGCACAGTGTACAGCAACTGCCTGACCTCCTGCAGTGCAGGGACTACTTCAGCAGGCATTTCATGGAAATACTACCTTGCACACCTGCAGGCAAAGAAGCCTTCCGGCATTGCTATGCTTGCGCCAATTCATCGTGCCGACCACAACAACCCCGCAAGACGAGGTGGTGGTGTGCTGAACGTGAGGTGGCACTGTGTACCGACTGTTTCTTTGATTTCCACGCCAACACCGAGTGGTAGGAGTCCGGGTATTATGAATAACTTAGTTTTGTACATACCGGTATGTTGTTTTTTGTTAAAATAGGAAATATGATTTCACTACTCTGCGTATATTTACGAATATATGAATAATGGAGGCAGAAAGTATGTTTCATGATAAATATGCAATCTTATTTTATTTGGAAAGCATGTGTTTATACATATTTCTTAAGATGAAAAAGTATAACTCAAAAGAAAAAGAAAGTCATAGTGGTAGGTATTTCCGTTTGTGGGCAATACGTAAATGACTACCGGTACTTGGTTCACATTTTTCTTTTGTAGTAGTACTTGTAGTGGTAGTAGTAGACTAGTATGTGTTGTACTGTAGGTGTGGTAGTAATAGTAGCAGATGTGGTAGTTGTAATAGTTGTCGTTGTGGTTGTGGTAGTAAGCTAGTACTTGTAGCAGTGGTAGTCGTAGTATTAGTAATAGTTATTGTAGTGGTAGTTGAACCTGTACTTCTAGTAGTAATAGTATTATTTCTAGAGTTGCAATACCCAGACTTCTACTCGCTCACCAATGCCAGAATCGAGCAACAATCCTAGCCAAACGTACATTTCCGTGTGTGTGTGTGTGTGTGTGTGTGTGTGTGTGTGTGTGTGTGTGTGTGTGTGTGTGTGTGTGTGTGTGTGTGTGTGTGTGTGTGTGTGTGTGTGTTCTTACCTATTTGTTCCTACCTAATTGTATCTTTATAGGAATGAGTCATGCTCGTACTGTCCCGTGTCTTAAACCATATTTATCGTATATATTCTTAAATTTATGAATCGTTTTGGCACACACTGTTTCATTCGTTTGTGCATTCCACTGATCAATTGCTCTATTTGGGAAACTAAATTTCCTTACGTCTTTATCGCCTCTCTTTTTATGCAGTCTTTTGCAGAGTCCTCTTGCTGATGTATCCCCATAGGTGATGTAATCATTTATGTCTATTTTCTGCTTCCCTGATATGCATTTATATAGCATAATCATGTCTCCTCTTTTCCTTCTCTCCTGTAGTGTAGGCAGATTCAGTTTTTCTTGTCTTTCTTTGTAGATTAGATTCCGAAAGCTTGGTACCCATCTTGTAGCGGCCATTTTAACATTTTCAATCTTATCTATTTGTTTTTTGAGATGAGGACTCCAGACTGATGATGCATACTCCAGGGATGGTCTGATGAATGATGTTATTATCTTTCTTAGCATGTCTTCATTTATGTATGTGAATGCTATTCTCATATTTCCAAGCAGTGTATACATGTTCCGTACCTTCTAACTGATGTTGTCAGCCGGATATAGTCTATTATTACTGATCTCTCCTAGGTCCTGCTCTCTTTCTGATGTGTGTAGGGGTTTATTTCCTAACTTATAATCCCAATCAGGTCTTTTTCCACTTTTACCAAACTTGATTACATGACACCTGTCCACATTGCATTCCATTTGCCATGTATTACTCCATTCATGAATTTTATTTAATTCTTCTTGTAGCTCTTTACAAGAGTCTGCATTAGTAATTGACCTTTGTATTTTTGCATCATCGGCAAACATATTTAGATAACTTTCATTTCCAATCTTGCTATTTATATAATTTATATACACTAAAAACATGATTGGTGCCAGCACTAAGCCCTGTGGAACTCCACTAGTCACTTCTCTCCATGTTGAGTAATTTCCCCTTAGTACTGTTCTAATTTCTCTTTTGAGAAAATCTTCTATCCAACAATACAGTTTGCCTCGAATTCCTCCTTGATGGTACAGTTTCCATAAACGTCTTTGGTGCGGTACTCTGTCCAATGCTTTCTTAAAATCTAAATTGATACTGTCCACCCATCCTTCTCTTTTCTGTAATGTTTCTGTTACTTTATCATAGTACCTCAACAGATTAGTAACACGAGATTATCCTTTTCTGAAACCAAATTGTCATTCTATTATCATATTGTGTTCTTCTAGATGATTTACCCAAGCTTTTCTTATCAGCTTTTCTAATACAGTACCTTGCTTTAAACACTGGTTAATGATACTGGTCGGTATTTGAGTGGATTTTGTCTATTTCCTTACTTGAATAAGGGAACAATGTTTGCTTTCTTCCAAATATCAGGTAGTTTACCTTGTCCCAAGGATTCCTTAAAAATTAAATATAATGGTTTACTTAACACCTTTGCACATTCATGTACCACCCAACGTGAAATTTCATCAGGACCATTTGCTTTTCCTTTGTCTAATTTATTTAGCTCCTCCTGTATTTCTTTTTCTGATATTTGTATATCTGGTAATATGTGTGGGCATGCCCGTTCCATATCATCCCTCTCAAAATTATTTTCTTCTGTAAAAACTGACTGGAAATTCTTGTTTAGTGCTTCACAAATATATTTCTCTTGTGTATAGGTGATCCCCTCATCCATAATGGATTGTATTATATCTTTTACTTTGGTTTTGCTTCTGATGTAGCTGTAAAATACCTTCGGTTGATGACTACTTTTATTTATGATGTCCTCCTCAAACTGTTTTTGAGCTTCCCTCCTTATTCTTGTATAATCGTTTCTTGCCTATTTATAGTTGTTATATGCCCTCTCACTACTGTGTCTTCTGTATCTATTCCAAAACAAATCTCTTTTTTCTTTTGATTTTTTACATTCTGTACTGAACCATTTCTTTATTTTATTTTCTTCTTCTTTGTGCTGTGGAATGTACTTCTGGACTCCTATTTCATAAAGTTCATAGAATTTTTTATATATAACATTGAAATTTGTCCTCTAAGCTCCTTTTCCCAATTAGTGTCTAAGAAGTACTTCTTGAGGTCATGATAGGTTCCCTTTTTATAATTTAGGCTCTTTTTGTAATTTTCATTGCTGTTAACTATGTGATATGCAATCCTGAAGTTGCAATTCAATACTGCTTAGTCGCTTTTGCCAAATGGAGGGTGATACATTAAACTGTCAATATCGTTTTTTTGACTAGTAAATATATGATCTAGCACTGAGGGTGCATCGAGTCCTCTTTTTCTGGTGCTTTCCCTTACATGTTGCGTTAGGAAAAACTCCTGCACGAGATCCAGAGGCTTTTGGTCCCACCAGCTTCCTTGGCTTATTATATCTATAATACTCCAATTTATATTTGTATTAAAATTTTCAGTTAGTATAATTCTTTCCGATTTCTCTTCCATTCTATGTAGTACTGCTCTTAAACTCTGAACTGTACTCTCTGCCAGATCCTCATATTCGCCTCTTTCCCATGTGTTTGATCTGGGTGGCATGTACAAATTGGCTACAATTACTTTTCCTTCGGATGTATTGATCTCTTCTGCAATCAGTTCTACCTGTGAGGGTATATCTAGTTCTGTTTCTTTGACTTTTAGATTTTTCTTTGTTAATATTACAATTCCTCTACCTTTTTTAAGTTCCTAACTCTTCCCCATATATTGTAATCCTCTAAGTTTAGGATGTCATTTGATATCCTTGGTGTTAATTTTGTTTCAGTTAGGCATACTGTATGTGGTTCATTTTCTGTGATATAATCATTCATCTCTAATAATTTATATACGATTCCATCCACATCTGAGTACATCAACTTAATCATCTTTTTTACATACATGTCATGACTTGGTTTTACTACCTTCCTCCTTTTTATTCCCTCCTGTTTATGTACCACTTTCGAACCTGCAATCCGATTACTTTGCAAAAAAGTGTATCGTTCTCCTCCTCTGAGCTTCCCTCGTTCTTTGTTTTTGCTTCCTCCCTCATCTCTTTAAGTAATTCCAGCTCTTCTTGAGTTAGACATTTTTTATCCATACATTTTTGAAATCCTTTTTTTTATATGAGTTTTTCTTTGTATTTTTTAGTATCTCCTCCACAGTGTTTACACTATGGAAGGTTACCTTTATAGGCCTTGACTTACTTTTCTCATACTTCCCTAACCTTTTGTGTTCCTCTATGTCTTTATTACAGATTTCCTGATACTTCCTTCAATAGGCTCATTACATTTGCCATCTCCTTTTTGTCTCTCGAGATCTTGTTTTTTATTTCTTCCTCTTCTATACCAGTGATTACTATAGATTTGTTGATATCTGCTGAATCTCTGACCAATTTAGAGTTGTTCTGGATTATTCTTTTCACTTCCATTTTAATGCTTTTTTTCTTCCACCCTTGCTTCAAAGTATTTGTTTACTTTCACCATTTCAGCGTATGTGGTTTCCACATCATTTTTGTAGCTTGGCCCCGCTTCATTCACCTGTGTTATATTCTCCTCAATATCACTGCTCTGATCTATCAGATTGCTTGCTTGCCTAATTGTCTCTGTATCATCTCTAAACTCTTCCATAATACTCTTGTGGTTGACCACTGTACCTGCCATTTCACTAATTTTCCTCCTAAGTGAACCTATCCCTACTGTCAGCTCATCTATTGTTGTGTCTTTCTTTTTTACTTCTCTTCCTAATTTTTCTATTTCTTGCTTCTGCCAGTGCAACTGTTGCATGATTTCATAAATTTCATTCTGAAAAGCCATCTCTAATCTGCTTACTCGTTCCACCAGTTTATTGTAAGTCTCCATTTCAACCAGTTCTGGGTAGAAATCATCATCCTGCTTTCTGTCTTTATCCCTTTTCTTTTGCAAATTTGCTTTTACTAAAGTAGGCCATCATGCAGTACTAAGAGCACAGATTCTACTTACAGTACATTCCTCGGCGCAGAGTTGCAGACTAAACAACTGCTCAGCTGATCTTGCACATTTTTGTGCTACTTCGTTTTCTTTACTATCTGAACAACGGTCTTACTTATAATTTCTTTTTATATTAGGACACCATTTAATCTAACCTGGTACAGAGGTTGATTCATACAAAGATACTAATTTAGGTATAACCACTGGCCAGGTTTTGGCCTGGTACAGAGTGGTGTTGATGTGCGTCCACTCTGCCCAGTGCCTGGTGTGTGTCTGTGTGTGTATGTGTTCTTACCTAATTGTATCTTTACAGGAATGAGTGAAGCTTGTGCTGTCCCATGTCTTAAACCATTTTTATCATACATATCCTTAAAGTTATGAATTGTTTTGGCACACACAATTTCATTCGGTAGTGCATTCCACTGATCAGTTGCCCTGTTTGGGAAACTAAATTTCCTTACGTTTTTATCGCCTCTCTTTTTTTGCAGTTTTTTTGCAGTGTCCTCTTGCTGATGCATCGCCATAGGTTATGTAATCATTTATGTCTATTTTCTCCCTCCCTGATATGAATTTATATAGCATAATCATGTCTCCTGTTTTCCTTCTTTCCTGTAGTGTAGATAGATTCAGTTTTTCTAGTCTTTCTTCATAGCTTAGATCCCTTAAGTTTGGTACTGATCTTGTATCGGCCCTTTGAACTTTTTTCAATCTTATCTATATGTTTTTATGAGATAAGGACACCAGACCACTGACGCATACTCCAGGGTTGGTCTAATGAATGATGTTATTATCTTTCTTAGCTTGTCTTCATTTATGTATGTGAATGCTATTCTCATATTTGCAAGCAGTGTATACATGTTCCGTACCTTCTCACTGATGTAGTCAGCCGGAGATAGTCGGTTATTGATAATCACACCAAGGTCCTCCTTTTCTGATCTGTGTAGGGTTTTACTTCCTAACTTATAGTCCCAATCAGGTCTTTTTCCACTTTTACCAAATTTGATTACATGACACTTGTCCACATTGAATTCCATTTGCCATGTATTGCTCCATTCATGAAGTTTATTTAATTCTTCATGTAGCTCTTTACAAGAGTCTGTGTTAGTAATTATCCTTGTTTTTTTGCCTCATCAGCAAACATATTTAGATAGCTTTCATTTCCAGTGTTACTGTCTATATCATTTATATACACTAAAAACATAATTAGTGCCAGCACTGAGCCCTGTGGAACTCCGCTAGTCACTTCCCTCCCTGTTGAGTAATTTCCTCTTAGTACTGGTCTCATTTCTCGTTTTTTGAGAAAATCTTGCATCCAACAATATTGTTTGTCTCGGATTCCTCCTTGATGGTACAGTTTCCGTAAAAGTTTTTGGTGCGGTACTCTGTCAAATGCTTTCTTGAAATCTCAGTAGATACTGTCCACCCATCCTTCTCTGTTCTGTAATGTTTCTCTTATTCTGTCATAGTAGCTCAATAGATTAGGAACACATGATTTTCCCTTTCTGAAACCAAACTGTCTTTCTGTTATCATATTGTGTTCTAGATGATTTACCCAAACTTTTCTTATCAGCTTTTCTAATACCTTGCTTGCGACACTGGTTAGTGATACTGGTCGGTAGTTGCGTGGATTTTGTCTATTCCCTTTCTTGAATAAGGGGACAATATTTGCTTTCTTCCAAATATCAGGTAGTTTACCTTGTCCCAAGGATTCCTTGAAAATTAAGGTAATAGTTTACTTCATTTCTTTGCACAGTCATATAACACCCAACATGAAATTTCATCAGGACCATTTGCTTTTCCTTTGTCCACTTTACTTAACTCCTCCTGTATTTCTTTTTCAGATATTCGTATATCTTGTAGTGTGTGTGGGCATGCATGTTCCATATAATCCCTCTCAAAACTATTTTCTTCTGTAAAAACTTATTGGAAATTCTTATTTAGTGGTTCAGAAATATCCTTCTCTTGTGTGTAGGTGATCCTCTCATATGTAATGGATTGTATTTTATCTTTTACTTTAGTTTTGCTTCTGATGCAGCTGTAAAATAGCTTCGGTTGATCACTATTTTTACTTATGATGCCCTCAAACTGTTTTTGGGCTTCCCTCCTTATTCTTGTATAATAGTTTCTTAGCCTCTTTATAGTTGTTATATGCCCTTTCACTATTGTGTCTTCTGTATCTGTTCCACAACAAATTCTTTTTTCTCTTTTTTTTTTTTACATTCGGTATTACACCATTTCTTTCTTTTCTTTTCTGCTTCTTTGTGCTGTGGAATGTACTTCTGGACTCCTCTTTCATAAAGTTCACAGAATTTTCTATATATATCACATTAAATCTTGTCCTTTAAGCTCTTTTTCCCAATCTATTTCTGAGAAGTATTTCTTTAGGTCATGATAGTTCCCCTTTTTATAGCTAGGTCTCTTTTTATAACTTTCATTACTATGAACTATATCATATGCAATCCTGAAGTTGTAATTTAATACTGCGTTATCACTTTTGCCGAATGGAGGGTGATACATTATATTAATACAATTTTCTTCCTTAGTAAATATAAGATCTAAGTAGTACAACAGTGGCCAGGGGTACACATGCGTCCTCCTGGGCACCATGTAATGGGCATCCGCTCCTCCTCCTTACCCCCCGCACCCTTTGCGTACCACTGGGCATGCCTTCAGGCAAACCCCACTTCAAGCCTCTGTTCAGGTCTACCCACGCTTAATCCTGGACACTTTGTAATAGGCATCCCCCCCTCCTCCATTATTAGGTCAAATACATCCTGTCCAAATCTACACAGAGTTGAAGATGTTTTAATCAAGAGAGCTCATCTCACACGTCCACCTTCTGTGGTGGGTGATGGGTAAATGACTGAGGGAAAGCTCGAGTGAGTGGCCTTGTCTAACTTTCATATGCGAGTAACTCTCCCTCTCTTCATTCTGTTTTCTATCAAATTTCTTCTTATTCTCCAGACCATTACCACTATTATTATCTGATTTAAGAAACGTCTTTTCATGTAAAGGACAAATAAAAAACAAAGCGATATATTTGAAGACATTTATTTAATCTCTTTCCTATTGCACACAACATAAACCAAGACATATCAGGCACTGTGGATCACTCAGGTACATTGGATCTACACATTTAACAGCAAAATTTTAAAGCATCTTTCCTATTACAACCATTTTTCTGATCGTCAATATGGGTTACATCAGGGACGCTCCACTGGTGATCTTCTCACGTAACATTCAGACTCAAGGTCATCCTCTCTTAGGGACTTCGGCGAAAGCTTTGCCATTGCACTTGACATCTCAAAGGCTTTCGATCGAGTCTGACATAAATCTTTTATTTCCAAATTGCTCTCTTATGATTTCTATCTTTCTATCTGTGCCTTCATCTATAGCTTCCTTTCCAGTCGTTCTATAGCTGCCGTTGTAAACGGCCATTGTCCTTCTCCTAGATCTATTAACAGTGGTGTTCCTCAGGGCTCTGTCCTATCACCAACTCTCTTCCTTTTATTCATCAATGATCTTCTAAGCTGTACACCTAACCCTATCCACTCGTACGCTGATGATTCCATCCTTCAACTTTCCATTCTGTTCCCGCAACGTCCATCTCAGCAGTTACTTCAGCAAACAAGGGATGAGGCTATGGCACACCTAATGTCTGACTTGGCTCTAATCTCTTACTGGGATAACAATAATCTTGTTGTTTTTAATGCATCAAAGACTCAGTTTTTACACCTATCAATTTATCAAAATCTTCCACAGGAATACCCATTAATGTTTAATAATGTCCAGCTCAATCCTGCATCATCCTCGAACATGCTTGGGGTTTCATTCACACAGGACTTGGAAAGATCATATTACATCTCTTGTAAAATCTGCTTCAAGGAGATTGGGTGTGCTAAGTCAGCTCCATGCCTTGTTTACTCCTGCACAGTTGTTGACTTTATACAGGGGTTTTATTTGCCCCTGTTTAGAGTACAACTCTCATGTGTGGGGAGGCTCCCCACATACAGCTCTTCTCAATAGGGTGGAGTCAAATGCTATTCGTCTCATCAACTCTCCTCTTTCTGGCTCCCTTCAACCTTTGTCTCTTCACCGTGCTGTTGCCTCCTTATCTCTTTTCTATCGCTACTTCAATGGTCACTGCTCCTCTGAACTGTCTGCTTGCATCCCTCCACCTCTACGACGGGTGCATAGCACCCGTCTAGCAACAAACTCTCATCCCTTTGCTGTCCAACTCTCTAATGCAAGAGTTAACCGCTACTCTCAGTCCTTCATTTATGCATCAGGTCAACTTTGGAACTGTCTCCCTCTGTCTGTATTTCCTACTTCCTATGATCTCCCATCTTTCAAACGCAGTGTGTCCAGGCATCTTGAAATGAATGGATCTCGAATTTGGCTGTCTTTTGTATTGTTTTTGTTTCTTTCTTGGAAGGAACATTAATATGGGCTCAGCCTTTGGTTCCTTCTTCCTCGCATTAAAAAAAAACCATACGTTCCCATCCATTTGCTAGCAAGGAAGACAGGGTGGTGGGTCATCATTAGCAGCAGTTAAAAAGATGAGAAAATGCTCACTGCCATGCAAGTCTGGCAACACAAAGGAATCGGAATTCAAGGCAGCATCAGCTGGGTACACAGACAAATTGATGGTAGTAAAAGTTCCTGTCTGGCAATGGAAATGGGTTATTTCACCAGAAATCAAGACACTTAACTCCTCATTCTCCACCGAAGAAGCCAGCAAAGTACACAGAGGATTGACCACACCACACCACAGTAGGTGACGACCATTCATTTCTCCCAGTAAAAGAAAGGGGGAAGGAAGAATTTGAATAAAATGTTGCAGATTCATCGCTCTTACAGCAGCACCAGGAGGGAGATAAAGATAACTTGCATACCGACAATGCAGCAAGACCTGAAAAGCAGCAGCTTGTAAGTGGAAAGGCTCAGACAAGTGAATGGAATATCACAATAAAGGAAGACAGCAATACCCCCATGATCTCTTTGGGCAGGAACAGCATCAAAATAAAAGAAAAGGTAACCAGCAGGACTGGAAGGAACACCACCACCAGTCATGGTCCCTGTATGCACTTGCAGACTGGCAAAACCTGTGCAAAAAGAGGACATATCTCCTCGCTGTTTTCACATGTCATAATTCCATTGAATGATAGAACTCACAGTGGAGGGAAAAGCAGGATAAATTGCAAGAATGAACGGTCCCTGAAAGGTAGTCAGGTTTGGAACAGTGCTTGGGAAGGCCCTTAGAAAGAGACTGTCTAGCATCAGGAGGCTGAACACCATGCCGACCATTTGAAGGCAACTGTAAGGAGGAGGAACAGTAAGGTTTTACAATATTTTTCTTCAGAGCAGGAAAAACAGGCTGCTTGGCAGGCGGCGTGCAGGCTGCCCTAGAAGATTTAGGGTAGCCAGCACTACCACCAGAAGCACAAAAAGAGGCAGATTCCACAGAAGCAGGACCCTACGAGGATGAGAACACATGCACATGAAGAGGAGCACCAACAATCTGGGCAACAATATCACCTGGAAAGGGCTGGACCACCGCCAAAACACCAGCCCCAGACTGCACCTGGCCAGGCTCCAGAGATGCCAGGAGGAGGGAATCAGCGGAAGGATCCTTACAAGGTTTCATTATGGAGACTTTAGGTGGAAGGTACACTGGCTCAGAGGATTCTGAAGAATCAAGGCAACACTTACAAGGCACTGGAGGAACTGTGGGGAGGCTGGACACATCAGGAGAAGTGGACGCATCAATATGGACTTCTGCCACCACCACGGAAGGGCTCAAACCTTCTGTCATTGAAGTGGGGACAGAACATCTGAAGAGGGAGAGTGAACACCAATTTCACAAGCAGTAGGATATTCAGGAATCGTGACTGACAAACCGGAGAAGTGGATGTCGAAACAGACTGAGGCAGCTGCAGAGACACAGGACAGTGCACAGGAGCACCAGAAAGGACAGAAACATACGTAACCCCAGGCCTGAAAAAGCAGGTCTAGGGCCTCTTCTCCACTTCAGTGAATGAAACCTTCTCACGAGTACACATGGACAAAATCTCCTTTTTGAAGAAGTAGCTAAGACTGTGCTGAGAAGATGCAGCATGGGTACCTCCACAGTGGTAGCATGTAAGGAGCCTTAGACAGCCAAAGGCATAGGTCAAGCTGCCACAGGAGACACAGATACCAGGAAGCCTAACTTGTGCACGGCAGCAAAAGTGGCTAACTTGTCCATATCTCTGATAATAATAACATCGCTTTGTGTTTGGTATGGAGGGTTTCACAAGAAGTGACAACCAACTGAGTTTCGCAGAGGCAGGCAATGTCAGCAGGTCACAGGCTACAATCCGGATTGGAGTTGGGGTCATAATACCACCTACTGTATCTTTTTCCGTAAGTGTTCAACAGTCACCACACCAGAAGGTCTCAGTTCCTCCAATGGCCATGTCTCCTATCATTGCAGAAGGTCACAAGAAAAAATACACCTTACACTAGTGAAAAGTAGCATAAGGGATACAAGATACATTGTTACCAGATACAGAAGTCAGAGCCTGTAAATGGAGCTCTCTCCAAGAACACTTCTATATGGCTCTTACCATCCTTCCAGGAGGAGATTATAAGTTCTCAACCACAAGCAGAAACAGTGGCACAGTAACATGTAAATACATGAAACACATCCAGTGCTGGAAGATTTCAAAATGAGGTATTTCACATATGAAACTGACTCAGACAAATTACCACAGGGCGGTACTAAAAAGACAGACAACCCAGTGAGAACGTCTCCTAGTCCCAGTCAGACACTGGGACAAAGGAGGACAATCCCCATGGGTCTGGAAAAGATCCAGAGTGGCAATATGAGAGGAAGAGTCTGAAGAATGTCTGGGAACAGATGCATCATCATCATCAATATTTTTAAGTGAACAGGCCATGTCCGGAGTTGGACAAAAAAAAACAAAAAACAAAAAACTCTCCTGCACCCCTTCACTCAGCATGGAGTCCAACAGGAGTCTGTATGGCAGGGATAACACCACTGGAGACCCCATTGTTAGTAAGGGAGTTTACATAGTAACCGCCAGGCTACCCAGAGAATGGTGATAATTGGAGCCACCAGATACTGCAGCGTTCACTAAACTCTAGCCAACATGTGACCAACTGGTTGACCTTTGCCGGGCCCAGTCAGGCCACTTGTGTAGGAAGAATAGGGAACCAATATGATGTGTTAATATGTACGGGGCACGTGTGCACCATTGCTCAACTCCTAGGACTTCCATTTCACAGAAGTATCTAATGCCATGCACAGCAAACACGTGGGAAGGTTAAGACCCTGCCCGAGATGGGGAATGGACAGGGAGGAGCAACAACACCGGCAGGCCTCACCTATTACTGATGCAAGAGGATTGCTTGGTTAATGAGGCCAACAGATGCCGAACCCCACAAAGGTCGGTAGGCTGCCAAAGTAGGTGAAACTGCCAGCCGAACTTCAAGCCCCACCGCCACTTCAAAGTGACACCCCCTTAGTTGGGCTTAAAGAGTAAGTCATCTGTGGAAGGTGTTTTGGTGCTGCCAGCAGTGATGAGTAGAGCGTTGTTCTGTATGATTTCCTGGGTGTTGTCAGTGTTAGTTGGGATGGGAGCTCTTGCTGGGGAGGTATAGGGCATCACTGAAAAAATGTGTTGTTTTTAGACCAAGCAGAATGTTCTTTTTACTGACCAATGCCTGGTCCCATAGTTGCCCAGAGTGCATTGAGCCTGCATGCTCCGTCTCTGGATATATTTTAAGTGATCCTTGAAGGTGAGTTCAGTGTCATATGCCACTCCTAGGTTCTTAATGAAGTGGGTATATGGCACAGGAACATTGTTAAATGTGATGCCTGGGGAGTACCTGTGCTCATGCTTGCTGCTGGTGATGAGTGTGGTGGTGGATTTCGCTGGAGTTATTGTCAGCTTGTTGCTCTCGACCAAAGTCTTTAGGGTGTTGAGGTAGTTCTGTTGCACCGTGCAGGCTGCGTGATGTTATCTGTCTGAGAGCAGCTTGGGTATGGGAATCATGTATATACTGTAGGGTAAAATTGTAAATATGTGCCCCGATCAGTGATAGGTTAAATCCCCATGTACAAAATACTGTTTATATTAAGAAGATATCAGTTTCATTAAAGAGAACATTAAGGTTTCATACAAAAAAATAATCTCTACTTTTTTACACTTGTAGACTTTGTAGTTTCTGGATACTCTGTACTTCAGATGAAAATAGGAAACGAGGTTTTATGCTGAGTCTTGTTACTTTGTCATTAACTTTTTCAACTTCGTTTGTCACATTTCTTCCAATTGGCAGCTTCTCTCACTTCCTGTTTTTCCCACTGTCCTCCTCCTCTGGTAATCTCTCTTATGGTTTGTGGAGAGGCTTTTAATGTCACTGATGTGGAAATAACAGAGGTAAAAGAAAGCTAAACTCGTTTAAGTGTGTCAGCTATTTATGTAGTTTTTCATATTACCAATTTGGAGCACCTAAATTCCTAACTCCAATAGCTGGCTAGCCCACGAGAGGCTAGAGTTTGAAACTGTCTTAAGAAACTCTCTAGGATAAACACTGAACTAATAGAAATTTTGTCTCTCTAGGTTCCCCTACAGACCACGGCTGCCTGTAGGAAGATTCTTGCTTCCTATTTTTGAACGGACAACATTGGATGATCCAGATGCACCAGGGGAAACGAAGATAATTGGCCACTCCCCAGAAGAGTACCTGGTCAAGACACTTGGTGAAGAGATGAACTTTGCGTGAGTTTGTATATATTGTTTCTTTACCCCTGGGGGTAGGGGGGTTTCAACAATACTCCCCCAGTATTCCTGCTTGTCGTTTGGGGAGACTAAAAGGGTTGGTGGTGGGTTAATGCCTCACCCCATGAAAAGAACTAACTAAACAAGCGAATAAAGCGCCTCAGACCAGAACGGACCATATGTTGACGACTAAGGAACAGACAAAGGAAATTCTGAGGGTGGGGACATGGAATGTGAGAGGAGTGAATGATGAAGTGAAAGAGATTGTACAGGTGCTTGAAGATGCAAGAGTGGATATATGTGGAATGACTGAAACTAAATGGGAAGGTGAAATGGTGAGGGAATGGGAATACGGATTAGGAATATGTGCAGGAGTTAATGAGAATGAGAGGGCAAGAGAGAGAGTATGTCTGATGATAAGCAAGAAGTGGAAGGAGAATATAAGAGAGTATGGAACAGTGCATGCAAGGATTGTATGGGTGAGGATGAATGTAGGTATACAAGCGTGGGTGATTGTGTGTGTGTATGCGTCGACAGAGGACCGAGTGGCAAGAGTGAAAGGTGAGTTTTGGGCAAGTATAGAAGCATGTATGGACAAGTTTGAGAGGAGTGAGAGAGTGTTTTTGATTGGAGACATGAATGGCAAAGTCGGGAATGTACAAGTGGATGGAGTGGTTGGTCAGTGGGGTGTGCCAGCTAAAGTAGATGGGAATGGTTGTGCTTTGCTGGACATCTGTGCTGGTAAGAGGTTAGCAATAGCTAACACCTACTTTCAGCATAAGATGATCCACAGGTATAAATGGAGAGTTATGATGAGGATGGATGGTCAACTTGTTGAACGAAAGGCAATGATAGACTATGTGTGTGTGGATGAGCGAATGAGAAGACAAGTGGTGAATGCAGGAGTGTGGAGAGGCTGGGGGAAGAGAATCTCGGACCATCACTTAGTGATGGCCAAGGTAAGGCTGCAAAAGAAAATGGTTGAAGAGACACTGGGGAAGACAGGAGGAAACACCTCCTGTGAGAAAAATTGCAAGACAGTGAGAAAATGGCAGAGTATAAGAGCATAGTGGAAGAAAGATTGGGAAGGTATGAGTTAGAGCAGATGGAAGGGGTGGAAGACGTATGTAAGATATTCACAGAAGAGATACGTGCAGTGTGTGAGGTGGTTTGTGGAGTGAGGAGGAGATGCAGGAGTGTGCAAGGGACAGCATGGTGGAACGATGAGGTGAAACGAGCTGTGGAACAAAAGAAGAAGGCATGTAGTGAATGGCTAGTGAGTAGAGATAGAGGAGAAGATGAGAGAGAGAAGAGAGAGGTATATGTGAGCAGGAGAAGGGAGGTGAAGAGATTCATCAAGGAGAGTAAGAGGAGAGTGGATGATGAATTTGGGAGGAATCTGAGTGTGAAATGGAGGGAGAGTAAGAAATTGTTTTGGAAGGAGGTAAAGAAAGTAAGGCAGTGTGAAAGGGGTAATAGTAGGGGAGTGAAATATAGGAATAATAGATTGTCGGTGGAGAAGAGAGAGAAATTGAGGAGATGGAAGGAGCACTTTGAGGATTTGTTGAATGTAGAGAGTGAGAGCAGTGCGAGTATAAGTGGTTGGGGAATGGCTGAGAGAAGGAGAGATGAGAGGAGGGAGGAAGAGATCAGTAGGTCAGAACTAGTGGAAGCAATGAAGATCAAGATGGGAAAGGCCCCAGGAACTGATGGAGTGTGTGGTGAAATGCATGTATGGGGGTGAGATTGTAGTGGAGTGGATATGGAAGTTATGCAGATTGGCTTGGGAAGAGGGAAGGGTTCCGAAGGACTGGAAATCAGGTAGAATTGTTCTTATGTACAAAGGAAAAGGGAAGAGAGAAGTATGTGGTAACCATAGGGGTGTTTGTTTTCTTCGTGTGACTGGAAAAATATATGGTAGAATACTCATTGATAGGGTTAGGCATATAACAGAGGAGTTAGTTGGAGAAGAACAAGGGGGATTTAGGAAGGGAAAAGGGTGTGTAGATCAGATATTTGTTCTAAGATGTTTAGTGGAGAAGTATCTAGAGAAGGGAAAGAAAGTGTATGCTGCCTTCATGGACTTGGAGAAAGCTTATGACAGAATAGATAGACGAGGTATGTTGAAGGTATTGAGAATATATGGAGTGGAGGGGAAATTGTTTAGTGCTGTGAAGAGTATGTACGAAAGAGTTAGGGCCACGATGAAAGTCGATGGTGAGCTGAGAGAGATCTTTGATCTCAATGTGGGACTGAAACAGGGTTGTGTGATGTCTCCATGACTGTTTAATATATACATGGATGGGGTTGTAAAGGAGGTGCAAGGTAGGGCAGTGGATGTGGGGATGGTTCTAATGAATGAGGGTGAATATTGGAAGATTCTGGTCTTGTTGTTTGCTCCTGATACAGTATTGTTGAGTGAAGATGAATGGGAGTTGCAAGGTTTGGTGAATGAATTTGAGACTGTGTAGGAAGAGGAATCAGAAAGTTAATGTAAACAAGAGTAAAGTTATGGTGTTTGAGAGGAATGAAGTCAAAGAATGCATGGTGAGGTTGGATGGCGAGGATATGGAGAATGTGAGTGCATTCAAGTACTTGGGTAGTGTGATGAGTAGGATGGAACTCTGGGGGATGAAGTGCATGAAAAGGTACAGCAGGGAAAGAGGGCTGTTGGTTCACTGAAAGCAGTGATGAGAAGTAGGGAGGTGAGTATGGAAGTTAAGAACTCGCTGCACGATAGTATTGTGATCTCTACCCTGACATATGGAAGCGAGGCATGGACCTTGCAAGAGGGGAACAAGTCAAGAGTGAGATCAGTGGAAATGAGCTACTTGAGAGGAGCATGTGGAGTGACATGGAGGGACAGGTTGACGAATGAAGTAGTGAAGGAACGTTGTGGGGTGCATGTGGATGTGGTTGAGATTAGGAGATATACACTGAGGTGGTTTGGACATGTGGAAAGAATGGAGAATGAAAGACTGACTAAGTGGGTGTATGTAGGTGAGGTGGAGTGAGGGAGAGGGAGGGGAAGACCGAGGATGGGGTGGAGGGATGGAGTTGAGAGGTATATGAGGGAGCGAGGAGTGAGTTGGGGGGAGGGTAGTCAAATAGTGGGTGACAGAGCGACTTGGAGGCGTTTTGTCTGCGGCCACACTATGCGAGATTAGGGCGTCGGCTATAGATAGATAGATAGATAGTTTTTCCTGTCAATACATACAGTAGAACTATTCGTAAATAATAAAATAACTGAAAACACTTACCACTTTATGGATCCTATGACTCATTCTCATATGGATAAAATCATCCAGAATTTACTGAAACAAAAGACTTATACTGACCATGAGTGTTAATAGTGACAATACTATATATCTAAAACTTTCAAGGCTCACTCT
Source organism: Coenobita brevimanus (assembly GCF_032717465.1). Classification (NCBI taxonomy): domain Eukaryota; kingdom Metazoa; phylum Arthropoda; class Malacostraca; order Decapoda; family Coenobitidae; genus Coenobita; species Coenobita brevimanus. The sequence continues at coordinate 18,902,719 of NC_137011.1, read as the reverse complement.
TAGCTGATAAAGTCGACCAGCATTAGCTGGAAGAGAATAACAGGACTGTGTTTAATATAGGAGACTTAACTGTATGCACCTAAGCTGTCAGTATGATCGTGAATCAATGAAAAGTATATATTTTTACGGCTATTCTGTTATTTCCTGATATATTTGCAATTTGATATTTAATGAAAATTAAATGACTGTTACAGAATAAAGTACTTTGCGCCAGCAGATGGACAATGGGGGATGGAACTCCCTGATGGCTCTTGGACAGGCATGATTGGCCAGCTGGTGAAGAAGGTCAGGATATAAAGAGGCTATTACGAAGTCAGAAGTTGAGCTATGTATATATATATATATATATATATATATATATATATATATATATATATATATATATATATATATATATATATATATATATATATATATATATATATATATATATATATATATATATATATATATATATATATATATATATATATATATATATATATATATATATATATATATATATATATATATATATATATATATATATATATATATATATATATATATACTGTATATATATATATATATATATATATATATATATATATATACATATATATATATATATATATATATATATATATATATATATATATATATATATATATATATATATATATATATATATATACATATATATATATATATATATATATATATATATATATATATATATATATATATATATATATATATATATATTGTTACATAGCCTGTGATATCATCATCCTTTGTGTAATTCTAACGTACAGTGTGCTGTCTGTTTGATCACGAGCGTGCTCTACCTCACTCCCCCCCTTCTACCGTTATAGTAAAGTCGTTCTTTCTGTTGTTCAGAGCGGGATTGTCAACTCTTTGTCCCCATGGCTTCATTTGCGCATCCTTCTTACAAGTTGTATCAAGCTCTGCCGGCCCCTATATAATGAGCTCAGTCTCTACATTAATTGCCACTTAGATATACTCCTCATTTTGTTCACATCTCTGTCCTCCCCTGTACAGTTGTTATTATTGTGAATGCTCAGGAAGTCTCCAACCATCTAGCAGCTGTGTAGTTTGAGTATAAGTGTTATTACATTTTTTCTTGTACTGTGTAGCATAAGGTTGATTCGTAGACCTAGTGAGGTTTTTTGTAATTCATGTAAGGTTCTTTTTGTCATCCATCATTAATAATATTTTGTATCTGTAATAATATATCTTGCATTCACTGAGTATTATCCGGTTTCTCATTTTATCAGGGCTGACTTAGATAAATTTACTCTTGCTAATTTCGTGTTAATAGAGGCTATTGCAGTTAACCATATATTTAACCTGTTTTTGCCATTACATTATCCTTATGAGTCCTGAATGTTTTGTTGTTAGTTTGAGCATTAAACTTTAACTTGTAATTTTACCTCTTTTGTTTTGAACCTGAACTTTACGGGACAGTAGTGATTTTTAGTATTCTCACTTAAAGTGTACATTATCTTTCTCTGTTCCGTAACATAAATTTGGCGACCTCTTATCAGGATATTCAGGATATTATCATAAGGATATTGCTTAATATTTTGTGACAGTGATTTATTCATGATGTCTACTATTACTACGCTTGATGAAGCCAAAGATTTTTTGGCAAATGTGCAAACAGTGTGTGATGTAGAAAACAGAACAGAGAATGAACTTAAGCTTGTTGCTCAACAATTGGGAATTGCTGTTCGCTCTCATCATTCTAAACATCAAATTGTTGACATGATTAATGAAAGCTTGTTTAATGTAACTCCTCCAAATGGGCAAACGCAGATTGAAATAGCTAAGTTACAGCTAGCCCTGCAGGAGGCTCGTGTGAAGGAGGCTGAATTTCAAGCACGTGCTAAGGAGGCTGAGTCTCAGGCTAAGGAGGCACAGTCTCATGCTAAGGAAGCTGAGTTTCAGGCTCGTGCTACGGAGGCTGAGGCACAAGTTGAAATTGCTAGGATTCAGGCAGACCATGAGTATCACATGAAACAAGGTGGAACTGGATCATCTAACTCTGATGATTTTGATGTGGCTAAAAATGTTAAACTTGTCCCTCCTTTTAATGAATCTGATTTAACAAAGTATTTTCAGTTGTTTGAGAGGGTAGCTACAGGTTTTAATTGGCCAAAAAAGTATTGGCCAGTACTCCTTCAAACTGTTCTCACCGGTAAAGCTCAAGTAACTTATGCATCTTTGCCTCAGGATCAATCTGATAATTATGATGTAGTTAAGAGCTTGATTCTTAAGGCCTATGAGCTTGTTCCTGAAGCCTAGAGAGTAAAATTTAGGACAACTTACAAGAAAGATATGCAATCCCATGTTGAGTATGCAAAAATCAAAGAAGATCTGTTAGAGCAGTGGTTAAATTCTAAGAATGTGGATTCTGATTTTGGTAAATTTAAGCAGATGATTTTGCTGGAGGACTTCAAGAGGTGTATTTATAAAGATGTAAGCCTATATCTTGATGAGAAAAGAATAGATAATTTTTCTGATGCTGCAGTTTTAGCTGATGAATATGTTCTCACTCACAAGAGATATTCTAAAGAAAAAAGGAAAGCTGAGAGTAAGTACGTTGCCTATACTCAGAGTACAGGTAACAGAAAAGAGAATAAAGATGATGTTTCTCAGGAAGTAAATACCAGCTTCACCTCTAGATTTCAGAAAAGTAAATGTACTTATTGTAGTAAGCTTGGTCATACTACGGAGAAATGTTTCAGGAGACAACGTGATGTGAACAAAAAGGAGTCTTTAAATATTCAGTCAATTGGTCTAGTGTCCACCCTTGAGAGTTCCCAGATTTCTTTAACTGAGTTAACTGAACCTGCTTTGAGGGGTAAATTAAATCCTCATGATGAAGCTCCTCTTTTGAGAAGTAACGTGGGTGACACTCTCAAGAGTTCATGTGCTAATTTCCTGTCTGAAGGTTTTGTCAGTCCTCTGGACAGTAATGACAGGAAATCAGTTAAAATATATCGTGATACAGGTGCTTGCCAATCCCTTATGCTGACCAGTGTTCTAGGCTCTAATGTTAGTTCCTCTAATGAAACTGTAATCTTACAAGGTGTAGGGAATAATTACTTCTCTGTCCCTCCTTGCAGAGTGAATTTAGAGAGTCTGGTTTTGTTAATGGTTCCGTTATGGTTGGGTTGGTTGAGACACTCCCAATGTCAGGTGTAACTTTCTTACTTGGAAATGATATTGGTGGAAGTCAAGTGTGTCCAGCTCCTCAGTTGTCTAGTGAGCCAGTGGCTGCGTCCCAGGATTGTGATGTCCCTGATGTGTTCCCTGCATGTGCTGTCACTAGGGCTAGGTCTAAAGTTACTGGTGATTTAGAGGATAATGATGATGATGATGTTATCCTAGCTGACACTTTTCTTGCTAATTTGGACCACTCACCAGATGAGGCAGTACCCCGTAGTGTTGATAATTTGTCTCGTCAAGAGTTGGTTGAGTTGCATGTTGCTGACCCTGAGTTGAAAGGTCTAGCTAACTCTGCTTACAGTGAAGAAGAGTCAGCCGGTGCTTCTACTTGTTATTATATAAAGTCAGGAGTACTTATGAGGAAGTGGAGACCCCCAACAGCATCAGCCGACTGTGAATGGGAGGTTGTACATCAAGTTGTCATCCCTCGTGTTTGTAGGCAGGATATCATTAGAGTGGCTCATGATTCCAGTTTGGCAGGACACCTTGGAGTTAGGAAGACTGTGGCACTCATTTTGAAACACTTCTACTGGCCAGGTATCTTCAGGGATGTTTCCTGGTATTGTAAGTCTTGTCACACCTGTCAAGTTGTGGGGAAGTGTAATCAGACCGAAAAGGTTGCACCTCTAGTTCCCATTCCTCCTTTTGAGGCGCCTTTCACCCGTGTGTTGGTGGATATTGTGGGCCCTCTTCCTAAGACTTCTTCAGGATTTTCTTATGTGTTGACCCTGATTGATATGGCTACTCGTTATCCTGAAGCCATTCCACTTAGAAATATCTCAGCAAAGAACGTGGTTAAGGAAATGCTAGGGTTCTTCACAAAGTTTGGTCTGCCCAAGGAGGTACAGTCAGACCGGGGAAGTAATTTCATGTCAAATGTTTTCAAGCAGTCTCTGAAAGAGTTGGGCATCACCCAGATCACGTCTTCAGCTTACCATCCCCAGACCCAAGGAGCATTGGAGAGATATCATCAAACACTCAAATCGATGCTCAAGAAATACTGTTTGGAACATCAGAAAGACTGGGATAAAGGTCTTCTATTCGTCGTATTTGCCGCAAGAGAATCTCCAAATGAATCACTGGGCTTCTCACCTTTTGAACTACTGTTTGGCCATGAAGTAAGAGGACCCCTTAAGTTACTCAAGGAATGCTGGCTGTCGGAGGAAGATGACGTCAACCTGCTGGAGTATGTGATGAAGTTCAAAGAACGGCTGTCCACTGCTTTACAGCTGGCGAGAGAGAATTTAGGAGCTGCTCAGGAGAAGATGAAGACTTGGTATGATAAGAAGTCCAGGTTATGCCACTTTCAGCCAGGAGATCAGGTTTTGATTCTGCTACAAGTTCATGGGCAACCTCTTCAAGCCAAGTTTAGTGGTCCTTATTTCGTGGAGAAGAAACTCAGTGATGTCAACTATGTCATCGCCACACCTGAACGTAGAAAGAACAAGCAACTTTGTCACATCAACATGCTAAAGTTATATCACAGGCGGGACGAAAATAATCCAGTCTGCACTGTAGCTGTTCCACCCGAGTCTGCAAGTGAAGTTCTCCCATGCAGCATGAGCCTGAGTGATAGTTTGGGGAAGAATCCTGATATCATGAATGATCTCCAGACTAAGCTTTCTCATCTACCTCCCGAGGAAAGGCAGGAGTTTTCGGCATTACTGCAGGAGTACCTGCAAGTGTTCCGTGCCACTCCAGGAAGAACCACTGTGTTGATGCATGATGTCGATGTTGGAGACGCAAAGCCAATTAAACTGCCTCCTTTCCGTGTGAACCCAGTGAAAGTTCCTCTCATCGAGAAGGAGCTTGGCTTCCTGTTGGACCACAAGATGATTGAGCCCTGTCAGAGCATGTGGAGTTCTCCTGTCACTCTAGTCCCTAAGCCAGGTGGGTCACAGCGGCTTTGCATTGACTACAGACGTGTTAACCCCTACACCGCAGGCTTGTTTACCAATGACTTGCGAGTCCCACGGGGTTATTTGTGCTCTGACAGAATCTCAAAAAATATTTGCCAAAAATCAGTTATTAGTCCTAGAATAATAAAATTACATATGCTTATTGCACATACCTTCAGCTTTCTCCTGGAATGATTGTTGAGCCTTCGTTGGTTACCGTAGGACTTGTGGAGACCTCTGAAGTAGGGTAACGAAGTCTCCACTTTACACTTCCCGACAACCCGTAATATGATTACCACAGCCAGATACAAACACTATAAACACTATTCTACAATTTTCAAGTAGTTTGGGATCCATACTAAAAAAAAAAAACACTGTGAAAGCAATGGAAATTACAAGCGCGTCTGATCGTCGCACTGGCACTAGTTCACTCTTGGTACTCTGTCATTTATTATTCATAAAACCCCTCACACTTGATATTTCTATTACTATATAACACTTACATATATCTACAGTCTTTATCCATAAGTTTCCTTCAGTAGTATTAGTTTATTATCACTGTAGGGATTCAATTTCTTTCAGTAAAATACGTAGCATTCACTTTCTCGTCCTGTATACTGGCATTGAGAGTGAATGTCACTTTCATCTTCACTCTTATAACTCATAGCATTCAGACATGCTAGAGTGAAACTTTCACTTTCATTACTCCTAGGGTATATACTCGTATTCTTATAATACTACTCATTTACATTTCTATTTACGTTCTCTATTTTATTTACGTTATTTACATTTCTATTTTATTTACACTGTGTTATGCACTGTCATTTGAAATAACTTTTAAAACTATTTTCCATTGTTCACATATATTTACATTCATTACTTTCACTTGCTGTTTACACATTATTTACAATTCCACTTGCACTGTTTTACTCAATAGAAAGCTCGTAGTCACTCTTTTATCAATTGTCAGCCCTTTTCCTCTTTCCACACGAGGTTTAGTAGGGGGTAAAGGTCACAGGGCCCTTTGCATGAGGGTGAAAAAAGGCCTTGAAGTCAGCAAGAAGAAACATACGTACCCTCGCTTCGGAAGATGAGAGTAAACTGATAACAGAGGGCCGGGGTGGAGGCCTGCTTAGGGGTTATTCAGAGTTACCAATATTAGCTCTTGAAACAGCTATGTCTAGCACTGAAATGATTGGCAGGAAATCTAGACACTACATTATAAATTAGGTAGTTCCAGGTGAATGTAAATATCACTTTGGCTTCTCCCTTCCCTCCTTACATGTATATTTATTACGAAAATAGATTAGAGGCCTACTTAGGAGATATAAATTCAGAGCTACCAATGTTAGCTCTTGAAACAGCTTTGTCTAGCACTGAAATGATTGGCAGGAAATCTAGACAATACATTATAAATTAGGTAGTTCCAGGTGAATGTAAATATCACTTAGGCTTCTCCCTTCCCTCCTTACATGTATATTTATTACGAAAATTGATTATACGGCATATTTCAAGGAGAAAAAAACAGCGAAAATTAGCGAACGAGTGCACGTGAGGTGTTGTCAGGTGATAATTAGCCAATTCCAGGTGTATGGCACTCTCACTTACCTTATTTCTTTCTTGTATATATTATTTGGTATAAGAATAGGACATAGGGCTTATTTCAATGGATGAAATCAGTGAAAAATTCCAGGGAAGATTTACTTAGCGTAGCATGGCCGGGCAGGCAAGAGGATAGGGTAATGGAGGGGGGATAGGGAGGGGAGTCAAGAACGGGGAGAAATGGCTAAATTGTCAACAATGGATGGGCGTACAGATGAGATTAGGAGTGCTGACTAGTGTTGGACATTGGCAGTACTGATAGATGATACAAGCCCCCACTTGGAAGCCCGGGTGAATTCAAAATAACACAGAATCACAAAAGCAATGCCCCGCGGTATGATCCCTTGCTCCCAAGCGTCACGAAAGTGACGTCCCGCGGTTAAGTGGTTAATCAGATAACCAAAACAGGCACTTACCCTCTCCCTCACGTGGAAGACTGCATAGACAAGATCGGAAAGGCTAGGTACATAAGTAAGTTTGATTTGTTAAAGGGATACTGGCAAGTACCTATGACTGAATGTGCTAGGGAGATCTCATGTTTTGTAACACTAGGAAAGACTTTTGCATGTTCTGTAATGCCATACGGTATGAAGAATGCACCAGCCACATTTCAGAAGCTCATGAATGTTGTAACAGAGGGTTTGGCAGGGTGTGTTGTTTATATTGATGATGTATTAATCTTCAGTGACAAATGGAAAGATCACTTATCCATGTCAGTAAATTTCTTGAACGTTTGGTTCATGCTAATCTTGTAGCTAATTTATCAAAGTGTGAGTTTGGTCAAGCTAGAGTTCAGTACCTTGGGTACGTAATTGGTGATGGACATGTTGCACCACCAGCAGCTAAGGTTCAGGTTATAAGTGATCTTCCCAGACCTAAAAGTAGGAAAGAGCTACAAAGATTTTTGGGAATGGTAGGTTATTACCGGAGATTTGTTCTTAACTTTTCAGTTCTTGTATCACCACTTACAGACCTACTGAAAAAGGGAGTTAAATTTGTCTGGACCGATAACTGTGAATCCTCTTTCAACAGACTTAAAGCTATCCTATTAAGTCAGCCAGTGCTCGCTACTCCAAATTTTGCTAAGCCTTTTAAGATGGCTGTTGATGCAAGTGATACAGGACCTGGGGCTATTTTGCTGCAAGAGGATGATCAGGGTATTGAACACCCTGTATCTTATTACAGTAAGAAGTTCACTCCACCTCAAAAGAACTATTCAACTATTGAGAAAGAGCTTTTGGCCTTGATTTTGAGTTTACAGCATTTTTCATTTTATTTGTGTTCTGGTTTTGACCCCATAGTCATTTATACCGATAATAACCCACTGAAATTCCTTAGTAAGTTTAAAGATAAAAATCAGAGATTGACAAGATGGAGTCTACTTCTTCAGGAGTATTCATTACGCATAGAACATGTCAAGGGGAAAGAAAATGTAATTGGAGATTGCTTATCTAGACTTCAGACAGATTGTTTTAGAGTAATAAGAAATTTCCTTTGTAAATTTCTTTTTTCTTTGTGGGGAGGTGTTACATAGCCTATGATTTCATCATCCTTTGCGTAATTCTAACGTACAGTGTGCTGCCTGTTTGATCACGAGCGTGTTCTACCTCACTTCCCCCCTTCTACCGTTATAGTAAAGTCATTCTTTCTGTTGTTCAGAGTGGGATTGTCAACTCTTTGTCCCCATGGCTTCATTTGCGCGTCCTTCTTACAAGTTGTATCAAGCTCTGCCGGCCCCCATATAATGAGCTCAGTCTCTACATTAATTGCAACTTAGATCTACTCCTAATTTTGTTCACATCTCTGTCCTCCCCTGTACAGTTGTTATTATTGTGAGTGCTCATGAAGTCTCCAACCATCTAGCAGCTGTGTAATTTGAGTATAAGTGTTATTACATTTTTTCTTGTACTGTGTAGCATAAGGTTGAATCGTAAGCCTAGTGAGGTTTTTTGTAATTCATGTAAGGTTCTAATTGTCAGCCATCATTAATAATATTTTGTATCTGTAATAATATATCTTGCATTCACTGAGTATTATCCGGTTTCTCATTTTATCAGGGCTGACTTAGATAAATTTATTCTTGCTAATTTCGTGTTAATAGAGGCTATTGCAGTTAACCATATATTTAACCTGTTTTTTGCCATTACATTATCCTCATGAGTCCTGAATGTTTTGTTGTTAGTTTGAGCATTAAACTTTAACTTGTAATTTTACCTAACTCTTTTGTTTTGAACCTGGAACTTTACGGGACAGTAGTGATTTTTAGTATTCTCACTTAAAGTGTACATTATCTTTCTCTGTTCCGTAACAATATATATATATATATATATATATATATATATATATATATATATATATATATATATATATATATACATACATATATGTATCTATCTCTCTATCCATCTGTCTATCTTCCTATCTATTTTCCAGTGTGTGCGTGTGTGTGTGTGTGTGTGTGTGTGTGTGTGTGTGTGTTTAATACAGCATTGTTTTTAGGAAGTGGCAATCAGTGTTGGGGCATTTACTATGACACCACAACGGAATGCAGTGGTTGGCTTAACCCACCCGGCAACCATGTACTTTTCACAAATCATTGCTGCCCGTGGGAGCCCTGAGATCGACCCTTCGGGATTTTTCCTGCCCTTAACTCCTTTGGTGTGGACGTCCATCCTTGCCTCACTGCTAGGGGTGCTCCTTGTCATGACTCTGTTACTCTCCTGCCTTCCTGTCAACATGAAGAGTGACTTCCTCACTTACGCTGACAGATTGGTCCGGGTGTTGCTGCAGCAAGGTGCGAAATACAAACACTACTTTTATTGGCCCTGATTCCTAATACTTATCTATCGGGGATTTCTCTCTGATAACAAAGGAATTGTGACTTTAGCTAAATTAAAAGTTGTATTTTGTCCATTGGCTAAGAATAATATACATTGCCTAGGAAAAAAAGCTGAGTAGTTATGCATTTTATGTGCACTGATTTCTGTAGAAAAACATTTAATGGTAAACCAGATGTGTGTGAGGGTTAGTGATTTACCCTTGCCGGAGTAATAGTCTAACTGTACCCCATTTATCTAAAATTAAATGTAGTTTTGCATTTTACTTGGGAAAACTTCGTTTTAAAAATTATTATTTTTAGCAGATGTGAGTTTGTTTGTGGGCTGGTGGTGGTGGGAGCGTGTGGTTCTTGGGGTGTGGATGCTGATGACGCTGGTGCTGACGCGGAGCTACACCGGCAATCTTATGTCCCAGCTGGCCGTCAGATACATCCCTCAGCCTTTCCAGACACTCCAGGATGTGGTCAATAACCCAGTCACTGTTCTCATTAACAAGGGCAGTTCTGACGAACAGGCATTTAGGGTAGTATCCTCTTGATATTGCTTCATCTATTGAATGTGGTCGGACATTTACCCCATTGTCTGATGATTTAGTCTATTTTATTTTTGCGATCTACAGACGACATTTTTCTTTTTTTCATCGTACTGTAGAGATTATCTTTATAAGTCAAGGTGATGTTGAACGCTATATATAACCATTGCAGTTCGAAAAATTTTTATGGCGAATAAAATCATCAAGATATAGGAATATAATAAACTACCTTCACTTAGACAGATCATTTCCACTCAACAATATCACCTGACAATAATGAGGATGAAATGCCTAAAGCAAAGAGTAGAGTGAAAAAGTTATTGGAATATATCTCAAACCATTTCCGTAACATATTCTGGAGGGAACAAATCTTATAAATATCAACGTACTTGTACTGCAGGTGTTAAGATGCGTTGGAATCCAAGGCAGCCAGAGAAAAGGAAATGGTATAACAAGCGATATTAGTTTTGATAAAATCCTTGTTATATGAGTATGGCTCTGAAAAACATCTGCTGTGTTTAGTAAAACATTAAATGCCTTGCCAGGTGACCAGTGTTGTCCTAAATCAGTCTGAACAGTTGCTCATTCAGCCTGCCGGCAGCATAACCTTGTGTCCCTTCTACAAATACTTTTCCACTAAACATCTTTGAGCAAATATGTGGTTTAGAATCTTCCTTATCATCCCCAGACCCCATTGGTCTTCTGCAATTATTTCATCAGTTTTCTTTCTAGCTCCATCTACAGGTATCCTACCATACATCTTTCCTATTACACTGAAAACATAAATACCCCTATGATTGCCACACACACTCTCTCCCCATTCCCCTTGTATAGGGAAACTATTATGCTTGACTTCCAGTCCTCTGGAACTCTAGTGTCTTTACAGTCAAATCTTCACACATTCATTATCCATTCTCTTAGTATCTCTTCCCCGTGTTTCAGCATTTTGTTACTGATACCATCCGTTCCTGGTGCTTTCCCATTTTGACTTTTTCTGCCTCACACAAGTCTATCCTACTGATCCAATCCTCCCTTGTAGTTTCTATTCTTTTCCCAGTAATTTCCCAAGAACTTAAACTTCCTAGTACTTCCCTTCTTTGTGTTCAACAGCTTCTTTAACCCCTTAACCGCGGGGCATCACTTTCGTGACGCTCGGCCACAATGGATCATACCGCAGGGCGTCACTTTTGTGATTCTGTGTTATTTTAAATTATCCCGGGCTCTCAAGTGGTGGCTTGTATCATCTATCAGTACTGCCAATGTCCAACATTAGTCAGCACTCCAAATCTCATCTGTACTCCCATCCATTATTGACAATTTAGCGATTTTACCCCCTTCGTGACTCCACTCCCTACCTGCCCTCCATTACCCTGTCCTCTCACCTCCCACGCCGCGCTGCGCTACGCAAATTTCCTCCGGATTTTTCCACAGATTTCATCCATTGAAATAAGCCCTATGCCCTATACTTATACAAAATAATATATACCAAAAAAAAACAGGTAAGTGATAGTGTTATACACCAGAAATTGGCTAATTATCACCTGACAAAACCTCACGTGCATTCATTCGCTACATTACCACGGTAATTTCCCCTTTGAATTATGCCTTGTAATCGATGTCTGTAATAAAAATATATATCAGAAAGGAAGGGAGAATCCTAATTGACAATTACATTCACCTGGAACTACCTATTTCTTTATGTATTGCCGAAATTTTCTACCTATAAAAAATTAGCATGTAAGTTAGCATCAGTCAGCCAAAAGTGTCATTGTCAACCCTTCCCTTCTCAGATAAGCCGCGGCATTTAGTTCCTTGTCCTCCGCTGTAGAGAAACAATGTCACACTCGCGCCCCGCCATTCCTGCTGCTTCTGCGCCCATTGCAAAGGGCCCCGTGACCTCTACTCCTAAGAAAAGTAGTGAGACAAGCAGGAAAGGCCTTAGTGACTCTGCAGTGGCACGTGAACTGGCAGAATTGTCCATGATTATGATGGACAGTGACTATGATGATTCGGGTGAATCTTGTGATGAGCCGGTTGAGGTTATCATGCCAGAAACAGCAACAACGAGTGCTACAATGTGTGAATCAGTGTCTAGCTCCAAGGGAAAGGAGCCTTTAGTGCAGCAAGGACAGGAATTATGGGAAGGGAGTGAAAAGGCGGCGTGTTAGCCCCAGAACAATGCCCCCACGTGACCCAGCCCACCATGAGTCACGAGTGCATTCACCTCCCCATTCCCCAAGCCCCACTTCACTCATTTCTTCATCATCGTCAGCTGAGTTATCTCCGGAGTCTTCATCGTCAGAGTCACCACCAGCATCAACAGTGAAGGCAGGCCGTAGAGGTAGAGGTAAATCAAGGAGAGTGAAAAGTAGTGTAGCTAGTAGGGTAAGGGCTGCTAGTGCTGTACGGCAACCTAAGGTCAGTGCGAGTGACCTTGACCGAAATAAACCTCCCTCACAGCCAACCTCCACCACCACCACCACCACCCGCCCTACACCGCCACGACAAGGAATCCTGGACGCCTTCGCATGGACGGAAGGGTCAGATTTTGTGCCAGAAAATCTAGTTTTTGATGAGAGCTCCTCAGGAGTTCAGCCTGCCTTCACTATGGACGAAAATGCTGAGTGTGTCGACTACCTTTTGGCCTTCCTAGATGACGAAGTCATGCAGCACATATGTGATGAGACCAACAGGTATGAATCACAACGTGCTGCAAGTGGTACAGGTGCAGCCAAGATGCAACAGTGGTCCATGCTGGGAGTGCAGGAGCTCCGACCCACTCTGGTAGATCCGGGAGATTCTGAGCAGAATGAAAGATAAGTTTATGTCATTCTTCCACCCCTTTCAGAAGGTTGTCATTGACGAATCCTTGGTTTTGTTCAGAGGACGTCTTCGGTTTGTTCAGTACATTCCAAGCAAACGCCATCGCCTTGGAATTAAGTTCTTTGTACTGTGCGACTGTAAGACGGGGTACATCCTTGACTTCGTCATATATTCAGCCAGCACTGTCGATCTGGATAAAACACACCCCCTTGGCTGGGAATCATGTGCTGTATACAGACAACTACTATACAGCACCGAAACTTGCCAAATACCTTTCTGAGCAAGGCATTGGCTCCTGCGGCACTGTGAAAAGTAATTGTGCCCACTTCCCCAAATTCCCAGAGGCGGGAACCTCGCAGCGAGGAGACGTGCACCTATGCAAGTCTGAGAAGATGCTGGCAATACGGTGGCATGACAAGAGGGTCATGCACATGCTCACCACCGTACATAAGGGGGAGATGAGAGACAGTGGGAAGGTCGACCGTAGGACAGGCGAACCTGTGATGAAACCTGATGCTGTGTTGGACTATAATATCAACATGCGGCTGGTGGACAAGTCCGACATGATGATTGGTGAGATCGACTGCCTCAGGAAGCATACTAGGTGGTACAGGAAAGTTTTTCTGCATCTGATAGATATGACGATGCTGAACGCCTTCATCCTGTACAAGATGAAGGTCAAGCCACCCAAGTCCTTCTCCCTGAGGTTGTTCGCCAGGACTTGTGTCCAGTAGCTGCTGGAAAGATATGGCAGAGTGACAGCAGCAACTCCAAGGCACCATCCAGTAACACTTCCCGACCGACTTGAGCAGAAGACGTATATGGATCGGCACAGACTTGAGCTTATGCCTGCCACAGGGAAAAGGAAGGCTGTGATTCGCAGGTGTCAGGTATGTGTGCATACCACCCGCTGCACACCTGAGCACAAACGCACCTCTTGGCAGTGCGCTGAGTGCCAGGTTCCCCTCTGTGTTACCTGCTTCTTCGATTACCACAGCCAGAAGCAGTTCTAACAGTGCAAGTGTGGAAGCAGAATGATTTGGAAATAATGTGTAAATAGCAGGTGAAAGCAATGGATGTTCAATACATATGATTGAACAGTGTATTATAGTTTTATCTTACTGAAAGTGACAGTGAATAACATAGTGTAAGTAAAATAGAAGGGTAAATATTGAAAATAGAATAGAAAATGTAAGTAGTAATGTAAGTAATTAGTAATATAAGAATATGAGTACAAATAATTAATGTTATAACAGTG